>NW_024062601.1:0-1200000 GCF_006381635.1 Hibiscus syriacus | reverse complement strand
ACTTGGTCACTGTAAAGAAAATTCAGATTTCACTCCACTCATGCTCGTGTTTGCACTCGGGGATATGTTCCTGCCTTTTTCTAATCCCCCTTCTGATCTCACCCTCTCGTTTGCCTTTTACTACTCGATTCTCTCTTATGGTTCCTTTTAAGAACTAACTTAAGATTGAGCAAGTTTCTTAATTTGTGTGTCGGCTTAAAAAGAAATGGTTAGGGTATAGAAATGGTTATGATAAAGGTATGATAGAAAAGGTTAAGAAAAGGATAAGGTAATGAAATAAGAAAAGATTAAAGATTAAAGAAATGAAATAGTAAGAAAATAAAGATAACTTACAACTCAAGTTGCAACGCTTACTATATTCCATCACAAGAAACAACAAGGATGCCTCCTTCTAGTTTGTTGTTGGGCAGATTGTAATGTACTTCACTTTGAGTGTACTTTGCAACATTTCTTCACTTTTTCTTTGCTTTTGCACTCCAAATATGTTGTAGGGGTATTTTGTTTTTTCTTCTTTTTTGTTTTTTTTTTTTTCTTTTTGTTGCAGCACTTGATTGTCAATCTGACTAAGCAGTGATACCACTTGATGTAAGGTTATTCAAGCTTCTTCAATAATGGAGAAGTTGACAGCCTTGTTGTTTCCCGATCTAAGAGAGACACCAAATGCTACACTTTGAATTGATAAGTAATCTGCAAAATTAAAAGAAAGAAATGATTAAAATGGAATATGAAATAATAAATGGAAGAAAAAGGAAATGATAAGAAAGAAAATGGAAAGAAATTATATCAAAGTAGGCTGCGGAAGTGTTGTATAATTATCCTTTAAGTGATGACGAATTCGGCCTCCAAATGATGTTGCAGGACGTATGCCTTGTTGATGAATGAAGGATGATTTAATGGTGAAGAGATGGTAATGGAAGAATGATGATATGGACGAGAATGGTGATGAAAGATGGTGATGGTTGAAATAGTATCTTATAGGACTAACAAAGAACCAACGCTATTGATGAGCAAAGACTCGTTTCTTATAAGTCATTATAAGGGATGGTGGTAAGGACTTTGACCACCTATCTATAAAGAGATAGGAACCATAAATATCAATGGAATGAATCACTCCACAAACTTAAGAAATAAGCTTGCTTAATCGATATAGTTCTAAAAAGAACTTGAAGAGAGAATAATCTCACAAGAGTTTATATTATCAAAAGGGCATAGTTACAAATGAAATGCAATAGCCTATTTATAGTTTTCAAAGGGTTTAGGACGAATAGATACTTGATGGTTCAGACAAGGTTGAAACCCCTTTGAAAATACATGATTTTTGATGAAAATACATGATTTAAATTAAGATACATGCTTTTGGCCAAATGGTTAGGTGTTGGTTCAGCCCTAAGGATGATTTGAATGCATTTGGAAGTTATTTGGTGACCAAAATGAAGAGGAAAGAGTCTTTGGCCGAATAGGAAGCATCCCTTAGTGTTTTGGCGCCAATTTGATGTCACATGGAGTGCACATGCTTGAATGATGCACATGGCAGCCTACTTGAATGCACATGGGTATTCTTGCAATGCTTTGGTGAGGCTGCAACCATAGGATGATGTCTTGAAGTCTATGGAATGAAGATAGGCAGCAACTAGGTGTGACATAGCTTCCAACGTGCATCTAGGTGTCCTGGTCTTCAATGGGCAGCAACTTTTAATGAAAGGTCACATGTGTAGAAGGTAACCTTTCATCATTTGAGATACTTTCCATGTGTTTGAGCTGAAGATGAGTTGGCCATAGATGAAGTACATGAAGAGGAGTCTTTGGTCAGCTCCTTGTCAAAAGGGACCTCTTGGAATTGCAACTCTTCGCGAAAAGGTACGAATCCACAAAAATTGACCTAGACCATATTTGTAGTGCTCTGTGTGGTGGTGGTGGTGGTGGTGCAACTCTCTTGCTAAAATGAGGTCTCTAACTAGCTCAAACGTCAAGCTCAAGTGAGCTATAAGCTCGGAGTTCAGCTGGCAACTTTGTCCCAAATGTTCTTGAACTGTCCCAGAGTTGTCCTAGTCAAGTTTCCTTAGCTCATGGACTCCAATGCTAGATTTAAGTCAGCTCTCATCATGTGGTCGCCTATGTACCTACAAAATAAAGCATAATATAAGCTAAGCATTTAAAGTAAATAACTTATAATACAAAGATGTAGACTATATGTTATAATAATAACTCATGCATCATATGATAATGAATGAATATTATTATTTATTGAATGAATGTACATGTTATGATAATTCAAGTATAGTCTAATATGCAAATGTATGCTAATAATAATATATAGTGCATAAATAAGTAAATATAAGATACAGTAAGAAAGAACTCCCTTAGAACCAGCTTTGAATAATCTCCATGGTGTGATCAAGTCATGGATATATTTGGAGCTAGACAGGATCACATCACAACCATGTTTAGGATTCTTGCAAGACTTAATCCAGAAATTGCCAACATTTTAGAGTTATACATTACATTGAAATAGATGAAATGGTACAAATGGGGATGAAGATAGAAAGGCAACTATGGAGAAGGCATACATCTCGTAATGTCATGCCTACACCTTCAAAATGGGGCCAAAACAATTTGAAGAAGTCTACTCTTACTCCTAGCAAAGTGCAAGCCAAATCTTCCAAGACCCAACAAGTGAACATTCACAATAACCAAGGATAACAAACAATTGAACGTTCAAGGAAAATTTGGTGCTTTAAATGTCTTAGGAGAGGCCATGCCTCTAAACAATGCCCCAACTGGAATACAATGTTTCTACTTGGGAACGGTGACATTGAGTCTGAGCCTGAATAAGAATAAGAAGATGCCAATGAAGAAGCATATATTGAGGCTCCCGTTGAAGGAAAAATCCTGATGATTAGGTGCAGTTTGAGTGCACAAGTGACAGATAACAATCCATAAAGAGAATATATCTTTCACACCCGATGCCATGTGAATGAAAATGTATGTTTAATGATCATAGATAGCAAAAGTTGTACAACGTAGCAAGAACAATCATGAGGAAAAGCTTGGACTAAAAACCATTATGCTTCTGACTCCATATCAGCTACAATGACTCAACGAATGAGGAAAACTCAACGCTAACAAATAGGTGATGTATTCCCTACGCATGCTAATCATCTACTTCTTAGGAGGCCATGGCAGTATGACAAAATAACTATTTATGATTGCTTCACCAACCAATACTCGTCCAGCCATGGACGAAAAAAGATTATCCTTGCTCCTTTAACATCGAAATAAGTTCAGAGTGATCAGCTCAAGATAAAACAAAGCGTTGAAGCCATGAGGAAAGGGAAGGTATCATCAAGTATAGAAGAAATAAATCAGAAAACAAGTGCTTATTCATCTAAGTTCTTGATCCAAGAGTGCTTATTGACGAGACGTAATTTTAAAGACAATTATTCTAACTTTGAAAAAGAAGTTTACTTGGACTTGCAGGACAATTCAACTTGTCAAAGGGAAGAACCAAGAGGTGTGATTCATAAAGATTTAAAAGTTGTGTCGATTCAGTAGCCAAAAGTTATGACTCTTCATAATTCAATAGACATAACTTTTGGAGAACCAAGCAACCCATCTTTTAGAATGCCAAGAGATATGATCATTCAAGGCAATATATCTTCAAAAGACATGACCCTTGACCATCTAAAGGACATAAACATGGAGTACATCTTTCATTTATTTATAATTAATCATTCTTTTACTTGTGAGAGTTTCCATTCTTTTCAGGACATGAACGTTCACAACACTTATTCAAAGGACATGAGTTATAAAAAGAATCTTTTCAAAAAGGTACATTTTGTTATGTTACTACACAATGAAAGGCCTTTAGAGATATATTGATACGATCCAAACAAGCTCCAACTTTCTCCATGACTTGAACACACCATGGATGTTCTTCAAAGTTGTTTCTAAGGGAGTTCTTCATTACCCTATCTTATACTATATCATTTATACATTCTATTCTATCATAAGCATGCATTCACATGTTACTTATCATACTATTATTTCCATCCTATGCTTATTTGATCATGTTTTTCATATGATTCAAATATGCTATGATTACATATCATTTCTTAGGATATTATTATTACATGTTTCCATTTATCATTTATAAATACCATGTTATATGATATTCATGCATACAACATATACCCTATTTTTATGATTGATACACAATGTTATAAGTATATTAGGATAGTCTTATAATCATATTAAGCATGATTATCATATATACATCAAGGCATCATCATTATAATTCATTTCATTAGTTCATATGCATTCATATTAGCTCTTAAGCTTTATGCATTATCTTACACATACTTTGAGATGACATAATTAGCTCATGACCTTAAAACATAGCTCACATCACCATAATCATACATGGATGCAAGGTATTTAGCTCATAACAGCTCAATACCATGGAATTACCTTGTTTCCTTGCACATGTAGGTACATTGGAGCATAATGAACGTTGAGGTAGCTTGGTGAATGATTTGGACGTCATATGCAGCTCACAAACAGCTTACAAAGTACAAGGCAACTCATGGAACACTAAGGGAAGCTCGATTCAGCTGGAGGAGCTTAAGGCTAGCTAAACTTAGCTAGTTGGACTATTTGGAGCTGAGTTGCCAAAAGTGGACTAAAGGTAGCTGGAAGTAACTGGGAGAGTAGCTAAGGAGCTGAGAAGACCAAAGCTAACTAGCTTGAGTTTATCAAGCTATAACTCACCTAGTTAGCTACCAAGACACTCATCTAGCTTACCTTGAAGCTCGTTCATCTCTAGGTTGCCCAATGGATGCCATGTCATCTAGATACACGTTGGAAGCTAATTCACGCCTAGTTGTTACCTATCTTCAATCCATGGACTTCAAGACATCATCCTATGGTTGCAACCTCATCAAAGCATAGCACGAAGACCCATGTGCATTCATGTAGGCTGCCATGTGCATTATTCAAGCATGTGCACTTCATGTGACATCAAATTGGCGCCAAAACACCAAGGGATGCTTCCTATTCGGCCAAAGACTCTTTCCTCTTCATTTTGGCGCCCAAATAACTTCCAAATGCATTCAAAATATCCTTAGGGTCGAACCAACACATAACCATTTGGCCAAGAGCATGTACTTTCATTAAGTCATGTATTTTCATACAAAAATCATGTTATTTTAGGAAGGCACAAGGGCTGGCCGAACCAACATGTATCTATTCATCCAAATCCCTTCAAAAACTATAAATAGGCTTTCCTATTTCATTTGTAGGGAGACCATTTTTATTAATCAAAGTGAGATTATTCTCTTCCTTAAGTCCTGGTGACTTTTTATCGACTTATCAAGTATAATTTATACTTGTGGCATCAACCCTCTTCTTTCATCTTGATACTTCTGGTTCTAGTTCATATAACTAGTGGGTCAAAGTACTTATCACCACCCCTTGAAGAAACAATATAAAGATTGGGTCTTTGCTCTCTATAGCATTGGTTCTTCTTTGAGCATTCTTCAAGATACTATCCTCACAACCATCCTTTTGTTTCATCGCCATAACCATAACCATAACCATTCAATCATCTTCCGCTTCCATCTCTCATTTATTAAATAACCTACCTATTAAACCATACGTTTACCACCCTTATCCATTATGTTTTGAGCCATTCACTTGTGCAGGTTGTTTTGCTTCCTTCCTAGATCCACAATCAAATGAGAAGGTAGAATTACCATACATCAAGCGGTAATCAGAGCTTTGGTAGAAGAAGCAACGTGCAAAAAAAAACAAAAATACAAAAAGAAGAAGTGCAAAGTGAAGTGCAAAGTCAAAGAAAGAAAGAAAAAAAGTCAGAAAAGAAGCACTCGAAAAGAAGAAAAAGAAAGAAAGAAAAGTTGGAAGCACTCATCAACAATTCTCATCACCAAGCCATTCAAGTAAGCCTTTAAATTTGATTGTGGTGATAGAAGGTTGTAAAGTGATTTGTGTAAGTAACCCTTTTATTCTCTTCTTTCTATTTCTAAGCCACCCTTTCATTATATTTCTTTTCCCTTCCTACTAACCCATTTGCAGCTGACGCTAAACAAGTAAAATTTACTTGATATGGTCTTGGGTAAAGTCCTCTAGAACTTGGGACAAGAGAATTGAGAGGAAAAAGATTGGAGAGTGTGCGAGATCAGAAGAGGACAAGTAAAAGCCATTAAAGTCATAGAGTGCAAACACGAGCGGATTGAGTGACATTCAATTTTCTTGGAGTGACTCGTGAGGCTTGTGAGAGTAAATTCTGGTAAGGTCCTACACACATTTCATTTTTCCCTTATTTGCTAACTTGTCTCTTCCATCCAACATCTTTGTAGTCAAAAGGACTTTGAAAATTCAAAGTCAAGATGATGAACAGAGAGAGAACATCTTCCATACCAAATGTCATGTAGGAGATAAAGTTTGTGTGGTGATCATTGATGGAGGAAGTTGTACAAACATAGCAAGTACTCACATGGTTGAAAAGTTGGGTCTAACGACTTCCAAGCATCCTCATAATTAAAACCTTCAGTGGCTCAATGATGTGGGGGAAGCCAAGGTAACCAAACAAGTTATTGTTCCATTTTCAATTGGAAGATACAGCAATGAAGTCCTTTGTGACGTGGTGCCCATGAGTGCAAGCCACATTATAATAGGACGTCCTTGGCAGTTTGACAAGAAGGCTACCCATGATGGGTTTTCTAACAAGTACTCTTTCCATCATCAAGGAAATAAAATCATATTGGCGCCTATGCTTCCAAATCAAATCCATGAATGTCAGGTTACCCTCAATCACGTATAGAGGAATGGGAGAAAGCTAAAGCCATGAAGAAATTTGAAAGAGAAATTTTGCATGAGAAAAGAGTGGAGAGAGTTGAAAATGAACAAAATGAAAGGATTGAATATGGGAGCAAAGAGAAAAAGGAAAATGAGGGTGAAGAACATATTTTATCTAATCCTACTCCTATTCTTTCTTTTGACGTTCAGGACAATCCAATAGACATGTCACTTCAAGTTGAAGATTCAAGAAACATGTCTTTTGAAGAATCAATAGACATGACCTTTGGTGATCCACAAGATATGTCCTTTGACATTTCAAATGATGTACCTCTTGAAATTCAAAAGAATGAGCCAATTGAAGTACCAAGAGTTGACATCATTCAGACTCCAAGTACATTGCACATATTGAAGGGAATTCAGCAACCAATGGAGTTTTCATCATTAAGCAACCAATGCCCATTAAACATCCACCCTGGTTTGCTATTTCCATTCATTTTGTTAACAATTTTTCATTTACTAACTTTGATTTATTTGCAGCAACTTGTTTAATCCTTATGGTGAAGAAATCATACCAACCCTCAAGGCAATAATTTGGAGAGGCACAATGGTGAAAGGACATGATGATTTAAATCAGCCCCAAGGAGTCATTCAAAGAACACTTATCTTCACCAAGCGACGTGATGACTCCAACCAAAAGACAAACCTTTTCACCAACAAGCATGGTGAATTAAAAGGAGGAAATGAAGTATAGAGGTCCTTTCCAAGCATTATGATTATTCAAAGAATAAAGTAAAAGGATCAAGTTGGTTAAGAAGGGATATGTCTTTTCCATTCAAAGGACATGTGATGGTTCCCAAACATTGTGTCCTCCCATCAAAGGACGTGAAGTTACCAGATTTGAAGCCAAGAGGTTGAACATTTCGTATGAATTATATTGGAGGAAAACATAAGGATTAAATCCTTCCTACATCAAAAAGGTCTTCAATGAGAAACTACTTCGATTTGAGGATAAATCGCCTAAAAGAAGGGGAGGATGATACGATCCAAACAAGCTCCAACTTTCTCCATGACTTGAACACACCATGGATGTTCTTCAAAGTTGTTTCTAAGGGAGTTATTCATTACCCTATCTATACTATATCATTTATACATTTTATTATCATAAGCATGCATTCACATGTTAGTTATCATACTATTATTTCCATCCTATGCTTATTTGATCATGTTTTTCATATGATTCAAATATATGCTATGATTACATATCATTTCTTAGGATATTATTATTACATGTTTCCATTCATCGTTTATGAATACCATGTTATATGATATTCATGCATACAACATATACCCTATCTTTATGATTGATACACAATGTTATAAGCATATTAGGATAGTCTTATAATCATATTAAGCATGATTATCATATATACATCAAGGCATCATCATTATAAATCATTTCATTAGTTCATATGCATTCATATTAGCTCTTAAGCTTTATGCATTATCTTACACATACTTTGAGATGATATAATTAGCTCATGACCTTCACACATAGCTCACATCACCATAATCATACATGACAGCAAGGTATTTAGCTCATAACAGTTCAATACCATGGAATTACCTTGTTTCCTTGCACATGTAGGTACATTGGAGCATAATGAACGTTGAGGTAGCTTGGTGAATGATTTGGACGTCATATGCAGCTCACAAATAGCTTACAAAGTATAAGGCATCTCATGGAACACTAAGGGAAGCTCGATTCAGCTGGAGGAGCTTAAGGCTAGCTAAACTTAGCTAGTTGGACTATTTGGAGCTGAGTTCCCAAAAGTGGACTAAAGGTAGCTGGAAGAGTAGCTGGGGAGCTGAGAAGACCAAAGCTAACTAGCTTGAGTTTATCAAGCTATAACTCACCTAGTTAGCTACCAAGACACTCATCTAGCTTACCTTGAAGCTAGTTCATCTCTAGGCTGCCCAATGGATGCCATGTCATCTAGATACATGTTGAAAGCTAATTCACGCCTAGTTGTTACCTATCTTCATTCCATAGAGTTCAAGACAACATCCTATGGTTGCAACCTCATCAAAGCATAGCAATAAGACCCATGTGCATTCATGTAGGCTGCCATATGCATCATTCAAGCATGTTCACTTCATGTGACATCAAATTTGCGCCAAAACACCAAGGGATACTTCCTATTCGGCCAAAGACTCTTTACTCTTCATTTTGGCGCCCAAATAACTTCCAAATGCATTCAAAATATCCTTAGGGCCGAACCAACACATAATCATTCGGCCAAGAGCATGTATTTTCATACAAAAATCATGTTATTTTAGGAAGGCACAAGGGCTGGCCGAACCAACATGTATCTATTCGGCCAAATCCCTTCAAAAACTATAAATAGGCTTTCCTATTTCATTTGTAGGGAGACCATTTTTATTAATCAAAGTGAGATTATTCTCTTCCTTAAGTCCTGGTGACTTTTTATCGACTTATCAAGTATAATTTATACTTGTGGCATCAACCCTCTTCTTTCATCTTGATACTTCTGGTTCCTAGTTCATATAACTAGTGGGTCAAAGTACTTATCACCGCCCCTTGAAGAAACAATATAAAGATTGGGTCTTTGCTCTCTATAGCATTGGTTCTTCTTTGAGCATTCTTCAAGATACTATCCTCACAACCATCCTTTTGTTTCATCTCCATAACCATAACCATTCAATCATCTTCCGCTTCCATCTCTCATTTATTAAATAGCCTACCTATTAAACCATACGTTTGCCACCCTTATCCATTCTGTTTTGAGCCATTCACTTGTGCAGGTTATTTTTTTCCTTCCTAGATCCACAATCAAACGAGAAGGTAGAATTACCATACATCATATATCTTTTCAATGATGAATGTCTTGAACAAGTGACTATTGGGGGGATAACTCTTGAACGAAGAAACAACTATTGGATGGAATAACATTATGGAGAAGTCACCTTTCGATTTGAGGACAAATCAGTTAAAAGAAGGAGATGATGTTACCCAATTCAGCACCATATTCATCCTTGCATCTTCAACCTTTCACAAGATTAAAAAGGGATTTTCTAAAATCATCTTCTACATTATGATATGATGATACATTGATAATATATAACTTATATTTCATTTGTTATGACATTGATATCTTATATATATAGCTATGATAATAATTTCTCTCTCATTATTATGTGATGCATGAAATTATTATAACTATAGTTAACATCTTTAATATATGTTTATTACTCTTAATTATTTAACTTATGTTTGTTTCTTTTTGAAAGTACATAGGCGGCCACATGTGAGAGTTGACTTAAAGCTTTAATTGAAGTCCAAGAGCTATGGAATCATGGCGAGGGGAACTCCGGGGAAGCTAAAGATCATTTTGGAGAAAAGATGTCAACTGCTCATTGCTGACTTAAGCTAGCCTTTTGAGCTAGCTGGGCTTCTCAATTTAGCTGGAGAGCTACACCATCATCATCATCGTTCATCAACTTCAAATAAGACCTAAGTCAATTTTTCACCAATTGTGCCTTTTCACGAATAGTTACCATTCCAAGAGGTACACTTTCACAAGGAGCTGTCAAATGACTCACCTAAATTCAACGCACCTATGGCCAGCCTACCTTCAGCACATTCATGTGGGAAGTAGCTCAAATCATAAAGGGTTTCTTCCAAACAAAGTGACATTTTATTAAACTTGTTGTCTATTGAAGTACCATGCCACTAGGTACACGTTGGTGAGGTTTTTGCATTTAAAAGAAGCATAAAACTCGAAGAGACACGAGGCATCCTAAAATGTTATTCGGCCACACCATGGGAACATGCCTAGCACACGCCAAGCCTTGGTGCCAAGATGAAGCATCGGATGATCATTCGGCAAAGGGGATGTGCGTTTCATTCCAGCTAAATCATTAAGTCCCTTTGTGAAGAGATAGTCGAACCAACATGAAGGTGAAGGGACTTGTTCAATCATCCTAATAGTCATGCATCTTCATTAAGATAACCGAAATCCATGTAATTATTCGGCATCCTCTCAAATTCTATAAAGAGAGGCTTAGTTCATTTGTAAAGTCACCTTTGATTTTATGAACATATTTATGAGAATTCTCTCTTCAAGTTCTTTTAAGAACTATATCGATTAAGTAAGTATAATTCTTTATACTTGCGACATCACTTCTTTCACACTTGATACTTCTAATTCCTATTTTCATAACTAGTGGGTTGTGTCCTAAAAAACCTATTATTCAAATTTGCAAAGACCGGGGATATACTCTATAGTATAGTTTTTTTCTTTAACTTGAAAAAGATACCATCTCTTTCATTTCATCACCATCCTTCATTCATCTCCATTACAATTCTATCCTTCAACAACCATGTTCATCAATTGTCGTGCACTACTACATCAAGCCTGATGTGATGTCTAGCTCCAAATTTCTCCATCACCATCCTTTTCATTCATCTCCATTACAATTCTATCCTTCAACAACCATGTTCATCACTTCATTGTCGTGCACTCTACTACATCAAGCCTGATGTGATTCTGTCTAGCTCCAAATTTCTCCATGATTTGATCACACCATGGAGGTTATTCAAATCTGGTTCTAAGGGAGTTCTACCTTACTTTATCTTATATTTACTTATTTATGCACTATATTATTATAAGCATACAATTTCATATTAGACTATGCTTGAATTATCATAACATGTGCATTCATTCATTATGTCCTATGGTTTGCATCATTGATTGATATTCATGCATATAATCTATAGTTGTAATAATAATATTCATTCATTATCGTATGATGCATGAGTTATTATTATAACCTATAGTTCATATCTTTATAATATGCACATTCTTATTACTTTATAATAATTCATATACTTAGCTTATATTATGCTTTCTTTTGTAGGTGCATGTTCAACCACATGTTGGGACTCATTTTCAGCTCAAACACTTGTAAAGTAGCTCAAATGATGAAAGGTTACCTTCCACATATGTGACCTTTCATGACAAGTTGCTGCCCATTGAAGGACATGACATCTAGATGCATGTTGGAAGCCAAGTCACGCCTAGTTGTTGTCATATTTATTCCATGGACTTCAAGACACCATCCTATGGTTGTAACATCACCAAAGCCTTGCAAGAAGACCCATGTGCGTTCAAGTAGGCTTCCATGTGCATCATTCAAGCATGTGCACTCCATGTGACATCAATTGGCACTAAAACACCAAGGATGCTTCCTATTCGGCCAAAGACTCTTTTCCTCTCATTTTGGCATCCAAATAACTTCCAAATGCATTCAAATCAACCTTAGGGCCGAACCAACACATAACTATTCGGCCAAGAGCATGTATCTTCATTTAAATCATGTATTTTCATCAAAAATCATGTATTTTCAAAGGGGTTTCAACCTTGGCCGAACCATCAAGTATCTATTCGGCCTAAACCCTTTGAAAACTATAAATAGGCTATTGCATTTCATTTGTAACTCAACCCTTTGATCAATTAAAAATCCTTTGTGAGATTATTCTCTCTTCAAGTTCTTTTTAGAACTATATCGATTAAGCAAGCCTTTTCTAAAGCTTGGGGCGTCATTCCTTCACCTTGATACTTCTGGTTCCTAGTTTAAATAACTAGTGGGTCAAAGTCCTTTCATATCCCTTATAGAACTTATAAGAAATGGTCTTTGCTCCTTTATAGCATTGGTTCCTTCTTAGTTTTATAAGATACAATCTGTCCAATACCATCTTCCATCTCCATTATCACGCCTATATCATCACCATAGTCCATCACCATTATCACGCCTTTATCATCACCATAGTCCATCTCCATTATCACGCCTATATCGTCACCATATTCCACCACCATTATCACTCCCATATTATCACCAACTTATAAATTTCTATTTCTTCATCTTTGAATTATCCTTCATCCTCAACAAGGCATTCGTCCATCATCATCATTGGAGGCCGAATCCATCATCACTTGAAGGATCATTCTACAACACTTCCGCAACCCTTCTTTGATAACTATTCTATCCATTTCAATTCTTTCCATTTCTATTTACTTTTCATTTCTTAATTATCATACTACTTAATCAATTCTTCTTCTTTTGTGCAGATTACTTTCAATCCAAGGTGTAGCATTTGTTGTCTCTCCTAGATCGGGAAACAACAAGGTTGCCAACTTCTCCATATTGAAGAAGCCTGGTTAGCCTTACATCAAGCGGTAATCAGAGCTTTGGTGGATTGACATTGAAAGTGCTACAACAAAAAGCAACGAGAAAGAATAAAAGAAAAAAAAAGAAAAGAAAAGACTCCTACAACAAATTTGGAGTGTAAAAGAAACAAAAGAAAAGAAGAAAATTGAAAGTAAAAGAAAAAGTGAAGCAAAGTTGCAAAGTACACTCAAAGAGAAGCATATTACAATCTGTCCAACATCAAACTTGAAGGAGGTATCCTTGTTGTTTCTTGTGAATGAAGATAGTAAGTGTTGCAACTTGAGTTGTAAGTTATCTTCATTTTTTTATCATTTCATTTTTATTCTTTCATCTTTTCTTATTTCATTACCATATTTTTTTCTAAACCTTTTCTATACTACCCTTATCATAACCATTTTCTATTCCTAACCATTCTAAACCGACGCACAAACTAAAGAAACTTGCTTAATCTTGAGTTAGTTCTTAAAAAGGACCCTCAAGAGAGAATTGAGCGGTAAAAGGCAAACGAGAGGGTGAAATCAGAAGGGGGATCAGAAAAAGCCAAGAATATATCCCTGAGTGCAAACACGAGTGTGAGTGGAGTGACATTTTAATTTCTTTGGAGTGTTACTGTGAGGTTTTATGAGAGTGTTCTTGGTAAGGTCCTTTTACACATTTTCATTCTTTATTGCACTGACAATTTTTCAACTTTTCAATGAAGTATGAACAGCAAAGAATGAATGCATTTCACACTCGTTGCCATGTAGATGATAAAGTGTGTCTTGTAGCTATTGACGGAGGAAGTTGTGCAAATCTTGCAAGCACATACATGGTCACGAAGTTGGGACTTACAACATTCAAACATCCCAGTCCATATGTTTTGCAAGGATTAAATGAAGATGATGAGTTAGAAGTCACAAAGCAAGTTGTTATCCCGTTTTCAATCGGCAAATATCAAGATGAAGTTCTTTGTGATGTTGTACCAATGGATGCTAGACATATACTTTTGGGAAGACCGTGGCAATTCGATAGACGAGCAATCCATGATGGGTTTACAAACAGATTTTCTATAACCCATAATGGCAAGAAATTCACTTTGACGCCACTTTCTCCTAGTCAAGTGAATGAAGAGCAGCACCATTTGAAGAAAAGAATGGAATCATTAAAAAACGTTGAAATTAATGAGAATCAAGAGAAGATGATGAAAACATTGGAGTTGAAATGAGAAAGATAAATTTGGAGAAAAGATAAGAGTGAAGAACAAATTTTATCTAACCTTTCTTCTCCTATCCTTCTTTCTGTTTTGAACGGCAATTTTAGAGACGTATCTTTTCAAGGTGATGATTCAAGAATCATGGCTTTTGGAGGACTAAAAGATGTGACTTTTGAAGAACAAATAGTTGTTACTTTTGGTGGTCAACGAAACATATCTCTTAATGTTTCAAAGATAACGTCGTTTGAAGTTCCAAGAGAAGCGTCACTTGAAGTGCCAAGAGTTGTGTTCATTGAAATTCCAAGTGCATTGCCAATTATGAAAAGAATTCAGCAACCAACTCCCATTAAACATCCGCCCTTGTTTGATATGTCCATTCATCTTGTCAATAGTTTTTCATTTACTTATTTTGATTCATTTTGCAGCAATTCAATTCATGTATGTGGCATTATCTTATCAATTTTTGATGAAAAGGATGATTCAAAAGACACAATTTGTCAAGGGAAAGAGCCAAGAGACGTGAATCATAAAGGCTTAATGGACGTGACCCTTCAAGAGCATAAAATCGTGAATTTTCATGATCCAATGGACATGACTTTTGGGATGCCAAGGAACATGATCATTCAAAGCAACATGTCTTCAACAGACATGATTTTTAACCAACCATCAAACACCAACATGAAGTACAATTTTCCTTTATGTGTATTTAATCATGTTTTTACTTATGAGAGTTATCTTTCTTTTCAGGTCATGTACGTTCAAAGCACTTATTCAAAGGATATGACTTATGAAAAGAATCATTTCATAAAGATCCCCTGTTGCATATATCGGATGGGATGACACTAAGGAGAAGTCACCTTTCGATTTGAGGACAAATCGCTCAAAAGAAGGGGATGATGATATGATCCTGTCTAGCTCCAAATTTCTCCATGATTTGATCACATCATGGAGGTTATTCAAATCTGGTTCTAAGGGAGTTCTACCTTACTTTATCTTATATTTACTTATTTATGCACTATATATTATTATAAGCATACAATTTCATATTAGACTATGCTTGAATTATCATAACATGTGCATTCATTCATTATGTCCTATGGTTTGCATCATTGATTGATATTCATGCATATAATCTATAGTTGTAATAATAATATTCATTCATTATCGTATGATGCATGAGTTGTTATTATAACCTATAGTTCACATCTTTATAATATGCACATTCTTATTACTTTATAAATAATTCATATACTTAGCTTATATTATGCTTTCTTTTGTAGGTGCATGTTCGACCACATGTTGGGAACTGATTTAAAGCTAGCATGGGAGTCAATGAGCTAGGAAAACTTCCATAAGATGACTCGGGAGATCATGAAGAACAAATGATGAAAAGTTGTCAGCTGACCTCCGAGCTCATAGCTCACTTGAGCTAGATTTTTGAGCTAGCTAGAGACTTCTTTTCAGCTGGAGAGTTGCACCATCATCTTCACCACATAGAGCACTACAAATATGGTCTAGGTCGAATTTTGTGAATTCGTACCTTTTCACGAAGAGTTTCCAATCCGAGAAGTGCCCTTTCACAAGGAGCTATCCTAAGACTCATTGACATGTATTGCATCTATGGCCAGCTCATCTTCAGCTCAAACACTTGTAAAGTAGCTCAAATGATGAAAGGTTACCTTCCACATAATGTGACCTTTCATGACAAGTTGATTCCCATTGAAGGACATGACACCTAGATGCATGTTGGAAGCCAAGTCACGCCTAGTTGTTGTCATATTTATTCCATGGACTTCAAGACACCATCCTATGGTTGTAACATCACCAAAGCCTTGCAAGAAGACCCATGTGCGTTCAAGTAGGCTTCCATGTGCATCATTCAAGCATGTGCACTCCATGTGACATCAAATTGGCGCCAAAACACCAAGGGATGCTTCCTATTCGGCCAAAGACTCTTTCCTCTTCATTTTGGCGTCCAAATAACTTCCAAATGCATTCAAATAAACCTTAGGGCCGAACCAACACATAACCATTCGGCCAAGAGCATGTATCTTCATTTAAATCATGTATTTTCATCAAAAATCATGTATTTTCAAAGGGGTTTCAACCTTGGCCGAACCATCAAGTATCTATTCGGCCTAAACCCTTTGAAAACTATAAATAGGCTATTGCATTTCATTTGTAACTCAACCCTTTGATCAATTAAAAATCCTTTGTGAGATTATTCTCTCTTCAAGTTCTTTTTAGAACTATATCGATTAAGCAAGCCTTTTCTAAAGCTTGGGGTGTCATTCCTTCACCTTGATACTTCTGGTTCCTAGTTTAAATAACTAGTGGGTCAAAGTCCTTTCATACCATCCCTTATAGAACTTATAAGAAACGGGTCTTTGCTCCTTTATAGCATTGGTTCCTTCTTAGTTTTATAAGATACAATCTGTCCAACACCATCTTCCATCTCCATTATCACGCCTATATCATCACCATAGTCCATCACCATTATCACGCCTTTATCATCACCATAGTCCATCTCCATTATCACGCCTATATCGTCACCATATTCCACCACCATTATCACGCCCATATTATCACCAACTTATAAATTTCCATTTCTTCATCTTTGAATTATCCTTCATCCTCAACAAGGCATTCGTCCATCATCATCATTGGAGGCCGAATCCATCATCACTTGAAGGATCATTCTACAACACTTCTGCAGCCCTTCTTTGATAACTATTCTATCCATTTCAATTCTTTCCATTTCTATTTACTTTTCATTTCTTAATTATCATACTACTTAATCAATTCTTCTTCATTTGTGCAGATTACTTTCAATCCAAGGTGTAGCATTTGGTGTCTCTCCTAGATCGGGAAACAACAAGGTTGCCAACTTCTCCATAATGAAGAAGCCTGGTTAGCCTTCATCAAAGGCTATATTCAACTACAACATCCTTTGAAGGCCACCATTCCCATAGTTCTTCCGCAACAACTCTAATCATTTTCTTCATCCTTAATTCATTTTATCTTCTATTTATTTCCATCATTAACATCACTACTAATCCATTTTCTCATCCTTATTGTTTTGCAGCCATACTTATTAAATCTGTAGCAATACTTACTATGATTTCCTAGATTAGGATAACAATAAGGCTATCTATATATTTCATCATTGAGGGGCGTAGATAGGCTTACATCAAGTAGTATCATGCATAGTTGGAATGATTAGCAAGTGGATTTTGGCATGCAACATAAAAACCAAAACAAAAACAAAAAAAATGCAAAAAGAAAGCAAGAATCCTTCATCAATTCAAAGAATTCAAAAGAAAAGTACAAAAGAAAATAAATAAAAAAGAAGAAATTTCCAGCAAACAAAGCTAAAGGAAATGTGCATTATAAAGTCAAAACAAGAACGATGGAGGCCTATTGTCAACCTTGCTGAACAGATGACCTTATTGTGTCTCGGAAGAGAAAGGTTGTAAGGTTGTTCTTGGTTTGTAAGTCACTATTTCTCTTTTGTTTTCTTTCTTATTCAAATCTTTTCATCATTGCTAATCCTTTATTCTTTCTTTTATTTACCTTTGTCTTCATTGCCTTTTATTTCATATCTCTTATAATCAAGCTACTGCGGTGACACACAAGTTGAAGATTTGTTTTCCATAATCTTGAGTTAATTATTTAAAGGACTTAACAAGAGAGATTGAATTGAGTGGCTAAGACCAGCAGGGGAATTGATAAAAGTCAAATATACATATATTCCCAAGTGCAAATATGGTAGTTGAGTGGAGTGATCTATCAACTTTCTTTAGAGTGAAATTGTGAGGCTTTGTGAATGTGCTGGTAAGGTTTTCTTTATTATTATTACTAACTATGTCTCAAATTCCTCCCAGAGAAAAATCAAGTCAATCAAACTTATAAATGTAAGCATTAATTGGTGAAATAATGTGAATGTTTCGTGAGGAGTTTGATGCTCTTCATGGAAATATGGATCAATGGCAAGGTCTACAACAAGCTCGAAAAAATGATGCTCCTAAGAGACAACAATATCTCCAAGAAAATGACATTCCACATAATTATGAAGAAAAAAACAAGCTACATTCCAAGGACCCGGACGTGCTAATGTTGATGACAACATGAGTAGTATCAATATCAAAATTCCTTAACTTCAATTCAAAACTAATTCCGAAACCTATCTTGATTGGGAAAGTAAAGTGGAACATGTTTTTAATTTCCACGACTATTCAGAATTAAAGAAAATAAGATTGGAAAACATGGAACTCATAGATTATGCTTTGATATAGTGGGATCAAGTTACTATAAGCAGAAAAAGGAATGGTGAAAGATCAAACTCAACTTGGCATGAAATAAAAAGGTATAATGCACAAATATTTTATTCATGTTCATTATCACCGAGATTTATTTCTGAAATTGTAGAATCTCAGATAATTCACCTATGGCCAGCTCACCTTCAGCTCATTCACGTGGAAAGTAGCTCAAATCATGAAGGGTTGTCTTCCAAACAAAGTGACCTTTCATGAAAGTTGTTGTGCATTGATGTACCATACAACCTAGGTAAACATTGGTGAAGTTTTTGCATCTAAAAGGAGCTTAAAACTCGAAGAGACATGAGGCAGATTAGAAGGCTATACGACCACACCATGGGAACACGCCTAGCACACGCCTAAGCCTTGGAGCCAAGATGAAGCATGACACGATTATTCGGCCAAGGAGGATTTACCTTCATTCTAGCTGAATCATTAGGTCCCTTTCTCATTCATCTTCATTAAGATATGTACGTTGTTGAAAAATCATGTAATTATTCAGCCAGCTCTTTCAAATCCTATAAATAGATAGGCTTATTTCATTTGTAAAGACACCTTTGATTTTATAAACTTATTTTGTGAGAATTCTCTCTTCATGTTCTTTTAAGAACTATATCGATTAAGAACATATAATTCTTTATACTTGTGGTGTCACTTCTTTCACCTTGATACTTCTAATTCCTAGTTTCATAAATAGTGGATTTGAGTCCTAAACACCACTTTTTATTCAAGTTTACAAAGACTGGGGCTATACTGTTTATAATATAGTTTCTTCTTTAATTTGAAAAATATACTATCCCTTTCATTTCCATTACCATCCTTTTCATTCATTTCCATTATCATTCTACCATTCAACAACCATCTTCATCAACTTCATTGTCGTGCACTCTACTACATCAAGGTCATTTTCAACAACAACATCCTTTGAATGTCATCATTTTCGTACTTCTTTCGCATCAACTCTAATAATTTCTTCATCCTTAATTCATTTCATTTTCTATTTATTTCCATCATTATCATCAATATTAATCCATTTTCTTATCATTATTGTTTTGCATCCATACTTATTAAATATGGAGCAATACTAGCTATCATTTCCTAGATCGGGACAATAATAAGGTTATCTATAAACTTCATCATTGAGGGGCATATATAGGCTTACATTAAGTGGTATCAGAGCATAGTTGGAAGTGATTAGCAAGTGCATTTTGGCGTGCAACATCAAAAGAAAAACAAAAACAAACAAAAAAGGTGTAAAAAGACTGCAAATATCCTTCATAAATTCAAAGGATTCAAAAGAAAAAAAAAGAAATTTCCAGCAAACAAAGTCAAAGGCAATGTGCATTACAAAGTCAAAACAAGAATGGTGGAGGCCTATTATCAACCTTACTGAAGAGATAACCTTATGGTTTCTCGGAAGGGAAAAGTTGTAAGTGTTGTTCTTGGTTTGTAAGTACCACTCCTCTTTTGTTTTCTTTCTTATTCAAACCTTTTATTTATTTCTAATCATTTCTTCTTTCCTTTTTTTTACCTTTGTCTTCATTTCCTTATATTTCACTTCTCTCATAATCAAGTTATTGCAGTGATTCACAAGTTGAAGATTTGCTTGCCATAATCTTGAGTTAGTTCTTCAAAGGAATTAACAAGAGAGATTGAGTAGTAAAAGGCAAAATTGAATGGGTAACTCAAACAAGGGAATTGATAAAAGCCAAATATATATATTCCCGAGTGCAAACATGAGAGTTGCATGGAGTGATCTATCAACATTCTTTGGAGGGAAATTGTGAGGCTTTGTAAGTGTGCTGGTAAGGTTCTCTTTATTATTATTACTAGCAATATCTCAAAGTCCTCCCAGAGAAATTACAGGTCAACCAAACTTACAAATGCAAGCTTTAATTGGTGAAATGATGCGAATGTTTCATGAAGAGTCTAATGCTCTTCATGAAAATATGGATCAACGACAAGGTTTACAACAAGTTCGGAACAATTATGCTCATAGGAGACAAAAAAACTCCAAGAAGATGACATTCCAGAAAATTTTGAAGAGAAATAACAAGCAACAATCCAAGGACCCAGGCGTGTTAATGTTGATTACAACATGAGTAGCATCAAGATTAAAATTCCTCAATTTCAAGGGAAAATTGATCCCGTAACCTATCTTGATTGGGAAAGAAAAGTGGAACATGCATTTAGTTGCCATAACTATTCAGAATTAAAGAAACTAAGATTGGAAAACATGGAACTCATATATTATGCTTTGATATCATGGGATCAAGTTACTATAAGCAGCATAACGAATGGTGAAAGACCAATCTCAACTTGGCATAAAATGAAAGGTATAATGTGTAAATATTTTATTATTGTTCATTATCACCCAGATTTGTTTCAGAAATTACATAATCTCAGACAAGGACATAGGAGTGTGGAGGACTACTATAAAGAAATGGAAGTGGCAATGATCCGAGTCAACATTGAGGAGGATCATGAAGCAACCATGGTTAGGTTTCTTGTAGGACTTAATCCAGAAATTGTCAACATTTTAGAGTTATACATTACATTGAAATAGATGAAACGATACAAATGGTGATGAAGATAGAAAAACAAATACTGAGAAGGCTTACATCTCGTAATGTCATGTCTACACCTTCAAAATGGGGCCAAAACAATTTGAAGAAGTCCACTCCTACTCCAAGCAAAGAGCAAGCCGAATCTTCCAAGACCCAACAAGTGAACAACCACAACAACCGAGGAAAACAAACAACTGAACGTTCAAGGGACATTCGGTGCTTTAAATGTCTTGGGAGAGGCCATGTCTCTACACAATCCCCAAACCAAAATAAAATGTTTCTACTTGGGCATGGTGGCATTGAGTCCGAGCCTGAAGAAAAAAAAGAAACATAAGAAGATGTCAATGAAGAAGTAGAAATTGAGGCTCCCGTTGAAGCAGAAATTCTGGTGATTAAGTGAAGTTTGAGTGCATAAGTGGCGGAGGACACTACCAAAAGAGAAGATATCTTTCACACCCGATGCCATGTGAATGACAATGTATGTTTTATGATCATAGATAGCGAAAGTTGTACCAAAGTAGCAAGCACAATCATGGTGGAAAAGCATGGATTAAAAACCATTATGCATCTGAGTCCATATAAGGTACAATGGCTCAACGAATGAGGAGAACTCAGCGTTAACAAATAGGTGATGTTATTTGTGATGTAGTCCCTATGCATGCTAACCATCTACTTCTTGGGGGCCATGGTGTTAGAATATGCTCAAAGACCAATCATATGATGATTGTAATAATAATTTTATTTACCGATTTTATTGAATAAAGGCATTGCCGCTATTATTTTCATTTATATATGTGTTTAACATAAACTGAAAGATAATAAAGTCCATATAATGACATAATTATTATTATTAAAAGATCCCTAGTCAAGTATTATTATGGGCATGGACAATAATAATACGCTTAAGACTAATATGTTATTGATTGATGACAATGAGTTGTCATTGACATAGATATGTCATAATTGATACATGATTATATTGTTAGAGAACAATGTATTGGATTGACCGACCATGAGCATATGTCTTGGATTATTATGTGACAGTCATAACATTGCTCATGGTGATGACTATATGTATGATCCTTAGACTTGAGATTAATATTATCCAACATATATTGTTGTATGTTTTGATGCAGCTAAACAAGCTCCGTAAATGGTTGCTCTATAAAGACTGTTATTGAATATATCTCAATATATGTAGTGGGTGTGTATGATTAAGATAGGATTTGTCCTTCCTACATAATAGGAAATATATCACAGGCCACTTAATTGAGTAAGACTATAAATGCATGGCCATGCTCGAATAAGTTGATATGAGATATCATAAACTATTCGTTAATTAAAGTCTACTCTAGATATCAAGAAACAATAGATGGCCTATACAAGTGTGACTATTCCAAGACTTGTGCCTATTCTAGATATAAAGGACATAAGGATGTAATACATAAAAGAATAATCACCAAGATGATATGTCGAATCATATTTTCTTGTAACTTAGGTGACAATGATATATTGCTAGATGTCACTCATTGTATGTAATATTAGAATTGTTCTAATAATTAATGCTAACGTTACAAGAACCTACAAGGTCACACCCTAGGATTGAAACGAGAAAAGATGTACAATTTGTTGTATGTTACTAAAATATATATTTTAATAATCCCAAATATTTAATTTCAATTAATTAATTAATTTGAAATAATAAAATCCTCAATATGATTAGGGTAACTTGTATATAAGAGGATTATTAAATTTTAATTAATTAAATATAGATTTAATTAATTTGAAATAATAAAACCCTAATATGATTAGGGTAACTTGGCTATAAAAGGGTGTATTAGGTCTAGCAGCCGTTTTTACAACAAACACACAAACTCTTCAGCTATTTTCTCTCAAAATAGTTTTGGGGAAAAAAATACTGCTCTCAATCGGGTGAACTGAGTAGAGGTAGAGACGTGATTTCGTGGAGGTTTTCGATTCGAATCGATCTACACCATCGTATTCAGTGCTGTTCTTGCTGTTTTCAAGGAACCCACTGTAAGTATTCGCATCTCTTCCTCCCGATTTCAATTTTTCGTACATGGATCGCTGGGGAGATCGTCAAGTTTTGTTTCCGCTGCGCCATGGGGTGCGCCGACGGTCCCAACAGTAGCATCAGAGCCACTTGTACGATCTGATTTTGGGTTAAATTTTTTGTTGATGCGATATGTATGAGATGCATGTTCTAGTTTTATCGATTTCGGTAAATATGTTGATATCATTGTTCGAATCGATACCAGCAAAGATTAATATGTTAATTTGTTAATATGTTTTTCAATCGATTTGTTACTAGATGATCTATGGGAGTGCAATAGCAGATCGCGTTCAGCAGTGGAACAATGGTTGTTCCGATGCAGAAAACCTTCAGGATTGAAAATCCCAAAAGAACGATTATGTTGATAATTGTTATCAAACCTTCGCCCCTTGACCCATTATCAACAGTACAACTTGAAGGCCCATATTAATATTTTTTAACAAAGGCATAACAACATGTATATATATATATGATATGTTTGTTTTGCACGGTGTTTGATATGCATGTTTATAGCCCTTGTTCAATTCAAAATGGTTTATTTTGAAATACGGTATGCGAGCCGTGCCTTTCTATATCTCTGTTGTATTTCTTTTCTCATCTTACTCCCTCGTATGTAAAATAATTTTCTTTTAAAATTGTAAATCTATGAAGATTCACAAGGAGCAGGAGAATGGCGAGAAGATGCTTAGAGAGCAGTCTTAGGCTTTAGGTTCTTGGTTCTCCCATTGGCTTGGGATGTGCCACCTTAGTCATTGGTTTGGGTTATAACCATTGTATCTTATTTATTACTATATTTGTTATGTATGCAATGCATCAAATGATATAATAAGAATAAATATTGATGAGATCAATGAGGGCCTAATATTAAAATGAACACTGATGAGATAATTACGCAAATCCCTCTTTATAATCTAAGTTAACTTAACCATCCAATATTTACCCTCGTTAAGGCTTTGATCGATATTGTGTGGGCTTTTCCAAAGCATTGGCACATAAATCTATCTTGGTTAAAAGCGAAGAATAAGCAAGTGATATTCACCGGTTGAAATATTGGTAATAACTTAGCTAGGTTATTCTAATAGGATTAGAAACCTAGAGGTTAAATATTTGGATAAGTCATGAGATGACTTGAGCAAAAGTTGTTCACCAAAATGAGGAGTTACATGAGATGTAACAAGTCAAGTGTTACTTACCTAAATAATCACTATCCTAAAAGAAAAGCCAAAGCTGATTTAGGAAATTGATGTATTATGGATCCTCACCCACTAGAAAATTTTCGTTGAATTTTTCCGAAATTAAAACAAAGAGGGTTTTTAATTTTGAATAAAATAGTGGGAGTAATTTGTAAATAAAGTCCTATTTATAAATTTTAATTCGGTAAATTTACTTACTTTAATATTTCCATTGTTGTAGATTTAATGGCAAACAACACTTTATCACTACGATCACTCCTTGAGAAGGATAAACTTAATGGCATAAACTTCCTTGACTGGTTTCGTAATTTGATAATTGTTCTCAAACAGGAAAGGAAGGAATATGTCATTGAGGAACCTGTTCCTGATGAACCGACAGATAATGCTTCAAAAGATGACAAAGACAAATTCAAGAAACATGAGGACATGGTTGCATATGAGATGATTCAAAATCTCAAAGAAATATATGAAGGGCAAGCACGTCAAGAGAGATATGAGACCTCTAAAGCTCTATTTCAATGTAAAATGGTAGAGGGAACTCCTGTAGGAGCTCATGTCATCAAGATGATGGGCTACATCCAAATGTTGGAAAAGCTGGGATTTCCTCTCAAAGATGAATTGGCTACCGATGTTATCCTGCAATCGTTGCCAGATAGCTTTAGTCAATTTGTCCTTAATTTAAACATGAATAAAATTAACAAAACTTTTCCACAGTTACTTGGCATGTTATGAACTGCTAAAAGTAACATGAAAAAGGTTGGACCTAAGCCCATTCTGATGGTCCACAAGGACAAAGGAAAGGGAAAGAAAAAGGTAGTGGCAAAGTCTAAGGGAAATGGTAATACCAAACCAAAAGGGAAAAATGCATTGAAACCCAAAGGGGGAGTTAGCAAAGAAGGAAAATGTTTCCATTGCGATAAGACCAGACACTGGAAAAGAAACTACCCTGTTTACCTTGAAGAGGTCAAGAAGGCAAAAGCAAACAGGACGTTTGTTTTAGGTATTTATGTTATTGATGTTAATTTTCCAACATCTACTTCTTGGGTATTAGATACCGGTTGTGGTTCTCATATTTCTACTTCTGTACAGGGACTACAAAAGAGAAGAAATCTGGCTAAAGGAGATGTGGACCTACGAGTGGGAAATGGAGCAAGAGTTGTTGCATTATCTATATGGACATATGTTTTATCTTTGCCTAGTGGACTTGATTTAAATTTAGAGGATTGTTATTATGTGCCTAGTTTGACTAAGAACATTATTTCTATTTCTTTTTTGGACAATATTGGCTTTGAGATTATTATTAAGAATAATTATTGTTCTTTTTATCTCGATAATGTTTTTTATGGTTCGGCACAATTGGTTAGTGGTCTCTATATTTTGGATCAAGATAACACCATTTATAACATAAATACTAAGAGATCAAAAACAAATGACTCGAATCAAACTTATATTTGGCATTGTCGTTTAGGCCATATAAGTGAGAAATGCATATCAAAACTTCATAAAGATGGATTCTTAGATTCATTTATTTTCGAACAATATGATGTATACGAATCTTGCTTGTTGGGAAAAATGACTAAAGCTCATTTTAATAGTAAAGGTGAGCGAGAAAATGATGTATTGGGATTAATACATAGTGATGTATGTGGACCAATGAATACACAAGCCAGAGGTGGATTCCATTACTTCATTACTTTTACCGATGACTTCAGTCGGTATGGGTATATTTATCTTATGCGCCATAAATCTGAAGCCCTTAAAAAGTTTAAGCAATTTAAAAATGAAGTACAAAATCAACTAGGAAAGAGTATTAAGGCACTTCGATCATATTGAGGTGGAGAATACTTAAGTATAGAGTTTGATGAACTCCTAAAAGAATGTGGGATTGTCTCACAGCTTACACCACCTGGTACACCACAGTGGAATGGAGTTTCTGAAAGAAGGAATCGAACATTGTTAAACTTGGTTCGATCAATGATGAGTCATAGTGATCTTCCGACTTCTTTTTGGGGACATGCACTTGAAACAACCGCTTTCACACTAAATCGTGTTCCATCTAAATAGGTTTAAAAGACACCATACGAGATATGGACTGGGAAACGTCCTAGTATGTCTTTTATGAAGATTTGGGGTTGTGAAGCTTATGTAAAACATCAGATGTTTACAAAGCTTGAACCTAAATCTCATAAGTGTATATTTGTTGGATATCCTAAAGAAACTAAGGGATACTATTTCTTTAACACTAACGAGAAAAAATGTTTGTTTCTCGAACATGAGTTTTTCTCGAAAGAGAATTTCTCTCAAAGAAAGGGAATGGTAGAAATATTGAACATGGAGAAATTCAAGAGCAACAAATAAATGAACCTAAAGATGAGCATGTTTCACAAGTTGTTGAGGAGCATTCAACAGATTTAGAAACACAATCACTGCGTAGATCCACAAGAGAACATCGTGCACCTGAGAGATTTGGATTTCTCGTTACGACACATGGAGATGTTCTTCTTATGGATCAAGATGAGCCCAGGACTTATCAAGAGGAAGTGCCTAGCCCAGACTCTGAGAAATGGCTTGAAGCCATGAGATCTGAGATGGATTCCATGTCAGTAAACCAAGTATGGACTTTGGTTGAACCACCTGAAGGGGTCAAACCTATAGGGTGTAAATAGATTTTCAAGAAGAAAACCGATATAGATGGTAATGTACAAACATACAAGGGGCGATTAGTCGCTAAAGGTTTTCGACAAGTTCATGGTGTAGACTATGACGAAACATTCTCCCCTGTAGCTATGTTTAAGTCCATCCGGATCCTGCTTACAATAGTTGCATTCAATGATTATGAAATCTGGCAAATGGATGTCAAAACTGCCTTCCTTAATGGAAAACTTGAAGAGGATGTGTATATGACACAACCAGAAGGTTTTGTCTTTCCAGGAAATACTGGAAAGGTTTGTAAGCTACAGAGGTCTATTTATGGACTAAAGCAAACTTCTTGAAGCTAAAATCTTCGTTTCAATGATGCAATCAAAGAGTTTGGTTTTATCAAAAATGAAGATGAGCCTTGTGTTTATAAAAAGGCTAGTGGGAGCATTGTTTCTTTCCTAATCTTATATGTAGACGACATACTCATCATAGGAAATGATATACCTACTTTATAGTCTATTAAGACTTGGTTAAGTGGTTGTTTTTCTATGAAAGATTTGGGTGAGGCAGCGTATATCTTAGGAGTTAAGATCTATAGAGATAGATCAAGACGACTTCTAGGTCTGAGTCAAAGTATATATATAGACAAAGTGCTGAAAAGGTTCAGTATGGAAGAATCCAAGAAAGGATTTTTGCCTATGAGACATGGCATTTCTCTTTCTAAGGAAATGTGTCCTTCAACTCCACTAGAAAGAGAACGGATGAATAAGATTATATATGCTTTGGCTATTGGTTCTATAATGTATGCCATGATATGTACTCGAGCAGATGTATCATATGTTCTAAGCATAACGAGTCGGTATCAAGCAAACCCTGGTGAAAATCATTGGGTTGCGGTTAAAAATATCCTTAAATACTTAAGAAGAACTAAGGATAAATTTCTTGTCTATGGAGGGGAGGAAGAGCTTAGTATAAAAGGTTATACTGATGCCAGCTTCCAAACTAACAAGGATGACTCACAATCGCAATCGGGTTTTGTGTTTTGTCTTAACGGAGGTGCTGTGAGCTGGAAAAGTTTGAAGCAAGACACAGTAGCTGATTCTACAACAGAGGCTGAATACATTGCAGTCAATGAAGCAACAAAAGAGGCTATTTGGATCAAGAAGTTCATATCAGAATTACGGGTTGTTCCCAGCATATCAGATGTTGTGGAACTCCGTTTTGACAATAATGGAGCCATTACACAAGCAAAGGAACCAAGATCTCATCAACGATCCAAACATATTCTTAGGCGCTTTCATCTTATTCGAGAGATCATTGATTGAGGAGATGTGGAAATATGAGAGTACAAACGGATGACAATATTGTTGATCCCTTGACAATGCCTCTTACACAGCAGAGGCATGATCGTCACACTGAGTCACTCGGTATTAGATATGTGACTGATTGGTCTTAGTGCTAGTGGGAGATTGTTAGAATATGCTCAAAGACCAATCATATGATGATTGTAATAATAATTTTATTTACCGATTTTATTGAATAAAGGCATTGTCGCTATTATTTTCATTTATATATATATGTGTTTAACATAAACTGAAAGATAATAAAGTCCATATAATGACATAATTGTTATTATTAAAAGATCCCTAGTCAAGTATTATTATGGGCATGGACAATAATAATACGCTTAAGACTAACATGTTATTGATTGATGACAATGAGTTGTCATTGACATAGAGATGTCAGAATTGATACATGATTATATTATTAGAGAACAATGTATTGGATTGACCGACCATGAGCATATGTCTTGGATTATTATGTGACAGTCATAACATTGCTCATGGTGATGACTATATGTATGATCCTTAGACTTGAGATCAATACTATCCCAACATATATTGTTGTATGTATTGATGCAGCTAAACAAGCTCCATAAATGGTTGCTCTATAAAGACTGTTATTGAATATATCTCAATATATGTAGTGGGTGTGTATGATTAAGATAGGATTTGTCCTTCCTACATAATAGGAAATATATCACAAGCCACTTGATTGAGTAAGACTAGAAATGCATGGCCATGCTCGAATAAGTTGAAATGAGATATCATAAACTATTCGTTAATTAAAGTCTACTCTATATATCAAGAAACAATAGATGGCCTATACAAGTGTGACTATTCCAAGACTTGTGCCTATTCTAGATATAAAGGACATAAGGATGTAATACATAAAAGAGTAATCACCAAGATGATATGTTGAATCATATTTTCTTGTAACTTAGGTGACAATGATATATTGCTAGATGTCACTCATTGTATGTAATATTAGAATTGTTCTAATAATTACTGCTAACGTTACAAGAACCTACAAGGTAACACCCTAGGATTGAAACGAGCAAAGATGTACAATTTGTTGTACGTTACTAAAATATATATTTTAATAATCCTGAATATTTAATTTCAATTAATTAATTAAATATAGATTTAATTAATTTGAAATAATAAAATCCTCAATATGATTAAGGTAACTTGGATATAAGAGGATTATTAAATTCCAATTAATTAAATATAGATTTAATTAATTTAAAATAATAAAACCCTAATATGATTAGGGTAACTTGGCTATAAAAGGGTGTGTTAGGTCTAGCAGTCGTTTTTGCAACAAACACACAAACCCTTTAGCCATTTTCTCTCAAAACAGTTTTGGGGAAAACAAATATTGCTCTCAATCGGGTGAACTGAGTAGAGGTCGAGACGTTATTTTGTGGAGGCTTTCGATTCAAATCGATCTACACCACCGTATTGACTGTTGTTCTTGTTGTTTTCAAGGAACTCAGTGTAAGTATTCGCATCTCTTCCTCCCAATTTCAATTTTTCAAGGAACCAACACATGGAAGTATGAAAAATAACTATTCATGTTTGCTTCACCAACCAATGCTCGTTCAACCATGGAGGAAAGAAGATATCCTTACTCCTTTAATGCCAAAACAAGTTCATAGTAATCAGCTAAAGATAAAACAAAGCGTTGAAGCCATGAGGAAAGGGAAGGCTTCATCAAGCATGAAAGAAAAAAAAATTAGAAAATAATTCCTTATTCATCTAAGTGCTCGATCCAAGAGTTCTTATTGACGAGACGCAAGATTAAAGAAGATTATTCTAACTTTGAAAATGTAGAATTTTACTTTGACTTGCAGGACAATTCAACTTGTCAAAGGGAAGAACCAAGAGGTGTGATTCATAAAGATTTAAAAGTTGTGTCAATTCAGGAGCCAAAAGTTGTGACTCGTCATAAATCAATGGACATAACTTTTGGAGAACCAAGGACCACATTTTTTGGGATGCCAAGAGATATGATCATTGAAGGCAATATGTCTTAAAAAGACATGGTTCTTAACCATCCAAAGGACATAAACTGTGAGTACATCTTTCATTTATTTATAATTAATCATTCTTTTACTTATGAGAGTTTCCCATCTTTTTAGGACATGAACGTTCACAAAACTTATTCAAAGGACATGACTTATGAAAAGAATCTTTTCAAAAAGGTACATGTTGGTATGCTACTATACAATGAAAGACCTTTAGAGAGATATCTTTTTAAAGAGCAATGTCTTAAACAAGTTACTATTGGGGAGATAACTCTTGATAACGATGCAACAACTATTGGATAGAAGAACATTAGGGAGAACTCACCTTTCGATTTAAGGACAAATCTCTCAAAAAAAGGGGGATGATGTGACCAAATTTAGCACCATATTTATCCTTTCATCTCCAACCTTTCACAATATTAAAATGGGAATTTTCTAGAACTTATTCTTATTATACATTATGATTATGATGATTACATTCATAATATATAACTTATATTTCATTTGTTATGACATTGATATCTTTATATATATATATATATATATCTCATTATTATGTGACGCATGAAGTTATTATTATAACTATAGTCCACATCTTTAATTATATGTTTATTACTCTTAATTATTTAACTTATGTTTGTTTTCTTTTTGAAAGTACATAGGCGACCACATGTTAAGAGATGACTTAAAGCTATAATTAAAGTCCAAGAGCTATGGAATCATGACTAGGACAACTTCTGGGAAGCTTAAGATCTTTTTGGAGAAAAGATGTCAGATGCACTACGAGCTCATAGCTGACTTGAGCTGTACTTTTGAGATAGTTAGACCTCTCAATTCAGCTAGAGAGCTGCACCATCGTCATCACCATTCATCATACTTCAAATAAGACCCAATTCAAATTTTCACCAATCGTTCCTTTTCGTGAATAGTTATCATTCCAAGAGGTACCTTTTCATAAGGAACTATCAAATGACTCACCTAAATGCAACTCACCTATGGCCAGGTCACCTTCAGCTCATTCACATGGGATATAGCTCAAATCGTGAAGGGTTGTCTTCTAAACAAAGTGACCTTTCATGAAAGTTGTTGTCCATTGAAGTACCATGCCACCTAGGTACACGTTGGTGAGGTTTTTACAGCTAAAAGGAGCTTAAAACTCGAAGAGACATGATGAATCCTTGAAGACTATTCGGGAACACTATGGGAACATGTCTAGTACACGCCCAAGCCTTGGCGCCAAGATGAAGCACCACATGATCATTCAGCCAAGAGGATATGCCTTCATTCCAGCCAAATCATTAAGTCCCTTTGTGAAGAGATAGTCGAACCAACATGAAGACTAAGGGACTTGTTCATTCATCTTTATAGTCAAGCATCTTCATTAAGACATGTACCTTGCCAAAAAGGCATGTAATCATTCGGCCAGCCCTTTCAAATCCTATGAATAGAGAGGCTCAGTTTATTTGTAAAGACACCTTTGATTTTATAAACTTATTTTGTGAAAATTCTCCCTTTTAATTTCTAATCTCATAACTAGTGGGTTTGAGTCCTAAACACCACCTATTATTCAAGTTTGCAAAGATCTGGCTATACTATTTATAGTATAGTTTTTTCTTTAACTTGACTAAGATACTATCTATTTCATTTCCATCACCATACTTTTTATTCATCTTCATTACCATTATATCATTAAACAACCATCTTCATTATTGAGCACTCTACTACATCAAGGCCATCTTCAACAACAACTTTTGAATGACACCATTGCCATACTTCTTCCGCAACAACTCTAATCATGTCTTCATCCTTAATTCATTTCATTTTCTATTTATTTCCATCATTATCTTCATTACTAATCCATTTTCTTATCCTTATTATTTTGCAGCCATACTTATTAAATCTGGAGCAATACTTGCTATCATTTTCTAGATCGGGACAACAATAAGGCTATCTATAAACTTTATCATTGAGGGGAATAGATAGGCTTACATCACATTACATCTCTATCTTTCATTAAAATCTTACAAGTCATGATTTTTAGGTTCAAAGTAAGAAATTCAATCTCTTACTAGAATCACGATCGGGAAATCATATATATAACTCGAAACTCATTATCAAGATAATATTGATTCCTCATAGGCTTTGATGTTTTTCTTGATAATGGACCTTAGCAACGTTAATAGCACTCTATTCAACAGTTTCATTTTTCGTCAGTTTGTTGCTAGCATATTGTAGATAATATTAACTTAGACCCAATTTTATTCCATAATTTCCTCCATAAATGACTAAGGAATTTTACATCCCTGTCAAAGACTATGGTCCTTGAAACATCATGTAATCTTACCACCTCTTTGAAGAACATATTGGCTACATGAGTTGCATCATCAGTTTTGTAGCATGGTATGAAATGTGTAATTATAGAGAAATGATCAACCACAACAAATATTGAATCTAGCCCGTTCTTTATTCTTGGTAGCCCCATCACAAAATTCATTAAGATGTTAACCTAAGGTTCCTTTGGAATAGGAAGAGGCATGTAGAGATGTTCCTTCAATGTTTCCATTGTTTTTTATGTAAGTTTAATATATGCTCTTAAGGAATAAGAGAATATATAGCCTTATTATATTGTCCCAATCTAAGAAATGATAGAAAATATTGCTCCTGAATTTATAAGTATGGCTGTGAATAAGAAAACATAGAAATAAGATTAGAATATGTAAAATAATGAAGATAAGTAAATGGAAATGAAATGAAAATAGAGATATAAATAGAGTTGCTACGGAATATGATATTTGTAATGTGATGGTTGAAAAAATGATGATGGAAGATGATAAAGGAATAGTATCTTAAATAAGTTAAAGAAGAAACTATACTAAAGAGTATAGCCCCAGCCTTTATAAACTTAATTAAGGGGTGGTGAGAAGGACTTAAACTCACTAGATTTATGATCTCGGAATTATAAGTATCAAGATTAAGTGAATGATGCCACAAGTATAAAAATTATACTTGCTTAATCAATATAGTTCTCAAAGGACTTTGAAGAGAGATTTAACTCACAAATAAAGTTTATAAATTGAATAACATGCTTACAAATGAAATAAACCTTCCTATTTATAGGATTTGGAAGGCTTGGCCTAATAGTTATGTGTCTATTCAACTAAGTACATAATTCATTTGAAAATACATAATTAATGGAATGAATGAACATGTCTTAAAGGCTTGTTGATGTGATCCTGATCAGCATCCATTTTCTTCATTGTTTGATCACACCATGGAAGATCATTAACGGTAACTCTAATGGAGTTCTACCTTACTTCATCTTCTTTTTACTTGTTTATGAGTTCCTTTGTGATAAGTAGTTCCAATAAAAAATGGAAAGTATGTTTACATCAAGCTTGGGACGTGAGGAAGGAGGAATAATAAGGGAGAAATACTTTAATTTGCTTGTGCATGAATTTGCATGAGAATTTGAAGTTTGCATAACATTGATTGCATTTAATAAGTGTCTTGTTCATTTAAGCATGCATTGCATTTAAATCATCTAGTTCATTTATAGAAGTAGTTCATTTATGCCTTCAGATAGTTTAGTAAGCTACTTCATTAATACCTCCAGTTCATTTAATAAAGTTAGTTCATTAATTAAACTAGTTCATTCATCAATCTGATTCATTTATTAAACTGACTCTTGATTGCTTCATGCATGTTTTCAATTAAAGATTGAATAAAGTTCATCTTTGTGTCTAGGTGCATGAGAGAAGTTGAACGGTTCATCAGATGCAAGAATGTCAGTCAGAATGTCTTCCAATTATGGATGAAATAAAGACATGTTTGGTTCCAGAAATCAATTCGGAATTATTCTTCTATCTCTTAGCTTTCCAACACCTTTTGTAAAAAAACGGATTGTGACCCTTGAAAAAAAAAACGAATTGTGACCCTCTAACTATATGGACTTAGGAACTAGCAGTATAAAGAGATAGAATCGAAGTGGAAGTAGGTGGAACGTGTCCCACTAGCTATAGAAGAGCTAGAAACCAATTCTATAACAAAATGTAATGGATAAAGACTACAAGACTATCTTGAAGCTGATAAACTTCTACAAGAAAACAAGAATGAAAGCAACCTCTCAAAGATGATATATATATTCAAATGTGTGTCTATCTCAACTATGAAAGTCTAATTATCCACATCATTTAATAAGAAGACTTGAAAACTTTGTAGCAATAACTTCATAGCAGTTAATGCTAAAATTACACTAGTAACCAAATTTAGTCTTTTTCCTATCATTACGAACTAGACACTTTTCTAAGTTCTAGAGAATTAATCTCAATTCTAAATAATAATTCATTGAAGCATGAAATGGGTAGAAAATCCATTTTCACAAATTACCTTCTAAAAGTAACTCTATTAAGTCCATAAAACTTGACATTTATTCTCAAACAAACTCATAATCATTTGATCTACTAATAACTTATCTTTTTATAAGCTTTTAGCGGTCAATGTATTTACCGCTTACTCATTTCCTCTTACTAAAATTAACAATACTTTAAACAATTTAATGCTTCACTTAAAAATTTCTCAATCATTTAAGCTTACCTGAAGAAACCTCAGAATCATCACTAGATTCAGAAATCTCCTCTACATCCTCATCTGATTCAACTTATCTTGTAAATCGTTCAAACTTTTTAATGGATTCCTCAAATACATAAACGCCGTTAAACGTTGGGGCATTCCTTCCACAGAACGGAGGAAAATCCCTAGCAGCTTCTACCATTCTAAGGCATTATACTAAAGTCATGTCAGATTTTCTTGGGTCGGTTTTGATCTTGACATTCTTTTCAGTATTATCAACTTTCTTACCTTTGTCCTTAGTTTCCGACATCTATTAGGACATACATAATAATAACACTCAAGGTAGTAAGGAGTGACATAAATCACACTATAATTGATATCATATTAGTAACTTCGACAATCTTAATGGCATGTAATATTTTTTTCTCAATTCAATTAAACTCGGTTTTGACTGAGAATCGACTAAACTTGTAGCTCTGATACCAATAAATGTAACACATATTTCCCGAATACGTTCTCGTACACAAGTAATAGGTGTCACGTGACTTTTAAAAAAATTCACCAATTTGTAAAACCCATAAAAAATTTTGAAATTTAAAACAAAACATTTTAATACAACAATAAAACAGTCTTTGAAAAATATTACCAAAATTATTACTTTAATTACATTCCATAGCATTTTTCTTAATTTCGATTACATGCAACCATATTTTCAAAATAAAAATGAATGTCCTACTGTTACTGATGAGAGTCAACCTTAGATTGATGATAGTTGCCACTACACCCCTTACCCGGCTAGTCTTTGCTTTTACCTACGTGTGAAATCAACACACGTTAAGTATTTACTTAGTGAGACATAACATTGTAAAGAAACTGCAATTTATACATAAGTATATCATGGCTATTTAATGACGACTTACACCGCATACTCCATAAGGATCAGAAAAATCCTTCTTAGTTAAACCATATTTCTTTCATACAATCATCGAAATTATTCTTAGTATACCCAGTATACCTATCCTTCTGTATATTTCCCAATTATTCTTTGTTTGTTCTGTGAATGTTAAATGAGAAAGTAATGTACATGTATTACACCAAAGTACCAAATGGTCATTTATCTTTTATAAGTACCATGAGTGGCACCTTATATGCCATTAATATATTATTATGCATTTTCATTTGTGGCATCCTTTCATGCCGATTATGCACCGTTATGCATTTTCATTTGTGGCATCCTTTCATGTCGATTATGCACCGTTATGTATTTTCATTTATGGCAAGAAAGTATGTAGATAATGCACCGTTATGCATTTTCATTTATGACTCATGCATTTTTATTTATGGAACCCTTTCATACCGATAATGCACCGTTATACATTTTCATTTATGGTATCCTTTCATACCGATAATGCACCTTTATGCATTTTTATTTATGGTATCATTTCATGCCGATAATTCACAGTTATGCATTTTCATTTATGGCATCATTTCATGTCGATAATGCACTGTTATGCATTTTCATTTATACATTCATTTTAGAGCATTTCATACTCTAAAACTTATTCTATGTTGACTCATTCCGAGTCTTCCTCATCTCATATAAATACAATAAATACACTCACCTGGTATGCCTCGTAAATATGCTTTAAGGATGTCCATCTATTCAGCAACTTTGCCCTTTTTCTTGTTTGACTCGGGAGCTTGGTTATGATCTACACAAGCATCAATTAAGTACACATACCATACTAATTGTTAGTATACTTCTCTAACATTTATACTTTTAATAATACTTAAAAGTACTACTATATTCAATTTCTATCAAAATTCATCCTATCTTAAAGTTTCCAAATTCAATAGTATCGGTACCCCTATCATGGTATCGATACTTATATACTACGGTACTGATACTCCCTTTCAGTATCGATATCATTTCTACATTTTGTAATCCATGGTATCGATACCTTCCTTTTAGTACCGATACCCACATCAGTATCGATACCCACATAGTATCGATACTAATTGCATCAGTATCAATACTAATTGCATCAGTATCTATAGTATTCATCATAATTCTTCAAATTTAAACCTATAGTATCGATACTGTTCTTCCAGTACCGATACCCTTACCCAGATTTTCCATTTTTCATCTCGATTTTTATTAATTTTCGTTTAAAACTCTTACTTTTACCTCAAAAAATGCCCTTAAACTTAAATCACTTAACCAAACTAACTTTCCTCAATTTAGTTTCTTACAACATCTAAATTCTCCAAAGAACACCTCAAACTATTTCTAACATTTTTTAATCACATCCAAGGCTTCTAATATCTTATTTACTACTTTGACAAGTCAAATATACTTGTACACATCAATAAAAACTCATATTTCAATAAATCACTCAAAAATCCATTTTCTTCAATCTAAAATAAAACATCCATTTCTTAGTTTTAATCCTCTTTAACCCTTCCTTAAGCTTACACATCACTTAAGGTTTCAAGAACAAACCCAAAATGAAAGAAAAACCAATGTTAAAGAACCCTTACCTTGGCAGTGGAGGGCACGAGACTAGGAGGAGGAAGAAGAAGGAGAGAACTTAGGTTTTTCCCCCTTTTCCCCTTTTTAAATACCCTAATTAAATGGATTTTAAATCCATTTCCCTCTAAAGGACCAAAATACCATTCCATTCTTCCATTCTTACTAATTGATCTTAATCATAATTTCTAAATCATTTTCTTATACTTTATCATTTATTCAATTTAATCCTCTAAATTTTTAATTCTTTTCAATATAGTCACTGACTTGTTATTTGGGGTATTACATGACTATTCCAAGACTTATGCCTATTCTAGATATGAAGGGCAAAAAGAGTTAGTCATGAACATGTTATGTCGAATCATGAATTCCTGTAACTTAGATAACAATTATATATTTCTAGATGTCACTTATTGTTTGTAATAATAGAATGATTCTAGTTATACCACTAACATTACAAGAACCTACAGGGTCAAACCCAATAGTTGAAAAAATAGCAATTTATAAAGTGTGTTACATATGTACAATTTTGGTGCACATATAATATTAATGTATGTCTATGATATATATACGCGTGTAATATAATTAGGGTACTTATATTCCTTATTAAATTTGGAATAAAACCCTAATAGCTAGGGTGACACAAATAAAAAGGATATGTTTGTCTAGCAACATTTTTAACCATTAGAAATTTTGAAATTACTCAAAACAGTTTTGAGAAGAAAAAAATTACTCTCAACTGTTTTTCAACTAGGTGAACTGAGTAGAGGCCAAGACGATTTTTTGTGGAGGCTAGGATTCAAATCGTTTGTGAGATCGTGAGTGGTTGTTATATTGCTACTATTCAAGGAACCCAATGTGAGAAATCGTATTTCTTCCTCCCGATTTTGGTTTTATCATCATGGATCACTAGTGAGACCGTCGTGTTTGTTTTCACTGCTCCATGGGGTGAACCAATGGTCCCAACACTTATTGCTATGGAAGATCATCTTACAAAAGTGGGGTTACGAAGATAAGCTTTTTTTTATTTGTAAATATGATTTTTATTAACAATAATCATAAAGACAACACTAAAGAGAATGTCTCATTCAAAACCTCCCTAAACTTACATGGGGATAAAGAGTATATTCTATCCCTCAATACAAGGTCAACATGAAACTTAATATACCCCGACAAATTCTACCACAGCACTGCAAACCCTCCTAGCAAAACAAAACCACCAAGGTTGCAAGACATTCTCCTTACAAATCCTCATATATCTATTGAAAATGGAATAAATACCACAAGCAAATCAGAACTTTTGTCAACAAAAGATTTATCACCAAGCCAAAGATGTATAACATGGACAAGTACAATAAACATCAAACCAGTGGAAAAGGGTAGCTCTCTAAAACCATAACTATTACCATCATGTTTGAAGTAGTTTGATACATAAACTAAAACTCTACACTAGGTGCATACAAACAATCATAAACAACCTAGTAAAACTCGTCACCACTCCTTGAAACATTTCACTCCTTTTAAGGTATAATATTTCAATAAAGATCACCATAGAGTTTCATTCTCTTAGGGAAAAAAAGAGGATCAACTTCAACAAACACTACGAGGGTAATATGTTTACAACATCATTTCAGCAAAGGCTGAGCCTGGATCAAGAGAAGGACACAAGAAAAACATTTATCACATAATCCCTTCAGTAGTACTAATAACTCCTATACTGATGGTCCTCCAGATCCAATAATACCACTACCACTTCTTACGAAACACCACTACCAAAACCTTCACTAATGGTCCTCTAGATCGAATAATAGCCGAGTGAAAAATCCCAGACCTGGCCACTTCTTGCTTAATACCACTATAAAAATCTTCACTGATGGTCCTCGCTTTCCTCCTACACAATCGCAAAAAATTGAAACTGAAGGGATAATTACAATGCCAATTGTCTTCCTGTAATAGAATGTTTTTTTCCCACAAGATGTCAACGACATTCCAAACCCAGTCACTTATCTTCCTAGAGAGTAACATGTTTTCTAGAATCCCTTTCTTAGTACTTGACATTTTTTTAATGATTTTTTGTTTAATCACCCATACCTCGAAAAACCCAGAAACAAACTTCAATAGAATATTTACGTAAAGGTATCGACTTACGAGTTCACCTATGATCTGCCTCTACTAAAACTTCTAGCTCCTTTACTAATTCTTCCATATCTCCTTTAAACTCAATACCTAGCTCCTTCCCATGCTCGATGGTTTCTCTTACTTCTTCTGATATCTCTTCTTTTCTTGCTCGAATGAAAACCTTATCCACTCTCTTACTATTCCTATTGATTTTATTGCTTTCTTGCTTAGTGCCTACAAAAAAAGATCAATTTTCAAGATCTTGTCGGGTTCCACTTTTCCTTCCAATTTTGAGATTGTAGCTAGATTTTAATTGACAGATCAATACAATACCCCTCTTTGTTCTACTTTACTATAACCTAGTTGTTTTCTCTCACTCCATCATTTTTAACAACATTTTTCATACATCCTAATCCCTATCAAGACTAGTCTCATATTGGACTTCAACGTCTAACCTACCAACCACCTTTTCCTAATTTAAAATTAGGCTTGAGTCTTCACATTGGAACAACCTTTTCATCATCGCTATTCTCATCCTAATCCCTTTGTATCAAGACTAGTCTTATATTTGAAATCGATACCTATTGTGGCATTTTTTATTAGTTTGAGATAGAGAATAGAACTTCAAGGTTGCATTTTGTTTGTTTAGAAGTGAGGAATCAGTGTACTTAGTTTATCACCTAGTTGTGTGTTCTCTTTTTCTTTATTTAGGTTTAGGAAAGTTTTTTAATGAGATACATAACTTAGGTTTTATGTGTTTATGATCCCATAATAAAATTATATTTGCCGAGAGAAAGAAAAAAATATTGAGATCTATATTAGAGATATAAGTTTTATAAAAAAATTAAGAGAGTAGTTTGTAATTATTTGTTCCTCTTATCTATTGATGTGATCCTGTCTAACACCGACTTTTTGCATGACATACTCACATCATTGAAGATCCATCAAAATCAATCTAAGGGAGTTCTTCCTTACTTTATATTATATTTACTCATTTATATACTATATATATTATTATGACCATACATTTGCATTTTAAACTATGCTTGAATAATCATATGTTATCATTCACTTGCATACTATATGATTTTCATGCATAACATATGTTTTCACATCTTTACTTAGCTTTATATTATGTCTTACGTATGTTATAGATTCATTTATTATGTTTGCATATCATTTACATATCATGGCAGCATGTATCATTCATTTATTAGCCCATATCATGTTATTCTAGCTCATGTTATGTTTACATTAGCTCACTAGCTTTAAATCCATGTTTCTTTAGCTCATTTGCATGTATTCATCTCTTTTCTAGCTCATACGTGTTTTCTTAAAGCTCATGAATGTCCTATGCCTTCTATCTAGCTTATATGCATGTTATCTTAGCTTCTAGACGATCATTCATAGCTCGTATCACTTAAACACCTCATGGAAGCATGCATTTTACCTTAAATGAGCTCACACATTGCTTACTTTATTTGTTTGTTGATTCCTATAGGTGAAACACAAAGAAAGGCATATTATGGTAGTTTGGTTAGCTAAAAGGACAAGCATAGTAGCTCACACTAGCTCATGAACATTATGGCAGTTCATTTCATCATTTAAGGAGCTTCCACTTAGCTAGAGGAGCTAGCATGTAGCTAAACCTAGCTGGAGGAGAGCTTTGGACCAAATTGTTGAAAAGTGGACTAAAGGTATCTAGAAGTAGCTGGGAGAGTAGCTGAGGAGCTGAGAAGACCAAAGCTAACTAGCTTGAGTTCATCAAGCTATAGCTCAATTAGTTAGCTACCAAGACACTAACCTACTTTACCATTGAAGCTAGTTCATCTCTAAGCTGCCCATGGACTTCAAGATATCATCCTATGGTTGCAACCTCACCAAATCCTTGCAAGAAGACCCATGTGCGTTCAATTAGTCTGCCATGTGCATCATTCAAGCATGTGCACTCCATGTGACATCAAATAGGCGCCAAAACACCAAGGGATGCTTCCTATTCGGTCAAAGACTCCTTCCTCTTTATTTTGGCGCCCAAATAACTTCCAAATACATTTAAAACATCCTTACGCCGAACCAACAGCTTACCATTCGGCCAAGAGCATGTATCTTCATTAAAATCATGTGTTCTCATTTAAAAATCATGTATTTTCAAAAGGATTTCATCCATAGCCGAACAATCATGTATCTATTCGGCCTAAACCCTTTGAAAACTATAAATAGGCTATTGCCTTCATTTGTAATCATCTCATCTCATATATAAAAATTACTCTTGTGAGTTATTTCTCTTCAAAGTTCTTTGTGAACTTTATCAATTAAACAAGTATAGTTCCTATACTTGTGGCGTCATTCCTTCCATCCTGATTCCAAAATTCCTAGATTGATATCTAGTGGGTTGAAGACACTATCACCACCCCTCAAGAAAGTTTGTGAAGACCAGGATTGTGCTTCATAGCATAGTTTCCTCTTTGGCATGTTTGAGATACAACAACAACACCATCTCCATTTCATCATCAACACCATTATCTTCATCCATCAAGACCATCAATTCTATAGCCATCTCTATCTTTTATTTATTTCATTTCATTCCTTATCTTTATCTTTTCATTAATCTTCCTTTATTAATCATTTTCATTTTCTTATCTATACTGTAGCCAAGCTTATAATTCAAGGAAATCAGTACTTATTAATCCTAGATCGGGGCACAATAAGGCTATATACTCTCTTCTCCCAAAGCATGTAGATCATCATCACATCAAGCGGTAATCAGAGCATAGTTGGATTGATAACAAAAGTGTCATTGGCGTGCAAAGAAAAATACTCCTTTAACAAAATTGGAGTGGAAAAAGAAAAGAAAAGACAAAAAGAAGAAAAAAATTCAGAAAAGAAAATCAAAAAGAGAAGATAACCTTATTGTTTCTTGAGAAAGGTTGCAGTAAGTGTTATTTCTTGAAAAGTAAGTCACCTCTTCCTTTTCTATCCTTTCATTTTCCTTGTCTTCAACCATTTCTTTCTTTTAATACTTTGAATCCTTTCTTGTACCTTTCCACTTTATTCTATTCCTTTCTACCTATTTGCAGCCAATGCACACAAGGAAAGAATTAATTTGTTCTAATCTTGAGTAAGTTCTTCAAAGGACTTAACAAAAGCAATTGAGTGGAAAAAGGCTAATTGAGAGAGTGAGATCAGAAGGGGAATTGTTAAAAGCCAAATTATATTCCCGAGAGAAAACACGAGTGTTGAGTGGAGTGATCTCTTAATTTTCTTTGGAGTGAAGATTGTGAGGCTTTGAGAGAGTGCTGGTAAGGTTTTAATTTTTTTTCTTTCTACTAACAATGTCTTATGATCTTTCATCTTTCTAAACAATGGAGAACGAACAGCAAAGAACAAACACATTTCACACTCGTTGCCATGTAAATGGTAAAGTGTGTCTTGTAGCTATTGACGGAGGAAGTTGTACAAACATTGCAAGTACATACATGGTGAACAAATTGGGGCTTATAATGATTAAACATTCCAGCCCATATGAATTGGAATGGTTGAACAACGAGGAAGAGATGAAGGTCACTGAACAAGTACTTGTTCCATTCTCACTTGGAAGTTACAAAGAAGAGATTCTATGTGATGTGGTGCATATGCATACAAGTCATTTACTCTTGGGGAGGCCATGGTAATTTGACAAGCGGGCTGTCCATGATGGTTTCACAAACCGATACTCTTTCTTTCACAATGAAAGGAAAATCATCCTGACTCCACTATCTCCTAGTCGAGTAAATGAAGATCAAAACACCTTGAAGAAGAACATTGAAGCAATGAAAGAACAACTTAAAGACAATGCAACTGAAGAATGTTTGGAAAAAAATTAAAATGAACAAAAGTATTTTGAAGTTGAACAAAATGTTGGAGTTGAAAATGATGAACGGAGAGTGGATGCAGAAACCCTTGTTGTTGAAAAAAATAAATTTCGAGGGAAAGAGGATAGTGAAGAACAATTTTTATCTAACCTTACTTCTTCTCCTATTCTCTCTTTTGTTTTTTAGGATGATTCAAGAGACATATCTTTTCAAGGAGATGATTCAAAAATCATGGCTTTTGGAAATCCAAAAGATGTGACTTTTGAAGAACCAATAGTCATGACTTTTGGTGATTCACAAAACATGTCTCTTGATATTTCAAAGGTTATGCCATTTGAAGTTCCAAAAGAAGCATCACTTGAAGTGCCAAGAGTTGTGTTCGTTGAAACTCCAAGAACATTGCACATATTGAAGGGAATTCAGCAACAAATGGAGTTTTCCATCATTAAGAAACCAACGCCCATTAAACATCCACCCTGGTTTGATATTTCCATTCATTTTGTCAATAGTTTTTCATTTACTAATTTTGAGTTATTTTGCAGCAATTCAATTCATGTATATGGTATTCTCTTATCAATTTGTGATGGCATGGTCATTCGAGAATGCCTATGGAAGAAACGAAAGATCAAGGATGATTCCAGCCATGAAACTACAAAATTTTTCTTTGATTTGCAAAACAATTTAAAAGGCACAATTTGTCCAATGGAGGAACCAAGAGACGTGATCCATGGAAGTTTAAAAGACTTACATTTTCAGTTGCCAAATGATGTGACTCTTCAAACAAAGGACATGAGCTTTGAAGAACAAAAGAATGTGTCTTTTGGAGTGCCAAAAGTTATGATCGTTCAAAGCAACAAATCTTGTGATTCAAAAGACATAACGCTTGGCCATCCAAAAGATATGAACAAGGAGTATATCTTTAACTTACTAATGATTAATACTTCCCTTACTTATGAAAGTTTTCTTTCTTTTCAGGACAAGGAGGTTCAAGGTACTTATTCAAGGTTCATAACTTTTCACAAGGATCCTTTCATAGATCTTTTCAAAATGGAATGTCTTGAACAAGTTGCTATTGAATGGATATATTTTGAAGACAAATCAGCAATGTTTAAATGGAAAGACACTAAAGAGAAGTCACCTTTCAATTTGAGGACAAATCGCCCAAAAGAAGAGGAGGAAGATGTGATCCTGTCTAGCACCAACTTTTTGCATGACATACTCACATCATTGAAGATCCATCAAAATCAATCTAAGGGATTTCTAACTTACTTTATATTATATTTACTCATTTATGTACTATATATATTATTGTGACCATACATTTGCATTTTAAACTATGCGTGAATAATCATATGCTATTATTCACTTACATACTATATGGTTTTCACGCATAACATATGTTTTCACATCTTTACTTAGCTTTATATTATGTCTTACGTATGTTATAGATTCATTTATTATGTTTGCATATCATTTACATATCATGGCAGTATGTATCATTCATTTATTAGCCCATATCATATTATTCTAGCTCATGTTATGGCTCACTAGCTTTAAAATCCATGTTTCTTTAGCTCATTTGCATGTATTCATCTCTTTTCTAGCTCATACGTGTTTTCTTAAATCTCATGAACGTCCTATGCCTTCTATCTAGCTTATATACATGTTATCTTAGCTTCTAGACAATCATTCATAGTTTATATCACTTAAACACCTCATGGAAGCATGCATTTTACCTTAAATGAGCTCACACATTGCTTACTTTATTTGTTTGTTGATTCGTATAGGTGAAACACAAAGCAAGGCATATTATGGTATCTTGGTTAGCTAAAAGGACAATCATAGCAGCTCACACTAGCTCATGAACATTATGGCAGCTCATTTCAACATTTAAGGAGCTTCTACTTAGCTAGAGGAGCTAGCATGTAGCTAAACTTAGCTGGAGGAAAGCTTTGGACTAAATTGTTGAAAATTGGACTAAAGGTATCTAGAAGTAACTGGGAGAGTAGCTGAGGAGCTGAGAAGACCAAAGCTAACTAGCTTGAGTTCATCAAGCTATAGCTCAACTAGTTAGCTACCAAGACACTCACCTAGCTTACCATTGAAGCTAGTTCATCTCTAAGCTGCCCATGGACTTCAAGATATCATCCTATGGTTGCAACCGCACCAAAGCCTTGCAAGAAGACCCATGTGCGTTCAAGTAGGATGCCATGTGCATCATTCAAGCATGTGCACTCCATGTGACATCAAATAGGTGCCAAAACACCAAGGGATGCTTCCTATTCGGCCAAAGACTCCTTCCTCTTCATTTTGGCGCCCAAATAACTTCCAAATACATTCAAAACATCCTTAGGACGAACCAACTCCTTACCATTCGGCCAAGAGCTTGTATCTTCATTAAAATCATGTATTTTCATTTAAAAATCATGTATTTTCAAAGGGATTTCATCCATAGCTGAACCATCATGTATCTATTCAGCCTAAACCCTTTGAAAACTATAAATATGCTATTGCCTTCATTTGTAATCATCTCATCTCATATATAAAAATTACTCTTGTGAGTTATTTCTCTTCAAAGTTCTTTGTGAACTTTATCGATTAAACAAGTATATTTCCTATACTTGTGGCGTCATTCCTTCCATCCTGATTCCAAAATTCCTAGATTGATATCTAGTGGGTTGAAGACACTATCACCACCCCTCAAGCAAGTTTGTGAAGACCGGGATTGTTCTTCATAGCATAGTTTCCTCTTTGGCGTGTTTGAGATACAACAACAACACCATCTCCATTTCATCATCAACACCATCATCTTCATCCATCAAGACCATCAATTCCGCAGCCATCTCTATCCTTTATTTATTTCATTTCATTCCTTGTATTTATCATTTCATTAATCTTCTTTTATTAATCATTTTCCTTTTCTTATCTATATTGCAGCCAAGCTTATAATTCAATGACATCAGTACTTGTCAATCCTAGATCGGGACACAATAAGGCTATCTACTCTCTTCTCCCAAAGCGTGTATATCATCATCACATCATCTATACAAGTAGACAATATTAAATCGCTTTAAATCTTATCAATTATGTGTGATGTATTCCATATTAATCTCAATTTTAGTTATCTTTTTCATTACAATTTTTTAACCATTTAAATCGTGGATGCAAGGATGATATAAGAAATTCAATAAAAAAGTAGCTTTACAAGGAAGAAGAAAAAAGAATTGGTTACACATTTGAGAGTGAAGACAAATGCAAAAATTGGGTATCAAAAAAGTGTAACACCCTAATATGGGGTTAGATTTCTTTCATATTAAAATATGTGATTTAAGTAGTAGTAAAATTAAAGTTTTGGGTCCACTATGAAAATTAAGGATAATGGCATTATCATTATGGTTGGAATCCATTGCTTTCAGCTTATTTTTGGGCAGCTTTTGTGTCCACCAAAGCTTGAAATCAATTAAAGAAATGTATTGTTTTGTCATTCTCCAATAACAATCTCCATTCATATAATAAAATAATATGAAGTGATGGAGGGGTGAATGATTGAAGGAAAGAATTGAAAATAAATGATTCTTTATATTATTTTATTCAAAACATTTATAAACACAAGTTTATAAAATATTTTGGTGGGGTTTCTTAATAATGTTTCTTTGTTTAACGTGAGTGACCATGGCTTTTGGATTTACTTTATCAACTCTTCTGGAAACCTGCTCTTCATCACTTTGATCACAGATAGCAATTTCAATTTTTTTTTCCTCTGCTCTTATCATTCAGAAAAAAAAGTCATAACCCTACCCATCAATATTTCCAACCATCGGAATAGGAAACCAGACCCAAAATTAGCTCGGTCTTGGCTCCATCGAATGTTTACGGAGACAAATCAGGGTTTTTTTTCTTCAAGGAAATCGAATGATTTTCGATAGATCTACAACCGTCTAGAACCATTATCAATAATTAGAGGTTGGATTCGTGTAGAGGAGCACAAGGTGGTTTAGATGGTGTATTTTTTTTTCGAATGATGGTCATAGTCGACGACCCGACGTGTTGGTCACCAGATTCGACTACCGGCTGGTGAAACTTCTTTGGTCATCTGCAGAGCTTTGGTGAGGATGGCTACAGGAAATGAAAAAAAAATGAAAGAAAATTTGAAGTGAAGAAATAGCATATCACGTGGGTTGTTTGAAAAAGTTAATAAAGGATGAAGGGGAAATTACAAGGTAAGTCATCCAAGTTGTTAAAAGCTCAACCTTGTCTATTGGCTTTCACATTGTTATGATTATGGCATAATAGTTTTATTAAGATCGATTTAGTCACTGATTTAAGTAATTAAATATTTTGATGGCATAATTAGTTTTCAATTTTAGCAGTTGAGTCCTCAAATTATTAGTTAGATTCTAATAAGTTATTTTTATGACGAGGAAAATTATTTGAAGTCGTATTTGTACGATAGATTATCCGTGTTCGTTAGAAAAAGATTGGAAGCTAGAAATCAAGTTGGCGAGCTGGAATTCTAGAGTAATATTTTGGGTTTCGTTGACGTTGTGAGTCCGATTCTGAAGTCCATTTCGCCAAATTTGAATTCGGTAAGTTGTTTTTGACTGATTTATAACCCGATTCGATCCGTTTTTCTGAATTAAACTCCGTTTTTTATGTAATTTCTGTTGATATGGATCCGAGGAAATATTGGAAGTTGAATTAAAGATCAAAGGCGTTTGAATAGAATTTATATGGTCGATCAATATTGCACGAAAATCGAGGTAATACTTTACTACCTCTTTATGCTTTATGGAACATGCTGATATTGGTAAATGCATGAATAAGATAATGTTGGTCACTTTTATGGAGTTGAATAATTATACACTCGATATGAATGTGTTAGAAATTCGATAACTGAATTCAGCTCGAATGATTAATATAAGAGATTGAGGGAATGTTAGAATTAAATTACAAGTTGTGTGATTTGTGATAAAGAAATCAGCCATGAATTTGTAACTTATATTTTAAAGGTTAAATGTTAAAGGTACTTGGATGGGAAATTATGAGATTATTCCGATAGGGTAAAATTACGAAAATACCCTTATGTTTGTGGATGACAAGAATTGTCCTTAGAAGTTGGTTAATAACTCTGAAAAGACATATTGATCCGATATAATTACAGATGTGCATAAGAAATGCTAGTTTTGCTTAGAAAATTTGGATAATTGGTTTTTAACCCTAAAAGGGTTTGTATAAGATAATATAAGTTGTTGAGGAATCATTTCGAGATCAAAGAATGTTCGGGAAAGCAATTAACATTGGATCTCTATAGTATAATTATTTTCTTTAAGAGTTAATACCGAAATTATCTGATTAAGAAATTACGAAAATGCCTTTGAGAGGTAAAAATAAGCCAAATTGACTCTAAATCGATGGTGATATTTTGTCAGAATAGTTCAAAGGGACTGACATAAATGATAAGTTTGAATTAAATAATAAGACCGAACGAAAGGAAATGATTGAAATATTCTAGATTTGTAAAATGACCAAAATACCCCTGGAATACTCAAGAATGTCACCAAGCTCAGGAATGAATGGATATACTCAAGATTTGAAATGAATAGAAAAACGTTGAGCACCAAAATGACCAAAATACCCTATTGGCCTAGAATAAGTAAATATTTTGGATTAATTAAGGAATCCAAATAAACATGGATGTTGTACTGCTCTTAAAAGTTATGGAACGCAGCTTAAGTGATCAACCAGCGTTAGTGCTATATCATTACCTGAATGATATAAGTACCACTTGAATGTTTGTTCATCTTCTCAAATTTGGATCGATGATAATTCTGGAAGTACCTTGCTCAGCTCAACTCTAGAGCACATACAATACTAATAAGTGGGTATTCATGAGTCAAATCAACCACGAATACCAGAATGACTTTATTATATGAATAAATTGAACTGAAATGAAGTACAATGTGTATTTGAAATTTGGAAACGTCTGAATTATTCTGGAAAACTTTAAAGTAATCGGGATAGACTTCTTACTAAACGAACTAAGTAACATCAATGACTGAAGATTAAATAGGTGATTGGATGAGTTTGGAAACACTATTGAACTTACATGATGAATTGTCCTTATGGGTTATGAGCCATGGATCAAGTACGTCCGTATTTCCTGATATTGTTGAAATGTGGAAATGAAATAAAGACCGTTGGAAGATTTATTCAGTGATGATTATGAGGATGATCTATGGATCTGCATTATGGTATTAAAGAGTGAATACACTGGAAGGATAATGAATTGACTTGTTGACATGCATCAGTTTAGGAGTTGTGTAACTCGAGTTGTTTGATAATATGATCGATAGTCATAGATTGTAAATGACTTGAATCTTCGATTCTATATTTTCATCTAAAATCACTTTGGTCATATTGGAAAACGCAAGTAACACAAAAGGAAAAGATTCTGAATACCTCATTTGGTTCAATTGGGCTGAAATACTATGAATTCAAAGTATATTCCTGAATACCCCTGATTGTTTGGGTAATGGAATCACTCGCAGTAAATCTGAATTTAGAATTATTCTGTATAAAGGTTCCTGAAAGTTTTCCTGATGCATATAGAAACTTAGTGGAATTCTAAAAGTATCAATCTGAAATGTCTGATTAGATCGGTTGGAAATCGATTCTCTTCAATAAGATCTTATTACTGGAATCCGATCAAATTGCACAAGTTCATGTTATCCATATTGATAACTACAAAATACATCTGAAAAATATTTGGATTCTCTAGTGTGTTCCTTATATTTTGAAAATTTGTTTTATTGTTTTAACATGTGGTATACTGAAATCTATGGTTACTGTTTTATGGATGCACTGACTTAACGGTGATGGCTTATGGATTTGTATCATTGTATAAAATTTATCTTGGACCTAATGTGACTCTTAGGTAGGCTCTGCGGCCCTGAGATCATTCTCGGGTAGGCCCTGCGGCCCTAAGATGTGTTCTCAGGTAGGCCCCACGACCCCGAAATCTATCTTGGGTAGGCTCTCAGGCCCTAAGATGTTCCCTTAGGTTAACTCTTTGTAAGATGGTTTAAAATACGAGTTTAAAAAGCTCCACTACAATATGGTTTATGGGATTTTACTGAACTATCATTTGATTAGTGTACCTATTATGATTTTATCGTGCTGATGGAACACACTAGATATCCTATTCGACCTCATGAAAACGTGATATTATGCAAGGTTTCTTATGAACTGAGATTCATGGCTTCTACTCGATGAACTACTAATGGAACCCCAAATTATTCCGTAATTGGTATACGTTTGATTCAATAAGGAAATTATGGCTTCCCATTTATCTGCATGTCATGTAGCATTATCTGGTAGTTCTGTATTACTGAGCTTTCCGAAGTTCACTCTATTACTCACCATTGAAGGTTAAAAGAATTGTACCAGTGCATCTATCGAATTCAGTAAGGGAGCTCTTCCGACGTTGTTTGCAGAGTATGGTACATGTGATTAGGGGGCATGTAATTGTATTTTGTTTTATATATATGAGTCTGAAAATCTGGTTTATTTCGAATACTAACAACTTTTATTTTGTACTCATAAATAATTTTATGAGTTTACAAGTTTTAAGAAAAGTTTTAAATTTTCCGCTATTTTTACGGTGAGTCACTCCGGTGGCCCTAATGTGACACTCCAGATCGGATCGGGCTATCCGCATCGGTATGAGGGGTTACAAAAAGTGTCGAAAAAGTTAAAAGGCTTTATAGTAGCAAATCGCCACGTTTTCTTCTAAGTTAACGTCTGCACCTCAAAACCATTAAGGCAAAGGAAAAAAATAAATCTAAACTCTATCAATTCCAACCTACATATCACCTTTTTGCCAATGGAAAATTATGCTACAGCGAAGGATACTGGAAAGCTGTCACTTTAGAATAACTTGAACCTATGACCCTTCTTAAGTTCTGCTATATTATGTGACTACATTTCTTTTATTTCCATTTTTTATTTACAGTCAGCAGCAGCAGTGGAAAAGTGTTTAATAATATTCCAAATGAAATTCTATATGGTACGAAATTATGTATAAATATATGAAATCACTAATGAAACTACATCTGTTCACTAATGTTTACCGGTAATTTTAATGTGAAAAATCTCTATCGTTGATAAAATAACCAACATTTGTTGAGTAATTGAACGAATTAGTTTGTCACTAATGACAAAAAAATCAATGAATTCTCTAGTCAGCAATAAACGAAAAAATGAGCATTTCATCATGTGTAAAAACAAAACTATGCTGTCGTTGATAAAATAACGAATATTTTTCGAGTATATAAATAGATTTTTTTCACTATGATAAAATAAAAAAAAAATTATCGAGTATATAGATATGTTCTTTTGTGTTGATAAAATATCAGGTATTTTATCTAGTATATAAACAGACTCTTTCAGTGGTCGATAAAATAAAGAACATTTTAAATATTATATAAATAGATTCTTTTGTGTTGATAAATTAACGGATATTTTGTCAAATATATAAACAAACTCCTCTTGTCAATAATAAAATAATGAATATTTTTTCGAGTATATAAATAGATTCTTTTTTCGTTGATAAAATACAGAACAATTTGTCGAATATATAACATGATTATTTTTTTGGTTGATAAAATAACAAAAATAATATTTTTTTTGTCAAACACTTGAACAAATTTTTTCAATGTTGATAAAAATAATGAAAACAAAGAATATTTTATCGAGTACACAAAAAAAATCTTTTCTTCGATGAAATAGCGAACGTTTTATTATACCCATTTTATCGGTTAATGAACTAAATATAAAGATTTATCAAATCCTGTTCGAAAGGAAAATAGTCATTATCCTCATTAATTTTGAAATTTTCATGCCATTTAATTATGTTTAACTATATAAAATATCATTTGGTGTGTTTTATGATTATATTCGATATTATTTACTTTATTCTCATTCACAAGGTATAATTTCAACATATATGCTAATATATATATAAAAAAAATTATCTCTAAAAAATCTAGTTTTTTCTTATTTGTGTGCCACTCAACTCTTTTCTTTTTCGTATTTATTGATCAGCGACGACACCAACTTTAATGTTGGTTGCCGACCGCCAATATTCTTTATTTTCTATTTATTTTCTATATCGTATCTTTATTTTTTTCATTAAATCTTTCTGTGTTGCACGTTTTTATTTGCCTTTATGATATATTTTCTTATGTTTTTCGACATGTTTTTTTGTTATTTGATTGTTTTTTTATTTATGTTTTTCCTAAGGGTTGATTTGATATCGCCACGATTGATCAAGATGTCGCTTATCTGATATCTTGTGATCTTCCCTACTTTTGACCATCGAATTGGATTTGGATACTTGATTTGCGTTTGTGGATAGCTTTTCACGTCGCTCGAGTCTTATTTACGGTTTGTCGGTGGTCTTTCAATAACTTTATCCTTTTTCGTGGTTTGTTTACCGATGCGATCAGATTTCTATCTCTGTTTGAGTTTCTTGGTTAGAATTAATCTTTCATTGTATGGTCCTTATGTGATCTTAAGTTACTAGTTTTGTTTCAATAATTATAGGAAAATTTTCTAATTATGTTCTTAATTTACGATTGTGATTGTAAATCTTTATTGTAATTTGGGATATTTCCTATTTTGAATAAATTTAGGTGTTTCTATAAAAAAAAATAACATATATGCTTAAGTATAGGTTCGTATGTCCTACTACCATTCATTTTGATATATAAATGAATACTTTGAGAGAAAATAATTATTTTTAATAGTTTAGAGTGATTACAATGTAATATTTGTTCATAATTTTTAAACTATTATCAACATACATATTATGGAAATGCAACTGCTTAAATTAAAAAGCTTTAAGCAAAACAATCACTAAAACCATTTGGTAAATTCGAAAAAATAAATTAAATATTATTTCAATTTCATTTACACAACTCTCTAATTATAATTATAATGGTAAATTAATTGTTTTAATAATAACTCAAATTTGTAAAAGTTGTCATCATTCAAGGAGTTTTAACCTCATTTGTAAAAGTTAAAGAAACAAAGTAAAGTACCATTTCAAATAAATTTACTTTCCCATCATTTTTTATTTTTTATTTATTACTTTCATTATTTCTAAATTTTCATTTTTACTTTTGTAGTTAAAATTCAAAGAGCAAAACATGTAAATTTATTAGACTTCTTTAATACCATTAGATCGTTCTTTACTTCTCTATACTACTTTCATTATTTATTTGAGATTAGAGTGTTTATTTATTTGAAAAAATTAACTTTTATCGATCAAAGTAATCCTTTGTATTATTATTATAGTGAACGTATCTCTTCTTTTAGATTTTTTCTTACGTCTCTTTTATTTTGTGATCACTTATGTTTTTTTCTATCTCCCATATAATATAACAAACTAACAAGTGATGTCTGAGTTGTGATTTGAATTATGGTTGTTGGAAAAATATGAATGGATTGATTTATTCAATCATGACTATTCAACATCTCTATTCATGAAAAATAGTTAAGTCTTTTCATGAAAAATAGTTAATTTATTTCACCCAAAAAGTCAAGTCTTTTCTTGTTAACATTTTCATCAAAAGGTTATAATTTTTAATCAAATGATTAAGTCATTTCATTTAAAGGTCTTAACATTTCAATACAAATTCTTATCCCTATATAAAGGCTAAGTTGTGACACATCTCAACACACAACTTTTCCTATTTTCTTTCAAATACTTTCCTTTCAATTTCCGATTCTTCCAAAGTCATTTTCCGGTGATATATAAAGACAAAGATTGCGTTCGATTGTTCACTATGGTTGTGCTTACTGTTGCGAATGTTTGTTGTTGTATGGGAGACCGACGTCTAACGTTACTCAAAACACCAAAGAGAACAAGTTTGTCTTAAGGAACTGTTCATATAGGCCTCAACAAAACTCTTCTTCTATTTATTCGGTTTCATTCGATTACAAGTTATATTTTATTTTCACAATTTTTTTAACTTTATTATTGAAACGAAATTTTTAGATTATAATACTACAACATTATTTTTCAATATATGCAACAATCTTAAGACAAATTTATTGTATTGTAGTTCAATCTAAACTCAAACAGATTATTGTGGTAATATATTTATGTTAATATATATTTTGTTTCATATTATATTTATTATTTCGGTTTTGATTCTGATTATAGAAAAATATCGGATACTTCAACCAATTCACAGGCTAAAGCGATTGTCGTTACACAGGCTCAGGCTGCGAGCCAAACGTTACCTATGACCATGAGTCATAATGAAAAGCCTGCGAAATTCAATGGAGAGAATTTCAAAACATGGCAACATAAAATGTTGTTTTATTTGACGACATTGAATCTGGCCAAATTTTTGAAGGATGATCCTCCAACTATTATAGAGGATGAAGTGGATGGTACAACCATATTCAACATTAACGAAGCATGAAAGCACTCTAATTTCCTATGATGTAACTACATCTTGAATGGTTTATCTGATTCACTTTATGAAGTATACAGTGTAAAGAAAATGGCTAAGGAACTATGGGAATCATTGGACCATAAATACAAAACTAAAGATGCTGGTGCTATGAAATTCTTAGTTGCCAAATTCTTAAACTTTGTAATGGTTGATTCTAAAACTGTTTTGAATCAGGTGCAAGAATTCCAACTGACTATTCATGGTATTCTCGTAGAAGGGATGATTGTAAGTGAATCCTTTTAGGTGGCGACCATTATTGAAAACCTTCCATCTGCCTAGAATGACTTTAAGAATTATCTTAAGCATAAGAGAAAAGAAATGATAGTGGAATATCTGATTGTGAGACTTTGGATTGAAGAAGACAATTGATGTGTGGCTAAAAGGCTAAACAAAACAGCTAATCATAATACAAGGCAAATGTGGTGAAAGTATAAAAGGACTTCAAGAAAAGAAAGCAAGCTTAAATTGAATTTAAACTAGGACCAAAAGGTAATATTCTAAGAAACAAATTCCAAGGGAAATGCTTTAATTGCAATAAGACGGGACACATGTCAACCGAATGTAGGCTTCCAAAAAGGTCCAGAACAAAAGAGGCCAATGTTGTGATAGAAATTTCCAAGGAAGTATCTGAACTTGACCTATGTGTTGTGGTCTCTGAAATTAACTTGGTTGATTCAAATCCAAGAGAATGGTGACTTGATACTGGTGCCACATGCCATATTTGTTGTGAAAATGACTCTTCTGCTGAGTTGGTTTCTTGTGAGAAAGGAGAAAAGCTCTATATGGGCAATGCTGCAATTTACAAGATCAAGGTGAAATGCATTGTAATTTTAAAGATGACTTCTGGCAAAGAGTTAAAACTTCAAAACGTGTTGTACGTGTCTGACATACGAAAGAACCTTGTCTCTGGGACCCTCCTAAGTATACATGGGTTTAGGATGGTGTTTGAATCCCAGAAGATTATTTTATCAAAAGGGGTAATTTTTGTGGAAAGGGGATATGTATTGAACAATATGTGGAAACTCAATGATACCTCTATAAAAGCTAAAAATATAAATAATAATGATTTTTCTTCTTCTGTTTATATGATTGAGTCATTAAATTTACGGCATGGTAGACTCAGACATGTTAATTATGATACTTTACGTAGATTAATTAACTTAGAACACATTCCCTCATTTCACATTAATTATAATCATAAATGTGAAACGTGTGTTGAAGCTAAACTAACAAGGCTTCATTTAAACCTGTTGAAAGAAATACGGAATCTCTTGATCTAATATACAATGATATTTGTGACTTAAAATTTGTTCAAACCAGAGGAGGGAATAAATATTCTATTACCTTCATTGATGACAACACAAAATATTGCTATTTATATTTGCTTAAAATCAAAGATGAAGCTATAGAAAAATTTATTCTCTAGAAGTAGGAAGTTGAAACCCAACTTAACAAAAGTTTAAGAGGGTGAGAAGTGATCTTGGTGGTGAATATGTTGATCCATTTGGTCAATATTGTGCACAACATGGTATTATTCATGAAGTAACACCACCATACTCTCCTCAATCGAATGGAATAGCGGAGCAGAAAAATCGAACATTAAAGGAAATTAGGAACACTATGCTAGGAAGTTATGGGTTGTCACAGAACATGTGGGGTAAACTATCTTAATAGCAAATTACCTTTTAAAAAAAGGTGCCCTGCAAGAAAAAAAGACAAGACACCATATGAGTTGTGGATAGGCAATAAACCATTATACAATTACTTGAAAGTGTGGGGGTGTCTTGCAAAGGTAATGGTTGTTTATCAAAGCAAATGAAAATATGTCCTAAAACAGTGGATTGTATTTTCATTGGCTATTCTCACCATAACAATACATAATGATTTCTTGTGCACGAATCAAAGAATCCAGACATTCACAAGAATACGATATTAGAATCTAAAAACCCTCATTCTTTCAATATATATTTCCTTGTAAAATTAGAGAAGTTGGCTCAAGTTCAAGGAAATGAACTTTAGAAACTATTAATGAAAATAGTAAAGACTTCCAACAAAAGGTTCAAGTCGAGATAGAGCCAAGAAGAAGTAAAAGGGCACGGGTAGAAAAATCATTTGGATCGAATTTTCTAACCTATATGCTAGAGACTGAACTTGTAACATATAGCGAAGCTATACGTTCATCTGAAAGTAATTTTTGGAAAGATGCCATCAAAAGTGAAATTGATTCCATTATGCAAAATCATACGTGGGAATTAGTGGATCTTCCTCATGGAATTAAACCATTAAATTCTAAATGGATTTTCAAACAAAAAATGGAAGAATATGGAACAATTGATAAGTACAAGGCCAGATTGATTATTAAAGGGTACCAACAAAAGGAATGTCTTGATTACTTTGATACATATTCCCCGTATCAAGAATAATTTCTATAAGAATAATACTTGCAATTCTCACTTTACAAAATTTAGAGGTACATCAAATGGATGTTAAGATTGCTTTCTTAATGGAGCCATTGATGAGGAAATTTACATGAAATAATTTGAGGGTTATGTAGCTCCAGGACAAGAAAAAAAAGTATGTAAGTTGGTAAAGTCATTATATGGACTTAAGCAAGCACCAAAGTAATGGCATGAAAAGTTAGACAGTGTTATGGTATCAATTGGATTTAAAATAAATGAGTGTTACAAATGTGTGTATGTCGAAACCACTATTAATGGATATTTAATCCTATGCCTATATGTTGTCGACATACTTATTGTTGGAAGTAATAATGAAATGATAAAATGTACAAAAAATATGTTAAATTCAAATTTGACATGAAAGACATGGAGCTTGCTGACATGATTTTGGGCATCCAAATCAAAAGATCATCTGAAGGTCTCATATTCACTTAGTCACTGATATAAGGTACTCCTACCTTGTTGATTGATTATAGATCTAGGAAGGAAGAAAAACAACCTGCATAATTGAATGGCTAAAATATATGGTTTGGTGGTAGATGTAAAGGTGAAAAGGTAGGTTATTTAAGATATGAGAGATGGTAGCGAAAGATTGTTGTTATGGATATGGTTTGGGTTGATGAAACAATGGAATGATTGTGAGGATAGTATCTTAAAGAAGACTCAAAGAAGAACCAATGTTAAATAACAAAGTCCCAAACTTTATATTGCTTCTTTAAGGGGTGGTAACAATGACTTAGACCCACTATCTATATGGATATAGGAACCACAAGTATCAAAGGGAAAGGGGTTGACTTCGCAAGTAATGAATTACTTGATAAGTCGATAAAAGTCACAAGGACTTAAGCAAAGAGAAATATCTCACTTTAATTGATAAGAAAGGTCTAAGAGCTAAATGAATGCATATGAGCTAATCAAATAAATGTTAAGTATGTTGTCATTTATTTAATGTAATGAATCATGCTTATTATGGATATAAGACTATTCTAACATGCTTAACATATTAAATAACAATGTACATCTATTGTAAAGATGTGTTCAGGCTAAGTTATTCTTTAGCTATTAAAACATTATGTAACTTAACATTAGAGGGTGTCAAGTACTTCTTTGAATTATTTGGCCCTTAATCTAGTAATAGGACCTTGTGGCATGACTTCTGGATCCAAAGTGGGCATTATCACATCATCCCCATTCTTTTTAGTGATTTGTCCCCAAATCGTTTCAATCCTCAAAGGGTGATAAATCTGAGATGTTGAATGAAGCACTTACGCCACCAAACTCACTAGGCAACTCTAGTTTATACGCATTGCCATTGATCTTTTCCATAATTTGGAACGGGCCATCTCCTCAGGGTAGTAGTTTAGACTTTCTTTGATTTGGGAACCTTTTTTTTCTAAAGTGTACCCAAACCCAATCACCTACTTCAAAAGTTATCTTCTTCATTCCCTTGTTTGCTTGATGTTCATATTGTCTAGATCTTTTTTCAATGTTTTCCTTAACTTGTTGATGGAGTTTTTTAACGAATTCTACCTTGTCTTTTCCATCTTTGTTCACTATTTGATCACAAGGTAAAGGAAGTAAGTCCAAATGAGTTAAAGGGTTGAAACCATACACTACCTCAAATGGAGAATATTTTGTTGCTGGATGAATTGTTCTATTGTAAGCAAACTCCACGTGTGGTAGGCATTCTTCCCAAGACTTGATGTTCTTTTGATGATGGATCTAAGTAATGTTGACAAAACTTTGTTAACTACTTCAGTTTGTCCATCTGTTTGAGGATGTCATGTAGTAGATAAGAGTAGTTTTGTGCCAACTTTGCTCCATAAAGTTCGCCAAAAGTGACTTAAAAATTTGACATCTCTATCCGACACAATGGTTCGAGGAAGTCTATGTAATCTTACCACTTCTCTGACGAATAAGTTTGCAACATGAATAGCATCATCGGTCTTGTTGCATGGTATAAAATGAGTCATCTTGGAGAATCTGTAAACCACCACATATATTGAATCGTTTCTGCTCTTGGTTTTAGGTGAACCCAAAACAAAATCCATAGAGATATCTACACATGGCATGGTTAGTATTGGCAAAGGCATGTATAATCCATGAGGCATGACTCTTGATTTCGTCTTTCTACACATTAAGCACCTTTCACATACTTTTTCAACATACCTTTTCATCTTTGGCCAAAAGAAGTTTTCTTTCAAGATGCTAAGTGTTTTTTCAATGCCAAAGTGTCCTATAAGTCCCCCTTCATGTGCTTCTTTGGTTAATACTTCTCTCATGGATCCTTGTGGAATACAAAGTCTCCATTCCTTGAAAAGATATCTATCATGCTGATAGTATTTTTCATGAGCACCTGTTTCACATAACTTATACCTTTCTCCAAAGTCCAAATCAATAGCATAGTGTTCTTTAATGAATGAAAACCCAAGGAGTTTGGAATTCAAAGTGTTAAGTAAAACATACCTGCGTGAAAGAGCATCTACCACAATATTATCCTTTCATTTCTTATAGTGGATGACATAGGGAAAAGACTCAAGGAATTCAACCCATTTGGCATGTCTCTTGTTGAGTTTGTGTTGTCCCTTGATATTCTTTAACGCCTCATGATTAGTGTGTAAAACAAATTCCCTTGCCAATAAGTAGTGCTGCTAAGTTTCCAATGCCCGAATGAGTGCATACATTTCTTTGTCATATGTTGGATAATTCAAGGTTGCACCATTTAGCTTTTCACTAAAGTAAGTGATTGGCTTCCCTTCTTGACTCAAAACATCACCAATTACAATTCTGGAGGCATCACATTCAACTTCAAATGTATTTTCAAAGTTTGGCAAAGCTAATAGTAGAGCCTTTTTTAAATAATCCTTGAGTTCGTTGAATGCTACATCTTGTTCTTTTTCCTAAGAGAAGTTTGAATTATTCTTAATAATCTCTGTTATGGGGGTGGCAATAGAACTAAAGTTTGGTACAAACCTCTTGTAAAAATTGGCTAATCCATGGAAACTCCAGACTTGACTGACATTGACAGGTTTGGCCATTCTTGAATAATCTTAATCTTCTCTGGATCCACTGCTAGTCCCTGTGAACTTACAATGAAGCCTAAGAAGGTAACTTGGTCAGTACAAAAAAACACTTTTTGAGATTAGCGTATAAGTTCTATTCTCTCAAAGTGCTAAGAATAGACCTCAAATGTTCAACATGCTTACTCAAGGACTTATTGTATGTCAAGATATCATCAAAATAAAGAACACAAAACTTAACAATGTAAGGCCGAAGGACATGGTTCATCAGATGCATAAAGGTACTAGGGGCATTAGTCAAGCCAAAAGGCATGACTAACAACTCATACAAACCTTGTTTAGTCTTGAATGTGGTTTTTCACTCGTCACCTTCCTTCATTCTAATTTGATGGTAGTCACTTTTCAAGTCAATTTTGGAGAAGATGATGGATCCACTAAGTTCATCAAGCATATCATTCAATCGAGGTATAGGGTGTCTATATTTAATAGTGATCTGGTTGACAACCCTACAATCCACACACATTCTCCAAGTTCCATCTTTCTTTGACACTAACAAAACCGGTACAACACAATGATTTAAACTTTCCCGAATGTATCCTTTGTCTAGTAGTTCTTTGACTTGCCTTTGTAATTCCTTTGTTTTCTTGGGGTTGCTTCTGTACGCTGGTCTATTAGGAATAGTGGCTCCAAGAATGAAATCAATTTGATGTTCAATTTCTCTAATTGGTGGTAATTCATCTGGAATTTCTTCAGGGAACATGTCTTCAAATTCCTGCAAAAGATTAGAGACAGAAGAAGGCAAGCCTTCAGGAGGGTTAGTAAGTAGAAACTTTCCTTATACATAAGTATAAGTATAGACTTCTTGGTCGATAAATGTTTCCGAACATCTCCTCTACTAGCGTATATGTTCATCTTCTGAGTATGACTTTTTTTGGCCTTCTGTTTCTTCTCCCATTCTTCTATTCGTGACTTAAGGGTCACTTGACATTCATGAACTTGACTTGGAAGCAGAGGCGCCAATATGATTTTCTTTCCTTGATGTTGGAAAGAATACTTGTTTACAAATCCATCATAGGTAGCCTTCTTTTCAAATTACCAAGGACGTCCTAATATAACGTGGCTAGCACTCATGGGCACCACATCACAAAGAACTTCATCATTGTATCTTCCAATTGAAAAGGGAACAACAACTTGTTTGGTTACCTTGGCTTCCCCATATCATTAAGCTAATGAAGTTTGTAAGGATGAGGATGCTTAGATGTTTTTAGACCTAATTTTTCCACCATGTGAGTACTTGCTACGTTTGTACAACTTTCTCCATCAATGATCACCACACAAACTTTATCTCCCACGTGATTTTTGTATGGAAGATATTCTCTCTTTGTTCATCTTCTTGACTTTGAATGTTCAAAGTCCTTTTGACTACAAAGATGTTGGATGGAAGAGACATGTTAGCAAATAAGGAAAAAAGAAATGTGCATAAGACCTTACCAGATAATTCTCTCACAAAGCCTCACGAGTTCACTCCAAGAAAACTTGAATGTCACTCAATCCGCTTGTGTTTGCACTCTAGGACTTCAAGGCTTTTACTTGTCCTCTTATGATCTCACATGCTCAAGTCTTTTTCCTCTCAATTCCATTTATCTCAAGTTCTAAATGACTTTACTCAAAAATGTATCAAGTAAAATTTACTTGTTGTATGTTGGCTGCAAAAAGGGTTAGTAGGAATGGAAAACAAAATATAATGAAAAGGGTGGTTTAGAAATAGAAAGAAGAGAATAAAGGGCTTACTTAAACAAAGTCACTTCACAACCTTTTATCACCACAATCAATTTAAAGGCTTACTTGAATGGCTTGGTGATGAAACTTGTTGATGTGTTTTCAACTTTTCTTTCTTTTCTTTTCTTTTCTTTTTCTTTTTGAGTGCTTGAATTTTATTCTTTTGAGTGCTTCAATTTCTTTGTTGAATTTTGATTTCTTTCACTTGCACTCCAATTCAACTTCTTTTTGTATTTTTGTTTTTGTTGTTGTTTCATGTTTGCTTTTTCCACCAAAGCTCTGATTACCGCTTGATGTAAGGTACTCCTACCTTGTTGATTGATTGTGGATCTAAGAAGGAAGCAAAACAACCTGCATAAGTGAATGGCTCAAATAGATGGTTTGGTGGTAAATGTAAAGCTAAAAAGGTAGGTTATTTAAGATATGAGAGATGGTAGCGGAAGATTGTTGTTATGGCTATGGTTTGGCTTGATGAAACAATGGAATGGTTGTGAGGATAGTATCTTAAAGAAGACTCGAAGAAGAACCAATGTTAAATAAAAAAGACCCTGACTTTATATTTCTTCTTTAATGGTTAATAACAAAGACTTGGACCCACAATGTATATAGAGATAGGAACCACAAGTATTAAAGGGAAAGGGGTTGACGCCACAAGTAATGAATTACTTTATAAGTCGATAAAAATTACAAGGACTTAAGCAAATATAAATATCTCACTTTAATTGATAAGAAAGGTCTAAGAGCTAAATGAATGCATATGAGCTAATCAAATAAATGTTAAGTATGATGCCATTTCATTAATATAATGAATCATGCTTATTATGGATGCAAGACTATTCTAACATGCTTAACATATTAAATAACAATGTGCATCTATTGTAAACACGTGTTCAGGCTAAGTTATTATTTAGCTATTAAAACATTATATAACTTAATATTAGAGGGTGTCAAGTTGTTAAATGAATTGAAAGCTTCAAGACACTTAGTTAAGAGTACTTCCCTAAATTGTTTGGCCCTTGATCTAGTAATAGGACCTTGAGGAATGACTTCTGGATATAAAGTGGGTGTGATCACATCAGTCACACTATGTATACAAGGTTCTTGAAAGTTTGGCAAGGATGATTCTGGTGTAGCCAAAACTCCGATAGATACAAGTCAACAACTATATAAAAATAAAGGTAAAAATGTTAACCAAGTGGAATATGCAAGGATCATCGACAGTCTAATGTACCTTATGAGTTTCACTATAACTAATATTGCTTTCACTGTAAGTAGTTTAAGAAGATCTACAAGCAATCCAGGGGAGAAACACAGGAAAGTAATTGTGAGGGTATTGAGATATCTCAGATATACTCGAAACTATGGATTGCATTATTCTAGAGATCCTGATGTGTTAGAAGGATTCTCTTATGCTAGTTGGATATCTGATTTTCAAGATACCAAAGGCACAAGTGGTTATATTTTCACATTGGGAGGAGGAGTTGTGTCATGGAAATCCTCAAGACAAACAATTATAACCAGATCCACGATAGAATCTGAGTTTGTAGCCTTGTACAAAACTAGAGAAGAGGCAAAATGGTTACAAATTTTTTTGGATGATATTCCTGAATGGCCAAAGCCTATACCTAAAATATGTATATATTGTGATAACCAATCAACAATTGGTAGAGCACAAAATGTAATGTATAATGGTAAGTCGAGACACATGCGACACCGACATAACACCGTTAGAAAACTGATCTCAACATCAGTTATCTTTATTTATTTTGTAAGATCAAAAGATAACATTGTGGATTCGCTAACCAAAGGGTTGAATTGAGATCAAGTTGATAAAACATCAAGAAGAATGTGACTAAAGCCCATGAATTGTTAAGGATCTATGTGAAGGAAAACCTAACCTAGTTGACTGGAGATCCCAAGATCTAGGTTCAATGGGACAACCTATTTGTATAGACCTGGTGATGTCACTGTGGGGGTTTTTATCCCCAAGCCCATTCCTATAGTGAAAACATTGACTAAAATGTGGATGAGGTTAAGAAATGATTTTAATGACCAATATGTGTTTCGTTGAACCAAACAATATAAGTCACCTATGTTAGAGTGAAGTGGAGCTGCTTCAAAGAGACTATTAGGGCATAGTTCTCTAAGCTCTTGCAGAACCAGGAGATGTCCACGGCTATATGGATATAACCATGAGAACCAAACTCTTGTAAGTGAGATATTTGTGTGGGGTATATCATTGCTTACACAAACAACAAGACAGTTCAAGGACATCACGTCTACTAGACAACAGTAAGGTAAACATATTTTCACAAGGGAAAGTTCAAAGGGGGACACCAACTTATCCTATGCAAATATCGAACGTAGAATCTATCACTACATAGAGTCAATGTTTTAAACAATCAAATTCATTAATGTGGGGGATTGTTGGAAAAATATGAATGAAGTGATTTATTCAATCATACTATTCAACATCTCTATTCATGAAAAATAGTTAAGTCTTTTCATGAAAAATAGTTAATTCATTTCACCCAAAAAGTCAAGTCTTTTCATGTTAACCTTTTCATCAAAAGGTTATAATTTTTAATCAAATGGTTAAGTCATTTCATTTAAAGGCCTTAACCTTTCAATACAAAATCCTCTACCTATATAAAGTCTAAGTTGTGACACATCTCAACACAACTTTTCCTATTTTCTTTTAAATACTTTCCTTTCAATTCTCTGATTCTTCCAAAGCCATTTTCCAGTGACAGATAAAGACAAAGATTGTGTTCGATTGTTCACTACGGTTGTGCTTACTGTTGTGAACGTTTATTGTTGTATCTTGGGAGACCGACGTCCAATGTTACTCAAAACACAGAGGAGAGGGTGAATATGTCTTAAGGAAACTGTTCATACTTGCCTCAACAAAACTCTTCTTCTATTTATTCAGTTCCATTCGATTACAGGTTCTATTTTATTTTCACAATTTTTTTAACTTTATTATTGAAACGGAATTTTTAGATTATAATACTACAACACTATTTTTCAATATATGCAAAAGTGGTGCTCTAATTTTTTTTTACTATGAATTCTATTAGTGATATTGGAGGCATGCAAAATAAGGTTTGTTGAAACAATTTTCAATTATAGGATAGTATTTATCAATCGATCTAGTGGTGCTTGAACGTATTATGTAAGAATTGAAGTTATTGAAGATTTGGTGATAGTGTTTCAACGAATATTTGACTTACCTAAGAATTGAATTTGTTGAATACTTGAATATCAAATTTATTATTAAATTTGTATCATGTGAGAGACTGTATATATGTTTTATCCAAATTCTAATCAGTAATTAAGAAATATTTTGTTGTAATTTTAGTGGTTGAAGACTACTTGATGATTAATTTTTTTTAAACAAGAACTCTTATGTACTAAAATTTTTTAGTGACCAGTATTATTTTATTTATAAATATAAGGTAGGTCTTAACTTTTAGAAGTATGAAATGTTGGAAATATGGACTACAAAACCACATCGTTAGCGCTGACAACAAATATAAACAATAATTTAAAAGAAACATATTCGTAAATCGTGTCGTGGTAAAACCACTGCCTTAGAAACAAATTTGCCCCAATGTGTGTAATCGCTGCAGTAGGTGGTCCGTCCCCCGAGGTTAACATGGTGGCTCCAAATTTCGTACACCCGAAACTGGAGTGGACTGTTGGTGGTATTGCACTTCTGATCGGAAAGCACGCAGAGAACAACTTTAGAAAACACTTGGAGAGTGAATTCTGAATGTTGAGAGTGAGTTGAGAAGCTGCATGTATCTCTCTATTTATGGGCTAGAAATATGGTTAAAATCGTTCATAAAAAATCAAGATTAAAACCCTTCATTGTAACAGCTAAAACGTCCAGAACAGTCCTCAGCCGCCTATAAATATCATGAGAAATCTTTCACTTTTTTTCATTTGTTTCTTTCGAAGACAAATTTCTCAAGAATTTTCTCTAAAAAAATAAAATATGTGCAGACGTGTCGAAGACACGTATTACCACGACCACGAGCCGAGCCAAGACGGATGGCGACGGTAGCGGTGAGCGAGAGTTCCCCTTGGTCTCTTTCACTCAACAAGGAAGTGGAGAATCCAGACCTTAAATACCCATTCCCAATAGTGTTTCCAATACTATGTGGGATTGAGTATTATCAACTTGAAAAAAAAATTATTTTAGAATTATGCTATATTTTTTTTTTGATCTAGATTTAATAGATGAGATTTTATCTTTAAATAAGTTAAGTCTTTATGTTAAGAGAGTTGTCTATTTTATATGTTTAAATTGAAAATAGAGTATTTAAGGTTAAAAATATAATTTAACCAACATAATGATTCTTTGCAGAAAAAGCTAGAATTTGAGTTTTGAGGTTAGATTGAAAATCACTTATTTAATCATGATTTTCAATCAATTTTTGGGTGTATAAGATTGCTTATGGATAAAAATCACTTTTTTGTTGCCAGAAGTATTCCTAAACTAACCCTTAATCTCATTTTTAATTATCTTTTTACCTAGAAATTTCTAACCATTTAAATGGTGGATGCCAGGATGATATGGTATTTTAAGAAGGATAAATTCAAAGGAAGACTAAAAAAGTATCAGTTACACATTTGAGAACGGAAACAAACGCACAAAAGGGGTAACAACGAACTGTCAAAAAAATTGAAAGTTTTGTAGTTGTAGATCCCCACGTTTTCTTCTGAGTTAACATATGTACCTCAAGATATTCAACATTTTGTTCGCGAACGAAATCAATAAACCAAAGGAAAAAAATAACCCAAACTCCAACAATTTAGCATACATTTCACCTTATTGTCAATGGAAAGTCAGGATCCTTTGAAGGATACTCGAAACATGGGCGGAACATCGCCCTGAGTCCCGTCAATTATAATTATAATTAATAATTAATATAAAAATATATATTTCAAAAAATAAAAAAATAAGGTCTCGTCAACTAAAGAAAATGACTTTATGGAAAATAAAAGATATTTTAACTCCTGCTATAATAAATTTCTAGTTCCACTTCTAACTAGAAAATTACAACTTTAGAATAACTTGAGCCTATGACTTCCTAAGTACTAATACAGCCGTATGTTCTACTCCTGCTATATTACGTGATTGTGATTGCATTTCTTTTATTTTCATTATATACACAATAAGAAAATTTAATTTGTTGCATAAACTATATATATCATTATAAAATAACCAACGTTTCATTGAGTAAATAAACGAATTCTTTTATCGTATATATTTTGTGGAATGTCATAAATACAAAAACTTTTAGAATTGCACTGGAAAGGAGAATTTGTCTCTTGTTTAAGATTATTGATTGATACATCTGATAATCTTTTTATTTAATATATTTTTTAAATGTAATTTTTAATAAATTGGGGGTAATACAAAACAATATTTATTAAAATACTTAATTATTTGACATTAAACACTTAAATTACCGGTAATACGGTACTCGAATCTAGGACCTCAATAAATAACAACAAATCCCTTAAACAGTAAAATTACTTTTGTTTTTTTTTTTTTTACATTTTCAAATACATTAAGTAGAAAATGAATTGTCGAATCGCTTAACATTATTGATTAATGAATCTGCTAATTTTATTTATTTAAAATCTCTTAATAGTTGATAAAAATAATCATTTTGTTGAGGATTAGACAAATTAAATAGTCATTAATAAAATAACAAAAATAATGAATATTTTGTCAAGTGTGTAAATAAATTCTTGTCACTGATAAATTAACGAAAAAATGGGCATTTTATCAAGTATAAAAACAAGTTATGTTCTTGTTGATAAAATAATCATTATTTTTATCGAGTATATAAATTGACTTTTCATCATTGGTAAACTAATAAATATTTTATTGAGTATATAAACAAGTATTTTTTTCGTTGATAAAATAACAAAAAAATTGAGTACATAAATAGATTTTTTTGTCGCTGACAAAATAACGAATATTTTTTTGAGTATATAAATAGATTTTTTTTATCGTTGATAAAATAATGAATATTGTTTCGAGTTTATAAATAGATTTTTTTTGTCATTGATAAAATAAAGAACATTTTTCGAATATATAAATAGATATTTTGTGTTGTTGATGGAACATTTTATCGAGTATAAAGTATATTTTTTTCTCGTTGGTAAAATAAAAAAATAACAAACATTTTGTCGAATCTAAAAAAATTATCTCGTGGATGAAATAACGAACATTTTGTTTTACATATTTTATCGGTTAATGCACTGATTAAAAAGAATATCGAATGGTGCTGAGAAGAAATTTTTTCCGTTACCCTAAATAACTTTGGAATTTTCATTCAGTTCCTTAATTATGCTTAATTTTTTTTAAATACAATACATGCTTGTTTTATTAACGTGCTTGAATTTATAAATTGTTTAAATATGATCAGGAATTTAAATTCTAACGTTTCCACTTCTTCACTTTTCCCTTTAACCTTTGAGGATTAGATGCTCTAGAGGTCTCAACGAGCAAGAGGCATAGTACGAGAGTCAAATGCCACATAAATGCGAAATGGCTAGCTCCCCATTACTAAGCGAAGGCCTTTCTCGCCTGTCTTCTTGTGATTGGGTCGGGTCTATTCTTTAATATGTCAACTTCCCACGGTCAGATGAAGCCTAGTATATAGCTTCTAGTTCGACAAGACTAGCAAAGATGCTACCAAGCCTAGCTACTAAGAATGGGAAAGCGAAGGACAGAGAAAGTCAAGCCGTCTCTTTCTTAAATTAACGTGGGTCTTACCCTACTTCTACAGTTATAATAGCCTAATTATTTCTTCAACATCTCAAGAGCTAACCCGGAAGTGACTCAACTACCAATCCCATCTCTGGCTCAAAATCAGACTTTATCCCCAATTTCAAGAAGTGCATTTATCATATTCAACTAAATCCTAGGTTAGGGGATTAGTCACAATTCGTCTTGATTCCGAATTTCTTTGAGCCTTTCTTTTCTTTAGTTTAGAATCTTCGTTGATGCGTCAGTTCTTTCTTATTGTTTTATTTGAACCAGCGTAAGGAAATTCAGAGGGAGGATCGTTCTTATCTATGTAATATTCGATCTAAATTAATCGATCAATAAATTAAATATCAATAATTAATTAAAAAAATATATAATTTTCAACATATATACTCTTACATATTAACATTATTTTTTATGAATAAATGTTGATAAAATTTGAACTTAAATCTGACTCTTTTATTTGTTGTGTGATTACAAACACTTTCAATCATCTTCAACTTTCACTCCCTTTTATAGGTGATATATTTTAATCTGATTCCTCTAAAAATAATAATAATTTTTTTAAATTATTAAGATGATTTAATTAAATTTTATTTCAATTTCACATAAATGTTTCTCTAATTATAATAGTAAATTTAAAATTAGTTTAATAATAACTCAAATTTTGGCATTGCTCTATACATGTATGGTTTGCGTCAGCTAAAGTTGTCATCATTCATAGAGTTTTAACCTTACTTGTAAAAGCCAGAGAAACAAAGTAACGTACCATTTCAAATAGAGTTCTAATAACGCTCAAAGGAGAGAAGTGGGAATAGATTAAGATGTGTCAGTAATGGAGATTCGAAACCTTCTGTTTCAAAATCTCAAATGCTTAATCAGAAATGGGGGGTTAATTCGGATCTCACTATCTTTTCTATTTTCTCGAACTTCGTGTGAAAAGAAGTGCCAAATGTAAGAAGTGAGTCGTCCATGGCTGCCACGACGGAGATTGCATGGCGCCTTTGGCTGCATTCCTCTGTTTCTTTCTTCTTCCCTTGGTTTTAAAAGCGGGCGAGTAGAAGAACAATTTCCATATAAAAAACAAAGCTGCTTCTTTTACCTGCCGTGTTTTTTGTTTGTCATAAATCGATCAATGGAAAGGGAACTCTCTCCGCCGCTTGATGAAGAAGAAGAAGCATATCCATATTTGGATATGCCTGAGCCTCTCACTTTAACCAAGCAGCAATATCAAGCTACATTTGTACATCTCTCTTAGATAAATTGCATTTACTCTTATCTTTGAAGGACATAATTTAATTTACATTTTGGTTTTTCAGGAAGATGTGAAGAAATCCTACAGCAAACGAAACGCTGCGAGGAAACCACCGGTGAGTAATTTCTGAGACTAATATGTATTTTATTGAGTGTGTATAATTCTATGTACTAACCTGTACATTTGAGGTGGGTGCGAAGAAGCCGCCGCTGAAGAGAACTGCACCTAAGGAATCAAGAAAAGCAGAATGTGAATTTTGCAACTGTATTTGGAGTTACAAATCCATCTTTATGTAATGTTGTTGCTTTTATATTTCCGTTCTTGTTTTTGTTGTATGGTACGTGAGTTAGCACGGGAAATGGTTCTCATAATTACTGTTGTGGTAATTATTTAGTATTTTGTGACTTTACTGTTAGCTCCAGTAACAAGAATAATATGGTTTCTCAGTTAAATACATGTATTGCAAGAATGCTTTGATAAACCTTATATCTGCTTTTATATTAATTTTATTTTACAAAGCGTATATGTGCTTTTATAAATATTATTATTATTTTATATTATTTTATTAGCATTTCAGTTTTGTCAATAACACGCTTTCCTCTACAAAATTCATCTGCAACCCAGAGAAAAAAACTGAGTTTTGCTTGAAAAATGTATCATATTTTTATGAACAATTTTGACCATCATTCAGTTCCAAAGTTGAATTGTTTTCATTGCAATTTCTAAATTAGCTATACATAGGTTGTTGTAGCAGCAAACATAGATTGTGAGGATCAAAGATCCAAGAGCAGATTATGAAGAAGAATAAGTTCTGAAGTCTCGTCATCATCACCGTTTAAACTCATTAGACTGAAATCAGAACTTAACCAAAGTACAATCAAGGAGAAAGAGAGACAAAATATGAAGGTCTTTATATTTTATTTTATCGATTCATAACAGTTCAGAGGTACTTCGAGAGATTCGAACGTGAAAAAATAATGATTTGGTGAGGAGAAACTATGGTTTCATACAAGGAGATAATCAAAAGGTTAATGACGGGAAAAACGGAAGAAAATAAGGAAGGGAAGTGTTTTAAAATTGAAGAAACGGAAGAGGGAGAAATTATTACTTCAATTCTTTCCACTATCTCATTTATGGTCTTTAACCAATTATATAAGTACACATCACATTTATTTTCCATATCATATTTTCTTAAAAATTAAAAATTTTCAAATCATCTTCTTTATCCCATCATCTCCTTCCCCAGTTTTAAAGCATCAAGTCTCCATATTTTTCTCTCCTCTTTCTTTAATCCATCATTATAATCTAAATTAAAAATCACCACTTCTTCTTTATCTCATCATTTTCTTCTCCAATCTTAAACATTAAATCTCCATGTTTTGTTATGCTCTTTCTTTGGTTCACCATTATAATTAAGATTTAAAATTAATACAAAATTTTATCACCACTTCTTTATCTCATCTTTTTCTTCCCCAATCTTGAGCATTAAATCTCCATGTTTTGTTATGTTATTTCTTTGATTCACCATTATAATCAAGATTTAAAATCAATATAAATTTTTATTTTTTTTCAAATTTATTTTTTATTATATATTTTTGTATTTCTTATTTTTTTCTTAACCAACAAAATCTCATTAGAAAATATATATATCGGAATTTCTAGATTGATGTAAGGTATATGAGAATTTCCTTATTTATATATGACACAAATGAAAAGAAATAATGCTTAAGATGGATTTTAATGGTGAACCAAAAAAAGAACATAGCAAAAAAAAAAAGAAAAATTAATGCTTAAGATTGGGGAATAAAAAGATGAGATAAAAAAGAAATGATGATTTTTAATTTATATTATAATGGTGAATCAAAAAAATAGAAGATCAAAACATGGAGATTTGATGCTTTAAGATTAGGGAAGAAGATGATGGGATAAAGAAGAAGATGATGATTTGGAAAATTTATTCTTTAAGGAAATATAATGTGAAAAATAAAGGTGATATGTACTCATTTAATTGGTTAACGACCATAGATGATGTGGATGAAAGAGTTAAGATGATGATTTGGAAAATTTATTCTTTAAGAAATATTTGATGGTCATTTTGCTGGAGAAGATAATCTATCAAATTACAAGTAGTGAAGGTGATTACAAGACAATAAATATTTAAAATACTCTCAATCATGATAATCTAGCCAAAGTACAAAACTTAGGTGTAATCCTCATTAAAAACCCCTAACCTTGATGGGGAAAAGAGTACCTACACCCAAGTAGCGAAACAAGGAACAACCCAGGAACAATTGCCACCGAAAGATAAAAGCAAAAATAACATAATTGCATAGCAAACCACAAATCCAACAAGAATATTTGAACAACTAATTCACCACCATCGCATTCTAACAGCACATCCCAAGCCAAGACACCACCATGCTTTGAAGTATGCTGCCCTCCTTACTCAATCAGTCGCTAACCAGCCTGCAGCAGAATTTTCGGGTCATGGGACACCAGAAAACTCTATCTCTTAAGGATGTTAACCAGCTCATCGATCTCCAAGAAGATTGGCCACCACTTAGGTAGACGACTTATCGAATTACGAAGCCATCGAACAACAATGGGAGAGTGAATTTCAATCAATAAAGCTGTCTTGCCACCCCATCCTGCTTCTTCAAACACTTTTAGAGCCATCTCAATACCTGCAATTGTTACAAAATTAGAACTAGAGTCCAACACCGCCAGGTCCTCCTCTTGCAACTGAAATGTTCCATGAAATGGAAAAATACTACACGTTTAAGCCTCTTGAGATCTTGCACCAGTCCATTGTGTGATTTTAGACTGTTAGTTTTTGTTTCTATAAGATCTATGCTTGACCGCTTTGTGAAAGAAAGCCGTGTTGGAAACACCCGCCCCTAGACATTTAACACATGATTTCTGCCTCCATAAGTCTTCCTGTAACTTTAAAGCCTCCAAATTTTTTTTCTTTAATACTTTTAGATCGGCCTACTTGTCGTCCTCCGTACCATCCTCAAAGCCTTTCTCTTCTAATTCGTTAATTTTGTCTTCCAATTCTGTTACTCTTTTATCAAAATTGCTCCCTGCTTTAGAATTCCAAGATTTCAACACTCCCTTAGGCTTTCTTAATTTAATGCTTATATCCACCTTGTTTCCTGACCCCTCCATGAAGATATCATTTATCAAATTTCTACATTCCAGGTTTCTTAGCCAGCTACTGATGAATTTAAATGGATTCGCCCCCAATGTTCTACTCCTTTTGAGAGAAGAACTGGTACATGATCCGATACATCTCACTTTAATCCTACTTGTTCAACATCTCGCATAACCGATATCCATTGATCATCGATTAGAAATCTATCCAGTCGAATCAGTTTATTTCTTGGCTCGAACCAGGTGAATCTTTTGCCTTTCATCGGTAAGTCGATCAATTTACAATTAAAAATAAAATCATTGAACTCTGAGCAACCTAATGAGGAATTCGTTCAACCACTATGTTCGCTCCTATCCCTTACCACGTTGAAGTCTCGATCCACTAACCATATATTCGTATCAATAGCTTTCAACGCCAACAATTCATTCCATAAATTTAGTTGTTCATATACAACGCACTGGGCATACACACTGCTAATAGAGATCTTCATACCTATTAAAGCCCAACAGCCTTTCACATAAACGAATCTATAATTGTATTTTGACTGCTCCACTTTAAAAACAGATTTTTTTTTCCATCACTACAATTACCCCTGACCGTCTACAAGAATTTAATTCTCTAAAGCCAAATTCGTCATCAACTAGAATATTCGAATGTCCGATTCATCTATCTCTTCCTTCTTGGTTTCTTGTAACATGCCCAACTCTACTTTATGTTTTTTCAATAGCCTCCGTCACCCTAGGACTTTTGCACCCGCTGCTAATCCTCTTATATTCCACGTGAGAATCTTCATTATACGCTATCAAGACTACCCGTTGCTCTCCTTACTCTACTTCTTCACATGCAATCTTCTCTAGAAGGACCAGTTCCTTCACGACCTGAAGCTCCTCGAAAACAACTTGTATTCCAGTTTTTCCCCAACTCCAAAGTTTTCATTGCTTCTTTAAAACCACCCTTCCAATTTCACTTAATATATGAGTCCGAGAGTGACCTACCTGACAGTTTCGAATACTCTACATCTTTAGCTTTTAACTTCTGCTTTTTGATAGCTTGATCTCTTTTCCTTCTACTCGAGATTGATAGTATTTGGCTCTGCAAATCTAAAAGTGATCCATACCTCTTTGATTTTTTTCTTTTTGCTAACTGGATTAATTCTGGAAAAAGTGTTTGTTTGTTTCCGTCTTCGATCTCATTTTTATTTTCCTCTAACTCTTTTGGATTTGGATTGAAGCTTTCACTAGGGTTTGAATTCGTTACATGCTCACTATCTGAAACCCACACATTATTACCTTCTTCTCGGTCCATTCTGATCTTGCCTTTCCCCAACACAATGCCCATATCCTCTCTTTGATAGCCCTCAGTAGATTACTAACTTCAGGCCCTTCAATCTTTCTTCTATCTTTAGGCCATACAATCTTGCTTCTGTCATTAGGCTCGACCACTCCGTTAGACTCTATATCGAACCCAACTTCAACCTTAGCAAAATCAATTTCTGATTCATCTAGAACTTGCACGTGCTTAACATTTTTAGCAGTGGAGAAGGTTGTTCCTTTTCCCAAACCACCCCCGTTGTAATCCTTCTTGAAATCATTATTCACATGATGCTCGCGTTCCATGCAACCCTTTCTGTTGTTGGGATCATTTAATGAAATATTCTTTTCTGAATTCGAAACCTTCTAACCTCCATCCTCCGTCGAGGGCATCGCCGGTGAATTCTCTGAGGAGTTTTTTGATGAAGCCTGTTTATGAATTGAATTTCCTTCTTCACACACCCTCTGTTTCAAGCTTTTTCTCATGATCTCTGGAGAGTCGAGTGTCTTTGAGACCTAATTTCTCACCCTGATATCAAATTTTGAATTTCCTACTATAATATCTTCTACATTATCGATTCTTGAAGTTGTTCTTGTTCTCACTAGTAATGAGACCCTCTTGCAGTCCAGCTGGTGATCTACATTTTCTCCAAAAGCTTCAAGTTTCCCTCATATTTCAACAACCCTTTTTAAAGTAATATCATTCCAACAATGAAGAGGCACGCCAAAACCTCAAGTCATGTTGTCCTCTCCATTGGAAGCTCTTATTCTGACCATAACCCGACCTCAGCGAAAATTTCCTTAAAGTATGACCATTGTAGATCCTCCAGTAAGATAAAAAGGTCCTCAACCTCAATAATAAGTAAGAACGTTTTGCCCCTAAGCCGTTGCACTTTTATTTCTCCCAACTGTCAACCATGTAGTCTATTTGCAATAATACTCGCAGTACAAACCAAGGATTTAAATAGCGTTCGCGGTCGCGTTTATTGCTGTGGATATAATAGATACCATCGCGGTCATTGTGGGTATCGTAGCCGTGATTTTTTTTTTAAATTTCGTAAAATTTATCCTAAAACATAATAATTATAATTATAATGTTAAGGAGTGACCAAAATAGTAGCAATCGGAAAGTTAAATGAGTAAATTGAAAATTTTTAAAGTTCAGTGAGTAAAATAAGAGAAAATATAAAGTTAAGTGATGATTTATGTAGTTTATCCTAATTAAAAAGAAACCCTTGAGAAGAGTAAGAGCTCTACATTTATAACGAGAAAGAGAGAAATATTATATCATTTATGGCTGCCTCTTCTTCTATTCTTTTTACCTCGCTTCTAGTTCTTCTCACTTTCTCATGTTCATATTCTTCGTTCTCAACTCCCAATTCTTGTCTCATTTCCATTCTTACTCTTCTCAGGAAGGGGCTTCATTTTTCTCCGGTTGTTGACTCCTTGTCTCCTCCCATGTTTCTGTCGTTCTTTTTTTATGTCACTGTTGAATAACGGGAATAGAGTCCCGTTATCGACACTATTTACCATTAAACGCTAAATTACGGTCACGACATACCGCTATTGGTGTGAATACGTTACCCACCTCAAAAATCATCAATACCAATTTCGGACGGTGACGCTACCGCAAAATCACAGTTGTATCACGTTTTCGGTTCGCTATTTGAAACCCTGGTACAAATAGTTACCATTTCTCTGATTAAACATTTCCTTGCCTTCCACATGTTTGAATCTTCCACATGCCCTATTATGATTTTCCTCTTCTCTAATTTTTGTTTATTCAGTGATGCCTGATCAATGTTCATCGGATTATTTGTTGTTACCTGCATCTGATCCATCTCAGGACTACTTTTCTTCCCTATTTTTGGCTTCCACTCTTTCTTCCATGCCTGTTTTCTTCCAAAAAAAGTTTTGTTTTTGATTTTTTTCATACATCATCGATATTCTATATTCAAATACCTCTAGACCATTCAACCTCTTGATCATTATTGATGCCTCTATATCTAAACTCATTTTTACAAACGCAAATCATGTCCCCCCTTTACTCTTTCTATATGTGATGTATACCTTACGGGTTTAGATATAGATGCATTGGTTTGTTGCAAGTCTCTGATCCTCTAGATTAAGCTAGATTGAACTTGTAATACACACATTTTTTTATACATTCGAAGATGATCATTGATAATATTTGAGGTCAAGGTCGGTTTACGACTGAGAACATCCGCAACCACGTTGGCTTTTCTGGGATGATAATCGGTGACTAAATCATAGTCTTTGAATAGTTCAAGCCATATTATTTGCCTCAAATTAAGATCCTTTTGAGTCAGGAGATATTTGAGACTTTTATGATCATTAAATAGGTAGCACTTTTCACCATACAAGTAATGCCTTCAAATTTTGAGGGCGAACAAAATTGCGATCAAAATTGCAGCAAGTTCCAATTCATGCATTGGATAATTGAGCTCGTGAGAATTATGAAATTAATTGATAAATTAGCTATTGCTTGCTGCCTTGATTTAAATTGAATTGGATTATGAATTAATACATGTTGCTATGATCTAATTGAATTGGTTTGTGAATTATTGTATGCTACTATGATCGAATCAAGTTGAATGGTGAATTATTGTATGCTACCATGATCGAATCAAGTTGAATGGTGAGTTATTGTATGCTACCATGATCGAATCAAGTTGAATGGTGAGTTATTGTATGCTACCATGATCGAATCAAGTTGAATGGTGAATTATTGTATGCTACCATGATTGAATTGAATCGAATAGTTAACTATTGCATCCTGATTTAATTGAATTGTGAATTAATATATGTTACCAAGATCGAACTCGATTTAATTGAAGTCTTGAATGAACTAATTATTGCTTGCTGCCATGATCAATTTGGCATTGACAAAAAAATCTTGATATGGAATAATCATTGATGGATATGTAATGAAAAAAATAACGATTCAATGTCCTTGGTTTATAGTTAGTCCAAGATATAAAGGTATGCCTTAGAGTCTATAGCTTAATTGTGTATGGGTACTATGATCCAACACTATGATGCTTATTGGAGACAGACAGAGGGTATGTTATTTGGTCTTTGGAGACAGTATGAGGGTTGACCAGCACTACGGTGCAATTAAAGTGTATGGAAATACTTGGTTGGAGACTTGCTTATCTAGACTGAACTAGAAACCAAGGCTTAAATTAATTGATAAGATTGAATCAGAAGAGTGATTGTATACGCATGAATTGTTCAAATAGAATTGCTATATAGATTTAATTGTTTAATTCGAAGTGCCATGTAGATTGTGTGTTGCATATATGGTGAATTATGCATTAATTGAATGGAAGAAGAATTGAGATGTTAATTGGTTGATTTAGTTGATTGTTAAATTAAATATGTATGATTGTGTACTCCCTCCATGTTCTAAATTGAAGCTAGATTAGGCAGATTGTTTAAATTGAATGTTATACTATTAGAGTATGTAGTAATTACATGAAATCAATATATTAGTTGATTGTTGAAGCATTAAATAGTAAAGACTCAATGAACTTAAGTGTTACCACTCTAAGTACTATAAGTACCTATCACTCTTATTCTTTTTTTCCCAAACCATAGGTTCTAGATTATTTGAAGCTCAACCTCCATAATAAATTAACTCAAAGGAATATTTCAAGTATGGCTTGTTTCGTTATCCTTATACTCCTAGTTGGAAGCTTAGCTTTTCGTATAGTGGTTCAAATCTCATGCATATAGTGGGTAATTAAGTTTTTTTATCAAATGTACCTAAGAACCTAATGAAATGGTATAGTCTATGCAGTTAATAGACCCATAATGTATATAACATAAATGACTCTTTTGGAATGTATATAGCTTACTAGTGTGTCATTTGGTATAATCCATTAAGGGTCTATTTTGTAATGTAAATATATAATTTGGTTATGAAATGATGATGTAGTATGCTAAGTTCATTAAATTCCCAACTATGCGTGTGGTTGGTTATTAGTAATCAACTTAATGAATTGCAGATTGGAATGAAATGAAACTATTTTACCTAAATTATGTATCATGGTTTATCAAATTAATTGATGAGTAAAATGATCGAGATTTGTAATCTTATATTCAGAAAAATGACTCTTCAATTGTATTGTCTGCTATATATGTCTGATTCAACATTCAATGATCTTATTATTGTTTTCGGTCTCGGTAATGCTCCCAATCCTTGATTCGAGTTGGGGGTGTTACATAAAGTGGAGTTGTTTTGGGGTTGATTGGAATATGCATTTAACCATAACGAATCGTATGTTAATTTGAAGGGTCATGAGATTGAGTATCACGTTGGTGACTTTGTTTTCTTGAAGGTTCTGCCTTGGAAGAAGGTGTTGAGGTTTGGTCACAAGGGAGAGGTTAATTCGAGGTTTATTGGTTTGTATGTGATTGTTTAGTGTGTTGGTTCCATTTCTTATCATCTTTTTTTTTTTTGAGCTTGAGTGTATCCAAGATGCTTTTGGTGCATCAATGATTGGTAGATATCATTTTGATCTTTCGTATTTTGTTTATATGAAGGAGATTGAAGTTCATAACGTTCTCCAGAACAAGACTGTGAGATATTATGTTGTAACCAGAACATTGAGAAAACTACTTAGGAGTCTGAGGAAGTGTTGAGGTCATAGTGTCAATATCATTTTCTCCTAATGAATTTCAAGGAAAATTTTTTGTTTAGGTAAGATAATTATAAAATTTCAAAATCTGGGTTAATAATAGGGAATAATTTTTAAATTCTCATAAAATAATTTTTTTGAGATAATATATAATAAATATTTTTGAATAATTATAATAAATAACTTTCAAAATAAAATTATTATTCTATAATGTGAAATTGTATTTTAAAGCTATGATTAAATTGAATTTTATCAAAACTTATAGTTTAGTGACAAAATATTAAAATGATTAAATTTCTTAGATATATATATAAAGCAAATTTCCCAAGATTATTTTTCTCTCCAAATTCCCTGTTTTCATCTTTGAGTCTTATTTTTAATTTTTTGATTTTAACTCTAATTTTTAGTTGATTTCATAGCTAATTTCTATTTGGCTTTAACTAACTTTTCAATTTCATTTTCATCATTTAGCCAAACACTTCCATTTTTCTCTAAATTCCCATCCAAGGATGGTCCATCTTCTAATCGAAAATCCTTCTCTTTTCTCTAAATCCATTATGCTATTTCTGTTCAATTATTCCATTGTTTCTTCTTCAATTTTCTTTCTATTCCAACTGAATTTTCATAGTCTTTTTTCCTTGATTTCAAGCTTCTTCTTTTTCTTGTTTTTAAGTTCATCATCAAGTTTTTCATTATAATTTCAACAAGGTAATCTCATTCCGTTAATCTTGAATTGTTCTTTTGATCATGCTTTAATGATACGGTGATCCAAATTTAATTCGCTTAATATTCATCCAAAGGTTTTATAAAGTGATTTATTGATTACAAGTTTATTTTTTGATTTATTCTTTAGCTTCCATTTATTAATGGTTCTTGATGGTTTCATATTTGCCATATGGATTAAAGATACCAAAGATTTCTAAGTAAAGTAAATCAGTTTAACTTGTTTTTCAGAAATTCAAATTTTACTTCTATTTGATGCTTTGATGGTTTAGAGATATTATAAATATCAATTATAATTTATTATAATCATGTTTGGCCATTGGTGATTTATGCATTTGAGTGTTGTAATTGATTTGGCAAGATCAACATATTTCGGTTTTTATGGTGATTTCCGTGCTCTATTTTGGTGCAGAGTATAGTGTTGTGTTTTGGTCATTTTGATGAATTATTATGCATTTTTAATGTGATTGGATCGTGTTTAAAGTTTGCTTGCAGTGGATATTGATTTGGAAATGTTTTGGAGTTTGAATCCTTGTTCTTTGTGCATTGTATCATGAGGTGAGTTGGTCCACTTTCTTTTTTGATGTGCATAATTAATGTTGAACTAGAGCTTAGTGGTAGGTTTTAATCCTATTTTAAGGCCCTAGGGAATGTGATCTTGGTATTATTACTGTTGCTTATGGAATGTGTTGGATTAGAAATTTATGTGAACAATTAGAAGCATCTATATCATGACATCTGCATTATTGTTACTAATTTGATGTAAAAAAAATTGGAAAATTACTTTAGAAAACTATGTGAAATTAGTAAATGTGAGATACGAAAGGTGATACTTATTATCCATGGATAAGTAGGGTGATACCGCTGTCCAATGAGGTTGATCATGAAAACCAACATATATGGACCTCAAAACAATAATTTGAAAATGATATACGATATATGTTACGCGTCAAACAAAAACTACTTATGATAAATGTGGATTAATTGACAAACTATTCATTATGAGACATTTGGATATGAAAGGTATGCCTAGGAAAGAGTATTCTATGTTTTGATCCATGTGAAATCAGGAATTAGTGAATAAGGGAGTGATAGAGTTTACTCCGCTCAATGTTATAGGGTAAGGTTGGGGATTTAGAGCTTGCTCTACCTTATTATGATTTTGGGACCCAGATGAGTCCCTGATAAAACGGAGTTGTATGTATTCAATTTAATTCAATGATTATGTTGTATTTCATATAAAATCCCAATAATCTTGAATACATTACCGATTGCATTTGGTAAGTGTACATTTGACATTGGTAGCCATAACTGTAAGGTTTAAAGCATGGTTAACATTTTGATTTATGGTACATTAATGTGAATCACGTATGCATTTTGGTATGACATTTGAGTGTTGAATATGTAAGGTAAAAATAGTGAGGTTCATGGCATCTAGAATGATTTCTTTTAGCATTAATGCTTATATCCTGTTAAAATATTGATCATTCACTGAGCATTGTAAGTTCACAGTCATTGTTAACCATTTTTAGATGATTAGATTTTTATTGAGAGCTTGAAAGGCAAAGCACTTAGTGGTGATCAAATAAAGAAAGCATTTGTAAAGATATTTTGAACTTTGGTTTTGTTTTGAGGCAATGTGGGAACCATTATGGGGTATTTGTTTGGCTTTGGGCATGTTTTGTGTCGTTGGTTCAAGTGAACTAAAAGTATGTTGAAGTTGAACTGCATGTTGTGTTGGTGTTCAAGTATGTCAAGTATGACCAAAATATGAATGATGTCTTAGTTACATGTGTTGATCACCTAGACAACTTCTAATGTTGTGACATGATATGTTAGAACTATAGGAAGCATGAAATTACTAATAATGTTCAAAATGGCTAGGTGACTTGTGTAAAGATGAACTTTATTCAATTATTTACTTTTGATTCCAAAAGCTCATTGATTTGTTTAATTGATGTTATGAAGCATTCAACATATGTGTTTTGACATGATCTAAGTCTATCAAGTATGTTCAAGCTTGTTCATGGACCGTAGGATAAATTGCATGATCATTCGATAACATGTTATTACATGTTCATATGTATTTTCTATATTTCCTAGAAAATGATCAATCATTTGCTCTAAATGATTGATCCCTTTAGGCAAAGGATCAACCCCCTCTAAAATGTTTGGCTATTGGAATGTAGACGATTGATCCCGAAAAAGAAATTAATCTCTTTAAGTTTAAATACCTAAAGTTTCCCCTAAGCTCTAGAATGACCTTTAAACCTTTAAATAAATTCAAATCGGTCCAGAACTTGATTTCTTAATTAATCCTCGTCTTTAATTAGGGTTGCTTGAGATTTATTTATGACTATAAAATGAACCTTTCAATTCGATATTTATTGTTCAAATGCATGTTTTGAAATACTTGCGTTTTAGTCCCTAAAATTTGCATGTTTAATTAGGTTCCCAATCGAAGTATGTTTCCTCTTAAAATTTTACCATGACTAATTCATATATGTTAATGTCTAATAATTAGATTTATTCATAGATTTTATGTCTACTCCTAGTATGATACATAAAATTATTGTTTTGTCCCTAATAGTCTATTTTTTTAACTTGTATGTTTCAAAGGCATGCGTTGTTTGTAATTGGACATGTATGATGAACGATATATTCATTGTATAATTAAGCATGAATGTTTGTGAGCGTGACTATGATTCATCTGCTTCTGATTCATTTTGGAGTCTAATATGGCATTTGGATTACTCGGCTCATACTTTGTGGCTAGGTATAGAGTGTTATAACCGGTTTTTCGAGGGATTCTCGATGATTGTCGCCCTTATGACTAAGTTACTTTAGAATGGAGTTCCTTTCATGTGGGATGTGAAGTTCCAATAGAGCTTTGAACAATTGAAAGTTATCTTAACAAAGGTGTCATTGTTGACTTATTCGAAGTTTGGTAAAAAAATTACCATGTTTAGTGATACTTCACTTAATTAGGGTGTGACTCGATGCAGGAATGAACAGTAATAGCTTATACGTCCCACTATCTTAAACCACATGAGTGCACCTGCCCCGATCATTATTTAGAGCTTGTAATAGTAGTTTTCGCCTTGAAGATTTTGAGGCATTATCTCTTCAAGGAAAATTTCTAGATCTTCACCCACCAAAAGTTCCTTAAGTATATGCTTACTCATCGAGAGTTAAATTCAAGATAGCATCGATGGGTTGAGCTACTCAAGAATTATGAATTTATTATTAATATCATCCGAGTAAGACAAATGTTGTAGTTAATGCTTTGAGGTGTAAATTGATGTTTGATTTATAAGCGATGTTCACATTATTAAGTGTGACTAAGTATGGTAGACTATTAGCTAAGTTTTGAGTAGATCCAGAGTTGGTGCGTGATATAAAAGTTGTGTAAGGTAAATAAAGCTTAGGTCCGATGATTGATTGGTTCCTAGAGTAGAACAAGTTTTTCGAGGCGAGGAATTGTTTTTAAGTTTGTTGGAAATTGAGGCAAGGAAAATGTAACAAAAATTTTAATAACCTTCATTAATCATAGGATTTCAAACATAGCATACTAACTACAATAAAATAAAGACACAACATTACCTTAATCTTTGATTCAAAAATTCTTTTGTGTTGTCTCTGATTTTCTTTCAATCTTTGAAGGTGATGACTTTCTAAAATAAAACCATCCTTTAAAAGTATCCACAAGCGAAAGAATGATGAATAGTTATAAAATGCTAGCTCTAATATGTTTTTTTTCTCATAAACTATTTTTGTGGTTTTGATATTGGTTGATTGTAAAGAGTGATTAAGTCTACCCTTGTGCATATAATATCTATATATATGACTTGATTAGGATTGAACTAGATCCTCTTTTTTAATTAGTTAGTTTAATTATTGTAAATTTTTTTTTAAAATTAAATAACAACTTAAATCATATCCCTTATCTGATAAGAAATTTAATTTCAACCGAAACTTAATAAACATGTTGTCTAATATTATTTATGAATCAAATAAAGAAATAATAATAAATAAAATATTCTACCAAAAGAATACAAATTTAACTTATTAAATTCAAATAATAGATAATTGTTTTAAAATATAATTTAAAACAATCTCATTATCTTAAATTATTATTGAGAGAAATAAACGCAATCATTCTTATTCATTTTTAATGGGCGACCATATAGGTCCAAGTAACGTTGGTAGTAAATAATATCACATTTGATCCTAAAAGTCATAAGTGGCCTCTAGTAAGACATTATGACTACATAAGTTAAATGAAAAACTCATGATCCGAGACAATCTTAACACAACTCATGTCATAATCCTTTTATCATACGATATCTTGATAGAATATAAGACATGGAAAATGTTAACCATATATCACTCCATCTTTAGTTTTTTGATACCCAATTGAATTGACTAAACAAATGACATTGATCTCTATCAACTTATTTGAGCACGCCCATGCATTTCTCAATCTCAATCATTGAGGGACCTTAAGATATTTCTATTATGATAAGAGAGATAAATTTCATTTCAACCACTCACATATCACTACATGATTCATTTCATGTTCAAACATAACCTTTATAATTCTTTGACTAAAGACAACGTTTGATTATGTTAAAACATAATAATCATCATGTTGAGAATCGTAGTAATTTTAGGTCTAAGGATTTAATGACAGAACTGTTTGAAATTAATTCATAACTTTAATAAAGGTATTAATCTCAAAATGAGTCGATACAATATTTGTTCTCAACAAATACATATGAATTTGGTTTAAATCTCATTCACATATTTATCTCATGAATATCTATCAAATTTCATACCAATCTTATTTTATTATTGTTTCCATAATAATAATAATCAATTAAATGATATTTAGAATAATTAACAATATTATTCAAGAATATTAATAATAAAATTACACACAAATGATAATAATAAAAACCAATAAAAAAAATATCATGTACATATAATATACTTAGGGCACTAATGCTAACAAAGTTAAGGGATTGTGGTGTGTTGTACATTTCAGACCACTTGTGTGTTCTAATGGATGATCAGTTGGGAGATAAGATTCTCTAAAAGGCACATTATATCCCATTTTTCATTCATCCTCGGAGTAATAGGATATACCAAGAGATTTGATAGTTGTATTGGTGGGAGGGCATGAATAGATATGCGTCCGAGTTTGTATCAAGATGTCTAGTATGTTGAATGATAAGGAAGAACATCAAGTTCCTTTAGGATTGCTTCGATATATTTATTACTTAATGGAAATGGGATAGAGTGATCATGGACTTCATGATGGGATGATTGAGGACTTAATATAGGCACGATACAAGGCAGTCATGGATAGATTCACCAGGGCTACTCATTTTCTTTTGATTCAAACAGACTTCACACTTAAGAGATTGACTCAATTTTATGTCTACGAGATAATGAGGTTATGTGAGGTGCCAAATTCGATTATCTGATAGGGATCCATTTTTTACTTCAAGATTATAGAGAACGTTTTAACATACTTCACACATGTAATACCCCAAATATTAGGTCACTGACCATAGTGAAAGGATTGACCATAGTTAATTTGAATAAATTGAAAAGTATAGGGATTTATTTAAGAAACTGTGTTTAAGACCTATTAGTAATAATGGAAGAAATGGAGGGGGTATTATGGTCTTTTAGAAGGAAATGAATTTAATATTCATTTTATTAAGGGTTAAAGGAGGGAAAAAGATGGCAAGTCTGGGCAAAATAGTTCTCTACTCTCATTCTTCCCGTCGTTTTTGTGTTGGTTTTGAAACCTTAAGTGATATAAATGCTTAAGTAAAGTTTAAGGAGGATTAAAACTAAGAGATGAAGGTTTTATTTGAGATTTAATTAAATGGGTTTTTAAATGATTTGATGAAATGTGGTCTGTTATGGAAGTTTAAAGGCGTTTTTGACTTGTTAAAAAAGTGAATAATAGATTTGGAGCCTTCGAAGTGATTAAAAACATGTTTGAAAAATTGGTGTGATTCCTTGTTTTGAGTGTTCTTTGGATGTTTTAGATGTTATAAAAAGATTTATGGATGTAAGTTAGTTGGATTAAGTAATGATAAGTTTAATTGTAAGGTTGGGGATAAAAGTAAAAGATTTAGGTTAAAATGTAGTAAAAATCGAAATGAAATATGTAAAATATAGGTAAAGATATCGGTACTGGAAGAACAATACCGATACTATAGGGCTAAATTTGAGGAAAAAGGATCAATATGATGAACAATATCGATACTATGCAAGTAGTATCGGTACTGAAGTGGGGTATCAATACCAAGAGGAAGATATCAATACTATTATTGAGAAATGGATTCCAGAATGCAAAAAGTGTAACGGTACTGAAAGGCGTATCGGTACCATAGAATAGAAGTATTGATAATAGAGAAGGAGTATCGATACTATTCAGCCTTGAATTTTAAGTTAGGATGAACTTTAATAGAATTCAAGAATAATAGTACTTTTTAGTATTATTATTTTGTATAAATGTTAGAAAAGTATACTAACATTATATTGTATGTGTGATTATGGATGATTGTGTAGATCGTAATCAAGCTCATGAGTCAAGCAAACATAAAGTCAAGGATAAAGTTATTGAATAGTCGGATATCAGTAAGGCATAATAGTAAGGATTACCAGGTGAGTGCATTTTTTTGTACTAATATGTTATGATACTCATAGAAGCATTGTGTTTAATGTATATGTGTGTAACCCCCATGAAATTCATAATGAGTTTATGAATTTCCATATTGGTACTATGTGTGCAACCCCACGAAATTCATAATGAGTTTATGAATTTCCGTATTGGCATTATGTATGCAACCCCAAGAAATTCATAATGAGTTTATGAATTTTTGTATTTGCAGTATGTGTGCAACCCCATGTAATTCATAATGAGTTTGTGAATTTTCGTATTGGCATTATGTGTGCAACCCCACATAATTCATAATGAGTTTATGAATTACCGTATCGGCACTAGGTGTACAAAACCACGAAATTTATAATGATTTGTAATATCTGATTCATATTTTGATAGTTATGATATACTTATGTTTAAAAAATTCACCTCATTGTTATTATGCCTCACTAAGTGATTACTTAACATGTGTTAATTTCACGCGTAGGTATTAGTATGAGCAGAGTAAAGAGTGCATCTGACATCGCCAATCAAGGGTTGCTTCATCAGTAACTATACGACAACTATGTCTACTTTTGATATTGCTAGCTGGCATGTAATAGATTTATGATAATGCTCAGAAAAGTATTTAACTTATGATGATGAATAAAATTTAAATATGTTTTTTAAGATTTGTTTACATATTATAAGTTAATGAACATTTTATTTTTATTAAATTAAAATGTTTTATGATTGGAAACAAAATTTTACTAGTTTTTATAAAACAAAAAAGTTTTAAAAAGTTATGTGACATCTATGACTTGTGAACGGGTGTTACATTTATTGGTATCAGAGCTATAGGTTTAGTTGATTCTTCGACCGAAACTGGGGGTATTTTACTTTAAAAAGAGTTTACATGCAACTAAGATGTCAAGGTCACTAATATGGTATAGTTAGAATATGTTTGATGTCACTCCTTACTAAAAATGAGTGTTATCATTATGTATGTTCTATTAAATGTCAGAATCCACGAATTCGCGGAGAGCGACTGATCAAGAAATTAGAGAAGGGTCGGGTAGCGAGAGCTATAAAGCTAATAGTGAATATCCGATCTCGTCCGAAAATGCTAGTGCACTGGCACCTCAGGGTATGCCAGTGCCAGAGTTTGGAGCTTTTATGTAGGCTCTCGATAAAATCTTGACTCGGTCAACCTCCTTCTGCCCTATTCCTCCAAGATAGATTTGAGAAGTTTGGGATCTCTGGAGTTATGGAGAGAAGAGGATGAAGGTCCGATGGATGTTGATTTATGTTTAAACGATGTTATGGTGATGCTGGAAAGTCTTCAATGCTCAGATTCTGAAAAACTGGGTGGAGCTGTATCTTTACTTCAAAGATAATCTCAAGTGTGGTAGACAAACACTATGATGTATTCACAATATAAGCAAGTGACATGCGAATTCTTTCAAGATGAGTTTAAGAACAAGTACACCGGGGAGCAGTTTATGCGGTCGATGCTGCTGAAGTTTCTTAATCTGAAATAAGGAGATCGAGCAGCACATGGGTACGAGACTAAGTAAAACAAGCTGAGTCATTTTGCTACTGAGGTAGTTACCAATGATAAAGCCCGACGTGATTGGTTTATCAAGGGTTTGAGGCCAAAGCTGAAAGAGATGATGTTGGCTTTAAACTTGCATAGCTTACAAGAAGTTATAAACTGAACTAAGGCCATTGAAAGAGCTGAAGAGGAGACTCTAGCAGCGGAGCAGGGTATGCATACGGGAAAAAGAGTTGGAATGTCTTCAACTTCCCATCATACTAAGAGAGGCAAGAGTTTGAGTTTTTGATATAATAATAGAGATGGTTCTGCTGCAACGTCGCAGAAGAATAATCAATCACAGTCTTTTGCTGCTAGCTTGGGTAGAACGTTTGGAGAATGAAATAATCCATGTTAGACATGTGGTAAATCATACCAAGAGTATGTAGATTATTCTCTGGCGCTTGTTTCCATTGTGGTGAAACTGGTCACTATGCTTGAAATTGTCCAAAGAGATCCGTAGATAGATCAGGGCAAACTGAGAGATCAGTGGCAACATCTAATAGAAGTAGAGGAAGAGGAAGATCAGGAGAACAATTTGAGTCCAACCAGTGACAAGGGACTCAGGGAGGGGCCCAAATTTATAACACTAAGAGTAATGAGGATCAGGATGACCCGGAGATTTTAACATGTACATTCCATCTTTTTGATGAACATGTATTTGTTTTGGTTGACCCTGGTTCTACATACTCTTATATTAGTACAAAATTGGTTAGAGCTAGAGGAATTCCTTTAGAACCAATCCTTAGTGAGATGATAAAGGTAAACCCTATGGGTCATAGTGTAAGGGTAACTCGGGTATGTAGAAAGTGCCCGATAAATATTCAAAGGGTTATGTTCCCGACAAACTTGATGAAATTTCCTTTCGATGAATTTGAAATTATTTTGGGCATGCATTGGTTGTCTTCACATTATGAATGGGTTGGTTGTCACAAAAAGTGATTATTTTTTAAGGATAGGGAAGGCTCAAAAATCTTAGTGATGAGTGAAAAAGTGAAATTTGTTGAACTATATTTTGATAAAACAATTAAGGAAAAATATTTTTGGACTTGAATCAAATTTATTCACAGTTTTTTCAAAGTTTTCAAAAATAATTAATCGTCCATTTATAAGTGGAATTGAGCACAAAATGTTTTCTGGACAAGTAGTACCAATATTGTTTTTACAGTATCGATACCTCATGAACATTATCGATACCTCATGAACATTATCGATACTGTTCATATAGTTCCGATACCCAAGGTAAGGGAAGTATCGTTACTCACTAGGTAGTACCGATACTACCAGCTTTGCTTAAATTTCAGAATGCAAAAATGTTACCGATGCCCAAAGGGGTACCGATACTACTCTGTTAGTAGTATCGATAATATAGGTGTAGTATCGATACCATAAGACCCCAACGACTATTAAAAGCTAGTTGATTTAAATATAAACAAAGGTAATACCGATACTCTCTTTGGAGTACCGATACCCCTTGGTTTGGGTAACTTTCTTTTGTACAAAAATTGATCCCAACAACTCCAAACCACCTCCAATGGCTAGAAACAACCACAACAACATTCCAACACATAAATACAAGTTGATGACACTTAAAGAAGGTTAGAACACCTATCCAAGCATTCAAACACAAGAGAAGAGTTTTTCATTCATATTTTACTTTCTCTTATAAAGATTTTGTTCTTGTGAGCTAAATTATTTGTAAACACCTACCTTAGAGAGGTTTATTGTTTACACTTTTTCCTTGTAAAAGGGTTGGTTTTATCTTAGCCAAGTGAAAAGATAGGGATTGGTTCTAGTTTAGCCATTGAAAACTAGAGAGTTGTAAAGGTTATCTCTTTATCCTTTAAAAAGAAAGAACAAATTAGTGAATTTTTTAGAAAACCCTTGGTGAGGAGCTAAGGTCGTGGAGATAGACTTGGTTGAGAAGTTGAACCACTATAAATCGTTGTGTAAATTATCTTATAATTTGCTCTCATTACTCCCTAACCTAAATATTGCCAATTCACCCCCTTTACACATTTTCAGTTGTTCAATTGAGCCTCTTCATAATCCTAACAATTGGTATCAACCTAACTCTTTAGAAGGTTTAATCACATTGAGACGTTCCAAGAAGAAGCTCTACCAATTCCCAAAAAAATTATGCCTATTGGAAGAATATGATGATGCTCTCAATTCAAGGAAATGATCTAGAAGAATGGAACTATATCATGAAAGGTTACACCATTCCGACCGGTAAGATAGACGAATGAAGTGTTGGAGAGAAGAAGAAGTTCCAACTCAATGCTAAGGCTATGCACATTCTCTTTTGTGCATTAGGCCCAGATGAACATGGAAGAGTCTCCTCTTGTTCCAATGCCAAGGAGATATGGGATAAGCTCCAAGTCATTCATGAAAGAACCTATGAAGTGAAGGAAACCAATATTAGTCTTCTAAACCATAGCTAGGAGAATTTCAAGATGAAACCCGATGAAGACATCAAAGCTATGACTGATAGATTTTCTTTTGATTGTCAATGGTCTCAAATGATTTGGAGAAGTAATCTCCAATGAAAATATTATGAGGAAGATGATCTACTCTCTTCCAAAGTCATGAAAATCGAAGATGACGACGATTATCAAAGCTACAGACCTAAAGTCTCTCACTCTTGACGAGTTGATTTGTTCCCTTCTTACTCATGAGATGATAGTGAAGAAAGAGGAAGAAGATGAAGAGAAACAAACCAAGAAAAAGAAGAAGGTAGTCATTGCCTTCAAGTCCACCAATGAGAGCTATGAAGATTCAAGTGAAAAGGTGGTTGACGATGATGATGAAGAAGAAGTGTTGCCCAAGCTTTTCAAAAAGTTCAAGAGATTCATGTCTTCCAAAGAAGTAAAGCATGGATCAACCAAGAAGAAGGGTCCCCCGGTGTGCTTCAATTGTCAAATAAAGGGGCATATCAAGTATGAATGTCCTCTCCTAAAGAAGAAGGGATCAAGCAAGAAAAAGGCATTTGTAGTGGCTTGGAGTGATGAAGATGACACCAATGATGAAGATTAAGTAGATTCCGAGGTATCTTCTAACTCGAATGATTTAAATTCACATTATTTTGATGAGTTACAAGATGCTTATAATGAGTTGTATTTTAAATTTGAGACCATGAATTCCAAATATATGAAATTAATTTCAAAATTTAAAGTTGAAAATGATTTGATTCTGAGTGCCAAAGTTGATTTTGAAAATCAAAATGAAATTTTGAAAAATGATTTAGAAATTTCAAAAATCAAAATCAATGATTTAGAAAAGGAAATTTTTGGTTTGAAAGTTAAGCTTGAGAGCTTAACAAAAGAAAAAGAGTTAATTTCTCAAAACAACTCATTATGTTTAAAAATGACAAAATGCTCACATTGTCATTTTTATGATCGTTTGGAACATACTTGTCCCATAAAGAAAAGAAAATCTTTTAAAATTAGACAAGTATGGGTTCCCAAAGGAACAAGGGGCATTGAAACTAATGTTCAAGGATCCAAAGCAATTTGGATACTAGAATCTACTTAAATATCTCTTGTAGGTGTATGGAAGCAATGATGATGAAGATAAAGAAATTGAGATGCTCTAGCCACACTTGAAAAAGGAATGGGTAACCTCTAAGCTTAATGTTCTTGATTTTGATTATTTGGTTGCTCATTTAGTTTATGCATGCATGAGTTTTTGGTTTTAAATGATTATGCATTGTTTTTAATCTCATGTATGTTGAAAAGTTTTATGATGAACAATTTAAAATTTTTAATGATTTTTCATAATTTTTTTGTTCATCACAATGAATTTTGGTCAAAATTGATTTTCAATGCAAATGATATCTCTCTAACAATTGATATCAACTTTTTCATGAGCTACTAACATTTAAGTGTCAAAATTTTAAAGTCAATTTTTGTTTGGAATGCACTTTTTGAGAGGGAGCTTTGATTTTTCAAATGCTTTTAATGTAAAAATTACCACTTACTCTCCAAAGTTATTTTAGAACTTTAAAGTTGAATTATTTTTTATCTAACAAAAAGGGGGAGAAGTATGGTTTGAAAAATTCAATAAATTCAATTTCTTAATGAAAAAGGGAGCTGAACATTTTCACATGTTTTCCAACAATTGATATCTTTTTCATTAAGCATTTTAGTAAAGGGAGTTTTACCGAAAACAATTTTTCAAATGTTTTATTACATCAAAAAGGGGGAGATTGTTGAACTACATTTTGATATAACAATTAAGACGAAATGTTTTTGGACTTGAATTGAATTTATTCAAAATTTTTCAAAGTTTTCAAAACTAATTCAAAGTCCATTAATTAGTGGAATTAAGCACAAAATGTTTTTCTGGACAAGTAGTACCGATACTGTTCATTAGGTATAATGTTCTTACAGTATCGATACCTAATAAACAGTACCGATAATGTTCATATGGTACCGATACCCAAGGTAAGGGAAGTATCAATACTCACTAGGCAGTACCGATACTACCAGCTTTGCTTAAATTCCAAAATGTAAAAATGGTACCGATACCCAAAGGGTTACCGATACTACTCTGTATAGTAGTATCGAACCATAGGCATAATATCGATACCATCAGGCCCCATTGGCTATTAACGACTAGTTGATTTAAATATAAAGAAATGTAGTACCGATAACCCTTGGTCTAGGCAGCTTTATTTTACACGAAAATTGATCCCCCAATGGCTTAAAACCACCTCGAACAACTAGAAATGGCCAGAACAACATTCCAACATATAAATACATGTTGAGAACACCTATCCAAGCATTCAAACACAAGAGAAGAGTTTTTCATTCCTATTTTACTCTCTTGTAAATATTTTGTTCTTCTGAGCTAAATTCATTGTAAACACCTACCTTAGAGAGGTTTTCTTGTTTACACTTCTTTTCCTTATATAAGGGTTGGTTCTATCTTAGCCAAGTGAAAAGATAGAGATTGGTTATAGTTTAGCCATTGAAAACTAGGGAGTTGTAAAGGTTATCTCTTTATCCTTTAAAAAGAAAGAACAAAGTAGGCAATTTGTTAGAAAATCATTGGTGAATAGCTAAGGTAGTGGAGGTAGACTTGGTTAAAAAGTCGAACCACTATAAATCGATGTGTAAATTGTCTTATCTTTTTCTCTCCTTACTCCCTAACCTAAATATTGCCAATTAACCCCTTTTGTACATTTTTTTTGTTCAATTAAGCCTCTTCATAATCGTAACAAAATCACCATCCAATGTGATATCAACAATGACAGCAAGGAAAATGATGTCGGAAGAATGTACAGTTTTTTTGGCTAACGTGATAGTCACTCGAATATTGGAAGTGAGATTAGGTGATATACCAATAGTTCAGGAGTTTCCAGATGTTTTTCCAAAAGAATTAGAGGGCTTACCTATAGATTGTGAGGTGGAATTCCAAATTGAAGTTTACCATGGTTGATGCAAGCACGTTTTCACCTACAAAGGGAGTACTCTTGAACATCTTTATACTGAATTTACTTTATACTAGTTTTATACTATATGGTATTATAATACATTTCATGATAAGAATACTAGTTATGTAGTTAATAAATAACTTAGTATGAACACATCACGCACATTGTTATTTTTATATATTAAGCATGTTAGAATTATCTTACAATCATATTTTGAATTATTGTCACATATACATCAAGGCAGCATACTTATAATTCATTTTATCAGCTCCTATGCATTCATTTTAGCTCCTAGGCTTTATGAATTAGCTCACACATATTATAAGATGATATATTTAGCTCATGACATTAAAATATAGCCCACGTTACCATAATAATGCATGAGAACAAGATATTTAGCTCATATCAGCTCAAAGCCATGGACTTACGTTGTTTCCTTGAACATGTAGGTACATTGGAGCATGACACACGTTGGCGTAGCTTGGTGGATTATTTGGACATCAAATGCAGCTCACAAACAACTCACAAAGTATATGGCAGCTCATGGAACACTAAGGAAAGCTCAATTCAGATGAAAGAGCTCAAGGCCAGATAAACTCAACTAGTTGGACTATTTGAAGCTGAGTTGCCAAAAGTGATATCAATGGTAGTTCAATGTAGATGAACATGCTGTTATAAAGCTTACAAGGACTCAGCTAGGAAGCTCATACAAAAACAACCCCATGCTTGTTAGCTAGCTCCACACTCAAGCTATCTTGGAGGAAGACACATGCATGCCCAAGATGATGCACATGACCAGCCTTCATCCCATGCACAAGGCTGCACCAAAAGACTCCCTAGAACATCCATGTGCATAACATATGACCAGGCCCCATGTGCCTTACATGTGGTATCATTTAGGTGCCAAGATGAAGAGCCTTATCACTATTCGGCCAAGCATCCTTTCTCCTCCTTTTTGGCGCCAACTTGAAGGGACACAAGAGTTATTCGGCCAAGGGTTATTACCCTCCATTTAAACCAAACCATCATCTCTATTTGTAATTAAATTATGACTTTATAAGAAGACACAAAGGCTGGCCGAACCACCATGTATCTATTCAACCATGCCTCTCCAATTCCTATAAATAGGAAATCATATTTCATTTGTAAGGAGACCTTTTTGATTAATTTAAGTGAGGTTATTCTCTTTCTTAAGTCCTGGTGACTTTTATTGACTTATCAAGTATTTTTTATACTTTTGGCATTAATCCCCTTCCCCTTGATACTTCTGGTTCCTAGTTCTTATAACTAGTGGGTCAAAGTCCTTTATACCTCCCCATAAAGAAGCAATATAAAGTCTGGGTCTTTTCTCTCTATAGCATTGGTTCTTCTTTATGTATTCTTTAAGACAATACCTCACAACCATCCCTTTGTTTCATCAACCATAAACCATAGCCATATCAACCATCTTCCTCTTCCATTGCTCATTATTTAAATAGCCTACCTATTCACCCATACGTTTACCACCCTTAACCATATGTTTTGAACCATTCACTTATGCAGGTTATTTTGCTTCCTTTATAGATCCACAATCAATCGACAAGGTACAAGTGCCTTACATCAAGCGGTAATCAGAGCTTTGGTGGAAGAAGCAAATGTGCAATAACAAAAAAAAAAACAAAAATACAAAAAGAAGTGCAAGTGAAGAAATCAAAATCCAACAAAGAAATTGAAGCACTCAAAAGAAAAAAAAAGTCAAGCACTCAAAAAGAAGAATAAAAGAAAAGAAAAGAAATAAAAGTTGAAGCACTCATCAATAATTCTCATCACCAAGCCATTCAAGTAAGCCTTTATATTGATTGTGGTGATAGAAAGTTGTGAAGTGACTTTGTGTAGGTAAACCATTTTTTCTATTTTTCTAAGCCACCCTTTCATTATATTTTGTTTTTCCATTCCTACTAATCCTTTGTAGCCGACGCCAAACAAGTAAAATCTACTTGATACGATTTTGAGTAAAGTCCTCTAGAACTTGGGATAAAGAGAAGGAAGAGGAAAAAGGCTTGAGCGTGTGTGAGATCAGAAGAGGACAAGTATTAGCCATTAAAGTCCTAGAGTGCAAACACGAGCGGATTGAGTGACATTCAAGTTTTTCTTTGAGTGACTCGTGAGGCTTTGTGAGAGTAATTTCTGGTAGGGTCTTTTACACATTTTATTCTTTTCTTATTTCACTAACCATGTCTTGAAGTCTAGGATAAACCCTTGAAAGAGAAGCCCCTAATTTGCAAACTCAAGCAGTCATGCATGAAATGACCAGATTGCTGAAATTAGAACTGGAGCCTTTGCATGATCGTTTGGATCAATTTGAAGCATTTTTAGGCAACCAGAGAGTAAATCACCCTAGAATGGAAGAAGAATTTAAAGAAGAGGAGGCTGAAGTAACATCAGTAGCGCGAAGAGATGTTTATCGAAATCAGAATGACAACTTCAGCAACATCAAGGTAACCATTCCTCTATTTCAAGGATGAAATGATCCTGAAGCCTATTTTGATTGGGTATTCAAGATCAAACACATTTTTGAATGCCAAAATTATATGGAGCAAAAGAAGGTCAGGCTTACTGCTATGGAATTCGTGGACTATGCCTTAGTTTGGTGGGATCAATTGGTGAGTTCAAGAAGACAAAATGGTGAATTCCCCATCACTACGTGGGAAGAAATGAAGGCCATTATGAGGAAAAGGTTAGTGCCTACTCACTATCACCGAGATCTTTATCATAAACTACAAAATCTTAAACAAGGAAGCAAGAGCGTTGAAGATTATTTCAAGGAAATGGAGATAGCCATAATTCGAGCCAATGTTGATGAAGACAGAGAAGCAACCATGGCAATGTTTTTATCTGCCTAAATCCTGATATTGCTAACTTTGTTGAACTTCAACATTATATAGAGATTGAAGAGATGGTACATGTGGCCATGAAAATTGAACGATAACTCAAAAGTAAAACCTACAATCAGAGCAGTCCAAGTTCGGCCACCAAATGGAAGCAAGAGCCTATCACCTTCAGGAAGCCAATTCCAGCCCAAGCAAGGGATCCTATAGAAGTAACCAAGACTAAACAAGTGGGTGAATCTAGCAAGGGTAAAGAAAAGTAAACCAGCACTTTCGAGAGGTCTAGAGACATCAAATGTTTCGAATGTTTTGGGAATTGACATGTTGTCAGTCAATGTCCCAACCGAAATGCCATGATGGTACTTGACAATGGAGATATTCTCTCAGATTCTGAAGAGCCTATTTATGACGAGGAACCTGAAGCAATACAAGAAGAAGAATCTTAAGAGGATCTTCAAAGAAACAATATTTTCCATACAAGGTACCATGACAAGGACAAGGTTTGCACTGTGATTATCGATGGAGGGAGTTGCACAAACGTAGCCAATATTCTTATGGTTGAAAAGTTAGGTTTGGTAACTTCAAAGCATCCCACTCCATATAAACTCCAATGGTTCAATGAAGGAAGTGAGTTAAACGTTACCAAACAAGTTCTAATTCCTTTTTCAGTTGGTAGGTACAAGGACGAGGTGTTTTATGACATTGTCCCTATGCATGCTAGCCACATCTTACTTGGTAGACTATGGCAGTATGATAAAAGGGCCATCTATGATTGTTTTCACAATCAATACACTTTTAAGCATGATAGATGCAAGGTAACCTTGGTGCTTTTGATGCCTAAAGAAGTACAACAAGACCAATTGCATGTGCGAAAGAGTGTACAAGAATGGCACAAAGACATACCACCAATGAAGAATGAAGAAGGACGAAACATGAAACTAAACTTCTTCATAAAGAAACATGATGGTTCAATGCTGGAAAATGAAGGGTCTCCTACGAAAATTGGTGATGGCTGGAATTTAAAGACATAACTCTTCACCAATGGTCTTAATCATAAAAAGGTAAGTACCCCTTATTTGAAACCTATTCTCTCCTCACTTTTTAAGACCAACCACGTGAAAGGTCACTTCCAAAAGGGATATACCTAGAAAAAGATCATTCCAAAGGGTACATGTTGGTAAATCATATTCGAAAGAAAGGCCTAAAGGGAAATCTTACGAAAGAGTACCTAATGGAAGAACACAAACATTCAAAGGATGCTTTCTTTTAACAAAAAGACGTGAAGCTATGAAAGGACATAATGATCACGATTTGAGGACAAATCGCCCTAAATAAGGGGGGATGATGCAAGCACGTTTTCACCTACAAAGAAAGTACTCTTGAACATCTTTATGCTGAATTTACTTTAGACTAGTTCAATACTATATGTATTATAATAAATTTCATGATAAAAATACTAGTTATATAGTTAATAAATAAGTTAGTATGAACACATCATGCACATTGTTATTTTTATATATTAAGCATGTTAGAATTATCTTACAATCATATTTTGCATGATTATCACATATACATCAAGGCAACATACTTATCATTCATTTTATCAGCTCCTATGCATTCATTTTAGCTCTTAGGCTTTATGCATTAGCTCACACATATTATAAGATGATATATTTAGCTCATGACCTTCAAACATAGCTCACATTACCATAATCATGTAAGCACCAAGGTATTTAGCTCATATCAGCTCAATGCCATTGACTTACCTTGTTTCCTTACACATGTAGGTACATTGGAGCATGACACACATTGGGGTAGCTTGGTGGATTATTTGGACATCAAATGCAGCTCACAAACAGCTCACAAAGTATATGGCAGCTCATGGAACACTAAGGAAAGCTCAATTCAGCTGGAGGAGCTCAAGGCTAGCTAAACTCAACTAGTTAGACTATTTGAAGCTGAGTTGCCAAAAGTGATATCAATGGTAGCTGAATGTAGCTGAACATGTTGTTATGAAGCTTACAAGGTCTTGGCTAGGAAGTTAATTCACAAGCATCCCCTTGCTTTCTAGCTAGCTACACCCTCAAGTAAGCTTGTAGGAAGACATATGCACGCCCAAGATAATGCACATGACCAGCCCTCATCCCATGCACAAGGCTTCACCACAAGGCTCCCTAGAACACCCATATGCGTGCCATATGACCATCCCCATATGCCTTGTATGTGGTCTCTTTTAGGCGCCAACATGAAGAGCCTTCTATCCATTCGGTCAATCACTTATTTCTCTCCAATTCGGTGCCAACTTGAAGGAACACAAGAGCTACTCGGCCAAGGATTATTACCCTTCATTTAAACCGAAACATCATCTCTATTTGTAATTAAATTATTACTTTATAGGGAGACACAAGGGCTGGCTAAACCACCATGTCTCTATTCGGCCATGCCCCTTCATTTCCTATAAATAAGCCATCAAAATTCATTTGTAACCATACCTTTTTTATTAATACAAGTGAGATTATTCTCTTTCTTAAGTCCTGGTGACTTTTATCGACTTATCAAGTATTTTTATACTTGTGGCATCAATCCCCTTCCCCTTGATACTTATGGTTCCTAGTTCTTATAACTAGTGGGCCAAAGTCCTTTATATCATCCCTTAAAGAAGCAATATAAAGTCTGGGTCTTTGCTCTCTATAACATTGGTTCTTCTTTGAGTCTTCTTTAAGATACTACCTCACAACCATCCCTTTGTTTCATCAACCATAAACCATAGCCATATCAACCATCTCTCGCTTCCATCACTCATTATTTAAATAGCCTACCTATTCACCCATACGTTTACCACCCTTAACCATCTGTTTTGAGTCATTCACCACAATCAATCGACAAGGTACAAGTGCCTTACATCACGGGTACTGAACTTGTTTCTATGGCTTCGTATCGAATGGATCCAACTGAGTTAAGAGAATGAAAGGCCTAACTGCAGGAGCTGCTCAATAAGGGATTTATCATAACCAGTGTTTCTCGTTGGGGAGCACCTGTGCTTTTTGTAAAAAAGAATGATGGATCTATGCGATTATGCATAAATTACATGTAGTTAAATAAAGTAACAATAAAAAATTAGTATCTTTTTCATATGATTGATGATCTATTCGATTAACTGAAAGGCAAAGTAGTGTTCTCTAAGATAGACCTTTGGTCAGGATACCACCAATTAAAGATTAAAGAGGACGATAGTTCAAAGATAGCTTTTCAGACTCGGTATGTACATTACAAATTTATGGTGATGCCATTCGGATTGACAAATGCTTCTGCCGCATTTATAGATTTGATGAACCGAGTATTCCAACCTTATCTGGATCAATTTTTGGTTGTATTTATCGATGATATTTTGGTGTATTCGAAGTCGAGAGATGAGCATGATGCTCATCTTTGTGTTGTTCATCAGACATTTCGAGAGAAGAAGCTGTATGCCAAATTATCCAAGTGTGATTTTGGTTAGGTGAGGTTTCTTTCCTTGGCCATATAGTCTTCGTATAAGGCATAAGAGTAGATCCTAAAAACGATTGAAGCTATAGTGGATTAGTAACCCCCAAAGAATGTTTCTAAAGTTCAAAGTTTCTTGGGGATTACTGGATATTATAGACGGTTCGTGAAGAACTTTTTAATGTTAGCTTTACCATTAACTAAGTTGTTACGGAAAGATGTGCCTTTTGTATGGTCAGAGAAATGCCAAGAAAGTTTTGAAATGCTAAAGAGGATTGTAACAGAAGCACCAGTGCTTGTACAACCTGAGTCAGCTAAAGACTATGTAGTTTTTAGTGATGCATCTCATAACTGATTGGGATGTGTTCTTATGCAAGAATGGAAAATTGAGGCTTATGCCTTAAGATATCTAAAGACTCACAACAGAAATTACCTGACTCATGACTTGGAATTGGCAATAGTTGTGTTCACTTTAAATACTTGGCGTCATTATCTGTACGGTGAGCGGTGTCATATTTATACATATCACAAGAGTCTAAAGTATTTGTTGACTCAGAAAGAATTAAACTTGAGGAAGGGAAGATGGATCGAGCTTTTAAAAGATTATGATGTGATCTTCGGTTATCATCAAAGGAAGACTAATGTGGTAGCTGATTCACTTAGCCGAAAGAATTTTGCATCTTTATGAGCGTTAGATGCACGTATGTCTTTAAAGGAATATGGTGCCTTGATTGTTGAACTTAAGTGAACAAGATGAAAAATGTTTGGCAAGAGTTGGACAAATAGAGAAAGGTGACGCCAAAGACTTCAAAATTAGGACTGAGGGATGTTTATATTATCGTGGAAGACTTTGTATTCCAGATAATGAAGAATTGAAGAAAGATATTATTTTTGAGGCACATTATAGTCCTTTAATGATGCATCTAGGAGAGAATAAGATGTATCAGGATATAAAGAGTCGTTATTGGTGGCCTGGCATGAAAAGAGTTATATCCGAGTTTGTTACAAGTTGACTGACATGCAACAAGTGAAAGCTAGACATAAAGTGCCTTCTGGATTTTCTACAACTGATATTCATTCCTGAGTGGAAGTAGGAATCAGTTAAAATGGATTTTTTTCAGGGCTACCTTTGACACCCAGTAAAAAGGACTCAATATGGGTAATTGTGGATAGATTGACCAAGACAACTCATTTTATTCCAGTTCGAGTAGGTTACTCAATGGATAAATATGTGAAGTTGTATATAAAATAGATAGTTCAGCTGATGGAGTACATGTATCGATATTATCCGACCGAGACCCAAGGTTTACTTCAATATTCTAGAAGTCCTTTCACGGGGCATTGGGTACTCGGTTGAATTTCAGCACAACTTTTCATCCGCAGACATATTGGAAGTCAGAGAGAACTATTTAGGCATTGGAGGATATGCTAAGGGAATGCGTGATAGAATTCAAAGAATCATGGGAACGATATTTTCCTTTGGCGAAATTTGATTATAATAACAGTTACCAATAGAGTATTAAGATTGCTCCGTATGAAGCATTGTATGGTAGGAAATGACAAACATCATTAAATTGGTTTGAGATCTAGTTGGCCCTGATTTAAGGAAAGAAATGGAAGATAAAGTGAAAGTTACCTAGATAATCTTAAGATAGTTTTCGTTTGACAAAAGTCTTATACTGATCTAAAGAAAAGAAATTGAGAATCAAGTGGGAGATAAGATATTTCTAAAAGTATCGCCTGGAACAAAGTATTGTGGTTTAAGTGCAAAGGAAAGCTAAGTCCAAGATTTTTTGGACCTTATGAGATTTTAAAAAGGCTCGGACCAATATCTTATCAGTTAGCTTTGCCTCCCAATATGGACAAGATCCATAAAGTTAGCTCGGACCAATTCTCAGAAAGTATCGATCAGATCTATCGTATATTATCACACCAGATGAAATAGATATTCGAAGATATTTGACTTAAGAGGAACAACCAGTGTCAATCTTGGCACGAGAAAGAAAAGAACTACGTAACAAGAAGATTCCTCTAGTTAAAGTACTTTGGAAAAATCATAAAGTTGAGGAAGCTACTTGGTAAATAGAGGAGGACATGAGGAAACAGTTTCTATACCTCTTCGCATCATGTACGTCTTAAAATTTAAGGATGAATTTTCTTAAGGGGGAGAATTGTAATACCTCAAATATCGGGTCGGTGGCTATAGTGAAATGATTGAAAATCTGGTGGTTAATTTGAATAAATTGAAAAGTACAGGGATTTATTTAAGAAATTGTGGTTAAGACCTATTAGTAAGAATATAAGAAATAGAGGGGCATTATGGTGTTTTAGAAGGAAATGAATTTAATATTCATTTTCTTAAGGATTAAAGGAGGGAAAAAAGGATAAGTCTGGGAAATATAGTTCTCTACTCTCTTTCTTCCCGTTGTCCCGTGCCCTCAATAACTAAGGTAAGGATTCTTCTGTGTTGGTTTCTCCTTTAATTTTTGGGTTGGATTTCAAACCTTAAGTGATATAGATGCTTCAGTAATGTTCAAGGAGGATTAAAAATAAGAGATGAAGGTTTTATTTGGGATTTAATAAAATGGGTTTTTAAATGATTTGATGAAAAATGGTTAGTTATGGAAGTTTAAAGGCATTTTTGACTTGTCAAAGAAGTGAATAAGAGATTTAGATCCTTAGAAGTGATTAAAAACATGTTTGAAAAATTGGTGTGATTCTTAGTTTTGAGTGTTATTTGGAGATTTTAGATGTTATAAGAAGATTTATGGATGTAAGTTAGTTGGATTAAGTAATGATGAGTTTAATGGTATGGTTAGGGATAAAAATAAGAGATTTATGGATGTAAGTTAGTTGGATTAAGTAAAAGATTTAGGTGAAAATATGGTAAAAATTGAAATGAAATATGTAAAATCTAAGGTATCGGTACTAGAAGAATAATACCAATACTATAGGGTTAAATTTGAGGAAAAATGATGAACAATATTGATATTTTTGCAAGTAGTATTGGTACAGAAGTGGGGTATTGATACTATTATTGATAAATGGATTCCAAAATGCAAAAATGGTATCGATACTGAAGGGAGTATTGATACCATAATATAGAAGTATTGATACCATAGAAGGAGTACTGATACAATTCAGACTAGAATTTTAAGTTAGGATGAACTTTAATAGAATTCGAGAATAATAGTATTTTTTAGTATTATTATTTTGTATAAATGTTAGAAAGTATACTAACATTGTATTGTATGTGTGATTATGGATGCTTGTGTAGATCGTAATCAAGCTCCTGAGTCAAGCAAACAGAAAGGCAAGGATAAAGTAGCTGAATAGTCGAACATCAGTAAGGCATAAAAGTAAGGCTTACCAGGTGAGTACATTTATTTTGTACTTATATGTTATGATAGTCATAGATGTATTGTTTTTAATGTATATGTGTGCAACCCCACGAAATTCATAATGAGTTTATGAATTTCTGAATTGGCACTACATATGCAACCCCACGAAATTGATAGTTAGTTTATGAAATTCGTATTGGCACTATGTGTGCAACCCAACGAAATTGATAATGAGTTTATGAATTACTGTATTGGTACTATGTGTGCAACCCCACAAAATTCATAATGAGTTTATTAATTTTTGTATTCGCAGCATGTGTGCAACTCCACGAAATTCATATTGAGTTTATGAATTTTCGTATTTGCACTATGTGTGCAAGCCCACGAAATTCATAATTAGTTTGTGAATATCCATATTGGCACTATGTGTATAACCCCACGTAATTCATAATGAGTTTGTGAATTACCGTATCAATACTAGGTGTGCAGAACCACAAAATTTATAATGAGTTATAATATTCGATTCATATTTTGATAGTTATGATATACTTATGTTTTAAAAATTAACCTAATTGTTATTATATCTCACTAAGTGATTACTTAGCATGTGTTGATTTCACGCGTAGGTATTAGTACAAGCGGAGTAAGGAGTGCATTTGACATCGCTAATCAAGGGTTGCTTCATAATTAACTATATGAAAACTATGTCTACTTTTGATGTTGTTAGCTGACATGTAATAGATTTATGATAATGCTCTAAAAAGTATTTGACATATGATGATGAATAAATATGTTTCGAACTTTAAGATTTGTTTACACATTATAAGTTAATGAAAATTTTATTTTTATTATATTAAAATGCTTTATGATTGGAAACAAAATTTTATTGTTTTTTTAAAAGCGAAAAGTTTTAAAAGTTATGTGACATCTATAACTCATGTACGAAAATATATATAGGAGTTGGGTGTTATAGCACATGAGTTGTATCAGATGTCGAACCCACAAAGAACATTATGTTACAAAAGAGTTATGAAATGATATTCAAGTTGAAAAATTTACAAGTAAACTAGTGGTTAAAGGTAAAATTCAAATTTAGAAATACCAGGCAGTGCTGCAACAATAGTGAGAGCAATAGGTCAAGGTTAGAATGGATTAGGAAGATATTTGGCAAATTCTACTACTAGTATGTCATTAACTTAATGTTAATGCATCTAGCAATGATTAATACTATATAATAGGCATAAATTAACTCTCATTGACTCAATCAACTAAACTATTAACAATGCTATATATTAGACAACATATATCTCACATGCAAACTTGATTTTCAGCAAACCAAATCTGAACAAAATTAGTACATGTATTAATGATTTTCATCTCTAAACATCATCAATAAACATCCATAAAGATAATTATATTTCTATAACTATCTCTGAAAGTGTATCAGTACATAACATAAGGTCAAAACATTAAAATAATAAAAGTATTCCACGAACGAATAAGTTTGTAAACCAAAATATCATCCCAATAAATTAATTAACATGCAAATCTACTTTCTATTTACCTATCTTTAACTAAGAGTAAGAATAGAAAATAAATCTTCTTGCTTAGCGATGCCATTCGACAAAGCTCCCAAGTTGTTGTTGCACTCCCTAGTGAGGGATTTAAGCTATCATGATTGATCAAAAATAGTGTAGAAAAATATTTAGAGGTAAGAAATCTGATATCAATAATATTAAGATCTCTCCAATTTATAGGCTAAGGATTTTGACCTTTAACCAATGGGTTTCCTCACATTTCAATTGAGTTTTTACCAATTAACAACCTTCTATTTGTCCATTCCAAAAGGTTCCTCTAATTGCCTGATGAGTTATCAATTATTGCAGCCTCTGCATAAAATTATTTGTAGCTTCAAGTAATGCTATAGCATCGATGTATCATTTTCAGCAATAAAACAAAAACAACCCCAAAACACCTCAACTAATCCCCATGATGAAAATAATGCAAAAATTATATACAAATTATCCTAATTATGCTAAAGTTCAAACTTAACCTAGGTAAAAGGATCCTAAAAGATAACTCTTTTGTAGAGTTATCATAATTCAATATCGTCTTCCACCCATAGATTGATGAAAAATCAGAGCAAGTGATTCAGATTCTTGAGGAAATGTTTCAGTGTTGTATCAATGATTTTGAGGATAGTTGGGAGGAACATCTTCCATTAGTTGATTTCGAGTACAATAATAGTTTTTTCTTGAGCATTTATCTGTCACCTTTCAAGGCCTTATATAGGCATAAATGTAGAATCTTATTCTGTTAGACAAAGCTCAATAAAAGGAAGATTATTGGTCCCGAATTGATTAAAGGGACATAAGAAAAGGTTCGAATGATTCATGAAAAATATAAAGCAACGTTCAACCATTAGAGATCATACCTTAAAGTTTAAACTTGGAAAAATGTGTTATCTTTTAGACACAATGGAAACTTGAGTCCATAATTAATTGGACCATTTGAGGTGCTTTATAAAGTTAAGCCATTGACTTATCGATTAGCCTTATTGTTAGAGATGTAACACATCCATAATGTTTTCTATATGTTGATGCTTAGGATGTATTGTTCCTAGCCTTCCCATGGTATTTCAAATATTCATATTGAGGTGAGCCATGGTTTTTTGTATGCTCTGATGGGTTGTACCCTTGGAATATTATTGTCAAGGAATGTTGCTGATTGTTGTCCTGATCTTGAATGCAAGTAAGTTGAACTATATGAAACTTTTTTTGAAGAAAGAAGAATGACTATATTTAAGTAGACATGTAGAGCTCTATATGAAACATGATATTTTTTAGGAAGGTTAAGGATGAAAGTTTAAAAGGATGTAAGATAGGTAGGCTTATAATGATGGCTTAGGTATGAAGGTGAATTTTAGGGAAGGTAGTGTACGAATTGTGATAAACGATGGGTTAATGATGATAGTGGTGATGAAAATGGTTTTAGGAATAATTTGGGATCAAAGAAGAACCAAAATTATAGAAAGTAAATATTTGGACCTTGTATGATCTTCAATCGGAAATGATTTTGACCTACTAGTTATGAAACAAGGAACCCAAAGTACCAAAGAAAATGGTTGACGTAAAAAACAATAATTAATAAGTCGATAGAGTTTAATTAACAAAAAAGATGAGAGAATTCTCATAAATATGATTTCAATGATAAGTTGATTGATTATTTACGAATAAAAAATAATGGTGTCTCTAATTTAATTTGCTCTTAATTTAAATTTATTTAATTAATTTTAGGGGACTAATTCATAAATTTCTAAAAAATTTAGGTCAGTTTTCAAAATTCATAAAGCTCAGGGACCTAAGTTAGAATTTTCCATCATTTTTAGCCTAGAAAAAAAGGGAATTAGGTGAGAATGCAACCATGGAGTCTCAAACCCAAGTGCTGCATCATGGCTACCCTTACCCCTACCGTTCAGGCTAGGGCATTGTTCATTTTTATTTTATAAAACTTATCTTTTATTTTAGTGTTGGATCAGAATATGGCCCAACCTTAGAAATCAAAATCTCCAAAATGTAAACTATTCCTTGTTACGCATTCATTGTTGATCGACAACTATTGTCTGGCCACCGTGTTCATCACCGCCACTATCAAAGTGATCGACAACCTCTAACGAACAAAACCCTCATGATCGTACGCTGAGAATTAACATTGTTAGTCATAAATTAACCTTCAACCATTCTTCGGGAAATTAAGCCACAATCATGATTTTCATCAATTTCACGTCGATACCAAGCTTTAGTGGCCTAATCGCCACAACTGTTAGACTCCTCGTTCAGATTCGATCATGACCCAACCGACGGTGTTCCTCATCGTTGTGTTTTTTTTCCTCTGACCATCGTTGGTAAGAATTTGTTCTATATTCCATTCGTTTCTTTTCTTTTGGTTGGATGTATGAATTGTTTTACATTGATTTTGGGGGAGTAGAAGCTTTTGGAGTGATTGGTTGACCTGAACAGCTCCCATCACCGCTGCACGCGCTGCCACACATTGCCTTGGTGCGTGAGCTTCATTTCCCCGTCTGAATCTTCTAAAATCGGTATACATCAAATTGAATAGGACTTAGTAAACTCAAACCAAACCAAGTCAACCTAAATTATTATGAGTCAAACCAATTTGTATCATTGACCATTGGTCTGAACTGTTGACTTTGACCAAAGCCATTGACTTTTACTAGATTTGACTTTGACCTTGACTAAGGTTGACTTTAACTTTGACTAAAAGTTAACTTTTTTAAGAAGTCCTATTTTATGTTTTTCGACATCCCGAGTCTGAATCTAAAGTCTATTTTCCCAAATTCGAACCTGGTAAGCTATTTTTAGTGCTTTATATTTCTATTCGATTCATTTTCGTGATTAAGTTCCATTTTTGACATAATTTCTTTTGCTATGTATCTGAGATGTTTTGGGACGCCGAATTCAAGTTCAAGGTCAATTGAATGGAGTTTAATGATTAATCGATATTGCTTAGAAATCGAGGTAATACTCTACTACCTTCTATATACTTTACAGAACTTGTTGATAATTGGTAAATGCATGAATGAATATTGGTCATTGCTTATTGATAATTATTTTAAGACTAGTGTTGAATATGGTAAAAATGATGGTAAATTAGTTAAGACTCGATTGACTCATGTAAGGAAGTAGAAGACTAATACATAATAATTTATGGTTGGTAATTAAGGGATAAAGATATTAACCTCGGGTTAAATACTTGAAATACTTAACACTTGTATAAGAAATTATAAAATTACCCTTACAATGTAAAAACAACAAGGATTGTCCCTAAAATTGGAAATAACCCTTTAAGCTATACTGGACTGGTAGAACTATTGTGTCACCTGTTAAAGGTTTGTTTTTCCCTAAAAACCTTGACAACTGATTATGACCTTTGAGATAAAAATTACATAGAATTTTGATTCTTGAATAAACACATGAGGACTAATTTTCTAGAAGTATTGCACATGAAAGAATTGGATAAAATGACTGAAGTACCATTGAAATGAAAAATATACTTTGATCTCTCATGATAGTGGAAATAACTTAAGAATTCATTCTAGTCTTGATAGAACTATAGATTCGTTGATTAAATTCATGATCTGATTGGAAAATTGTGATAATTGATTCATTACCTTCAAGATTGATACATACTCAAATATTTTGATTTCAAAGTAAATATCAGAAGACCAATTTGTTTGAAGTACTGTATGAATCAACATTGTTTGAAATGACCAAAATACTCTAGAGCTCCAAAATTGACTAGGATAACATTGAGTAATGAAATAACCTAAATACCCTTGTGACTAAGAATAAGGGAAACCATGTGGATAAGTTATAAAAATATCACTTAAGCTTCAAATGTCATAACGCCCCTAAGGTTTTTGGAGTACATCTTGATTATGTTAACCATCCATGTTACTACTACAATATTGGAAAACAATATAACTTGAATACATATATGTCTCCTTAAGGTTAGTTTAATGATAGCCGTTGAGGTGAATTGTTTAGGTGAAGCATTTCTGACTCAATAATCTGTAAATACCATGTTATTGAAGCTTGATAGGTTTGATAGGATATAAAATCTTGATAATCATTAAAAAACCAAAATACTATAAACTACTATTTTATCCTCCTTAGACCAAATTACCATGTTTTCATCTGGTAACAAAATAACTAAAATGCCTTTAATGGCTCGAGTAATGGAAACACTCTTTTTATATCCGAATCTTAAATAATTTTGATGTAAGGTTCCTAAATACATTTTTGATCCACCGTAAATCCTAAATGGTCCTAAAGCATCATTTTTGGAATGTCTGATCAGATTTGTTAGTAATCGAACCTTTTAGTAGGGATCTCATTTATGATATCCGATCAATATATAGAATTTTCATGTTTCCCTTCCAGATAACTACCAAGCACCTCCGAAAAAATAACTGGATTATCTAGTGTGTTCCCTGTCACACCCTCAATCTCAATTTTGAATTTATTAAATAAATTATTTGAATTTAACGAATAAAGTGCAAGTTTCTAAAACTTTTTGGGCTAGTTTAAAAAATCTGTGAAGTTTAGGGACTTAACCCTAAATTATCCCATTTTTTTAGTCAATTTTAAAATAAAAATGTGGATTTTGTGATTGAGGGGGCTTGAACCCATGACCCTAGGGTCAGGGGTGCCCATGCCTTAGCCAGTAGGCTAGGATTCTATTCATGTTTTTAATTAATAAAAATAAGTTTTATTATTATTTCGTTGGGTTATAACCCATATTTCCAACTCTTTTTATACAGTGTGAACCCAAACCCCATTTCCCAAAATCCTCAAATTCTTCTCCCAATCACTGGCCCATCGCACCATCTCCATTGATGCACCCTGCTCCGACCGACAATGTAGGTCACCGCCACCTTCAATCAGAGCGCCAGGCCGTCGCATCCAAAACCCCTCTATCCATTCATTAAAAGGAGTTTCTATTTGTCATGGAGACGTCGAAGAAGCTCTGCCAAAAACCCCCACCTTGCCGCTTACTTTTGCTTCAATTTTGATCGTTCCAATTGATGTTTTGCCTCACTGTCACTACCATTGAATTTCTTTCCATCGTGCGCTTGGAAACCGACCGAAACCCATTTCTTCATTGTTGATCACTGGTTTGGGTAAGGGTTTTTGATACATGCACCAGAGTCCATAATACATGCTTCTTTGGACTAATGTTTCTACTCGAACCTATTAGAAGAACAAAGTCTCGAAGATTCAAAGCATATATATTCGGTAAGTATAATGTGAATGAATCATTAAATGATTCTAATGTTGCTCCCTTTAATGTTTCAGATTCGAGGTCGAATCTTTTTGAAGAAAGGGAGGATGATACATGCATCACAAGGCTCACATCAAAGGAAGAAGTAATAACTCTTCCAAATGATCCACTTGTCCAAGCATTGGAAAAGAAGATCAGAATAGAAGCAGACTTACGACGACTTTTTGAATGGGATCCTGATCTTATTTAGTCAAGATGTCTTCTTTAGATACAACCGTCTGTCTCTTATCTTTCCAACGGTTCTTGAATCGCATCAATCCGATATCGGGAACTCAAGATATGACTATTTTACTGAAGACGGTGCATGCAGAAAATCTTATACGGGATTAATACGGGATTTTGTAAATATTACGAATTTTCAATATTTTTATTGATTATTTGTAATATAACTTAATATAGGATGATGCATTATCTTTTAGGATTAGATTTATTATTTTATTAGGAATTAAGATTGGGTTAAAAATATTATCTTTAGTTATTATTATTTTATTAGGAATTAGAGTTAATATATGTTTAGTTTATTATTATTTTATTCATTAGTTATTTAGGACCTTTAGAACTCAGCCCCTATATAAAGGAGGCTTCATTAAACTTTGTAATGCAAGATTTCTTTGATTAATAATACAACGAGAGTTCATTTTTGCAAGTGATGATTGCCTTGTGCCTTCGAAGCTTCTTCTCCTTGAGTTCTTTCAAGTTCTTGTGAGGGAGATTAATCTTCACACTCCAATTTGCCTTTTCATCGCGACTAGGAGGGTTGGTTAGAGCCATTTATCGTGTTTGCCTTTTCATTGCGACTAGGAGGGCTCGATAGGACACTTATCCATCTATTTTTCCACAAATCCATCCGCACCATCAATCATCTTTACCGTTCACCTTCATAAGGGAGATCTATTGATTTCTTTATTATCTTATTTCATCTTTCATTTATTTATCTTTTGTTTATTTTATTCTAATCGTGTTGTCTTGATTCCAGTACATAAAAGAAACCCTAAACAATCCTAGCAACTGCCGCCACCTTCCCATATTCATCACATTTGTTCTTCATCGAGTCTAGAGCTTTCTAGGTTTGATTCTTCAACAAGAGCAACATTCATCAATCCGCCACCGCTTCCCTATCAATTGGTATCAGATTTGGGCCGATTCTTGGAGAGAAACAAGCAATCTTGCTTGTTCTTGCACACAAAACCGTCAAGGTACCCCAACGGAGCTAGTTCACAAACGATTCAGCGTTTCAGGTTCTTTTTATTTAATTTTAATTTAGATTTAAATCCTTCTTGTTAGTTTGCTATTTTTTTTCAAAAAAAAAAGGCAAAAAAAAGAAGAAGCCAAAAAAGCCAAAATTTCAAAGAAATTGCAAACAAAGGTGTTTAGGGCTTATTTTATCCTTAAATTATATTCATTCTAAGAGTAATTCCCAGTCCAAATTTCACCTCAATCGGAGTTCATTGTAGCCTTCAAATACATCATTCAAGTTTCATCGGCAGATTCGGTTTAGAATCTTGTCGAATTTCTTGAAAATTTTACAGGAGGAATTTCGTTGTGAAAATTTCCAGATTGAAACTTCATATATTGGAGATCATTCACACAAAATATCAGAATTTTTGGAGATCAAGAACAACTTAGAAAAAAGTGATCAAGAAAAACAGATTGTTTGAGGACTCACCGTTCAACAGAGTCTACTGGATACTACTGAAGGTATTTGGTTCTGAAATTTTACAGGTGGTTTCTTGACGCATCGAAAGACATTCAAGAAATTTTTCAGAATTTTTGGACACCGGTAACCCCCTCAAAAATGTTGCTCAAGTTGATCCAGCGTTTTCTAGGTTTTCTAGTTTGGTCCCTTTTTCTTTGACTCTTAGTGCTTTAGGTTCTTTTGTTTTTCCTTGTTATTGTTCTTTTGCATTATCTAACACATTATCTTCCTTGTGTTAGTAGGACTAAAGAGTTTGCATATTTCTTCCTTCTTTGCATTCTCGTTCTCTTGGAGTCTAACCCTTGTTTGACCTCTTAGAACTTTTAAGTTTTTCTTATAATCTTTGCTAGTAATCAAACTCCGATATGAACTGCGGAAGACTACTTGGTAAAGTGAGTTTTAAAGAGTACAAGATCGGATTACTTGCCTCTCGTTGTGTTACTTTCTTGGAGTGACTTGTGAGGTTTCTTGCTTTGTTGAATTTATTTTATTTTATTTTACTTTAAAATTTTCTTTTGAGTGTTATGATTTCAGAATGGGCGACACTAACAACAAGACACTTACGGCTATCTTAGCCACACTTGCCTGACTCAAGACTCAAGTTGAAAGATTTGATGAAATCGTGAGAGAACGACAAGAACCACAACTGGATCTACCAAACCATAATCCAAGACCAAACAATCCTGAACTTTTGGTACCCGAGAAAGAACAACCACGTTTCCAAGCACCCAAACTCTTTACAAAACCAAAGTTCACGATCCCGTCTTTCAAAGGAGACAACGATCCAGACAGGTACATCGAATGGGAAGGAAAAGTTGATCTCATGTTCGCATACCATGACTGCCCCCAAGCTAAACAAGTTCACCTTATCACCATATAATTTGAAGGATATGCTCGAACTTGGTGGATGTAAACAAGGAAAAAGATCCAGAACTTCCAAATTCCAACAATCACTTCTTGGACCGACCTCAAACAAACCATGAGGAACCGATTCCTACCGACACATTATACACGAGAAGTTAAACAACGACTACACCGACTTCGACAAGGTAGAAGTTCAGTTGAAGATTACTACAAGGAGATGCAGTCCTTACTCAATAGGACTAACATAACCGAAAAAGAAGAGGTCACCGTGTCAAGATTCATCGTCGGTTTAAACTCAAACATCATTGATCTTCTTGATCTACAAGGGTACGAAAACCTTGAAGACGCACTAAAGAAAGCAATGACAATCGAAGCACAAATCCAAAGGAGATCTCGATTCAGTGAACATTACCTAGGTACTTCATCCTCTTACCAAGGTAATCCTTCAAATCCTTCCTCATCTTCTACTCCATCTTCTCTAAAAAAGCCAAGAGATGACAAACCTGACAAGGAGAAAGAACGACCAGCAAAGAATGACACACTTCCAGTCCCTAAAGATCAAATGATAATTTGTGAGGAGGTAGGGAAAGCAAAAAAAGAAAAAGTTGAGAAAGAGGCAAAAGCAAAAGAGGTCACTAGTTATAAAAGCCAAAAGAATAATGACCCATGGGAGGTGAGTGAACCTAAATGTGAGAAGAAAAGAGTGACTAAAAATCTATGTGTGAGCACAAAAGAATTGAGAGAGAACCTTCTTTACAAACAACCTTGCATCCTTGTTCGCTTTAGGGAATCAATTGTTTCGATTTCTAACATTAACAAGGATTTGCCTAGTGTTTTCATCTCTTTTACAGGATTTTCAAGAAGTGTTAGGTGATCTACCCAACGAATTACCACTGAAAAGAGGAAAACAACGCCAAATCAATCTAATTCAAGGTTCCATCATACCTCGTCAAACATACAATCTCGAAGAAACCAAAGAGTTGGATTTGTTACAAAAAGGCTACATCCAGGAAAGCCTTAGTCGTGACGCAATCATAATGACGAAACATGATTTGAACAACTCTACAGGCTTTATAGTTCGTGCACAGGAAATCCATGTAAATGATGACATAGTAAAAGCAACACGAGACTGGCCCACACCATCTTCCATAGCCAAGAGTTATCGAATAATATTAGGTGACCCTCCTGACGGGTTACCACCTGAAAGCCCTAATCACTATGTCATATCAATGAAGAGTCACAATTTATGGGAGTCCAAAGACCGAGGTAAACAAAACATAGTAGACGATGCACTACCACGAAGGTATACTCTTACCTATCAAACGCATATTAATATTCCGAGAATTGAACATATCAAAGATCTATATCATAATAACTCGGATATTTCTGATATTTCTGATATTTCTACCCATACTTTTAAAAGTGCTTCTAATGAGTTTTATCGTGCATATGAGTTTCCTTGCCAACTAAACAGGTTCTACAGTCCAAAAATATCCTCCAGAGAATTTTTAATTCATGAACCACACTTAAGAGACTTAAGGGATTACTTTAACAAACCAGTTGATATGGTTTTTAATCACTCATTCTCGCCACACACGAATAAAACCATGGAGAAATTATCTGAAGCAATCATACAGAAAACCAACAGTGGTCGGCACCATGTTGAATTTCAACCTAAACATCATATTACAAGACTTGTATGAAAAAGAGGGTTTCAAGACTACAAGAAATCCATTCCTACAAAGAAGAAACCTCGACTAAAACGCATAAAGACACATCACATTGATCCTGGTAAATGTTTCACAAGTTTTTCTTCCAACAAATATAATTCTCTTTCTCTTAGATTTTCAGATTCGACGACGAATCCTTTTGAGGAGTGGGGGAATGATACATGCACCAGAGTCCATAATACATGCTTCTTTGGACTAATGTTTCTACTCGAACCTATTAGAAGAACAAAGTCTCGAAGATTCAAAGCATATATATTCGGTAAGTATAATGTGAATGAATCATTAAATGATTCTAATGTTGCTCCCTTTAATGTTTCAGATTCGAGGTTGAATCTTTTTGAAGAAAGGGAGGATGATACATGCATCACAAGGCTCACATCAAAGGAAGAAGTAATAACTCTTCCAAATGATCCACTTGTCCAAGCATTGGAAAAGAAGATCAGAATAGAAGCAGACTTACGACGACTGTTTGAATGGGATTCTGATCTTATTTAGTCAAGATGTCTTCTGGAGATACAACCTTCTGTCTCTTATCTTTCCAACGGTTCTTGAATCACATCAATCCGATATCGGGAACTCAAGATATGGCTATTTTACTGAAGACGGTGCATACAGAAAATCCTATACGGGATTAATACGGGATTTTGTAAATATTACGAATTTTCAATATTTTTATTGATTATTTGTAATATAACTTAATATAGGATGATGCATTATCTTTTAGTATTAGATTTATTATTTTATTAGGAATTAATATTGGGTTAAAAATATTATCTTTAGTTATTATTATTTTATTAGGAATTAGAGTTAATATATGTTTAGTTTATTATTATTTTATTCATTAGTTATTTAGGACCTTTAGAACTCAGCCCCTATATAAAGGAGGCTTCATTAAACTTTGTAATGCAAGATTTCTTTGATTAATAATACAACGAGAGTTTGTTTTTGCAAGTGCTGATTGCCTTGTGCATTCGAAGCTTCTTCTCCTTGAGTTCTTTCAAGTTCTTGTGAGGGAGATTAATCTTCACACTCCAATTTGCCTTTTCATCGCGACTAGGAGGGTTGGTTAGAGCCATTTATCGTGTTTGCCTTTTCATTGCGACTAGGAGGGCTCGATAGGACACTTATCCATCTATTTTTCCACAAATCCATCCGCACCATCAATCATCTTTACCGTTCACCTTCATAAGGGAGATCTTTTGATTTCTTTATTATCTTATTTCATCTTTCATTTATTTATCTTTTGTTTATTTTATTCTAATTGTGTTGTCTTGATTCCAGTACATAAAAGAAACCCTAAATAATCCTAGCGACTGCCGCCACCTTCCCATATTCATCACCTTTGTTCTTCATCGAGTCTAGAGCTTTCTAGGTTTGATTCTTCAACAAGAGCAACGTTCATCAATCCGCCACCGCTTCCCTATCAGTTTTGAATATTGTTAGGTTTATTTAAATTATTCAGGTTGAATTTTGGGCTAGTTATGGTTTAAATTTGTTGATTTGATGCTCTCAGAATGACCGGCAGTCGTACCTGATCATATCGCCATTGCCACTCATCGCCATACATCTCCACATACGCGTAGGGCTCATCCTCACTCTAGGAAACCTGATAGATTGGTCTAGTTGATCTAAACTAGCCCAACATGGTCTAAAACAGGTATGTTTGACTTGAACTGGTCTGAGTCAACTCGGATCGAATTGAGTCAACCCGAACCGAACCAAGTCAACTCGAGCCGACCTAAGTCAACCCGAACTGGTCTGACCCGTTGACCTTTACCTAAATCGTTGACTTTGACTTAATCGTTGACCTACCTGTTGATCATTGACCTTCTCGTTGAACTTGACATTTATGAGTTTGACTCTTGACCGTTGACTTTGACCAAAAAGCAAAATTTTCAAAAAGTCATATTTTATGTTTTTCGACGTCTTGAGTCCAAATCCAAAGTCCATTTTACCAAATTCAAACTCGATAAGTTGCTTTTTGTTATTTATCCCCTAATTCACTACAAATTTTCACGTTTAAGTTTTGTTTCTAAAGTAATTGGTTTGGCCATGTATTCGAGACACTACGGGATGTGGAATTAAAGTTTGAGGGTGATCAAATGGAGTTTAACTGGTTAACCAATGTGGCTAGAAAATTGAAGTAATACTTTACTACCCTATACATGCTTTATGGTACATGGTCATTTGTTTAGTGCATGATTGGAGTTATTGGTCAGCTACATAGAGTTAATTATTGATGTACTCGAATTAAATGTGTTATAAAGACAATAAGCCCAATAAAACTCATTTGACTCATGTAAGGAACTATAAGATCGATAATAAATAAATATAAGTTCAGTGATTTAATTAGTAAATCAATTAATCTCAGGACTGGTAAATTTTAATTAATCTCGTTAAAGGTTAAATTACCGAAAGTACTTTACGCATGAATTACTCGAAATGACTATATTATTTGACAAAGTTAAACTAAATGGAAGTATTGTACGTATCTGAATTATTGAAACGATTGAATTACTCTAGAAACTTTGAAATGACAAAGATAAACTTGAAATAATAAATGACATAAGTATGCTCAATGACCTAGAATTAAGTGGATGATTGGGATAAGACTGGAAACGTTGATGAACTTATATGTTGTACTACCGATAAGGTTTATTAACCACGAATCAAGCACATCGATATTTCTTGATCTCGTTGCAATAAAAAAATGACATAAATACAATTGGAATACCCGTTCGTTTCCTTAAGATCCATTCAACAATGATTCTAAAGATGATCAGTTCAACTAGAGAAACCAGAATTAATAAGTGAATAATGGTGAAGTACCTCGGTCTGAATGGTTGACAAGTATCATAGTGTTGGGATTAGTTATTTTAATTTGACTCAAAATCTTGATAATTCGATATAAATCCTAAATTATATAAATGGTTTTTTTACTCTCATTGGGTTAAATTACTAAGAATTCTTTGAGAAACCAAAATGTCTAAAATGCCTCTGATTGCCTGCATAATGGAATCAATCATATCATATATGAAATCTCAAGTAACTCTGATCTAAAGATTCTGAATACCTTTCTGATTACTTAGTACCTCCGAAAAACATCTGAATACTACAATCTTGATAAATCACATCCTGAATAATTGATGAATATGTTATTTATCAAACACCTTTTTTATAAGGATCTCGTTTCTTAAACTCAATCAGTTTGCAGAAGTTTCGTGTTTCCCCCGCTTGATAATTGCAAAGTTCTTCCAGAAAATAACTAGATCCTCTAGTGTGTTCCTTAAGTGCCATATAATTGTTTTACCTGTTTTAGAATGAGATTTTCCAAAATTATGGATTAACTTTTTATGAACTATGGCTACAAGATATATGTTCTATGGTTACTGTTTTTATTGATAACTAAATATGTCTGAACTTTGATTTCCTACTACCTCTGGTTACTGTCTGAAAAAATATTTTTGTTTGGGGTACTCTGGGATCTAGTATGATGTCTATGCAGGTTCAGTTTTGATCAAGCTGGTAATTCCTTATATAGTTTAAGCACCGTTTAGCTGGTAATTCCTTATTGCATGTTCAATTCTGATCAAGCTGGTAATTCCTTATATATGTTCAACACCGATCAGCTGGTAATTCCTTATGGACCTAAGAAGACCCTTGGGTGGGTTCCTATGCCCAATGGGCCTAGTGGTAAAACCTTATAGACCTTAAGGAACTCCCTTAAGAAGGCTCCTCTATAGTCTGCATTGGTTAAATCCTTATGAGCCTGGGGGCACACCCACAATTGGGTACCTACGCTTTCGTTAGGGTAAGACATTATAGGCCCAAGGTTCTCCCTTAGGTTGGCACCTATATCTAATGGGCCTCGGGTAATTACGTCTTTATGAATGCAATTCTAGGGAACTGCATATTTTTGATCAGTTGGAGGGTATTATTGTGGCTTTAAAATATGTTTTAAACTACTAACGTTTATAAATGATCTGTACACATTTCTCTTTTTTGTTGGAACACACTATACTCCCTAATTTAATCTTCTGAATCTGTCTCTCTCTGAATATTTCCTTCAGACCATAAATTCTTGTTTATAACTAAAGACTTAGCTAATGGAATATGAATTCATTGCTAGAATCTAATGATGATTGTCCCACTAAGGAATTTATGTCTTACCTTATACCCGATGACCTATTGCATTCATCCAGTAGTTCTGTATTACTAAGTTTCCAAAGCTTACTCTTTACTCACTATTTCAGGTTAAAAGAATCGATCCAGTGTAGGTATCAACTTCATTTTCGGGAGTTCCTTCGGCTTTGCTTGCATAGTATGATACAATGTGTAATTAAGGGGCATGTAGGTTACATTTTATTTTTTATATATATATTTGACAGTTGTCGTTTCGATATCAAAATAAATTCCTTCTTCTCGGATAATAATTAAAGGAAATTTCGTAGCATAGAGAAGTAGGTTCGAATCCACAGGGACTTAGAAAATTATAAATTTCTGTCTGATTTATTTATGCCAGGCGTGAAAAGTAATAAAAAGGGGGGTTTTGGTAGAAAGGTAATAAAAGCGATTAAATAAATAAAAACAATTGAAGTAAAAATAAGATAATAAAGACTGTAAATAAATACTGTAAAAATAGCCTCGAGCTTCGCTTTGACTCAATTTCCTTAGATCATCGAATAAGATTTTCTCTTCGGGATTCACGTCGGTTACTTTGTCTACAAGGGCTATCCTTGTGACTCTATCTTGTATACCGGATACCCAAGGCAATCTTTGATTCGGGCTTCGGTAATTGATTCTAACAACAACTATTGTCGTAGATCAAATACCGTTTAAGTTCGTGGCAACCGACTCGATTGTTGTTTCTATAACCGTCAATTCCGATCTCAATTCCCTCTTGGCGAAGCTATCTCGCCAAGTGTGTTCCTAGGAAGTCGAATTGCTTTCTATAAGCCGAATCTTCCTCCCACACGTTTTAATCTCAACAACCGCTTGACCAAAGTCAATCTTTGATTTTGAAAACTGTTTTGATTTGTGAAAAATAAGCGTAGAGATTGAGAGAGATATTCCGAAGATATTAAGGGACCGTTTTAATTCTCCCGTTGGAATTGAATCATCGCGACAGCTCTCATCTTATGAAAACAAAACTTGAAAAGTAAAATGAAAAGATTTAATAAAAACTATAGAGAAAAGAAGAATGTATTCTGAATGATCCTTTTAGGCTTACCCCAAGTGGGTATTTATAGCCTCTCAAAGCCTAAAGGATAAACAAAAAAAATAATAAAATAATACAAAAGATAATTGTTTTTAATTTAAATTCAAACTTAAACTAATCTCCTAATGCAACTCTGCTCGTCAATCTTCCAGAAGGCGTGCGGAAGAAGTCTTCTAGAAATCGCCGCTGACTGGACCTTCTAGAAACTGCCACGTCATACCGCGTCGTGCCCAGAGTCGTGCCCATGTCTCCAGCCGTGACCAAATAATAAAAAAATGCAGAATTCGCCCGTTTTGTCACAAATTCTGGAAAACAATGACCTGTACGAAAACAAGCACAACACGACCAAATCAACAGCAATAAATCCACAAAACCGAAGAAATAACGAGCAAATATTAACTATTCTGAACACTCATCAAATTCCCCCTCACTTATCTCATGCTTGTGCTCAAGTATGATTAACCAAATCAGTCAAAAACTTCATTAAACGTTCTTTCTCAAGTTTCACATTTAGGGACGCAAGGTAGAGACCATAGTAACTATTCAAGTCAAGAAATCAATCAATTGAACATCACCAATTGGAACAAGTTAAGTGCAATTGTAATATCCATTCATTCATTAATTTCAATGTTCATAACTCAACACCTTACCGGGATTCACTCAAATCACTCAATGTGTTTGGGGTAAAGAAACACTCAATGTCAGAATTGACACGATATTACCATAGGCCTGCAAGTAAATCAAATCTCCACTACTAATAATAACAAGATGCATAAATCAAAGGGTCTTTTATTGGTTGTAACGGGGCTTAGGTAAAGGTGGGGAAAAGGCTAAACATAGGGATAAATATTGAAGGCAAGGAACTAACAAATAATAATCTCAACTCCATCAAAACATTAAGCACAACAAGATAAAAAGACAACATATCAAACAACAAATTTCTTTTTGAAATGCATTTTTTCCTCTTTGTTGTTGTTTTCGTTTTCCATTTTTTACGTATTTTTTCTGTTTTTTTTTTTGAACAGTTTTTTCCTTTCTTTTCGATCTGCTATCTTTTTTCCGATAGAGAATACAATGGTAAAATTATTCACTTGCCCTGAAAAAGGTAGAAAAGAGGGATAAAATAAAAAAGGCTCGGGTTTATGAATATGGTGAACACATAGAAGCGGGAATAGGCTAAAAAGTGGTTAACTAAGGGAAAATATGCATGGGTAGGCTATTTAGTGGGGAAACGGAATGGTTAATCCTAAGGTGCCCAAATCATCTTTAAGCATCATGTTCATGTGTAATCTCGACAGTATTTAACATGCAGGTTCTAGAATACCAATGCCAAATTCGACATACTCAATCAAACAAAATGAGAGCGAAAATGATATGCTCGTAAAGGCTCAAATCTCACCAAATTGTTTCATGCATTGAGCTAATCATATTTCAACCAACGAAGTCATGGAATATCACAAAAACACCAACTTATCACAATTCATGCTTATCCATTATCAAGAATATCATAACCTAAACAATTATGTGTTCCCAAACAAGCATAGCATTCCAAAAATTTTCAACAAGATAAAGACAATCAATGAAATTTCTGACCAATTCAACCAACACACACTAGATTCAAAAGATAAGCAAAGAGAAATTCAATCCTACACTCTACTCCCCCTCACTTAAAGAGTTTTGCCTCAAAACGAAATATTAAAGTGCAAGAGAAAGAATAAAGTACTCCCCAGATTTAATGTCGTCCACGGTCATGGTGGGAGGCGCAGGGGTGGAAACGTGGTTTGTCTGGGTTGATTCCATGAACTAGAAACATAATCAGGTGGTGTCTTTGGTGGAGAACCAACATCTAAATCCCCTGTAAAAACATAAACTTGATGAGTAATAATTGAATAGAAATAGGATCAAAATTTACCTCTGAAGTATTTGTTAAATCGTCGAATGCATCGAAAAACATAGAGACGGTGAGTGCGAACAATGCTAGGTCCGGGACGGTGAGAGGTGGTGAGTGCGAACGCCGAATGATGTGGTCGGAGTGTTTGGTGCTAGCTTCGGCATCACCGTGTTGTTAGTTCCTCATGCGTACCATCGTGGATGGAGGGGATGAAACACGTTAGCAAGGCGTAGATGCCGCCGGTGGTGAGTAGAAGGAAGGCGATGGTTTCGTGATTTGGGAGGGGAGCGATCGGGGATGGGGGAGATGAAGAGAGTTGGGTTAAGTTTGGCTTGGCCGTGCGTTGGGGGTGGGTGTTTGAGTTGGAATGAAATATGGGGTTTTGTTTTTAATGATAAAGTGTTTTGAAAATTGAAAAAGGTAGATGAAAGGTGATAGGGTGGGGTCTACGGTATAGTAAAATAAAAAATGATGAGAAGGAATTGGGGTGATAGGCGGCAGGAAGATAACAAAAAGGGAAAAGAGAAAATTGAGGTTTTGCTAACGTGCGCCGGTCCCTTCTATGAGTTTTGCTAACGTGCGCCGTTAATGGAACGGTGCTCACAGCTGGGCTTCTCCTCTTTTCTTGCTTTGTTCGACTATTTACTGCTCAACAAACTTTGAAATTAGCACTGTTCGAATCATAATCTTGCAAATCCTCGTCGTTTAAGTTTGAATAAAAATATTTGATTCCTGCAAAATAAAAATTAAATTAAACATGCTTGAATGAATAAAAATAAATTGAAACAAAAAGTAAAGATAAATAAAAAAAATATGACGAAATTGAAAACAATGGGTTGCCTCCCATGAAGCACTTTATTTAACGTCATTAGCTCGACGACCTGGTTCAGACTACAGGTTTCGTGACAAACACTTCAACTTCATTCGTTTTTTCCAACTAAGAAATTCTTCATAAGAAATTCAAAAATTCTCACAAAGATCTCTTAAAATCTTAGCCAGAAGTGTCTGTGCGTGGAGTCTCCTAGCTTCAGCTTCGTTCTCCGGGTTGTACTCCACTAATGTGCCCAGATTAGTCCTGGTCATAAATCAGAAACAAACAAAAAATTAGTAACTTTGGCGAAGTCCCCGGCAATGGTGCCAATTTGACAGCTATCGTTTCGATGTCAAAATAAATTCCTTCTTCTCAGATAATAATTAAAGGAAAATTCGTACCGTAGAGAAGTAGGGTCGAATCCACAGGGACTTAGAAAATTATAAATTTCTGTCTGATTTATTTATGCCAGGCGTGAAAAGTAATAAAAAGGGGGGTTTTGGTAGAAAGGTAATAAAAGCGATTAAGTAAACAAAAACAATTGAAGTAAAAATAAGATAATAAAGACTGTAAATAAATACTGTAAAAATAGCCTCGAGCTTCGCTTTGACTCAATTTCCTTAGATCATCGAATAATATTTTCTCTTCGGAATTCACGTCGGTTACTTTGTCTACAAGGGCTATCCTCGTGACTCTATCTTGTATACCGGATACCCAAGGCAATCTTTGATTCCGACTTCGGTAATTGATTCTAACAACATCTATTGTCGTAGATCAAATACCGTTTAAGTTCGTGGCAACCGACTCGGATTATTGTTTCTATAACCGTCAATTCCGATCTCAATTCCCTCTTGGCGAAGCTATCTCGCCAAGTGTGTTCCCAGGAAGTCGAATTGCTTTTTATAAGCCGAATCTTCCTCCCACACGTTTTAATCGCAACAACCTCTTGACCAAAGTCAATCTTTGATTTTGAAAACTGTTTTGATTTGTGAAAAATAAGCGCAGAGATTGAGAGAGATATTCCGAAGATATTAAGGGACCGTTTCAATTCTCCCGTTGGAATTGAATCATCGCGACAGCTCTCGGCTTATGAAAACAAAACTTGAAAAGTAAAAAGAAAAGATTTAATAAAAACTAGAGAGAAAAGAAGAATGTATTTTGAATGATCCTTTTAGGCTTACCCCAAGTGGGTATTTATAGCCTCTCAAAGCCTAAAGGATAAACAAAGAAAATAATAAAATAATACAAAAGATAATTGTTTTTAATTTAAATTCAAACTTAAACTAGTCTCCTAATGCAACTCTTCTCGTCAATCTTCCAGAAGACGTGCAGAAGAAGTCTTCTAGAAACCGCCGTTGACTGGACCTTCTAGAAACTGCCACGTCATACCGCGTCGTGCCCAGAGTCGTGCCCATGTCTCCAGCCGTGACCAAATAATAAAAAAATGCAGAATTCACCCATTTTGTCACAAATTCTGGAAAACAATGACCTGTACGAAAACAAGCACAACACGACCAAATCAACAGTAATAAATCCACAAAACCGAAGAAATAACGAGCAAATATTAACTATTCTGAACACTCATCAATATTGAATCTTAAACTTTTATGATTTTAATTTTGTTTGTAATATATGCATGATTTTCTGAACTTGTATTTTATTTATAAATTATTTTATGATTTTACACGTTTTAACAAAAAAATTATTTTTTCCTGGATTTTTATTGTGAGTCGCTCGGGTGGCCCTAATGTAACACCTCAGACTGGATCGGGTCACCCGCATCTATTTGAGGGTGTTAAATTCCTTATTTATGTATATATAGATATCATCTCTTAAATTAAAAGTCTAACTCTGTTATTTAAAAAAAGATGATATTTGATATTTAGTTTCTGACCTCTGGTTTTTGATACAAAATATATATGGTCATGATTCTAATATTATTATTTATTATTTAACTTACTTAATATTGGGGTACTGTCCGAGATTTGTTATGGATTTCTACATGTTTAGCTTCTAACAAGTTGGGAATTCCTTATGGACCTAAGGCAACCCTAGAGTGATCTGGGCTCAATGGGCCTAGTGGTAAGACCTTACAAACCCTAAGGCATTTCCTTATTGTTGCTTTTTTTCTTTGTGCTAAGGGTAAATCCTTATGGTCAGGGGGCACTCCCTTCATATAGCTCCCACGCTTCAACTAGGGTAAGTTCTTATGAACTCAAGGTGTTCCCTTAGGTTGGCTCGTACGCCTAATGAGCCAAGGGTAAGTCCTTATGGATTTAGTTATGGGGAACTACATATCAGTGTTCGGGTGGAGGGTATTATAGTGATTTTTAGAAATATATTTTATTGAAATAAACTGTTATTACTATTTTTTAACTATGTTTACATTTAATTATGGTTTTTGTGGGAATACACTAAATATTCTATTTTCATCCCTTGAATATGTCTGTCTAAATTTTTCCTTTGGACTATAGGTTTCCCATCTATTTCCTGAAGAACTAATTAATGAATCTCTTCTCATCGTAAAAACCTTTTGATGCTTGTATCAATGAGGAAATTTTAAGCTTGGCCATATCTACTTGTCATTTAGCATCATTCGATAGTTTTGTGTTATTGAGCTTTTCCAAAGCTCACTTTGTTATTCACCATTTTAGGTTAAAGAAATTGATCATGTGTAGTATTAACATCAGTTTTGGGAGTTCATTCGGTATTGCTTGCAAAGTACAATTTTGATATAATTAGGGGGCATGTAGGTTACTTTTATCTATAATTGGAGAGTGAAATTGGTTTTGATATTGAATATTAATGGGCTATGTTTTTAATATATATGTATGATCTTATGAACTTCTGTTTTTTATTTATAAATTCTTTTAAAGTATTTTATAAATGGTTTATCAAAAAATTTATTTTCCTTATATTTTTACTATGGGTCACTCTGATGACCCTAATGTGACACCTCAGATTAGATTGGGTCACCTATATCGATCTGAGAGGGTTACATATGGCCTAGTTATAGGCTTAAAAAAGTTGATGGAAAGGCATCCTTAAAGATTAAATAGGTGATATGTCATATGTGAATAGAAATGAGTGTCTTTGAAGCAACATGGTGCTTTATATGATGAAATATATGCATTCATGCTTTGCCGCTCATGCCTCATGATGAAAAGAGCCTTGTTTTGCTTGTTATTTTTTATTAAATGTTGTCTTTATGAAGGGACATAAATGGAGAGTCATGACCCTTGAATTGGTTCTCTTTCATTAAAATGTATGAGGAAACATTGTGACCTTTGGAAACACCTCTTCAAAATTGGAAAGACAAGTCTTTTGGAAGGCACTTTTTGGAGTAAAATTTCATGACTTTTGGAGGCATCCTTTAGTGAAAACAAATGACTTTTAAAGGCAATCTTTGCGAAGAGACATAAATTTTCGAGGCACCCTTTGGTGAAGAGATAAACCTTTTAGAGGCACTTCTTAGTGAAGAGACAAAACTTTTGGAGGCACTTCTTAGAGAAGAGACACGACTTTTAGAGACACTTCTTAGAGAAGAGATGTAATTTTTAGAGGCACCACTTAGTGAAGAGAAATGACTTTTGGAGACATATCTCGGGGAAGAGACATGGCTCTTAGAGGCACCTTTTGGTAAAGAGACACGACGCTTAGAGACACCTTAAAATGCACAATCCTTTGATGAAGCATCATGTAGCCTTTGGAGTGAATAGTTGTATCATTTTCTTTGCTAAGCATTGGAATGAAGACAGTTCCTTTCAAATCAAATGAACATTATATTACAACATATATATAAGGTAAAGGAAATATATATCGTATATATAAGTATGCATGCATAATATAAGTAAAATGTAGCAACATATACATACATACATACATATATATATATATATACATATAATATAAGGATAAATATGCAACCTAATCATGCAATTATGAAACTATATGATATACATATGTGTATATATAGAATGTATTAATGCATATTTTAATCATATAATATGCAATTCATAACATATAATAAATGGAAATAAATCATAATAAACTAATATGAGATATGTTATACTAAATGTATTCATGACATGAACATGTAGGAGACCAAAATTATGACTATTCAAACATATATTAAGATGTAAATGCGTGTTCATAAAGGAATATATTGCATATATAAGATAATAAAGTTATAGCTAGAAATAACTCCATCTACTTTCACCCTTATAAAAATAAAAGATGAAAGTAACTCAAGTTAGAATCGATTGTTGGATAGGATCACATCAATAGGAACCATTGAGGATCTTGTCCTAAGAGGTCAAGGAAATTTGAAATAAAGGATACCTTTCGTGAAAGTTATTTGGAGGAATCACAATGTTTTTGAGGTAACATGGGATCCTAAGAAGGCTATGCAACTTTAGTATCTATATATGTTTCATTTAGATAATTTTGAGGACAAAAATTCTTTTAAGGATAGGAGAGTTGTAACGCCTTAAATTTTTTATTCAACGAATGCTAGTTGACATGAGACATTTATAGACTAGTGTTATGGGTTAAGTCGTTAGGCCATGTTTAGGCCTAATTGGTAGAGATTTGGGCCCTAAATAGCCTTAAAAAGGAATATTTTTAATTATAGGCAAATGAGGAAAGACCAATGTTGTAACTTGACCCTTGAGAGTTTGAAAGGGTGAATTTCCATTTAATTTGCCTATGTAACAGTAGGAAAAGGATAAGCACTCTTTTCCTTCTCTTCTTATCTCTGTATTTTTCATCCTTCATCTCTCTTTTTTTCTCTCAAGGAGCTAGGGTGATAAGTTGTAATTATATACATCTTTTTATGTTTAATTCCTTCACATCCTTATTATAATTTGAGCTTATTAGTGGAAAGTATGTTTTTATTTAAGAGATGACATATGGATACAATGGTGAAAATCGACTCAAAAGTATATTTTTAGTCTTATACTTGATAATCAAGTCTTTTTGGGAAAATGAGGAATTAAGAAAAAGACTATATTTGATAAGGCGTGACCATGCCTTATGAATAACACACGACTGATGTCTGATATGCAACTGGGTAGAAGACCATTTTCGATAATGTGTGACCATGCCTTATTGAAGAATATGAATTTTTTGAAGCAAATTTAGGATGAAACTCACTTTTATGGATATTTCCATTATTTTGAAAGTGTTTGGCCAAGAATAAATCTCTTTTGTATTATTACTTTATTTATTTTGAGTTGCCTTTAATTTTGTTATTTGATTAATAATTTATTAAAGGAGATCTACCTTTATTTTAGGGTTTTTAGTTCTCAATATAAAGAACCCATTAGCCTCTTTAGGGATTATTTATCTTTCTATAGTAGTTCCTCTTTTCTCTTGTATTTCTTTTCTACCATGAGTGGCTAAACTTTTATTTTCGGTTCAAGGGTGAAAGATTCTGCTATAATTTTGTGAGGCTTTTGCTCAACTAGTATTTATCCTTTAATCCAAGTAATCTTTTATTTTTATTTGTTATAATTTAATATCAAAACTTCATGTCACGCATGATAGTCTCTAGGGAAATAAATGTACAAAATCAATTGATTTTGTTTTAGTCGTTCCCATGATTCTTAATGTTACCATTAATGATAAGATTTGATTTGAATGCTTGATGGAAATGAGTAGGCTAATCAATTATAAAAGGCAAACCATACTTTTCACAGTTCTGAGCAAGTGACTAATTACTTGGATATTTAAAAATCGATACTTTAAACCTATGAACAAAATTATATTCAGATGAGGAATACACCTTTGAATTGATTTTTGTTATTTTATTTTTAGCTTTATTTTCGATTTTAGTTTCATAAACCAAACCCCCATTTTACTTTTGTTGCTTTAACATTGAGATTGTAATTTCAATATTTTTGGGGTTTGACTTGATCTCGTTATTAGTACAAGTTAGTTTAGTAAAATCAGTTTTTATTTTGCAAAACTTTAACAGCGTTGTCAAAATTGGAGCCATTGTCAGGGAGCTATTTTAGTTTCTCATTGGTTTATTTTATTTTTCATTTTACGCTTTATTTTCTATTTTTTAGAAAGTTGAAGAAAGAATTTCGAATATGACTATCAAGGAGTTAGTTGCTCTATATTTAACATAACAACATTTATGCATCACTTTTCCTAATTTTAGAGGTGATTTTGAGTTAAGATCTAGTTTAATTCACTTATTTCTTGTTTTAATGGACATGCAGGAGAAGATCCCTATAAACACTTGAAACAATTCCATATAATTTTCTTCGGGATGAAACTGCATGGAGTCATCGGTTAACAAATCAGTTTAAAGACTTTTCCCTTTCCATTAAAGGATCAAGCAAAAGATTCGCTTTATTATCTACCATTTAGATCAATTACGAAATGGAATGGGATGAAGAGACTATTTTTGGATAAGTTTTCTCCCGCGTATAAGGACATGGCTTTAGTGAACCTTACACCTGAAGGAGCCAGGGAGTTAATTTCGAACATGGCTGAAAATTCCCAACAATTTGGTACAAGGATGAACAAATCCGTTAACCATGTCAGTGAAGTAAGAATTGATTCTCTTGAAAATAAAATTTCTGATTTCATTACTCTGGTTTGTCAAATTGTTATAGGGTAGGTGTAAGTTGCAAAAGCTTGTGGAATATGTTCAATTCAAGGACATCCTATGGATATGTGTCCTAAATTTCAATATGATTCGGTACAAGAGGCTATTCCTTTAGGTGGATTCCATAATCAAACTCAAAGGAAGAATGATCTTTTTTTTCTAGTCATTACAACCCATGATGGAGGGATTATCCAAATCTAAGTTATAGGAATCAAGAAGGATAACAAAGATACAACCATAAAAATTTTGCTAGACTAACTCATGCACCGACGCAACAACAATCTTTAAACTCGGGTACATCTTTAAAGGATATTGTTAAAAGTCTAGCTAAATTTACTCATGTGTTTCAACAGGAAATGAGTAAATAAATATGCACTTTGACAAGAAACAAAGGAGACAAAAGAAATGACTCATGCACTTCGACAAGAAATAAATGAGACAAGAAATGACTCATGCACTTAAACATGAATGAGGTCGAGTGTTCAAGGTTTGGGTAATCAAATTAGTCAATAGGCTACGTCGATTAGTAAGTTGGAAGCTCAAAATTATGGGATTTTTTCTTCACAAACAGAAGTGAATCCAAGGAAAATTGTAGTGAGATTTCACTTAGAAATGGTAAAGAAATTCCTTCAGGATCAATTCCACCTAAAAAAGTTGAGATGGGCACAAAGGATGAAGTCGAAATTTATTCCAAAGTGTCGCCAAAGGTAACATTCGACCCTTCATTATCTTTTTCATTTCACACTCCTTTGCCACCATTTCCTACCAGGTTTTCTAAACCGAAGGAAGATGAGCAAAAAGATATATTGGATACATTTAGGAAGGTTGAGATTAATATTCCATTAGTGGATAATATCAACCAAATTCCTAAATATGCAAGATTTTTGAAGGAATTGTGCACCTATAAATGAAAATTGAAAGAAAATGAGAGGTTTTAGGTAAGTAAGAATGTGTCAGCCATTTTACAAAAGAATATGCCAAAGAAATATGGAGATTCAGGTATGTTTTCTTTACCTTGTGTTATTAGTAATAAAAAGGGTTGAGCATGCTATGTTAGACCTATGAGCTTCGATAAATGTCATGTCATTTTATATTTATCAAGATCTAAAATTGAATGACTTGCAAGAAACTGGCGTGGTAATTCAATTCGCTGATCGTTCTTATATTCATCCGCTTTGAGTTGTTGAAGATTTTTTTATACAAGTTAATGACCTGCTTTTTCTGGTAGATTTTTACATCTTGAAAATGGAAGGTAATTCCTCTTCAAAATCACATTTGACCTTGTTAGGAAGACCAATCATGAAGACATCAAAGACCGAGATCGATGTAGATGAGGTTAACTCTTTCTGTGGAGTTTGGAGGTGAACTTCTGAAATTCAATATTCTTGATGCAATGAAGTACCCTAATGATGTGCAATCTATTTGTCAAATTGATTTGTTCGATTCAATTGTGCATGATTTATTCACGAAAGAAAACGTTGAGTATGAGTTACAATTGTGTACACAAGCGGACCTTGAAGAAATTGATGATGAGAATTACCAAGAAGAAATACTTTCAACATCATCTCTTGAACATGAAAATTCAAAGTGTGGTGGCCTCGAACCAGAAGACCTACCTGACCACTTGAAATACATATAAATAGGTGAAGATGAGATATTACCGGTCATAATCGCTAAAGGACTCACAACTGAACAAGAGGATAAATTGGTTCATGTCTTAAAGGAGCATAAGAAAGTAGTTGGATGGACCTTATCTGACATCAAAGGTATAAGTCCATCAATTTGTATGCATAGAATACTACTTGAAGATGGTAACAAACCTTTAAGGGAATAAAAAAAAGGAGATTGAACCAGCCATGAACAAAGTTGTGATAAAGGAAATACTAAAACTATTAGAAGCATGAATAATATATCCGATCTCAGATAATAAATGGGTAAGTCCAATTCACGTCATCCCAAAAAAGACGGGGATCATTGTGGTAAGAAATTCAAACAATAAACTTTTGCCAATGCATCTACAAAACAGTTGGCGAATGTGCATAGATTTTAGAAAGATTTTCACTTTCCTTAACCTTCATAGCCCAAATATTAGAGAGATTGGCGGGAAAATCTTTATTTTGTTTTCTTAATGACTTTTTAAGTTTTTATCAGATTCTCATTGCTTAAAAATACCAAGAAAAGACAACATTCACTTATGTTTTGGGAGCCAATGCATAAAGGCGAATGTCTTTTGGCTTTTGTCATGCCCCAGGTACATTTCAAAGATGTATTCCACGTACATTTCAAAGATGTATTCCACGTACATTTCAAAGATGTATTATGAGTATTTTTCTGAATACATTGAGAAATGTATTGAACTTCTTATGGATGATTTCACGGTATATGGGGTATCATTTGATGAGTGTTTAAATAGTTTAACCAAGGTTTTGAAGAGATCCATTGAAACTAAATTGGTTTTAAATTATGAAAAATGTCATTTTAGGGTTAACCAAGGCATATTGTTAGGACATGTGATTTCTTCCAAGGGTATAGAGGTCGATAAAGAAAAGGGGACATAGATGTAAACTTACCTTACCCTTTAAATGTTAGGAAAGTTTGATATTTTCTTAGATATGTAAGGTTTTATCGCATGTTTATTAAATATTTCTCCGATATTACTTTTCCACTAACAAACTTATTGCAAAAGAAAGTACAGTTTGAGTTTGGGGAAGAGTGCAAGGATGTGTTTGATAAACTCAAAAATCTATTGACAAGCACACCTATTATTCAACCACCTTGATGGGATTTACCATTTGAGATCATGTGTGACGCAAGCAATTATGTCGTGGGAGTCATTCAAAGACAACAAATTGATAATAAAAGTCATTTAATTTATTATGCTTCTAGTACTTTGAATGTTACCCAAAGAAAATACTCTACCACTGAAAAAGAACTATTGTCAATTTTTTTCTGCCCTTGAAAAAATTAGAGCTTATGTACTTGGTTTTGAAATTTTTGTTTATTCTGATCATGTAGCTTTAAAATACATTTTGGCAAAGAATGAGTCAAAACCAGGGTTGATAAGATGGATTCTACTCCTACAAGAATTCAAGTTGAAGATAAAAAATCGGAAGGGAGTGGAGAATCCTATTGCAGATCAGTTAAGTAGATTGATGAGGGCTGAAAACAATTCACCTTTAGATCACGATTTCCCAAACGAGCACTTATTCCAAATCAAAGGTATGATTCCCTGGTACGCAGATATGGTAAATTATTTAGTTATAGGAAATCTACCTCATTACCTTAATAAGTCTAGGAGAGCAAAGATAAAAATTGACTCCAAATATTATGTGTAGGATGATCCATATCTATGGAAATTTTGTTCTGATCAGGTGATCCAGAGATGTGTGCCTGAAAACAAATTACATTCTATTTTAGTATTTTGCCATGATTATGTTTGTGGTGGACATTTTGAACCCAAATGAATTGCTAGAAAAGTTTTAGATAATGATTTTTATTGGGAAATTTTGTTTAATGATGCTTATCAATTTTCCAAAAGATATGAAAAATGCCAAAGAGTGGACAATTACACGTAATAATGAAATGCCTCAAGTTCCAATTGTTATTTGTGAGATATTTAACGTTTGGGGTATAGACTTCATGGGCCTTTTCGCCTCATCATGTGGTTTTTCCTATACACTTTTGGATTTTGATTATGTTTCAAAATGATTGGAAGCAAAAACCACCAAAACTAATAACTCTCAAGTTGTTGTAGGTTTCATAAAAGCTAACATCTTGAACATGTTTGGAATAGAGAAGTTTCGAATAGAGAAGTTAAATCCATCTTAGAGAAAATGGTGAATTTGGGAAGGAAAGAGTAGAGCCTTCATTTAGATGATGCTCTTTAGGCTTGTCACACGACTTATAAAATGGCTACAGGGATGTCTGCATTCCGGTTAGTTTACGACAAGGCGTGTCACTTACATGTGGAGATAGAGCATAAAGCATATTGGGTAGTTTGTCAATGCAACATGGACCTAGACAAAGTTGGAATGTCAATGTTACTACAATTGAAAGAACTAGAGGAGTTTCATTTAAAAGCTTATGAGAATTCAAGGATCTATAAGGAAAAATCCTTGTTTAATAAAAACATGCCTATCAAGAAACATTTTGAGATAGGACAAAAAGTGCTGTTATATAACACTCGATTAAAACTTATGCCATGTGAGCTTCGCTCTCGTTGGCTCGGAACATATATAGTTAATAATGTGTTTTCCCATGGTGAATTCGAAATTAAGAGTTTGGATTCACATGAAATCATGAAAGTGAATGACCATAGACTGAAAATATTCCATGATGACGAAGTTATCCCATGCTTAGCCAGTTTTCATTTGAAGCTACCCATTTATGTCAATGATTGACCAACTCACTATAACCACGTCGAGTATAACAATGTTAAATAATTGCACCATCGGAAGAATCCCAATTTTCATCACTTTATTTCCTCTTTCCTTTTGGTTTATTTTATTTTATATTTACTTTTTTATTTTGATTTTTTTGTAACAAACATATTTAGAACAAGATGTAACCATGCTTTATTGAAATTTGTCTACGGATTTTACTTCTCACAAATTTTATTTTTGGAGATATCACTGATTGGAATAAAGCGTGGCCACGTTCTACTGAGGATATCGCACTAAGTTTGTTCCATATTTATGAATTCTCATTTTTTTCCACAATCACCTTGAACCATCTCAATCCGACTTACTTACCCATCAGGGGAGTTTCCTTTTCTCTCCCCTTTTATCTTCAATTTATTTTTGAAGTAATTTATTTTGATATACATTAAGGATAATGTAGTTTTTAGGTGTGGGGGAGATATTCATACATGATTTGATTTTCTAAAGATTATTTTCATTTAGGATTGTAATTTTTTTCAAAATGAAATCTCTTTTTGAATTTTTTTTCTTATGCTTGAATTTTGGCGTACTTCAATCCATATATGTTGACTGTTTTTTTTTTAATTCTTGAATATTTCTTAATATCTTAGAATACATTGTAAATTTTGAATACATTTTGGTTTGGATTATAATGCATGAAAAAGATTAGCATAATTAGTGTTTTCTTAAAAATGTTTGATGGCGTCTCATGAGTTTATTAGTTGAAAAGTGCTCTAGACTTGATGCAAATTACAAACTTTTTTGAGATTTTGAGCAGAAAAGCAACTCATTATATCTTGCTCATTTTTCTTGTTGATGACTGTGTCAAACATAGTGTGTTTATTCTCGAACTTTATATAGAATTCAATTTGAGACTACATTTTTGGATTGATGGTTTGATATGATGAGGGAAAATAGGTTTAACACATTTCTCAGACCTTCAAAAAGTTTACCCATATGTTTTCCCCTTAGTTAGCCGATTTAAGTATATTTCCTTTTTCTTTATTTTCCTATATTTTAAACCAAAGTCTTTTTATTGTTTGTTATCCATTCTTTTTGCCACCCTTTTCAGGACAAGAGGAAAACATTGTTCCACAAAAAAAAAATGAAAAAACTGAAAAAAGAGAAAATAAAAAACAATTGAAGTTTAATTTTCGAATGAATGAAGACAAAAATGTTTAGGTATGCTTGAGGACAAACATGTTTAGGTGTTGGGGAATTCAATAAGTTATTATTATTTACATCTTTTTATGTTTAATTTCTTCATATTCTTATTATAATTTGATCTTAATCATGTAAATTATGTTTGTTTTGATTTAAGAGGTGAAATATGGATGCAATGATGAAAATCGACTAAAAACATGTTTTTAGCCTTGTGAATATCTTTAACAATGAATGACCACACCTTATGAATAACACACGACTAATGTCTAAAATGTAGCTGGGAAGAAAATCATTTTCGATAATGCATGATCAGGCCTTATGATTTACACACAATTGATGTCTGATATGAAGAATCTGACTTTTTGGAAGGAAATATGGGTTGAAACTCACTATTATGGATATTTCCATTATTTTGAAAGTATTTGGCCAAGAAAAAATCTATTTTTATTAGGACTTTAGTTATTTTGTGTTACCTTTATTTTGGTTTTTTCCTTATTTGATTTAGACTTTATTAAAAGGGATATACCTTTCTTTTAGGGTTTTTGGCTCTCTATATAAAGAGCCCATTAGCCTTTCTATGTATTATCTATATTTCTACGGTACAAATTCTTCTTTTCTATTGTATTTCATTTCCACCATGAGTGGCTAAGCGTTTATTTCCAATTTAATGGTTAAACGATTCCATTTTTGTTTTGTGAAGCTTGTGCTCAACTAGAATTTCTCCCTTAATCCAAGTAATATTTATTTTTTGTTCTTATTTTATGAGTTCTTGATATTTATTAAATTGATTAACTCGATATTGATTTTTCTATCACTAATAATAAGTAGCAAATGGTATGTCTCATGATTGTGTTTGTTACTGTTTATTATCCAATCTTCGTATTGCGCAATATAGTCTCTGGGGAAATAAAAGTATGAAATCAATTGATTTTATTTAACTCGTTCCCATGATTGTTAATGCAATCGTTAATGATAAGATTTGATTTGAATGCTTGTCGTTAATGAGTGGGCTAATAAATTATAAAAGGGGAATCATTCTTGTTACGGTTCCGAGCAAGTGACTAATTACTTGGATATCAATCTTTTAAGCCTATGATCAAAATTATAGTCGGGTGAGGAACACGCTTTTGAAATGGAAGTTTGGTAAGAATTGATTTCGTTATATTAATTTTATTTTCATAAACCAAAACCCATAGTTTACTTTTATTGCTTTAACATTGATATTCTAATTTAAGTTCTCTTGGGATTTGACGATTTCGCTATTAATACAAGTTAGTTTAGTAAAATCTATTTTTATTTTGTAGGACTTCGATAATCCTGTTATGGAGTAACAGAGGATCAAGCTTTATTGTGTTACAGTCCTAGGATAAATTTGTAGTTCATTGTAGGCTAGTTTTCTTGATTGTATGAATGCTTGAAGCATGCTTGGGTGATATGTTTCTCGTGGATTGGTATAAATGAATTAAACATTGGAAATGAATGAAAATGATATATTATGATCTCATATGACTTCTATAAGTATTAATAATAACCCTAAGGGATTAAATAAGTGTTTGTGGATGTGATTCTCAATAAACATTGGGCATTTATAAGTTTGAGCATCGATACCAGATGAGTCAATATCAATATTGTTCTTGAGTAGGATAAAATCTATGTTTTTGTGGGGGAGTATCGATACTTTATTCATAAGGTATTGATATTAATTAGTGGGTATCAATATTAAGGATGTGACATCGATATTAGGGTTATTATTAAAACATCAAGGCTAGTTTTGATATCAATACTCAAGTGGAGTATCGATACCCATCAAGTGAGTATAAATATGTATTTTAGAGTATTTATATTGGGGAATTAACTCATATTTTAAGGTTTAAAATGGTATTGATACCCTATATGTGAGTTTTGATACTTGCATGGGGGTATGATACCAGAGTTACAATAAGGACTTTGAACCTATGTTTGGTACTAAAACTATGATAGAGTATTGATACCCATGGATTGGTTTCAATACCCAAGGGTAGGTACCGATACCATAAGTTGGAAAAAGGCTAGTGAGCCTTGTTATTAATCGAGAATGAGAGTGATGAGTTTAGTAATTATGTGATCAAATAAACTTGGAAGGGAGAAATCAATTAAATATGATTCATAAATATAAGAAAATTATGATGTAATATTCTATAAAACATATACCTTTGTTTACACTCAAAAAACAATGAGGACCCCCAAGTTACTTCTGTACGCTGATCTTTTAATATTGAATGGAGGGTTATTTGAATATCCCAAGATTTCAAGCTAAGGCACTGTAGACTATAGTTTAATGATGTTCTAATGCTACGTTACATTAACTTTATATGTAGTACTCTAGAGGAGTAGGCTAGTCGGGTATTAGTCCTTATGCATGTATGACCCAAGTCTCATCCAAAGTAACATTGTTAGTATACTAGAATGATTTGAGTTACCGAGGCTACATGACAGCGGGTTACATCATATTGTCTACTCGTGTGTTATGGATTGCGACATATTGATGATTTGCTTCATGACTATACTCGTTGGCATGTTCATATTATGAATACATGTAGAATATTTGAGTTATTTTTGTGCATTGAGCTCGTAAACTCAACCTTCGAAATGTGTTTTCCTTCATAGGTTCATAGGCGGAGATCGAGAAGCACGTCATTGGATTAGAGTTACATCCGTTTGAGTTATCCGAGTACGTCTTGGATCATTGTAGAGAGCATGTATTATTCATTGACTTTATATATACCTAGTTGTAAGTCTATTTTGATAGATATGTTATTTGTACACGATTTGTATTATTCGAAGCTCCATATTTTACAAAATTAAATTATACTATATTTTGGTCTTTGATGAGTGTGTCTCATGGTTTTTGGGTAAATGTTTTCAAAAAAATAGTTAGTCATATCGGTTATCTCATGTGACACTTGAATCTCTAAATCCGATTCAGAAAGGATTATGATGTTACACCATTCTTTAAGAATTTTACCAAGAAACTCTAAAATTTCCTTTCTCAATATCGTTATTGTATCGAGCTCACATTAGATATTTGTTTCAATTTTAATAGTCAATAACTTGTTTGTAACAAATTTATAATTGAGCGACCTATTTTAACAAACACATAAATAAGTGACTTGGAGTATACTTCATCAAAATAAATATAACGACACTTAGAAGTGAAAAGCTGTGTAAATCACAATTGATTGAGATATTTGATTGTATTGGATTACATTTCTCCGTATCTTCATCTCTATCCTTAAATGTGTAATTAAAACAATTGATTCTTCTCAATCCTAAACCCAAAATTCTAATTATTAGTTAGAATAAAAAATTAGTTCAAAATAAGTTCCTATTTATCATAATTAAATAAATATAAAAACATATCAGATGATTATATTTTTATGTCGATTAAACATATCACAATTCTATCATATATAAAATATCTAATAATAAAGCAAACTATTTCTTTAGTTACATAGAAAAATGGGGGAAAAGTAAAAGTTTTAATCTTATAATCACTTACGTTCAACCCCATATTTACAATAGGACTTCTAAAAAACTTTTATAAACCAGTGGAAATTTGAACTAAAGAAAACTCGTAATCAAAAAGTTAAGTTTTTAATAATAACGTAATCAGATTCATATATTATATAATATTCGTCATCTGTGTCAGATATATCCGACTCCAAAATCAATACCTCGTCCCATATTGGCTTCACAGAAGTTGTTACAGGCACCAATCCCTACCAATAATGAAAATATAAAATGTTAAATATGCATTTTGAACAAGAGAAAAAATATCTTAATTCATCATCTTAATAAATATTATATGAATCTAAGGGAGAATAATGTTTTGGACTAATACCTGGAAAAATATCTTCAATGCTTGTTCTTCAGAGTTATTATTGATCACTTCTAGGGCTGCTTCCCGAAACCAAATCTTAAGAAATTAATAAATAAAAAATTAAAAAGAAAAACAAATTCTTCCAAAAGCATAAATATGGATCAAGTTGTACTACCCTGGCTAACTTCATTTCTTTATGAAACAAAGCTTTTGGTTCGTTCTCAATATGTTCAGCAGATGATGACGATGATGAAGAAGAAAACGAAGGGTTTTCCATTCTACTTTCTCACCAAAAAAAAAAAAACCAACACTTAAAAAATGAGCGAAACGAAGAAGCAAACGTAGGGTTCTTACATAAATGAGCTTAAATCGTCCCACCTGTGACCACATTATGAGAATCACATATACAAATGTCAACAGCAGAAAGACTAGAGCATGGTTTTCAAAACCGGACCGGTTAGCGAACCGGTCATGCTATTAGTTCACTGGTTTAACCGGTCGAACCGGTCCGACCGGTCGGAAGAACTTGACGACGTCATAATTATTTAAAAAATTAAATAAAAATACCAAAAATATTTAATAAAATATAATTTTTTATATCACAAGTCATATTCAAAGCAAGTTATAACATATATAAGTTAAAAACCATAAAATCAAGTGAAACAAAATGATTCAAATTAACTACAACATAATATTTAAGGTAAAACATATTAAATAATAAATATAATTATATAACTATAATAAAAAATAAATTTGGGGCTAAAAAAATCATAACAAAATAATATTGTTTGGTTTATTTTTTTTTAAAAAAATCCCACATGGTTAAGAAACATAGAAGAGCATCCCAACTAACTTCTATAAATAATAGAGGTAATTTGACATTCAAAGTCATGGAGCCTTTTGGTGAGCATAGAGTGAACTATTCTTTCACTTCAATCAAGCTCGAATTTTAGGTTTCAATCGAGCTTCTAATTTTTTTTGAGTTCAAGTTTCAATATTATATTTCGAGTTCGAGTTGAACTTGATAATTTTTAGCTCGTGAGTTTGAGTCGAGTTGAGCTTACTTTTAAAGTTTTCAAGTTCGAGTCGAGATTAACAATACTCGAGTTCAATTCGGCTCCTTTAACAAACGACGTCGTTTGGTTTAATTTTTTTTAAAAAAAATTGGTGGTTCAACCGGTAACGGTCCGGTCCGGTTCGAACGGTTCAGTGGTTCCGTCCGGTTCAGTAGTAGCGATTTAATCGGATTACAATGAACCGGACCAGACAGCGGATCCCGGTTGAACCGGCCGGTCTGATCCGGTTTTCAAAACACTGGACTAGAGTCTAACCGTCTTCTTCTTGATGACGACTATACAATATGATTTTACGTCAGGCATGGGCGATGCAAAATTGTTGCCTCTCTATTTATTTTGATGATATCGCGCCATGATTCTTTATGTGGAAACCTTGACTTTGGTCAGCTTTGGTTTTTTTTTTTTTATGTCACGTGCTTCCTGGATCTCTAGTTTTTGCCACATTATGTGCCTGGTTACATGTTTCCCCCGTTAATGATGCACGACTAACTATGATCTTTCACTATGCCCACATATACATATTATTGTCGGTTCTTATTTCCTGGATGATCGACTTCGTATAAGTCTTGACTCTTTGATCAGCCTCAGTTTTTATTACCATTTCGATGATTTAACGTGTATATGCATTTAAGGATTCATACTCGAGATCCCTCTTCTAATCATCAAATCATTCTTCATAGTCTTCTTCTACAAGTACCCTAGTTTGGCACTCCTCGTATCTTTCAAATTCTAGTCAAATTTGTCTAATATAAGTTTGTTTAAAATACCGGATTTAAGTTTAAATTTTAGAGATGGTTTTGTTGAGAAAGATGGATAGGAACCCCGAAATATTAAGTGTTACGGATTGTAAAATAAATATAGTGGATGCATTGATTCTTTCAACAACAAAAATTGAGATTATAATTGGTTATTAGTTTTTTAAGGTCGAATGAAAATTTTCCACTCAAAACCTTCCTGATTTATCTTCTCTTTTGGTACTGAAATATTTTTTTTTATCAAGTTCAACTAAATAACAAAAAAGTATAGACTTTAAGTTGACGTCAGTTATTTTATCTTTTTATAAAGGGTAAACTACACCATTTCTCACTAAAATATACTCTTACTCTTATTTTGATCACTATATTTAATTGTTTTTTAATTTAACCATTCAACATTTGAATTGCTCTTGTTTTAATCACTATGCGATTACATAGATTATTTTATTATTTTTTTCATATAACATGACATATTTTATTAGTATTTTAATACCATATAGAATTATAAATTAAAAAACCCTAAAATATACTTTTAAAATTTAAACTCAAACCCTAAACCACAAATCATACTTCAATTATATGCATGACCTTAAATCTCAAATTACAACCAACACCCCACCCTCACTCTTGATACAGTCTTACTCTCCCATCAGTAAATGGTGGTTCATCGACATTCTCACCCCAAATCACAACTCGCAACCCATCGTCTATGAACTTACCCCTAGATCACAACTCTCACCCCATTCTCTACGGCCTCACCCCGAATTCCTGACCCATATCCCCACCCTCGATGTTTATGGGCTACAAAATACACCTTGAAACACATTTCTATTGAAAGTATGAGCAACTGAAACATATGATGAATTTGTTGAAGAAGTGAGATTGGCTTTCGATTCTAACTTAGAGTTTGAATTTTGGGTTAGTCACTTAAATATTTTTGGATAAGTTGTGTATACTACCAAAAGAGAAAGAAGAAAAACTCCTACAAGGTATCGTTACAACCCAGAAACAACGATTCATTACCTATAGGGGAACCCCCACTCAAAACATAAATTCAAGTTAACATCGTCAAACCTATCAATAAATTTACCACTCGACCAAGTTTGAATCACCCCCTTGATCGACAGCGGCACATCGCCAGATCCTAGGACTTATTCATAAACTGCCTACAATTCATTTCCTCCCATATGCAACAAATGATTAAACCCCGAGCCAACTTAAGATTTAAGAATCTAAATAAGAAAAGATTTTCCCCACAAAACAGTTACTACCCAGTCCAATTCCTCATCCTAGCCCATCACCCCCTATTTAACCTACGCAGCCGCAGCACAACCTCCTAAAGACTTCTCAAGAACGAACACTCAAAAAAATGATTACGACTCCCATCATCTCAATGAAACAAAGTGTAGAGAATTTCCACTCCTAGCCCTATCCGTAATAACTTATCCTTAGTGGGAAGCTTCCCCTTTATAGCCATCGAAACAATAATAACGTTCTTTGGAATATGGAGAGGAAACCAAACCATATTATTATGCCAAAGGACTCTAGGATGCTTGACACAAATCTAGTCCATATCCACCGAGCCTTAACTCTCCTAAGATCACCAACATATTCAATAAGAGGTCGAGTTTAATAACTTCCAAACACACCAACTAGCATTAGGCTTCTCCCCTACTTGTCAAAAATCCTCCCCTTTGAGAACATATACTCTCACCCATGTAACCCAGAGTGATCCCTCCCTAACCAAGATGTTTCAAACCAACTTCAACTGAAAAGCCCTATTCCAACACTATGTATCCCTAAGCGCGTAACTTGAATTATTGAATGCTTTACTTGTTGTAAAGTTACTATCTATGAAGCTCTACTCCTTTTAGTCTTTGAAACTCTATCTTTATCTCTAAGGTGAGTTAGGTTTTGCTTGTCAACTCAACCCCATTATGCCTTTAATATGGGTGTTCTTAGCTTTATATAGTGGGGGCTCCGAAGGTTTTGTGCCCTAGTTCCTTGTTTGGCCTATGAAGTAGATTCTCTTCTCATGTGGGGTACAGTTGCCTTGTGGAGTTTCACGTGAACATCATCCATATTTTGTCTTTTTGTGCACCCATGAATGTTATCCAAAATGCTACAACATTGTTTCATTTCCCCTTTTTTACCATAAACCTAAATAAATAACCACAAAAGCACCACATTTCCCTTATAGAAGCACCATTACCTTATAAAAGCACCATTAATTCGAAAAATTAAATACAAACAAGAAAACACCACCACATGCATGAAATATATATCTAAATGCAACTAAATGATCTTGAAAAAAATAATAACCTAAGTAAAAAGACATTAAATATACCTTTTTTTTATAAGATTAACACACCCCCTAAACTTAAGTTATTTTTTTCCTCAAACAATGAGTAATAGTCAATAGTGAGAATGTTATGAAAAAGTTCAACATAGAGACAAGATATGGTAAAGTTTCAGTCCTCATAAATAATTGGCTTCAATGTGTTAGAAATATCGAGACTTCAAGAACTCTTCCCTAGAACTAGGTTATTTTCATGTGTGTGTAATTTTATCCATTTTATGCTTAACAAAGGTAGAAAAATTCTAAGCAATTTCTTAATTCTAACTTAGCAATTTCTTAACCTTTAAGAACAAGTTCACTCATGTTATCTTTATTCTTTTAAAAATAACTTCTACGAGTGGAGTCAGCCTATCACACCTACTTTCCTAGACTTGAAAAAAGTTAAGAAAAAACCCCATCTCCTAGGTTATTGAGCAGAATCATCTCGTGACTACTTTTATTCACTCGTATGTTATTGTTTCCATTTATTCAAAGGGTTTTCCATGCAAAGAATTCGAAGTAGAGTACCCTCTACAGTTTATGTCGTAGCATTTATTCACAATTCAAAATATTCAATAAACACAATAGAGTTTAAATTAAGTTTTTCTTGCTTTCATTCATCAATTATGTTCAAATATCAATTTATACTAAGGCATGCAAGATTTCTTTCATAAAAAATTCTAAAATCCTTAAGCATAGAGAACATGCAATCCTGTATAATTCAAGCACAAAGAAACTAGTCCTAAAGTCAATTCTACCAATCTCAATAGTCATGTACATTCAAATTAAAACCATAAAAAATCATCATCATCATCGAACATAATAGATTTATTCATAAAACTATCTTCAAAGCAAACAAATGCCATAGCAAAATTCTGCTAACTACAACAAATGCAAATAACTAACTGTAAACAATACCTCTCTCAAACTCGAAGGGTTCATTGTCCTCAATGCATGAAAGTAAACTAAAAATGAGATGAAATGTAAGGTACCTTGACTAAGTCCTACTGTGGTGGTGTTGGTGTTTTCTTGGGTGTTATGTTCTTGGCACATTTTTTCCTTAATGTTATATTGAGATGTTCAGGGTTAGCGATGGGTGTCATCTCATCATCATATTCCTCAACATGTGACTTCCAAACAAGACTAGAAGTGAGCTTTAGGTGATGTTTCATAATAGTATAAAAATTGGTGGTGGTGCAACAAATGGGTATTCTGTTTGAGTAGGTGCAGCATCCATGGGGGCTTTACCCTTGTCAACATCTTTTGGAGTCTCTTTTCTTAAAAAACTAATATTAAAATTAAGCAATAAAGAACTAAAGAAAAAAACAAACTAATGAAACAAAACAATAATGTTATAGTAGAAATTAGAGAGGGTTGAAGGGATGCAAACTTTCAAACATCCTAAATTGATATGGCAGTTTTGTCACATTCGATTGGAGATCCAATATAAACCAAAATGTCATATACATCTAATAGTTCCACCTTCAATATATTTTGCATGGACATTTTGTTTCTTCCATATATGTTCACTGTCCTTTGGCATCTATCATAGGATTTATAGAAATCTTGGGTATCCTTGAAGAGTGTATGCACATATAACTTAGATTGTAAGATCTTTACAGCAGTCCTTATTCCTCTAAAATGTCCACCACATGAATTTGAATTGTTGTGGTATAAGATCTTTTCCTGATCTTATTTGGAGACATATCTTCTAATAGTTAGTCATCATATTTTGTAAAGATGTAGGGTTCATCCCAATGTTAGTAGCGAACATCAAGCATGAACTTGTTCTTTCCATGGCTATTCAAATCAAGAGGCAAAATACTACTAACGAGAAAATTGATAATGTCAGCATGCCACAAAATTATCGCGACAAATAACAATTTCTCATAAGGGAATTCTTCCTTAATCTCTACTGCCTCATCGAATTGAGCCTTGTTCTCTAGCCTAGAAAAGTGATCAACAACTTGAATTTTCGTACCCTTTTTATCCCTAACCTTTAAGTCAAACTCTTGCAAGAGAAGCATCACCTAATAAGTCTAGGTTTTGCATCATTTTTAGTCAATAAGTACTTAATAGTTGAGTGATCAATATGTACAATGACCTTATTACCTATCAAGTATGCCCTAAACTTATCAAATGCAAATACTACAACGAACAATTCTTTTTATTTGTTGTGTAATAGATTTGTACATCATTGAAAGTACGATTGACATACTAAATAACATGAAACATTTTACCTCATTGATGTCCAAGAAATGCTCCCACAACGTAGTTTCTTGCATCATACATAAGCTCGAATGGTGAAGTCCAATCTAAGAGAAGAACAATGGTTACTGAGCGAAGTCTATCCTTCAAGTCTTTGAATACGTTGTAGTAATTGTTATCAAACACAAATGACTGATTTTGTTGTAGCAAAGTCCATAGTGTCTTAGAGATTCTTCAGAAGTCTTTTATGAATCTCATATAGAATCCTTCATGTCCCAAAAAGCCTTGAATGTATTTCACTGGTGGGAATAGCTAGCTTCTCAATCACCTCGACCTTTTCTCTATCTACTTTGATTCCTTATCAAGAGATTTTTTACAATAAAATTATCCTCTCAGTCACCATGAAGTGACACTTTCCCAGTTCAGCACCAAGTCTATCTCTCCAAATCATTTCAACAACTTAGTCATATTGTCAAGGAATAAATAAAATTTTTCTTTGAAGACTAAAAAATCATCCATGAAGATTTCCAAACACTCTTCAACCATGTCTGAAAAGATGACTAAAATGTGGCTGGAGTGTTGCAAAATCCAAACAGCATCCTCCTTAAGGCATATGTACCATAAGGGCATGTAAAAGTTTTCTTATCTTGGTTCTTTGGTGTTATAGTAATATGGTTGTATCCTGAGCACCCACCAATTGATCCAACATTTGATCGATGAAATATAGTGGAAAATGGTCCTTTGTGGTAGCCTTGTTAAGCTTCCTATAATCCATGAAAATCCTCCACCCTGTGAACTACCTTGTAGCTAAGATCTCATTTTCCTTGTTGGTTACCACAATCAAACCTCCTTTCTTTCGAACACATTACATTAAGCTGGCCCATTAGCTATAAGAAATTGGGCAGATAATGGCAACATCAAGCCACATGATTATCTCTTTCATCACCACCTTCTTCATGATTGGGTTCAGTCTCTTTTGGGTTTAATAGAATTGGTGTGGCATTCATCAAGAAAAATTTTATGCATGCAAATAGTAGAGCTTATTCCCTTCAAGTAAGCAATAGTCCAACCTAAAGATTTCTTATGTTGAGTTAAGATATATATAAAGATACTCTCTTATCAGGTTCAATACTAAATGAAATAATCACTTGCAAAGTCCCATTGCAAATCAAATAAGCATCTTTAAGGTAATGTGGCAAAGACTTTAGTTTTAATGTGGGTGGGTGCTCAAGTGAGGGTTTAGGAGTAAATTCATCAAAATGAAAGGGTTCGAATTACATACCTAGTCTAGCTACGAGTAGGCTAGACTGTTGGACCTTCCTAGGAAATTCCACGATCTCCTCATCATCTTTTTCATCAAGCATCAAGTAATCCTCCAACTACAAAAAAATTATTGCAGCAAAATTCTATAGTTTTTTCGCCTAGCATGGAGTCTTTATCTTGAAAGTGTTGACACTCCTAGGAATCATCCAAATATTTAAAGGTGTTGAAGACATTGATGGTTACCCTATGATAAACACATTCATAATAAATTTACCCTTTTCACAGTCAATTAATATTTGGCCCTTGGATAGAAATGGTCTCCCTAAGATGATGGGTGCATTATCATTAGCTTCGCAATCAATAATAAAATAAAATTGGATGGGGAAGATAAACTTGTCCACCTTTACCACTACATCTTCAATCCTCCCTTTGGGATGATTATCTGGTCGATCATCTAATTACAAGATAACCGTGGTGGGATTTGCATCTCTCATACCATGCTTAATAAATACCAATTTGGGAATGAGGTTCAGACTTGCATCGATATCGCAAAAAGCTCTCCTATATAGTTTTCACTTATCGAGCATGGGATAATAAAGTTGTCAGGATCCTTCTATTTAAGTGTCACATTTTTCAGCACAAACAAGCATTCAATTGTTTTGGCAATGGTTTCAAGCTCTCTAATCTTCATTTTCTTGGTGATAATTTCCTTTAAGAACTTCTCATATATAAGTATTTGATCAATGGCCTCTAGAAATTAGACATTGATGTACAACTAATTTAGAACATCCATGAACTTTTTGAACTAAAGGTCTTGATTCTACTTCTTTAATCTTTGAGGGAAAGGTGGTGAGGGTCTAATCTCTTCTCTTTCTAGTAGGGGTTTATCTTTATTTGTAGCAATATTCTGCCTATCCCCATTAGATTTACTCATCGAACCATTAGCTTTGTTCTCCTTTGAATGTGAGTCTTATTGTAACTCAGAGTCTTTATGCATAGTTTCAAGGTTGGGATCATTGATTTTCTTCCCCATAAACTTATCTTCTATGTTTAGCTGAGTGTCACTCCTTATGGTGAGTGCACTACACTGCTCCTTTCCAAGAGCATTAGTGACTTTAGTGTCACTATATAAACTGCCTTGAGGTCAAATGTGTAAAGCTTGTGAAATTTTACCCACTTGTATTTCCAAGGCTCTTAAAGAAGCATTGTATCTTTGTAGAAATTATCATTGGCTCTTAATAGACTCTGCATGGTCTTGAAATAGAGCATTCATAGTTATTATGAAGTCTTAAAGTAGCTTCCAAAGAATTGGATTTCAAAGATGATGTTGAACCCTTTTTATAATTTTTCCAAACTAAATTTTGTTGAAACCCTGAGGGTTCAGTCATGTTATGTTGTCAATTTGAGTTGCTGGTATTTTTGACTCCTTGATTCCCCAAGAAAATTTAGGTTTGTAATACAATCTTGAGTTGTAAGTGTTTGAGTAAAGGTTTTTTTTTACTCTTTTTGAAGTTTCATACATAGTTTTTGGACTCCTGGTTTTTGTGGCACTCACTCAGAAGGTGATTTTTGTTGCATAGAACACAAGAAGAGCTTGCAACCTTGACTTCCTTCACTTCACTAGGACGTTAAAGATTCTTCAACATGTTGGTGATTGTTAATAATTAAGCCGAAACTGAATCTTTAGTATCTAACTCAAATGTCCCTTGACTTTTCCCCCCATTCCTAGTCTCGAAGAAGGAAATTAATAGTTGTTATTTTCTATTCTATCAAGAATATCAAATGCTTTTTAGGAGACTTGTCGAGAAAATTACCATTTGCTGAAGAATCTAGTATAATCATCGTTGGAGCATTTACACCATTGTAGAACATAATAACTTAGATCTAATTGTGGAATTCATGGTTTGTGCACTTACGTAGGATTCCCTTGAATCTATCTAACACTCATACATAAACTTTTCATCATCTTGACAGAAGGATGTAATGGCATTCCTAAGTTGAGTGTTCATATTGGGTGGATTATATCATAATAAAAAGCTCTTGCATAGGTCTGTCTATGATTCCATCGAGCTATAGGGTACTCCATTAAGCCACACCCTTGCTCGATCTATCAAAGAGTATGGAAATAACTTGACATACAATATATCCTTGTGCACACCTTTTCATCGAAATGAGTCCAAAACCTCCAAGAAGGCTTGAATATCTTACCTTGCGTCTTCATGAGGCACACCACCAAACTGTCCAATTGATTTCAACATGTTGAACATCATCGGTTTTAGCTCAAATAGGACTACCTGAATCTCGAGAGCTACAATCCTAGAGTTGACATCATAAAAAATGGGAGCTAAGTGGTCTTTAATAGCTCTTGGACGAGCTACAAATTCATCATTGCATATTGCTGCAACTTTTGGATCTACAATATCCTTCACATGATTTTAAACTCCGTATATAGTTTTTAAGCAAGTATTCTTTGACGAAATAATCGTTCGATTTCAGGTAATAAAATTATTAATGGTTCTTCAGGTCTTCCTCGAGTCATTGATCGTGTGTAAATGTGTGTGTTATGTCACGTAAATTTGTGTAAGTATACACAATCGATACAAGTAATTTAGTAGTAAGTGAGTTATCATCCCCACAGGGATTTAGGGAAATTTTAAAGATCGTTATAGCTAGAAGTAGGTGTCACTAACTAGTCATACACTTCTCGTCTAATGGTATTCACAAAGAAAAAAAATAAGTAATGGAAAATGGTAAAAACATATGAAAATGTTTGTCGAGGCAAGAAAAGTGTGAAGTGAAGTGAGCACTGAAGTTTTATCATGGCAGGAAAAGTATGCAAGAGTAAAAAGATAAAAGTTGCTAAGATTAAAAATGTTTGAGCTTCAAATATTTACTGAAAACCTCATAAAATCAGACTTCTAACAGAGCACTTGGGTTGGATTTTCTACTGCAAGAAATTATTCTATGTCTACGATTATCTAGTTTGTTATGACTATGCTGCCCAACATGATTTATTGCAGTGTTCCAAGAGTATATCTAACACGGAACCTGATAAACTATTGCTACGGTAATACTACTCAACATTAACTACAACCCTTGGTTTGTCCAACTGTTGCTACGACAATACTCTACATCGTAAATGATAGCGGTAGCCTATCAACTTTAACATTTATCCCTCTTTGTCGAATAAAACCCTCTTTCTATCTCTATGGCAAATTAGAACATCACTATCCTGAATCAGTTCTCTTGTTCACGTAGATCTAACCTAGCTATTTCGAATATTAGGTATCAACTCCTAAAAAAATGCCAATTTTTCAAAAGCTCTTACAAATACTAGGACTGTTGGGCACAGATACTAGGAAATCTTTCAAAATCTCTTACAATGTTAAGGAAAAAAATTAAAACAGTGAACAAACCAACATTTAACAAAAGCATACTTTATCATCATTAATAGTAAAATAAAGTATCATCCACACATTTCCATCACGAAATAAAATAGTTAATGGTCTGGTTAATATCATCCCAAAAATATTCAATAAATACAAACCCTTAAAATATAAGAAATAAAGAACAAGATGAAGAAAAACTCCCAGAACAGATCTCTACTGTAACATCAGACCACCACCATGATTGCTCTAGCGCTCCAGCCTCTCACAAAGGTCTGGCCGCTGCTCCAATGAAGTCTGACTATAGGGGACACAAAGGATAGGGGAGATTGGAACGGTGGAAAAAGAAAAAGATGCAGCCTCATTTCTCAAATCCTTTGTGGTAGAGTATTTGTCTCCTTTTTTGGAGGGTATAATGATATTTATAGTGAAAATTTCTATGTTTTAGTGCCCTTGCGATTTCCCTAAATACCCCTAAATTTCACACCCATTGTGTGAATAAAATGGTAGCTGGCAGTGGTTCCAAATTCTTAACAGGGGCAGGGGTTCACGTGAGGTGCATTGGATAGTTTGCCACGTGATGTAGTAATTTTGTGTTGTACTGCGTAAGACTTGGGAGATAAAACTCGTTGTGGTAAAAATTATTCCTCACGATCATCGTCTTCAGTTCCTTTGGCCCTGGCATAGAATTTTGTCTCTGTAAATAAATTCTTCCTCGGTCATTTTCTATTACTTGCATCATCTCAACCAGCACACAACCCTTCTCATCAGCAGTATTAGTTTAATCAAATAAAACTTTGTCGCTGAAAAACTTATCCACCACATGCAGAGATGTCCTAAATGCAACTAAAATGCTATGTCAATAGCTTTTAGACAATCAATAACTTGAGTAAAAAGATGTAAAATAGTCTTTTTACAGAGTTATCACATCCCGAAACTTAAGTTATTGCTTTTCCTCAAGCAATGGATAAAAAGCAGTAGAAAAATAAAGTTTCAATGCAAAGTATAAATTAGGACAATCAAGTGGTTTAAAATTTCAACCCTCAGCAATAAGTTTGGCCTCAACATGCTGACTGAACGAGAAATCACTTACCTTTCCCTAGGTCATGACTCTTTGTCAGTGTGTGCGTGATTGTATCTAGTCTATGCTTATCGAATTTAGAAAACTCTTAAGAGAGTTCTTTTGGTTTACCAAGGCATAAAATTATTCATTAAGCATGGTGTCACTCCTGTTTATTCAACATTTAATTAATATTTCTTTCTCTTTTTTTAACACTGCTTCAAGGGGAGTTAGCCCATCACACCTTCCATCCCACACTATAGGTAAAAGGGAGAATACCTTCCACCCTGAGCTAGTCATGTAGAGTCATATTGTGACTGTTTTCATTCATTCATGTGGTAAGGCTACAATTTATTTAAGTAAGGTTTCCAAGTAATATCGATGCATATAAGAATGTCCCTCTACATTTATGTCGAGGCATTTATTTGCAATTCATAACACTAAGGAGTTCAACTTAATTTTTTAATCATTTTATGCCATGGTGTGCAAAAGTTATATCCTAAATTTTTTCTAAGAACCTTAAGCAAAGAAAACATACAATCATGTTAAAAGAATCACAAAGAATCAAGTCCTAAGTTTGATTCTATCTTCCTCAACAATCATGTACAATAATTGTAGCCATGGCAATAAAAAATATTCATTATCAGGCTCCTCATCCCAATTAACTACCCTAATCATAATTTATGTCATGACAAAAACATTTCTGCTAAACATGATTAATGCAATTAACTAAGTGTGAAACACAATAATTCCCCCAAACTTGAGGGATGCATTATCCACAATGCATGAAAGCTAATGAAAGTTAAATTACTATAAATGCTATGCAAATACAAATGTGGAAGGTACCTCATTGTGGTGGGTCAGCTTTGCAGCACGATCGAGTGCGCCGTCTTTTGAGAGGGGATGACCTATTAGATCTTATTTCTTTATAGGGGAACAGTGATATAGGTGGAATCACAATGTGACCTGTTGAGCATTTGAGGTGACACCTGGTCCTGAGGGTACTAACTTGTTGTTGCATCTCCTTGGTGATCTCAGTTGGGACTTTCGAGGGCTAGATTTTTAGGGGTTAATAAATAAAAAGAAAAAAGTAAGACTGGGGTAATAAATGAAAAATATTTTGATTGAATGGTTTGAAAATGAAAATGAACAAAATATTAAAGGAAAATAATTTTCCATTCAAAGTTATCGCCCAAAATAATTTACTAGGGGTTTGCTCTTCTTCCAATATGTAAGCCCTATTTTGAATCTGCCATGTGTCAAACATATCTAAAAAAACAAGTTCATGGAATAGAATATAAAAGAACTCGTGCAAATTAAAAGAAAGGAAAATTATTTATGTACATAATGAAAAATATTTTTACCGAGGCAAAAATTGTTTAGAGTGTAGATACAAACTTTTAGGCGTCATGGAGCAGCAATGTCGACTTTTCTCGCAGGATGGGTGCTCTGTTATAGGCCTTCAACCTTTATCCATTCACTTTAAAGGTTGTTCCATTCTCGAAGTTCTTTATTTCTATTGCGACATGGCTATGCACCTTGTGTAAAAAGAAAGTTCATCACCATATTGACTTCAGCTTGCATGGAAACAACTTGAGCCTTGAATTGTATAGTTGGCCAAGAAAAAATTGACGTGGCAAAATTATTTTGTCGTGCCATTTTTTTGTCTTTTCCTTGTAGAGATAGGCATTCTCATAAGCTTGGGCTCTAAATTCTTCCAACTCGTTTAGCTCCAACAAACTTTTTCTCCAGCAAGTTGTGCATTAATGATAAGTTTCTTGATGGCCCAAAATGCTTTATGTTCGAGTTCCACTAGCAAGTGGCATGCCTTTCCATAAACTAACTTGAATGGAGACATCCTTAATGGTGTTTTAAATGATGTATAATAAGTCCACAATTCCTCATCGAGCTTTTGTGACCAATCTTTTCTTCTTGGGTTGACCAGCTTCTTAAGTATCCGTTTGATCTCGCGGTTAGAGACCTCAGATTTTCCATTGGTATAGGGGTGGTATACCATGGAAATTTTATGGAATACCCCGTATATTTGTAGCACATTGGCAAATAAATTATTATCAATGTGGGCGCCCTCATCACTGATAATTGCTCTTGGTGCTCCAAAGTGGGTGAATATGTTTTTGTGCAAGAACTTTAGTATGGTCTTGAAGTCATTTTTAGGTATTGCCACGGCCTCAACCCATTTAGATACGTAGTCCACAGCAGAAAGTATGTACAAATCACCAAATGACGATGGGAAGGGCCCCATAAAATCAATTCTCCATACATTGAAGAGTTCAACCTCTAAAATATTTTATCATGGCATCTAATTTATGTTCGATATATTCCCGGTGCGTTGGCAACGATCACATGACTTGTAGAAGTTTTGTGTATCCTTGAATAAGGTGGGCTAGTAGAAGCCATATTAGAGGACCTTTGCAGTAGTCCTCATCCTACCAAAGTTCCCTCCACAAGGGGATATGTGGCAATGATATAAAATCTCCTTGTGTTCTTCTTCGGGGATTCACCTCTGGATTATTTGATCTCCATATTGTTTGAATAAGAACGGTTCATCCCAATAATAATGGTGCACATCATGTCTAAAATTTTTTTGGACCTAACAAGATAAATATGTTGGCATAGTACCACTAACAAGAAAGTTAACTATGTCAGCATACCACAATACTGCTATGGAAAATAAAATTTTCCCGTTAGGGAATTCCTCCTGAATTTCTTTCATGTCATGGTAAATTATTTTGTTCTCTAGCCTAGACAAGTGATCTACTACTTGGTTCTTGGTACCCTTCCTATCCTTCACCTCTAAATCAAACTCTTGCAGCAAGAGTATCCATCTAATCAACCTAGGCTTGGCATTCTTCCTATTCACTATGTATTTAATGGTTGGATGATCAGTGTGTACAATGACCTTAGTGCATGTAAGATGTGCCCTAAACTTATCAAAAGTGAATACCACGAAAAGCAATTATTTTTCACTTGTCGTATAATTAAGTTATGCATCATTTAGGGTACGAATAGCATAATAAATGACTTGGAAGATTTTAGTTTTTCTTTGTCCTAACACAACCACTACTGCATAGTCATTTGCGTTGCACATCAGCTCGAATGGGGCATCCCATTATGGCGGAATAACAATTGGTGCCGAGGTAAGTTTTTCCTTCAGATTCATGAACGTGCTGAGGCATTCATCATTAAAAATGAACAGATGTTTTTGCTGAAGAAAAAGATATAAAGGCTTTGAAATCTTTGAAAAATCCTTGATGAAACGCCTATAGAATCCTGCATGCCCTAAGAAACTTCTTACGCCCTTCAAGTGGTGGGTGGACGCAGGTTCTCAATGACTTCAACCTTTGCTTTATCAACCTCGATGTCGTGGTAAGAAATTTTATGACCCAGCACAATTCCTTCTGTCACTATAAGGTGACATTTCTCCTAGTTTAGCACAAGGTTGGCCTCCTCGTATCACTTTAGCACTTTAGATAAATTTCTAAGGCATAGGTCAAATTCATTGCCTGAGAAGAAACAATTATCCATTAATATTTCCAATAAGTCTAAAAATGGATATCATACAACTTTGAAAAGTTATCGGGGCATTGCATAATCCAAAATATCCATATGGGAATGTAAAGGTGGTTCTCTATTGATAATATGGTACTATGGTAATCTAATTATACCCAAAATATCCGTCAAGGAAGCAATAAAATACCTTGCCCGCCAAATGATCAAGCATCTGATCGATGAAGAAAAGGGAAATGGCCATTCTTTGTCGCCCTTTTTAGTTTCCCATAATCCATACAAATTTGTCAGCCTGTGATGGTTCTCATTGTCAAAAGCTCATCATTCTCGTTGTCTACCACGTTCACGCCACCTTTTGTTTGACATGCATTGAACCGGGCTAACCCAAGAGCTATCGGATATGGGATAAATCACCCCAACATCTAGTCATTTGATGATTTCCTGCATCACCACTTTCTTTATTATCGGATTAAGTCTCCTTTGGGGTTCCACAGAGTTGTCATGAAAATCATCTAACTGGATCTCGTGCATGCGTATTTTAGGGTTGATTTCCTTCAAGTCTACCATAGTCCAACCGAGAGGTTTTTTATGTTGTGACAAAACGTTCAAAAAATAACTCACTTTCTCAGGGGTTAGACTAGAAGAAAAATATAACTGGCAAAGTATCATCACTACCTATATAAGCATATTTCAAATATTATGGAAAAGGTTTAAGTTTTAAAGTAGGTGCATGTTGGAGTGAATGTTTTAGGGGAATGAATTCATTGAAGTCAAGGGGTTTGAATCTTATACCTTGTCTAGCTTGAAGTAAGCTAGTCTGTTCCACCTCCAATGAATAGTTCTCAGACTCCATATTTAATTCATCTTCAGTAAGTAGGCATTTTCCTCAATCTGGAAAAAAATGCCTTTCCAAATTTTGTTGTATGCCTTATTCTGAACAAATTCACCTTGGCCAAAATTTTTACACTCCTCTATATGAAAAATATTGTCTTATCCAAGAGTATTATACTCGTCTAGATGTAAAAAAAATTCATGGCCAAATATTTTTGTCTCTACTTCCTCTATTGAATCAACATCTTCAATGCAATGGCATTCTTCTGGATGATCAATGTATTTAAAAGTGTTGAAGACATTGATCGTGAAACTTTGATCAACCACCTCATCGTGAATTCTCATTTCTCACAATCTATTAGGATACGCCCAGTGGCTAAGAAAAGATGCCCAAGAATAATAGGTACATTGTCGTCGGCCTAACAGTCTAGAATGAGAAAGTGTGTTGGAAAGACAAATTTATCCACTTTTACAATAACATCTTTAATTCTACCCTCGAGACGGACATGTGATCATTCAACTAGTTACAAAATTACGGTGGTTGGTCAAGCATTACCCATTCCAAGTTTCAAAAACATGAATTTAGGCATCAGATTCACGTTGGATCCCAAGTCACATAGAGCTCTCCCAACATAGTTTTCACTGATGGAGCATGGTATAATAATGCTTCTAGGATCTCTTTATTTCAACAGAAGTTTACTCAGCGCATAACAATATTCCTTCGTCATGGCAACGAATTCTAGTTTTTCCATAATTTTCTTCTTCGTGACAATGTCCTTCAAGAATTTGGCATAGGAAGGCATTTGCTCAATGACTTCAAGCAGCAGAACGTTGATATATAGTTTATCAAGGACATAAAATTTTTTTTTGAATGGGATCTCTTCGTTATGTTTCTTCAACCGTTGAGGGAAGGGTAGAGGGGGCCTGACTTCATCTGCTGTAGGCGGGGTGAAACTTTTGTCTTGGAAATAAATTTTCTTTATCAATAGGATAAATTGTTGAACCCTCGTCTTTTTCCTTCTCTTTAAGCAACTTGTCTTGTTCAACTGTTTCAGCTTGACTTTCAGATTCTTCATGTAATGCCATTACGAGAAATTTATTGATTCTTACCCAAAACTTATCTTCCAGATTAATTTGGGTGCCATTTCTCAGTGTAAGCGCACTGCATTGCTCTTTTCATGAGGCTTAGTGACCTCAGTATCATTAGAGAAGCTTCATTGCGGGTGAGAATGTAATGACGTGGCAATTTGGCCCACTTGGTTCTCCAACGTTATGAAAGATGAGCTATGAATTTTTAATAAGCTGCTTTGCTTTAAAACAGAGTGCTACAGTTCTTGATTTTTTATGAGTGTTCATGCGTCAAGGCCTTTTTTGAAGCCATCAAATCTTTTATCGAGGCCATAAAATATTGTAGTGAAGCTTCGAGGGAATTAAAATTTGAGGAAGATCCTGAATCCTTGTTAATATTTTTCCAGGGCATATGTTGATGCTGAAAATTTGTAGGTTCGAAAATATTTTGTTGTGGCCTATTAAGATTTCCTACATGGTTGTTGTTGGTCAGTTGATTAACCCACAAAAAAATTTGGATGTTGTCGCCATCCCGGATTGTAGGTATTAGAGTGGGGTTGTTTCTACTACTAAAATTACCACGAAATTGATAGACTCTTGATTTTTGGGGTATTCACTCTCATGATGGTTGCCGCGGAAAAAATACATGCTGAGCTGGTTACCTTGACTTCTTTTACCTCGTTGGAACGCTATAAATTTTTTAAATGTTTGTTATGGAAGAAAGTTGGGCAGACACTGAATCCTTGATGTCAAGTTCAAACGCCCCAAACGCTTTCTTTCCAGTTCAAAGCCTTGTAGATGGGAATTGATAATTATTGCTAGCTATCCTATCAAGGATATTAAAAGCTTCTTCATGTGATTTTTCAAGCAGAGTACCATTCGTCGAGGAATCCAACATCATACGAGTGGGTGCGTTAACTCCATTGTAGAACATTACAACTTGAGTCCAATCATGGAATCCATGGTTGGTGTACTTGCGAAGAGAATTTTTGTATCAGTCCTAGTACTCGTACATAGATTCATCATCGCCTTGGCGAAAACATGCAATGTAATTGCAAAGCTGAGTGTTAATGTTAGACGGATTATATTATAGCAGAAAATATTTGCACATGTCAGCCCAAGACTCCATTGAGCCGGATGGAACTCCACTAAGCCAAGACCTTGCGTGGTCCCACAGAGAGCAGGGGAACAATTTTAACTTCAGTACGTCTTCGTGCATACCTTTCTACCTAAATGAGTATCACACTTCAAGAAAAGAACGCACATATTGTCTAACGTCTTTATTAGGTGAGGTACCAAATTGACCTATAAAATTGAGCATGTTAAACATCATAGGTTTGAGTTCAAAGTGGCTTGCCTAAATTTTTGGTGCCATAATTCCATGTTTGAGATTATCGAGAATAGGTGTTAAGTGATCTAGTATCGTTCGTGATCTTGTAGTATTTCTGATAACATTATTTGTTGCGGCATGTAGATCTGCCTGATCCTCTATAGGGTTGTCATCCTGATACGACATTTGATTCATATTGCCCCTGGTACGGTGAGCACGTCGCCTTTGTTCAAAAAATTGCTCAATCTCATGTTCGATGGGTATTTATGGTTTTTCAGCAGATCTCTGGTCATGCAACGACAAAAACATACAAAAGAAATTAAGAAAACAAACGAGTAAAACTAAAATAAAAATTGTGTAAAGAAAATGAAAATAAATTTTGCTATGGAAAAAATTATCAAAACTTCACCAGTTGCCAATCCTTGTCAACAGTGTAAAAAACTTGATCCCGTGTAAATGTGTGTGTTATACACAAGTACTATAGTAGTAAGTGAGTTATCGTCCCTACATGGAATGGGGAAAGTTTTAAAGATCGTTATAGCTAGAACTAGGTGTCACTATCTAGTCCTACGCTTCTTGTCTAATGGTATTAACAAAGAAAAAATAAGCAGTGGCAAATGGTATGAACAGATTGAAAATATATGCAGAGGCAAGAGAAGTATGAAGTGAGCAGTGAAGTTTTGTCTTGGCAATAAAAATATGCAGGAGTAAACAAATAAAATTTGTTAATGCTAAGAGTGTTTGAGTTTCAAATATATACTGAAAACCTCACACAATCAGACTTCTAACAGAGCACTTGGGTTGGATTTGCTATGGCAAGAAATTATTAAATGTCTAGGATGATCTAGTATGATATGCCTATGTTGCCCGACATGAATTATTGCAGTGTTCCAAGATCATCTCTAACACGAAACCTGATAAACTATTGCTACAATAATACTACTCAGGGTTAACTGCAACCCTTGGTTTGTCAAACTGTTGCTACGATAATACTCCTCAGCGTAAACAATAGCGCTAGCCTATCTACTTTAGCATTTTTCCATCTTCGTCAAATAAAACCCTCTCCTTATCTCTAAGTCAGATGAGAACCTCACCATCCCAGATCAGTTCCCTTTTTCACTTAGATCTAACCTAACTCTTTTGAATATTAGGTATCAACTCCTAGAAAATGAAAATCTTTCAAAAGCTCTTACAAAGGCTATGAATGTTTTTGCCAAGGCACCAAGCAATCTTTGAAAAGCTCTTACAGTGTCAAGGAAAAAGATTAAAACAGTGAATAAAACAACATTTAACAGAAGCATGCTTTATCATTCATTCACAGCAAAATAAAGTATCATCCAAGCTTTTCCAACACCAAATAAAATAGTTCATGTTGTGGTTAATATCATCCCAAAAATATTCAATAAATGCAAGCCCTTAAAAGACAAGAAGTGAATAACAAGAGGAAGAAAAATTCCCAAAACAGAGCTTTGTTGTGACATCAAACCACCACCATGACTGCTCTAGCGCACTGCCTCTCTCGAGGGCTTGGTCGTTGCTCTGGGGAAGCATGACTATAGAAGATACCAGGGACGAGGGAGAGTAGAACTGTGGAAAAAGAAGAAGTTACAGCCGTCTTTCTCTAATCCTTTGTGGTAGGGTATATGTATTTTTAGGGTATAATGTAATATTTATAGTGGGAATTTATAGGGTTTAGTTCCCTTGGAATTTCCCTAAATACCCCTAAATTTCACACCCCTAAATTTCACACCCATTGTGTGAATAAAATATCAGCTGGCAGTGGTCCCAAATTCTTAACAAGGGTAGGGGTTCACATGAGGTGAATTGGACAACTGGCCACACGATGTCAGTAATTTTGTATTATATTGCATCAGACTTGCAAGAAAAAACTCGCCGCGGTAAAAATTATTCCTCGTGATCATCGTTCTGAATTCCTTTGGCCCTGGAACAGGATTTTGTCTTGGGAAATAAATTCTTCCTCAATCATTTCCTATTACCTGTACCATCACATCCATCACACAAACCTTCTCATCAGAATCATCAGTTTAATCAAATAAAACTTTTGTCACGTCAAAAGTTATCCACCACATGCAGAAATATCCTTAATGCAACTATATGCAACTAAAATGCTAAGTTAATGTCTTTTAGTCAATAAATAACTTAAGTAAAAAGACCTAAAACATAGTCTTTTTATGGAGTTATCAGTCATCCAACAACACAACACCTAAAAATGATTAACAAAAATAGAAAGTAAATATATACAAAAAGAAGAAATAAAATAGTGCAATAACTAAACATAAAATCACTACTTGTCAATCCTTGACAATATAGCAAAAAAGTTATTGTGTGTATGTAAATGATTCATAAATTGTGCAAGTATACACGCCGCACAAATAAAAATGTGATGAGTGAGATCATATATACAGGGTTTGGAGGAAAATTAAGTAAAGACCATGTACATTGAATCTATGAACAAATAATGTATATAAATGGTATGGACAAGGTAAGATGAATTTTGTAACAAAATAAGAAGAGTGGGAAATGATGTAACAAAAAGGTAAATTAGAGGAAAGATGTAGCAAAAAATTGTTGAGAACTAGGTGATGATATAGAAAAAGATACAAAACCTCACACATGCAAAACTCTCAAGAAGGATAAAAGATTGTGTCTATTGTGGCCTTATATGTCTTGTCTTCAAGAAACTTCTAACATCTTCCAGTAATGCATTGCTCAACAAAGTTTACTAAAGTGTTCCTAAGCTATCTTTAGTTAGAAATTGATAGTGGAAATGATAAAGCCATATATCTTTGCATAAACCTTAGAAACTTACTATATTTGGAGTCCTTTTAGTCTTTAAAATGTTGTCCTTATATTTAAGGTGAGTTAGGGTTCTGTTTGTCAGCTCAACACCATTGTCTACGTAGATCTAAGCTTAACCCTCTCAACCATTAAGCATCATACAAAGATTAAGGCTATCTCTCAAAATCTCTTACAAATCTAAGCAATAAACAATGAACAAAGTAAGTATTAAAACTGGAAAATGCTAAATTATTCATTCAACTAAAAACATCATCTTCCACAATAAACCCAAGCCAAATAAATTTGGTTCATTGTTAGGTAAATAACATCCAACATCATTAGTTTCATTACAACCTAACAAATGTGAATATAAGTTAAACTCAACTAAATGATGAAGAAAAATCCCAAGTAGTGAGCTACCATGAACAACCTCAAGCTCACTAGCTTCTCTCAAAGGCCTAGCTTGTTATCCCTTTGGAGTTTAAAAAATAGAGGATGCCACAAAGAATAAGACAATAAGACAATAAGAAATAATAATTAGTGTATGTCTTTTGTTTTTTTCTCTATTGTCTCACAAATTTCATTATGCCTTTAATGTGAGTTTCCTTAAATTTATATAATAGGGGCTCGTAGGGTTTTATTCCATAATTCCTTTTGTACACTAAAGACAAGAATCACTTCACATGTGTGGCACAACTAACGTTGTGGGGGTTCACGTGAACAAGAACCATAAATATCTTCTTTTTTCCTTTTTATCCCAAGGTATTATATCCAGAATACTACAACATTTTTTCGTTTCTCATTTTTTTGCTCTAAACCTGCACAAATAACCCCAAAACACTAACTTTCCCTTGTAAAAACACCATTGGTTCAAACAATTAAGCACAAATAAGAAAACTCCACCACATGCATGAAATATAATTCTAAATACAACTTAATGGGCTTGAAAACAAACAATAGCCTAAGTGAACAATCATTAATATACCCTTTTTACAGAGTTAACAAACCTCTTCCCAAAGACAATCATATTTCACTATAATTAAATCAAATTGTTTTTAAAAGAATGATGCAACAAAAAATATAAAATACACTATAGCACCCTAAACTCAAATGGACTTAAAGTCCCACACTAGGTTATCGAGGTAAAAACTAAAATTTAAAACCCCTTTCATTTTTGATTTAGAACACAATATGTTTATTTAAAAGACATTCATATAGTTATAAACTACTTTTACAATCGATTCTTTGTGACACAAAGTTTATACAAAAATAATATAATCTCAGGGTTTATAAACTTAATACATGTGTAGGGTCTTATGAATATATACACTCTAAAAAAGTCACAGTTTAATACTCTAAAAAGGAAATGCTAGAAGTCTACCAAGATGGTGCTCCTCGAATGTCTACTGCCACTAACTATGACCATAAACATCCAAACACTTAGCTTACAAAGCTTAGTAGTATAGTCACTATCTACATCAACATTATGAATCACATAAACATAAGCATGTTAGTAAAAAATGCTAATAAGTATTAAGTACTTGTATGATCATGATCAAGTTCTACCTACTTAAGGTTATACAATTCTATCCACATAGAAACAGTCTTATGTTCTAGTCCATAACTAAGGGCATAGCCATTAACATATATCGGGTGTCTAACCCTAATATCATACCACTACTGCATCATTATCCAAACACAACAATAATACCTAGTGTTACAGTAGCAGTCAGGCACTAAACATAGATAGGGGAACTTGGTATCACATATGCCTAAAAAATCTCATCAACAAAACAAATGATCTCACAGTCTCAACATAGCTATCGAGTATATCATAGAGAACATAAATGGATGAAAACACATAAGCGTAGGTAGGCATCATGATATAGTGTAGGGTCACATAAAATCTGAGATTCACACCTTTCTAGCCTACCAAAGGTACTCTAGATAAGGAATGTGTCACAAAACATCAAAATCTTCATCTAAAAAGGCCCTCATTACAAGTACGTAAGGTGAGATCTACGTCACACAACATCATAAACATTAACCCGACTATTTTGGGTCACACAACATCGGAGTTATGATCGACTATAATTTTAAGTGCCTTTGCACTAACTTAGATATATCTACATATTTCTCAAACAAATAATACAATCATCATACAAATTTATAAGTATGATGGAATCTTACTTCATAAGGTTCTTTTTATTATCACATATATAACATTATCAAAGTTAATCAAAAACAGGTTTGGTTGTCCTCTCACTCGTCATTATCTCACCTGCTTTCTATTCTAGAACGTTATGCAAGAGTTCATTACTCTTTTTCAACTATTAGTTCATTAGACCAAACTATTCTAGTCATTTAACACCTAAGGGTATTTTGGTTACTTCTTTAAAAATAATATTTTAGTAATTTATACCTTTAAAGAAATTAATATCGTCTCTACCCACTTGGTATATTATTCGCTAGCTTGATACTCAACCTAGGGTTGATTATTCATTAGCTACCCTCTAATTGATTTCATCACAATTTCCCTCAATTCACCCTTGAATTGAAGGGATTCCTTACACTCTATTGATTCATCAATATTCACATTATATTTGGTTCTTGCACGTTATTTGTGTAGTATGCCATCTCGATTGTATTCATTCATTTGTAATGATCAATCATTTAGAATCATTTGTTACATACACCTTTAAAGATACTTTTGAAGTTTCTTACCCATTAAGTTTGATTTCATCATTTACATCACCTAGAGTGCAACAAGCGATGTTTCTAATCTTTTAATGTTGAAGAGTATTAACAATCAACTAAGTAGTTTAGGTACTACATGAACAACACATTTATTACAAGAACAATATAAATAGTAGAGGTGTTCAAAATCAAATACCTTCATTGTCGAGTACTTGATTCTTGGGGTAGTATATTTGTCATCCTGTGACTCGGTCTGTTAAGTTCGGGTACTCGTAAAATATGGGTACCCACATTTTTGGGTCAAGGGTACCCAATTCATATATTTTTTATTTTTTAATTAATTTTTTTAAAATCACATAGGAAATACATAAAAATTTAAAAGCTAATATGCTATCCTTATACAAAAATTAGTGATTTGAAGTTAGTTTTAAGGATAAATATTTGGATATATATATATATATATATATATATATATATATTAAAGATTATTTCCAAATGAAAACATTAAAAATATTAAAATTGATCGTGATTTTTTTCAATTAAATCCCTTATTGACAAATTATTAAAAACTTTTTTTGAAAATTCAAAACTTAAAATTACATATTATAAACCTAAGAAAAAAATTAGGGTTTTAAATTTAATTTTAAGATAAAAATATTAAGAAACATAAAATAAAAACATAATTTAAACTAAAAGTATATATATATATATAATCTACTAGGTCGGTCGGGTACCTAGTTATAAACATTTTTTGTCCTAGACCCAGCCCAACTACCTGGGAAAAACCACAGCAGGTAATATTTTTTACAGAATTACATGATTTTTTAGGTTCGGCTCTACAGGTCGGGTAAACCCGGTCGAGTAACTTTAAACACCCCTAATAGATACTACATGAATAGTATAGATAATGTAAGAACAACACATATACTACAAATATATTGTAAGAACATCATAGGTACACAAGAATATCATTGATACTACAACCTAGAAAACCCAAAATAAGACTTGATAATCACTCAAAAGCCCTCTAAAACACTATTTTAACCCTAAATCATGTCATAAGGCTTAAAGAAGTTATCTAAGGTCATCTAGCATAAAAACATAATATTCACAACAAAACGTCATCTAGGGCATAAATCAAGTAAAAACCTTCAATATGTTTAAAAAACTAAATCCCAACAAAGTATCACACTTATTAGAGTGATAACACAACAGAGGATAAAAATCATAATACCTTGCTCAAGAATTCCAAAATGAATCTCCTTTTCTTAACTACACTTGCTTTCACCTTCTCTTTCTACACTAGAATGTTCACCACCCACTTACTCTAGCCAAAACATGAAAATAATGTTTTTGAATCACAAAACAAGGTTGCTGGAAATCTTATGGATGGAATAAAACCTAAATGGAACATATGAGAAGCCTTTACCACTACCTTTGATCCAAGAAGCTTGAAAATGATGAGGAAAGAAGAAAATAAAGAAGAAGAAAGAGAAGTCAAAGATGAAAATGGGTCTAACCTTTTAAATTTAAAAATCCATGCCCAATATATCATAAAATCTCAAAAATATTTGCCTTTTTTTATTCAACGCTCTTTTTGTACTTTTGGTCATTCCTCATTTGTCTTTCATGCAAAAATATATTTTTATGGCCAATCAGGCCCAAATTGCATTCGATTAATCCCACACTTATCCCAATTAATTAAATTAAAACAACACACATTCCGCATATCTCTCGAGTCAACCTTCATGTGTTGGCTTGAAAAAATCAGGTGTTATAACATTCCCCTCCTAAAAAAGAATTTTTTTTCCTCAAAATTCACTTTTATTGAATAAGAGCACATTCTTAAGGATAAGTCCATGCTCAAAAACATGAACTCATGGTCACATAATCCAATTTGTGATCATCTAAATGATGCTACTTGATAGAGAAGTAGCAGCGGAGGATGGTCGTTGCTCTTTATCGAGGAATCAAACCTAGAAAGCTCTAGACTTGATCAATGAACGAGATGATAAATAAAGCATGTAGGTGATAGAAATGTGATTGGATTAGGGCTTTTGGTGGAAGGTATTAAGACAAAAAGAATTGGATAAGATAATAAAAGAAGGATAATATAATTCAAGGACGGAAAGGTAAATAAGGTAATAAAAGAAACTAAAAGAAAAATATGTAATAAAAGAATTAAGTTATATTCACTTATTGTGGGAGGTAAGGGCTTTTATGAATGGATTTTTATGGATGAATACTCTTTGAAAAGATAAAGAGAATAGGATCGCAATGAAGAAGACATATCAGAATTCTGACGGTTGGATCTTTGTAAAAATTGATTTGAAAATTTACGTCCGGTAGGTAGGTGCTTAACGCAAACCTTAGGGATTTTGTAATAATGGTGGTGTGATAATGGAGGAGGAAGATCATGAGTTATGGATATGAAAGATAGATGTATATGTCCTATCAAACCCTCTTAGTTGTAACAAAAAGGTAAACTCGGTAGTACGGCTCTAATAAGCCCTCTTAGTCGGAGTGTGAAGATCTCTCTCTAGAACTTGGAAGAACTTAAAAGGGAAATATGCTTTGAAGGAACAATGCAATCAGTTCTTGCAAAAACATACTCAGTTGTATTCTTATTCAAAGAAAAATATCATATGAAACAATAAAGGGAGAGCCTCCTTTATATAGGCGAGAAAGAATCCTTATGAGATCCTATGTGTGTAATAAAATACTAAAAAAACTTTTCCTAATTTCACTAGAATAGGCATTATGAATACTGGTCATTGATGAATGATTTTAAATGCATGATGAAACATCTAGCTTGATGGGCAGTCTGGATGAGACTTACAAAATATGAAGGGGTTGTAATGCCTTAGAAAGCAAGGGTCGACCATGTAGTGTAGGGTGGAAATGATGGGCTTTCTTATGGGTTTTTTCATTACAAACAATCATCATCTTTGGACCTGATCCTAATAAAAAGTTTTAAAATAACTTAAATAACTAAAATCTACTTACGAAAAAGTGATCCATTCTTTCTATTTTAGCAATGAATACCTTAACAAGGTTTTAGTATTTTAAGGGGGATTGAAATTAATTTTAGGGTCATCACTATGAATCTTGTAATTTGGTCCTGGGTTATCTTCAACTTGGGTTATGGAGGCCCAATTAGTATTAGGAGGAAAGATGAATGAGTTTCATTCTTTAAATTCTTTTATCTTTATGTGGGCTTGCATTACTTTGCTGATGAAAGCCTAGACTGCAGTCTGAAGCTTGTATTTCAAGATTTTAGCTTGGTTTGTTTTAATTAGGCCAGTGGAAGAGTTAGCCCATCCTATTTGGAAAGTGGCGTGTGGTGCATGTATCATTTTTCCCCTCCTTCTATGGATTCGTCCATGAATCTAAAACATTTAATGGAGATAGGTCAAAAACATTAAAAGATGCATTCACGTCATACTCACCTGGGAGATCAATGCGGTATGCATTGTCATTGATACATTTAAGGACTTGGAATGGACGGTCACCTCGTGGGTCAATTTTAGATTTCTACTTATTTATAAATATTTCTTTTCGGATATGTACCCAAACCTAGTCACCTGGTTCACATTTGACATATTTGTCTACCTTTATTTACTCTTTGTGTCATGGCTTCGTATGTTTTCTCCAAAAATTCTGAATTTTTTTAGATGTCTTCCAATGGGTGTAGTTTGGCTGGAAAATTTCATAACTAAATTTGTCTTGAAAATTTTTGAAACAATTTAAGAAAAACCAGTGCTCAATTCTATCTCAAAATATTGAACAATGGATCAGAGGGGTCATATGAATTCCGATTAGTTTTAAATTTGAACTGGAGATTTCACTTAGGATGAGACAAGTACATGTAAAAAATAAGCCCCAAATTACTTCATTTTAATTTTCTGGAATTTTTCTCTTTTTTTGTGACTTTTTTCTTTTCTTTTCTTTTTGATGAAAAATGGTAAACTACAAGAAGAAATTGAAACTAAACTGAAATAAATTGAAAATAACCTAAAAATGGTGAAGTTGTCTCAACTAGCTCTGTTGAGGTATCTTGATAAAGTATGCTTATAAGAACAATCAATAAAACTTGATTCTCTCCAAGAATCTGCCCAAATTTGATACCAATTGATAAAGAAGTGGAAGCAGAGGATGATCCTTGCTATTTGTTGAGGAATCAAACCTAGAAAGCTCTAGACTCTATAAAAGAACGAAAGGATGATTAAAGGATTTGGGCGGCAACAAAGTGATTGGATTATGGCATTCTTGGCTGATATTAAGACAAGAAGAATAGTTTCGGTCAACAAAATAAGGATAATATAATTCAATGACAAAAAAATAAATACGGTAATAAATAAAACTAAAAGAAAAACATATAATAAAGGAATTAAGTTATCTTCCCTTGTTGGGAGGCAAGGGTTGTTGTGGATAGATTTTTATGGATGAATACTCATTGGAAAGATAAAGAGATAAGGATCACAACAAAGAAGACAAACATATAATACCGAACCCTCCTCTTCAAAATGAAAAGGCAAACTTGTCAATACGACTTTAACCATCCCTCCTAGTCGCAATGAGAAGGTAAAATAGAGTGTGAAGATTGCTCTCTCGAGAACTTGGAAGAACTTAAAGGAAAAGATACTTCGAAGGCACAAGGCAATCATCTATTGTAAAAGCCGTACTCACGTTGTATTATTATTCAAAGAAAAAGATGATGTGAAAAAAATAAAGAGAGCCTGCTTTATATAGGTGAGGAAGAATCCTTGTAAGGTCCTAAGTATAGAATAAAATAATAATAAAAATGTCCTAATTGCACTAGAATGGGCGTCATGAATACTGGTCATTGATGAAGTTCTTGATCCAACGGTTGCGATAAAGTCAAGGCTTTTGAATGCATGATGACACCTCTAGCTTGATGGACGATCCAGATGAATCTTCTAGAAGATGAAGGGGTGGCAATACCTTAAAATACAAGGAAAGGTTGATATGTAGTGTAGGGTGAAAGTGATGGGCTTTCCTAGGTTTTTTCATTACAAACAATCACCATCTTTGGGCTTGATCCTAATAAAATAAACAAAACAACTTAAATAACTAAAATCTACTTAGGAAAAGTGATGCATGCTTTATATTCTAGAAATGGATGCTTTATACAAGGTCTTAGTAATTTAAGGGGTTTGAAATTAATTCCAGGGCCATCTTTATGAATCTTGCAATTTGGTCTTGGTTATCTTCAACTTAGGTTATGGAGGCCCAAGTAGTATTAGGAGGAAGGATGAATGAGTTTCCTTCTTTAAATTCTTATGTCCTTTTGTAGGCTTGTATTCCTTTATTGATGAAAGCATGGACTACAATCTGAAGCTTGTCTTTTAAGAGTTTGGCTCAGTTTCTTGTAATTAGGCTAGATGGAAGAGTTAGCCCGTCCTCTTTTGCAAAATGACGTGTGATGCATGTATCACTACTTATGTTGAATCATAATAAATAACCATCAATAAGCCCAAAGCCACTAAATATCATTTTCCCCCCAATAGTTAACGCTTGAATCATTCCTTGACCAAGCCAACCTGATCGAGTTGTCATTAAGCACAAAATCTCTAAGTCTCTATGACTTGTTTAACCCCCGATAAACTATCCATACATGATTTTGACATCATTAACAAAATATATAAGATAAATTTCAAATTACCATACACTAACCTCTACACTTCAACTACACAAATCTAATTCATTACACATATGAATGAGGTAACTACTTTTGACTTGGGAAATCACCACCTGAAACTGAGATAAACTTTCCAAAATTAGCAAACAACTGACTATCTTGGAGAGCTTGCATCACATTGCGTATATCCTTAATAAGACACTCGATTATAATAAAGTTTATGATTTAACATCTTGCACCCATGGTTCCTTACCTATTATGAGCTATATAATTTCATTGAATGATATTTAATTAGCATTTATAGTGCTTAATCTCATCTAGCTTCAAGTATTAAAATCAACGGTCATACACGATATCACATAACATCAAGGTTCGTATATAGCTTAATCTCGTATACCAACACAAATACATCAATGATGATGTTTGGATCTCAAAGCTTGAACACTCATCCACCACACACAAGTGGATATTATGGTGTAGTCTAGGGTCATATATCATCACAAGACTCATACCTCACTAGTCCATTAGTATAGGTACTTCAGATGAGGTATAGGTTACTCTCACCATATAAATGTATATCTAGAGGCCCCATAGAACCAATACCTCATTATGACTCATAGGAAATTTGAAAAATTTAATACACTTGATTTATGATCAACATATATAAATAAATTAGAAAGTTTCACTGTATTTTTAGAGACATGTACCCGCAAGGCCAAACTTAGGAATACTCAAGTTCTATTAGTCTAGTCATATGAACGATCAAATTTCGATACAAAAAATGTTCATATAGTCTTATACCTATCCTTTATAAGAAACTTGGATGCTCCATCGTGAAGCACACAAGGTGGATAGATAAACGACCAAACATCTCCTTTGAGTTGACCTTCAACTCAACAAGGAACAAACAAAGATTCTTATACAATTCATATATATATAGGCTTTTAAACCCCAAGGTTTAATTAACACTTATGATAGAATTTTACAGTAGGTTAACTACTAAGCATGACTAAACCCCTCAATTGATATATAAGGTACACTTTGTCTAGTCCCACCGAACTAGTTACTTAAATCTTCACCCCAAAATCCATTATGAGGACATTATTAATACGTAGTTCCTATTTGACACCAAGAAATATACTTGTACCCATGCTTACTAATGCAACATGATTAAATGAGATCATTGAAAACATATCTGCCATATCATCTGCGACGTCAACATCCCTTCTCGACCTCATGATGTACTAAAAAGTTTGAATGTGTGCTTAAATTAAGAATGGTCTATCTATTACACCACTCCCTTGCCTAAAACATAGCGCTAAAACCTCTCCGTGTAAACCTTCTGCCATGTTAGGATAATAGGGTCATTCTTTTAGTTCAAGCCATAACATTATTATCTAGAGATGTGTTATCCTTCACAAAATGCTCTAAGGATTTGTATCTATAATATGTCCTAGAGAGTTCAAATAACCTCCCTTGATAAATCTTACCTTAATGTTCACAGTTTGGATACACTGACACTGTATCTGAACCTCTCGAGTTTATAGATTGTGAAGGTAGTGGTTTTCTACGAGACCCCATATTAGACATCTAACTAGATCTATGCGATTGAGTTGAAGTCATTCTCGTATACTTAGGAGAATTGATGTAGGCTGATCTACACGCTTTGGTGGAAGAGAGTAGATAGCCTTATTGTGTCCCGATCTAGGATTGACAAGTACTAATGTCCTTGAATTATAAACTTGGGTTTCAATAAAGATAAGAAAGAAATATGATTAATATTGGAATAATAAATTGAATAATAAGATAAATGATGAAATGTAAGAAAAAGAATAGAGATGATTGCGGAATTGATGGTCTTGATGGATGATGTTGGAGGTGTTGATGATGAAATGGAGATGGTGATGATGTTGTATCTCAAATATGCCAAACAGGAAACAATGTTAGGAGCCACAGTCCCGATTTTCACAAACTTGCTTGAGGGGTGGAAGAAGTGTCTTAACCCACTAGATATCAATATAGGAATTTAAGAATCAAAATGGAAGAAATGACGCCACAAGTATATGAATTATACTTGCTTAATCGATAAAGTTCACAAACAACTTTTAAGAGAAATTAACTCATAAGAGTAAGTTTTATATAAGAGATGAGATGAGTACAAATGAAGGCAAGCCTCTCAATTTATAGGAAATGAGAGGGCTTGGCCGAATGGTTACATAGGGATTCAGCTAGGTACATGTCTCTATGGAAGTACATAATGATTCAGGATGAAAGGATAAGTCCCTTGGCTTGTTGGTTCGGGTAACCCTTCATTAAAGGGCTTAATGTTTCGGCCAAAGGGTGGGGAGACATCTCCCTTGTCCGAATGGTGCATGCTTGTTCATCTTAGTGCCAATTTCCTCTCTTTGGTCGAATGGTGATGTGCCTCCTCATGTTTTGCGTCAAAGTTCTCATGTGCAAGGCATGTGGTGTTTCCGAATAGACATAGAACTCTATCTCATGTCCCTTGATGATTTAAGCCTTTAATGGTTACAATCTCTTCACCAACATGCTCCTAAATGAAAAGGCATCTTCATGGGCAGTATCATTCATGAAAGGTCACAAAGTTTGGAGAAGGTAAACCTTCATGTTTGAGCTACTTCGGGTGTCAATGAGCTGGTTAGAGGTGAGTTATAGCATGGTGAACATTATGGCGCTCCATGTGAAAAGGTACCTCTTGAGGTGGTAACTATTCACGAAAATGTACGATTTCATAAATTTTATTGTAGGACATATTTGAAGTGTCCTAAGTGGTGATGATGATGGTGTAGTTCCCCAGCTGAAATGAGCTCACGAGCCTCCGAACAACTTTTCACCAATGGTTCCTTATGCTCTCCTAAACGTAACTATATGAGTTTCCTTATTGTTACATGCTCCATTTAAATCCAATGTAGTTCCTAAGTGTTGGCTGAATATGCCTACATACATAACATAAGGAAATAAACTAAGTATATAAACTTATATAATGTGTATATTATAAGAATGTGAACTATATGTTATTTAATATTCAATATATAATATATTAAACAACCTATTATCTAATGATTCTTTCTCATTAAAAAATTTAAAAGCAGTAAGGCACTTATGAGAAAGTACTTCCCTGAATTGTTTTGCCTTTACACGAGTGATAGGTCCTTTAAGTATGACTTCAAGTTCAATTTGTGTAGTTGTGATCACATCATCCTCCCCTTCTTTTGAACGATTTGTCCTCAAATCGTCATTGTCTTCAAATAGAGAGAGATCTAAAATATTAAAAGTTGCACTTACATTGTATTCACCAGGTAGATCCAATTTGCATGCATTACCATTGATCTTCTTGATGATTTAGAATGATCCATCTCCTCTTGGTAACAACATGGATTTCCTTTGGGAAGGAAAACGTTCTTTTCTGAAATGCACCCACACCCAATCACCTTCCTCCAATTTTAGTTGCTTGCTGCTCATATTGTCTTGTTTATTTTTCTATATTGTCTCAAACTTGTTGATGAAGTTTATTAATGAACTCAGCCTTGTTCTTTCCATCTTTGTTGACCATGTCTTCCTGAGGCAAAGAAAGAAGATCTAGAGGTGTTAAAGGGTTAAATCCATACACTATCTCAAATGGTGACTTATTGGTCGTTGAATGGACTCCCCGATTGTATGCAAACTCAACGTGTGGTAAGCATTCCTCCAAAGATTTGATGTTCTTTTTTATGATAGATCTCAACAATGTTGATAATACTTGATTCACCACTTCAGTTTGCCCATCCGTTTGAGGGTGACATGTTGTGGAGAATAGCATCTTTGTCCCAATCTTACTCCATAATGACCTCCAGAAATGGCTAATAAATTTGACATTTCTGTCGGATACTATTTTTCTTGGAACGCCATGTAATCTCACAATTTCTTTGAAGAATAAGTTGGCCACATGTGTTGCGTCGTCTGTCTTGTCGTATGGTATGAAATATGCCATCTTGGAAAAATGATTTACTACAACAAATATTGAATCTCGTCCATTCTTTGTCCTTTGTAGTCCCATTACAAACTCCATTGATATATCAACCCATGGTGCTTGAAGAATAGGTAAAGGAATGTAAAGTCCATGAGGCATAACTTTTGATTTTTCGCTTTTGCTAGTGACACATCTTTCACATACCCTTTCAATGTCTCTCTTAATTTTAGGCCAATAGAAGTATTGTTTCAAAATTTCCAATGTCTTGCTTACTCCAAAATGACCCATGAGACCTCCTTCATGTGCTTCTCGAATAAGTACTTCTTGAAGAGATCCTTGAGGAATGCATAGTGCCCTTCTTTGAATAGATACCTTTCGTGCCTATAAAACTTTTCATATTCACCTTTCTCACAAGCTTTATACTTCTCTTCAAAGTCATGGTCAGTAGCATAGCAATCTTTAATATATGAAAAACCAATGAACTTTGAATCAAGATCATTAAGGAGTACATACCTTCTGGAGAGAGTATCGGCTACAATGTTTTCTTTACCTTTCTTGTAATGAATAACGTAAAGAAATGACTCTAAAATCTCCACCCATTTTGCATGACGCTTGTTCAACATGTGTTGGCCTTTGATATGCTTTAAGGCTTCATGGTCGGTGTGGATAACGAATTCCTTTGGTAGGAGATAATGCTGCCAAACTTCAAGTGCCCTTATAAGAGAATACATCTATTTGTCATAAGTTGGATAGTTTAGCAAGGCACCATTCAACTTTTCACTAAAATATGCAATGAGTCATTCTTCTTGAGTCAAAACAGTCCCAATTCCGATTCCAGAAGCATCACATTCCACTTCAAAAGTTTTATCAAAGTTTGGTAATGCAAGTAAAGGTGCCTTTGTTAAACATTCCTTCATTTCGTTGAAGGCATCTTATTGTTCTTTTCCCCATGAAAAGACATAATTCTTTTTAATGATCCCTGTTAAGGGGCGAAAATAGAACTAAAATTAGGCACAAACCTTCTATAAAAACATGCAAGACTATAAAAACTTTGGACTTGACTGATTAAAGTAGGCTTAGCCCCATCTTGAATGGCTTTGATCTTTTCAGGATCAACTTCAAGTCCCTGTGAACTTACAATAAAGCCTAAGAAGGTTAAACTGTTAGTGCAAAAGACATATTTCTTTATATTTTCATAAAGCTTTTCCTTTTGAAGGGTTTCAAAAACATACCTCAAGTGTTCCACATGTGATTCCAAGTCATGACTATAAATCAAAATATCATCAAAATAAACCACACAAAACTTATCGATGAATTGCCGGAGTACATGATTCACTAACCTAATGAAGGTGTTTGGAGCATTTGTTAAATTTAAAGGCATCACCAACCATTCGTACAATTATTTCTTTGTTTTGAATGTGGTCTTCCACTCATCTCCTTATCGCATTATGATTTGGTGATATCCACTCTTTAAATCAATTTTAGAGAACATAGTGGCTCCACTCAATTCATCCAAAATATCATTAAGTCTTGGTATAAGATGTCGTTACTTAATGGTAATTTGACTGATAGCATGATAGTCTACACACATTCTCCATGAACCATCCTTTTTGGGCACAAGTAACACCAGAACAACATATGGGCTTAAACTCTCTCGTATATATCCTTTGTCCATCGATTCTTCAACTTGCCTTTGAAGTTCCTTGGTGTCTTCAGGATTACTTCTATATGCTGGTCAGTTTAGAATGGATGCACCAGGTATAAAGTCAATTTGATGATCGATCCCTCTAATAGGTGTCAATCCACTAGGAATATCTTCTGGGAATAATTCTTCAACTTCATGTAATAAAGATGAAATAGAAGAAGGCAAGCCTTCTGGAATGTTAGTGAAAATTAAGCTTTCCTTTTACCTAAGTATAATTAGAGCTTTGTAGGATAACAAATGTTTCCTATTGTCTTTTCCTCCAGCATATATGTTTATCTTCGTTGGTTCCTCCTCCTTGATAGTTTTGAAAGTTTCAATGCTTTTCTTCAAAGTGTCTTGATCTTCAGACACTTGATTTGGTGAAAGATGAGTCAAAATGAATTTCTTTTCATTGTGATAGAAAGAGTACGGTTTGTGAAACCATCATGGATAGCCTTCTTATCAAATTTCCAAGGCCTCCCTAGGAGTATATAGCACGTATTCATTGGAATGACATCACAAAGGACTTGGTCTTGGTGTTTCACAATTAAAAAGGAAATGTTGACTTGTTTGGTGACTTTAACTTCTCCCCCATCATTTAGCCATTGTAGCTTGTATGGTGTAGGATGTTTAATGGTATTGAGTCCAAGTTTAGCCACCATTAAGTGCTTGCAACATTGGTACAACTTCTGCCATCGATAATCATGAAACAAACTTTGTTGTTTACATGACATCTAGTGTGAAAAATGTTTTCTCTTTGATTATCCTCCATGGACTGAATATTCAAGGCTCTTTTCACTACAAAAATTTGTCCTAAAACTTGAGACATTGTTAGTAGATAAAATAAAAAAAATAAAAAAAATAAACCTTACCAGCATACTCACAAAACCTCTCAAGTTCACTCCAAAGAAATGATAAGATAACTCCACACAACACTCGTGTTTAATCTCGGGAATATAATTTTGGCTTTTATTAATTCCCTTTCTAATATCACTCTCTCAAATAGCCTTTTCCACTCAATTTCTCTTGCTAAGTCCTTTGAAGAACTTACTCAAGATTAGAACAAGTTAACTCTTTCCTTGTGCGCATCGGCTGTAAATAGGTTAGGGTAGAAAGGAATAGAAGAAATGGAAAGGTAGAAGAAAGGATTTAAGGTATTAAAAAGAAAGAAATGGTTAAAGACAAGGAAAATGAAGTATAGAAAAGAAAGAGGTGACTTACAATCCAAGAAACAACACTTACTGCAACCTTTCTCAAGAAAAAATAAGGTTATCTTCTCTTAGTGTAGATAAGCCTCTTTGATGTACTTGCAATGGTATAGCACACTTTCCTTGGCTTTGCTTTCTTTTTGAAATTATTCTTTTCCTTTTTTTTGAATTTTTCTTCTTTTTATCTTTTCTTTCTTTTTGTACTCCAATTTTGATGTAGGAGTCTTTTTCTTTTTCTTTGCACGCCAATAACACTTTTGTTGCCAATCCAACTATGCTCTGATTACCGCTTGATGTAAGCTGATCTACACGCTTTGGTGGAAGAGAGTAGATAGCCTTATGTGTCCCGATCTAGGATTGACAAGTACTAATGTCCTTGAATTATAAGTTTGGACTGCAATAAAGATAAGAAAGAAATATGATTAATATTGGAATAATAAATGGAATAATAAGATAAATGATGAAATGAAAGAAAATGAATAGAGGTAGTTACGAAATTGATGGTCTTGATGGATGATGTTGGAGGTGTTGATGACGAAATGGAGATGGTGATAATGTTGTATCTCAAGCATGCCAAAGAGGAAACAATGCTAGGAAGCACAATCTCGATCTTCACAAACTTGCTTGAGGGGTGGTAGAAGTGTCTTCAACCAACTAGATATCAATCTAGGAATTTAGGAATCAAAATGGAAGGAATGACGCCACAAGTATATGAATTATACTTGCTTAATCGGTAAAGTTCATAAATAACTTTGAAGAGAAATTAACTCACAAGAGTATGTTTTATATAAGAGATGAGACGAGTACAAATGAACGCAAGCCTCTCAATTTATAGGAAATGAGAGGGCTTGGCCGAATGGTTACATAGGGATTCTACTAGGTACATGTCTCTATGGAAGTACATAATGATTCAAAATGAAAGGATAAGTCCCTTAGCTTGGTGTTGGTTCGGCTAACCCTTCATGAAGGGGCTTAATGTTTTGGCCAAATGGTGGAGAGACATCTCCCTTGGCTGAATGGTGCATGCTTGTTCATCTTGGCACCAATTTCCTCTCCTTGGCCGAATGGTGATGTGCCTCCTCATTTTTGGTGCCAAAGCTCTCATGTGTAAGGAATGTGGTGTGGCTGAATAGGCATGGAGCTCTATCTCATGTTCCTTGGTGATTTAAGCCTCCAATAGTTACAATCTCTTCACCAACATGCTCCTAGATGAAAAGGTATCTTCATGGGCAGCATCATTCATGAAAGGTCACAACGTTTAGAAAATGTAACCCTTTATGTTTGAGTTAATTTGGGTGTGAATGAGCTGGAGGTGAGCTGGCCATAGGTGAGTTATAGCATGGTGAACATTATGGTAGCTCCGTGTTAAAAGCTATCTCATGAGGTGGAAACTATTCACGAAAAGGTACGATTTCACAAATTTTTTCTTAGGACATATTTGAAGTGTCCTAAGTGGTGGTGATGATGGTGCGCTCCCCAGCTGAAATGAGGTCATCTTGTAGCTCAAATCTTCAGCTCAATCCAGCTATGAGCTCATGAGCCTCCAGACAACTTTTCACAAATGGTTCCTTATGCTCTCCTAAACGTCCATATGTGAGTTTCCTTTCTGTTACATGCTCCATTTAGTACCAATGTAGCTCCCAAGTGTTGGTTGAATATGCCTACATACATAACATAAGGAAATAAACTAAGTATATAAACTTATATATTGTGTATATTATAAGAATGTGAACCATAGGTTATTTAGTATTCAATATTTAATATTTTAAACAACCTATTATCTAATGTTTCTTTCTCATTAAAAGATTTAAAAGTAATAAGGCACTTATTTGAAAGTACTTCCCTGAATTATTTTTCCTTTGCACAAGTTATAGGTCATTTAGGCATGATTTTAGGATCCATTTGTGTAGTTGTGATCACATCAAGAACCCTTGGCCCACTTTGTTGTAGGTTGAGATAAATCTTTTGAAACTAAAATTTTTCTACTCCAAGTGTCAGTATCATCCATCGAATTGCTCTTCATGCATTACACTCCCTTTGCTATCGCATCGACTCTAAAAATACTCTACATGAGGTTTTTTCTAGGTACGCATAGATATTAATACAAAGCCTCTTACAAAACCCCCTTACCTTAATTACTTAGTCGCAACCCACTTCGTATCATATCGAATTACTCAAAGAACATATCTCTCGTACTCGTACACAATGTGATGTTCTTGTACTAACTAAGAGAATTATATCCTTAAATCATCTATACGCGCCTCACCAATGTACTTGCCTTACACTCACTTAAAAAGTGATCCATATAGGAATCTTTAGTTGTAAAGCCATCTCTACAATCTTCCACCAAGACATAGTATCACTCGTGAGCAAAATAATGGCTTACTCTAGCTTACCCTCAGGATAAGGTAAAGCATTCTTAAAGTCTTTGTCGTTTCCCTCAACTATTGATCGACAAAAATCAGGTCATCATTGCATGAACCATATACGTCAATTATATTATACATCTCTAGTCTCTCAATTGAGGAATCTATCAAAGTTATCATAGTTAGAAAAGTTGTTTAAGAAATCATGCGCTTTAGGAATAGCGTCAAATATCTCCCTAATAGTGAAAGTCAAATCTTTAAAGAAAGTCATATCAAAAACTCTCACATGCATTGATACCCTTTGATCCTCTACCCCATAAAGGAACTCATCATTAAGATGTTCGAGTTGAGAGGCAAACTCTCCATCCTACCTATGTGACTATGTTTGGAACCATTAACCATCACAAGTTTATGTAAGCACATTCAAAGAGAGTAAGAACAATAATAATTCTAGACTTATAAGAGTACTTATAGAACCTAAGGGTATGGAATTAGTGGCATCTTACTATAACTAACGACAAGGTCCTAGGACCTACTCAACCTAAGATCTCATACCACTAATGTAACACCCTAAACACGAATGAGCCTAAAGTACCACATTAGGTTGTCGAGGTAACCACTAAAATTTAAAACCTTTTTCATTTTCTTTTAAAACGCAATATGTTTATTTAAGACATTCATAACAGTTATAAAATACTTTATAAGTCAAAGCTCTGTGAAATATATTTTAAAACCAAATAATATAATCACAGAGTTTACAAACTAAGTACATGATTAAGGGTCCTATAAATATACAAGCTCGCTAAAAGTTTATAGTTTAGTACTCTAACAAGGAAATGCTGAAATTCCCATCGCGACAGTATTCCTCGAATGGCAAAAGCTAGTAAGTTGAGAATGAAAGCATTCGAACACTAAGCTTACAATGCTCAGTAGTATAAATGCTAATCTATAGTAGCTTTATGAGTCAAATAAACATAAGCATGAAGTTATATATGGTAATAAGCATTTCGTACATGTATGATCATAATCAAGTGCTACATTCTTAAAGTTCAACAATTCTATCTATTTAGAAATAGAATAATGTTATCTACTTCGTAGCTAATGGCATATCCATGATCATATAACTGATCTATAACTCGAATATCATACCACTAATGGATTATCATACAAACATAATGATAGTATTTGGTGTCACCATAGTTGTTAGGTACTAATCATAAACGGGGGAACCTAGTATTACACATACCTCGATAAAATGCCCACCAATCAAAACAAATGATCTACCAATCTCAACATAGCTATCAGGTGTATATCATGGAAAAAATAAATATATCAATACACACAAGCATATGTATGACTCATGATGTAGTGCAGGTAACAAAACATCTAGGATTCACACCCTTTTAGCCTACCAAAGATAATCTAGATAAGACATATGTCACACAACATCAAAATCTTCGTCTAGAAATTCCCTCATTGAAAGTACCTAGGGTGAGATCTAGGTCCCATAGAATCAAAACATACACTTAACTAGTCTACTTCTCAATAGTATATGGGATGCCTCCGATGTTAGAGTATGCCCAAAGAACAATCATATGATGATTGTAATAATACATTTATTTATCCATTTTATTGTATAAAGGCATTATCGCTATTATTTTCAGTTATATATATGTGCTTAACATAAACTAGAAGATAATAAAGTCCATATAATAACATAATTGTTATTATTAAAAGATCCCTAGTCAAGTAATATTATGGGCATGAACAGTAATAATACGCTTAAGACTAACATAATATTGATTGATGAGAATAAGTTGTCATTGATAAAGAGCTGTCAGAATTGATACATGATTATATTGTTAGAGAACAATGTGTTGGATTGACCCACCATGAGCATATGTCTTGGATTATTATGTGACAGTCATAATATTGATCATGGTGATGACTATATGTATGATCCTCAGACTTGAGATCAATACTATCCCAACATATATTGTTGTATGTTTTGATGCATATAAACAAGCTCCGTAACTAGTTGCTCTATGAAGACTGTTATTGAATATATCTCAATATATGTAGTGAGTGTGTATGATTAAGATATGATTTTTCCTTCTTACATAATAGGAAATATATCACATGCCACTTAATTGATGGAGACAAGAAACACATGGCCATGCTCGAATAAGTTGATATGAGATATCACAAATTATTCGTTAATTAAAGTCTACTCTAGATATCAAGAAACAATAGATGGGTTATACAAATGTGATTATTCCAATACTTGTGCCTATTCCAGATATAAAGGACAAAAGGATGTATTACATAAAAGATTTAATCACGAAGATGATATGTCGAATCATAATTTATTATAACTTAGGTGACAATGATATATTTTTAGATGTCACTCATTGCATGTAATATTTGAATTGTTCTAACAATTACTAATAACGTTAAAAGAACCTACAGGGTCACACCCTAGGATTGAAATGAACAAAGATGTACAATTTGTTGTATGTTACTAAAATATATCTAGATTTAATATATGTATATTTGATATATAGATGATTTTAATTATCCCGAATATAGTAAATAAACATTAAAAGAATGTAATTTTGATTATAACTCTTTTAATTGATATTTATTTCGGAATAATTAAATAAGATTTTAAATAAACATTAAAGATTTTAATCCAGGTTATAAGTCTTTAATGTATATTTAATTTGACTTAATTAAATAAGTTTTTTTAGTTTGAAATAACTTAAAATCTCTAATATGTTAGGGTAACTGGTATATTTAAATGAGGTAAGGTCTAGCACCCATTTTACTTCAGCTATTTTTCTCAAAATAGATTTAGTGAAAAAAAAAATTTTGCTCTCAATCGGGTGAACTAAGTAGAGGCCGAGACGTGTTTTCTTGGAGGTTTACGATTCGAACCGTTCGTGATCACCACTAGTCGATGTTTTCGTTGCTGTTTTTCAAGGAAACCTTTGTAAGTATTTGCATCATTTCCTCCCGATTTCAGTTTTACGTACTTCGATTACTGGTGAGATTGTCTAGTTTTTGTTTCCACTAAGTCATGGGGTACACTGACAGTCCTAACACTGGTATTAGAGGCACTTGTACGATCTGAATTCGGGTTAAATTCTTGGTTGATGTGATATGTATGAGTTGGATGTTTTAGTTTTATCGTTTTCGATAAATATGCATGATATCATTGTTCGATTCGATAACCGCAATGACTAATATGTTAATTAGTTAATCTTTTTTTACAATCTATGTGTTACTGCAAGGATTTTCCAATCCATATATCAATTGTTGACACGATGATCCATGGGTGTGTGATAGCAAATCGCGTTTTGTAGTGGAACAATGGTTGTTCCGATACAGAAAACATTTGGGATTGAAAATCTCAAAAAAACGATTCTATTAATAAATGTTATCAAATCGTGAGGTTTTTCTGTAGAAACGGAAGTATTGTTTTTCAAAAAATCCCATCGATTGTCACGGTACGGATTTTAGGCCCATATATATATTTGTTAACAAAGGCGTAACAACGTGTATATATATATGATATGTTTTTTTTTGAACGATGTTTGACATGCATGGTTATAGCCCTTGTTTAATTTACAGTGGTTGAATTTGAAATACAGCCTGCGAGCCGTGCCTTTCTATATCTCAGTTATATTTCTTTTCTCATCTTACTCCCTCGTATGTAAAATGAGTTTCTTCTAAAATTGTAATCCTATGATGATTTACAAGGAGCATAATAATGGACTGAAGTAAAGGTGAAAAGATACCTAGAGAGTAGTTTTAGGTTTTAGGTTTTTTTTGTTCTCCCATTGGCTTGGGATGGGCCACCATAGTCATTGTTTTTGGACTATAACCATGGCATCTTATTTATTGCTATATCTGTTATGTATGCAATACATCAAATGATAAAATAAGAATGAACATTAATGAGATCAATAAGGGCCTAATATTAAAACGAACAATGATGAGATAATTACACAAATCCCTCTTTATAATTTAAGTTAACTTAACCATCCATTATTTACCCTCGTTAAGGCTTCGATCCATATTGTGTGGGCTTTGCCAAAGCATTGGCACATAAATATATCTTGGTTAAACGCGAAGAATAAGCAAATGATATTCACCGGTTGAGATATTGGCAATAACATAGCTAAGTTATTCTAATAGGATTAGAAACCTAGAGTTTAAGTATTTGGATAAGTCATGAGATGACTTGAACAAGAGTTATTCACAAAAATGAGGAGTTAAATAAGATGTAATTAGTAAAGTGTTACTTATCTAAATAATCACTATCCTAAAAGAAAATCCAAAGTTGATTTAGGAAATTGATGTATTATGGATACTCACCCACTAAAAAAATTTCGTTGAATTTTTCCGAAATTAAAACACGGAGGGTTTTTAATTTTGAATAAAATAGTGGGAGTAATTTATAAATAAAGACCTATTTATAAATTTTTAATTCACTAAATTTACATACTTTAATATTTTCATTGTTGTGGATTTAATGGCAAACAACACTTTTCCACTGCGATCACTCCTTGAGAAGGATAAGCTTAATGGTATAAACTTCCTTGACTAGTTTCGTAATTTGAGAATTGTTCTCAAACAGGAAATGAAGGAATATGTCATTGAAGAACATGTTCCTGATGAACCGGTAGCTAATGATTCAAAAGCTGACAAAGACAAATTCAAGAAACATATGGATGATATATTAGACGTTGGATGTCTAATGCTTGCCACCATGACTCCTAAGCTTCAAAAGCAACATGTTAACATGGTTGCATATGAGATGATTCAAAATCTCAAAGAAATATATGAAGGGCAAGCACGCCAAGAGAGATATGAGACCTCTATAGCTCTATTTCAATGCAAAATGGCAGAGCGAACTCCTGTAAGTGCTCATGTCATCAAGATGATGGGCTACATCCAAATATTGGAAATTTTGGGATTTCCTCTCAAATATGAATTGGCTACCGATGTTATCTTGCAATCATTGTCAGATAGCTTTAGCTAATTTGTCCTTAATTTCAACATGAATGAAATTAACAAGACTTTGCCACAGTTACTTGGCATGTTACGAACTGCTGAAAGTAACATGAAAAAGTTTGGACCTAAGCTCATTCTGATGGTCCACAAGGACAAAGGAAAGGGAAAGAAAAAAGTAGTGGCAAAGTCTAAGGGCAATGGTAAGCCCAAACCAAAAGGAAGAAAATGCATTGAAACCCAAAGGGGGAGTTATCAAGGAAGGTAAATGTTTCCATTGTGAAAAGACCGGACACTTGAAGAGAAACTGCCCTGTTTACCTTGAAGAGGTCAATAAGGAAAAAGCAAATGGAATGTTTGTTTCAAGTATTTATGTTATTGATGTTAATTTATCAACATCTACTTATTGGATATTATATATCAGTTGTGGTTCTCATATTTTTACTTCTATAAAGGGACTGCAAAAGAGAAGGAATCTGGCTAAATGAGACGTAGACCTACGAGTGGGAAATGAAGCAAGTGTTGTTGCATTAGCTATAGGGACATATGTTTTATCTTTGCCTAGTGGACTTGATTTAAATTTAGAGGATTGTTATTTTGTGCCTAGTTTGACTAAGAACATTATTTTTATTTCTTGTTTGGACAAGATTGGTTTTGAGATTATTATTAAGAATAATTGTTGTTTTTTATCTCGATAATGTTTTTATGGTTCGACACAATTGGTTAATGGTCTCTATATTTTGGATCAATAAAAACTATTTATAACATAAATACTAAAAGTTCAAAAACAAATGACTCGAATCAAACTTATCTTTGGCATTGTCGTTTAGGTCATATAAGTGAGAAACACATATCAAAACTCAATAAAGATGGATTCTTACATTCATTTGTTTTCGAACAATATGATATATGTGAATCTTGCTTATTGGGAAAATGACTAAAGCTCTTTTTAATAGTAAAGGTGAGCGAGCAAGTGATTTATTAGGGTTATTACATAGTGATGTATGTGGACCGATGAATACACAAGCCAGAGGTGGATTCCATTATTTCATTACATTCACCGATGACTTCAGCTGATATGGGTATATTTATCTTATGCGCCATAAATTTGAAGTCCTTAAAAAGTTTAAGGAATTTAAAAATAAAGTACAAGATCAACTAGGATAGAATATTAAGGCACTTTGATCAGATCGAGGTGGAGAATACCTAAGCATAGAGTTTGATGAACACCTGAAAGAATGTGGGATTGTCTCACAGCTTACACCACCTGGTACACCACAATGGAATTGAGTTTCTGGAAGAATGAATCAAACACTATTAGACATGGTTTGATCTATGATGAGTCACAGTGATATTTCTACTTCTTTTTTTGGGATATGCACTTGAAACAATCGCTTTCACACTAAATCGTGTTCCATCTAAATCGGTTCAAAAGACACCATACAAGATATAGACTGGGAAACGTCCTAGTATTTCTTTTATGAAGATTTAGGATTGTGAAGTTTATGTAAAACATCAGATGTCTACAAAGCTCGAACCTAAATCTCATAAGTGTATATTTGTTGGATATCCTAAAGAAACAAAGGGATATTATTTCTTCAACCCTAACGAGAATAAAGTTTTTGTTTCTCGAACATGAGTTTTTCTCAAAAGAGAATTTCTCTCAAAGAAAGGGAAGGATAGAAATATTGAACTTGGAGAAGTTCAAGAACAACAGATCAGTGAACCTATAATTAAACATGTTTCACAAGTTGTTGAGGAACATTCAACAGATTTAGAAACACAATCACTACGTATATCCATAAGAGAACACCATGCACCTGAGAGATTTGGATTTCTCGTTATCACACATGAATATGTTCTTCTTATCGATCAAGATGAGTATATAACTTATCAAGAAGTAGTGTCTATCCCATACTTTGAGAAATGGGTTGAAGCCATGAGATCTGAGATGGATTCCATGTCAGTAAACCAAGTGTGGACTTTGGTTGAACTACCTGAAGGGGTCAAACCTATAAGGTGTAAATGGGTTTTCAAGAAGAAAACCGACATGGATGGTAATGTACAAACATAAAAGGGGTGATTAGTTGCTAAAGTTTTTCGATAAGTTCATGGTGTAGACTATGACAAAACATTCTCCCCTTTAGCTATGTTAAAGTCCATCCGGATCTTGCTCGTAATAGTTGTATTCCATGATTATGAAATCTAGAAAATGGATGTCAAAATCACTTTCTATAATGGAAAACTTGAAGAGGATGTGTATATGACACAACCAGAAGGTTTTGTCGCTCCAAGAAACGCTAAAAAGGTTTGCAAACTACAAAGGTCTATTTATAGACTAAAGCAAGCTTCTCAAAGCTGATATCTTTATTTCAATGATGCAATCAAAGAATTTGGTTTTATCATAAATAAATATGATCCTTGTGTTTATAAGAAGGCTAGTGGGAGCATTGTTTATTTCCCAATCTAGTATGTAGAAGATATACTCATCATATGAAATGATATACCTGTTTTACAGCCTGTTAAGACTTGGTTAGTTAGTTGTTTTTCTATGAAAGATATGGTTGAGGCATTTTATACCTTAGGATTTAAGATTGATAGAGATAGATTAAGACGACATCTAGGTCTGAGCTAAAGTACATATATAGACAAAGTGCTAAAAATGTTCAGTATGGAAGAATTCAAGAAAGGATTTTTACCTATGCGACATGGCATTTCTCTCTCGAAGGAAATGTGTCCTTTAACTCTACAAGAAAGATAATATATGAATAACATTCCAGATGTATCATTGATATCTCCATAAAAAGACTCAATTTCTAGTATTTTCACTTAAGTTATTACTCGTCTAAACAAAGTATGCACAATATTTTATTTGCATTTAGGTTATATTTATGGTGAATAAGTTTTTCTTCGACAAAATTTATTTGGTTTGACTGATGCAGCTTAAGAGAAAGGGTATGTATGGATTGTGTATGTATAGGAAATTTACTTAGGAAGAACATTTCAGTCGCGATAACATAATTTGTAAGGGCCAATGGGATAAAGAAGTTAAAGAAAGTGAGGAGCAGGTTTATCTGGAAAGTCTAAAGCGGATACGACGAAATCGCCCATGTCACATGCCAGCTGTACGACTTTCTTCACGTGCAAGCAAGCCCTGAAGATTCTGACAACAGCTAGCCACCTTTTTTTTCTTTATCCTGGACAAGACAATAACTGGTATCTAGGGAATCTTTACATATGTGAAACCCTAGAAGATTTCCCTTTATAAATAACCAGCCATAGCAGCCAGAAATAAGGGAATGAAGTTATAAGAGCTTTACTTGAAGTGTGAGCGAACAACTATAGTGCTTCCCCACCGTTTACCAATTGACCTTCCATTGTGTCCTTTATAGCTAGAATCTAGCAGAGCGGTGGTCAGGTCTCGAGAGAGGCTGACCGCCAGAGCTGGCGTGGTGTTAATTAGAATTGTCACAATAGAGCCCCCAATTTTGGGAGTCGTTCTTCCTTTGTTCTTAATTATTTTACGTATTTGGGGTTGTATTAAAATGATGATACTTGGTTAACTTTTTGATAACACCGTGAACTATTTTACTTGGTGTTAATCTTTGCTTTACCAAAACAATTATTTTATGCTTTATGAATGATGAATTGTGATTCTGCTCATAACTATTTTGTTCATTGTTTAAATATTTCACCTTGACACTGTAAGAGCTTCGAGAGATTGCCTGGGGTTTTGGTGAAACATGTCTTGGCAATGTAAAAGTATCGAGAGATTACCCTTTGTCTAGATATTGATTCTTAGATTCGAGAGAATTAAGATAGATCCACGTGAACAACGGAATGGATCCAGGATGGTGATGTTCTAACTTGTCTACTTAGAGATAAGGAGCAGTTTTCAATCGATTAAATGGGATAGATGCTAAATAAGGATAGATAACGACTACAGTTCACGCTGAGAGGTATTGCTACAAAAACAGTCTGACAAACCAAGGGTTATAGTTAACGTTGAGTAATATTACCATAGCAACCATCTAAGAATACTTAATAATCTTGTCGGGTAGCTTTACCATGTTATAACAGTTCATTTTGGACTTATAATAATTGCTTGTCAATACAAAAGATTAGCATGAGTGCTTTGTGATAAATCTAAATATATGAGTTATTCAGGATATATTTGAATCAATGTTTGTCCTTAATTTATTTATTTTACTTTGATAGTTTTGCATATTTATTTTGTCTCGACGAAACTTTTTTGCAATAATACTTTATAATATTTTCTTGGTTTATTACTAATAGTTTTCTAGTTTGACAAGATAGTAGGAATTAGCTTGTGACAACTAGTTCTAGTTGTGGTGAAGCTTAAAAACATTCGATCAATCCCTAAGGAGACAATAACTCAATTACCCTATATTACTTGATTCGATTGTGTATACTTGCACATAATTGCTTGCCTTAGCAAATACATTTACAAGTGCTCAAGTTTTTTGTCGCCGTTGTCGGGGATTGGCAGCTGACGTAATTTTTATTTTTTTCCATAACAAGTTTTTCTTGTCACCTTATATTTACTTAGTTTAACATATTTTATTATTTCCTTTTGTAGGTTTTTATCATTGCAAGACCCTGGGATCTGTTGGTAAACCATTGGAACCATTCGACCCTGAAATTGAATAGTCGTTCAGACAAAGGCGACTTAACCAATGAACCAGAGAGTATATGAACAAACTATAATTTCAAGGCAACAATATTGGAGATCAAGCAGATCCTAATGCATGAATTAATCTTCAGCGAGAAGTTACAAGACCATGAGCAATACGAGATCATTTGAATCCAATTCTTGATGATCTCAATCCAGGCATCGTGGCACCTAAAATACAAGCAACCCATTTTTGAGCTTAAACCAGTGATGTTTAACATGCTAAATTCTATAGGTCAATTTGTTGGTTTACCTAATGAGGATGCTAGACAGCATATCCATGCCTTCTGTGAAGTATGCGATTCATTCCGACAACAAGGAATGCATGAAGATGTGCTTAAATTAAAACTTTTCCCTTATTCCCTACGTGATAGAAAGAGAGCTTGGCTTAGTGGAGTCCCTTAAGGCTCAGTGGAGTCCCTTAAGGCTCAGTGGAGCCCTTCAGGCTCAATGGAATCTTGGGCGGGTTTATGCAAAAGTTTCCTACTTCTATACAATCCACCCAATATAAATACATAGCTCAGACGATCAATATTTTCATAATCAGCATCATCAGCTGCCTTGGAAAAACATTAAAGGTATACCTTCTTCCTCTAATACCCCATTCCAATTCTAACTCCTTGGAAGCTTCATTGCATAAATTTATGGCCTCGACAAAAGATTTCATGGCTTTAATAAAGACCATGATGCATGAGAACTCATCGACGATAAAAACCAAGGAAATTTGTTGCAAAAGCATAATTCATCTCTAAAAGCATTGGAGAACCAAGAGGATCAAATTACCATGACATTGCATTCCCGCCCACAAGGAAATCTCCCTAGTGATACTAAAATCACTAAATATCATGGAAAGGAATAGTGCAATATACTTACACTAAGGAGTGAAACACAGATCAACAAGTTTGGGGGAGAACAGCTGAATAATTCTCGCCAAGGCACTACACAACCAGAAGATCAAACCAAAGATGTGGATAAGGATGAATCTCTCAAAGAGACAGAAAAGGATGAAGGCTTAGAAAAACATCAACCAGATAATGGGAATTCATGGCCAAGGCCATATATTCCTCAGCACCAATAGCAGATAATGTGAGACCTCCACCACCGTTCCCTCAATGATTAAAGAAACATAACAACGATATCTAGTTCAAGAAGTTTTTTGATGTTATGGACCAGTTGTATATCAAAGTTCCCTTACATGAAGTCATCGAGCGGATGCCTTCCTCTACTATGTTTCTAAAAGACATCGTTACAAAGAAAAGAAATGTAGAAAATTTTGCCACGACAACAGAAATCTTCTTTGCAGTAAGCAAACTCCCACCAAAACAAAAAGACCCTAGCAGTTTTGTAATACCATGTTCAATTAGTAATAACTTTGTAGGATGAGCTCTCGTTGATTTAGGGTCAAGCGTAAATTTGATACCAAAGTCCATATTTTTAAAATTAGAAAGGTATCAAGCTTGTCCGACCATGGTCATCCTAAAGTTAGCTAATCGATCTTATGTACGGACTGAGGGAAGAATAGAAGACATCATAGTGAAGGTGGAAAAAATTCGTATTTCCAGTTTATTTCCTCATCTTGGACTACAAAGCCGAGGACAACACACCTATCATCATGGGACGACCCTTTTTAGCCACTGAAAGAATCTTAATCGATTGCGAAAAGGGAGAGTTCACAATACGAGTAGGAGAGCAAAACGTCACAATCGATGTATTCAACTCCATGAAATATGTGGATGATTCAGAAGAATACCAATACATTAGAGACATGGACTCAATAGAAGAAGAATAAAAGGCAATTCTTTGCCATGATTATTTTTTAAAGCTAGATGAATATAATGCTTTGTGCCATGACTCAATAACAATGACACAGAAACACGAAAAACATGGCCTAGGAGAATTATTTTTAGAAGACAATTCTGAGAACTATAGCCATGGCAACAACAGTCTGAATAAAGCACTAAACGGATTCCCTGCTAACGACACCAAGGCAGATTATGAAGGAGAGTCAGAGGAACAATCTAGCCTCCTTAATACTAGATCAGGTATGAAATTCATACCCTTAAATTTTAATTAAGTTAACCCTCTAGAATCATCTCTACAGTATGCACCTAAATTTGAACTTAAAACCTTGCCATCACATTTGAAATATGCCTACCTAGGTAGTAATGAAACTTTTCCAGTGATAATTTCTGCCAATCTAACCTTCGAGTAGGAGAATAGTTTATTAAATGTTTTGTTACAATACAAAAAATGTCTCAGATGGACAATGGAAGACTTGAAGGGAATCAACCCTACCATATGCATGCACAAGATCAATTTAGAAGAAAGTCATAGTTCTTCGGTGGAACCACAAAGAAGACTCAACCCAATCATGAAAAAGGTAATCATGAAGGAAATCATAAAATGGTTGGATGTGGGAGTGATTTATCCTATATCCGATAGTTCATGGGTCAGCCCGGTGCAGTGTATGCCAAAGAATGGTGGTGTGACTGTGGTAAAAAATGAACATGATGAGCTCTTAACTAGTAGAACAGTCGCGGGCTGGCACATATGCATGGATTACAAGAAGCTCAAAAAAGCCACAAAGAAATACCATTTTCCCCTCCCTTTCATTGACCAAATGCTTGATAGGCTAGCAGGAAAAGTATTTTACTACTTCCTTGATGGATATTCAGATATAATCAAATAGCCATAGCACCGGAGGATCAAGAGAATACTACTTTCACATTAGAAGACTACTTTCACATGTCTATATGGTACCTATGCATTTAGAAGAATGTCGTTTGGGCTGTGTAATGACCCAACTACCTTTCAAAGATGCATGATGACCATTTTTTCAGATATGGTGAAAGAGTACATGTAAATATTTATGAATGATTTCTCTGTCTCAGGTGACGATTTCAATCGATGTCTCGATAATTTATCCAAAGTACTGAAATGATGTGAATAAGCCAACCTAGTACTAAATAGGGAGAAATACCATTTTATGGTAGCCGAGGGAATAGTGTTGGGTCACAAAATTTCTTGTCAAGACATTGAAGTCGATAGAGCCAAGGTGAAAGTAATCGCAAACCTACCTCCACCCACCAACGTGAGAGGCGTACGCAGTTTCCTTAGACATGTAGGCTTCTACAGGCGGTTCATAAAAGATTTTTCTCAGATCTCAAAACCCTTGTGTCTTTTACTTAAACAAAATCAACCATTTATGTTTAATGATGATTGTTTGAATGCTTTTACAGATTTGAAGAAAAAAACTCTCAGAAGCACCAATAGTTGTTCTACCTAATTGGAACGAACCTTTCGAGCTCATGTGCGATGCTAGTGATTATACAGTTGGGACAGTGCTAGGGCTACGAAAAAGTAAAATCTTTCATGTTATCTACTATGTTAGTCGTACTCTTAATGATGCACAAGTAAACTATACCACCACTGAAAAAGAACTTTTAGCAGTAGTATTTGCATTCGATAATTTTAGGCCATATCTCATAGGCACTAAAGTAATTGTGCATACAGATCACTCTGCCATTAAATATTTCATCAATAAAAAGATGCAAAGCCTATGCTAATTAGATGGATATTATTACCACAAGAGTTTGATTTAGAGGTCAAAGATATAAAGGGTACAAAAAATCAAGCAGTAGATCATTTGTCTAGACTAGATAACAAAATTAATTGTCATAGCATGAAAGAGATTCAGGAGGATTTCCCTGGTGAGAAAATTTTATTTGTCACGATTGTGCCATGGTATGCCGACATAGTTAACTTTCTTGTTAGTGGTATTGTACCTCCTGATTTATCTAGCAAAGGCTGAAAAAAGTTTCGACATGATGTGCGACATTACTACTAGGATGAACCGTACCTATTCAAGCAATGTGGAGACCAAATAATTAGAAGATACGTCCTAGAAGAGGAGCACAAAGAAATTCTACTTCAATGTCACTCATCACCATATGGAGGACATTTTGGTGGAATGAGAACAGCGGCAAAAGTTCTGCAATCCAGTTTCTATTGGTCAACCTTGTTCAAAGATGCGCATGATTCTACAAGTCATATGATAGATACCAATGAACAGGGAACATATCAAAAAGACATGAGATGCCATGGCAAAACATTCTAGAGGTTGAACTTTTCAATGTATGGGGGATAGATTTCATGGGACCCTTTCCCACATCTTTTGGAGATCTATACATTCTCTTGGCAGTAGATTATGTGTCCAAATGGGTTGAAGCCACTGCAACACCTAAAAATAATTCCAAGACCATGCTAAAGTGTTTGCACAAGAATATATTCACACGTTTTGGAATACCGCGAGATATCATTAGTGATGAAGGAACAAATTTTGATAACAAATTAATTGCCAAGGCACTAAAACGATATGGAGTGCGACATCAGATAGCCATGGCATATCACCCTCAAACTAATGGACAAGACAAAGTCTCTAATCAGGAAATTAAACAGATTCTAGAGAAAGTGGTCAACCCAAGTCAAAAGGACTAGTGACCAAAGCTAGATGAAGAACTATGGGCCTATCGTACAACATTTAGGAGACCGCTAGGAATGTCCCCATTCAAACTCGTCTACGGTAAGGAATGCCATTTTCATGTGGAACTTGAACATAAAGCTTACTGGGCCATTAAGAAATAAAACATGGATGCTCAGCTTGCTGGAGAAAGAAGACTCTTGGAACTGAACAAAATGGATGAATTCAGGACCCATGCTTACAAAAATGATCGCTTATACAAAGCAAAACAATAGCATGAAAAAACATATTTCCTAGGCAATTTTATTTTGGACAACAAGTATTGCTCTATAATTCAAGACTCAAATTATTCCCAGGTAAGCTAAAATCATGATGGTCAGGACCGTTCACGTACATCAAGTCCATGACTATGGAACAATAAAAATCAAGCACCGAGATGATGGATCCATTTTCAAGGTGAACATGTAAAGAGTAAAGGAATACAAAGGAGCACCAGTTGAAGATACTAATTTTTATTATCCATTTGCTTTTATTATTATTAATATTATTATTATATTATTCTATTTATACTATTTTATTTCTTAGTTTTTATTATTATTATATTAATATATTATTATTATTAAATAATTTTATTTACTATTACAGACCCAACCAAAATAGAGAGGCCCAGATTTAGTGGCCCAATAGTAACCCTAAATGATTAGAGTTTGTATCATCTCTACCTAGCTGCCAACAACAACAGCCGTTGGATCTGGCCTTGATCCAACGGTCCCCATATGCTCCAGCAAACAAATCCTAGGGTATCATAACCCTAGGACCACACGGCCGCCGCCACCGTTGCCACCACCTCCACGTCTCTCCGTCACTGCCACGACGCCAAACGAAGGATACAGAAGATGCTGCCAACCGCACACGCGTCACCATTTTTCGATGAGTCACCACAAGTTCAGTGACTCACTGAAACCACCTATTTGTGACTGGTCCGAGGAATGTCTAGACAAGGTTATAAAAACCTTGACGAACCTACAAAATAGAGGGGGCACAGAGCAAGAACGAGAGAAAACAACAAAAAAAAAGGGATAGAAAAGCATCTAAACCAACTATCCCAGACAACATCAAAACGAAGAAAAAAAGGAGAAGAAGTCGAGAGCCTTACCACCAGCTTTAGAATCTTCAAAAGCCGCCGGAGATCCAGATTTAACCGAAGGTAACCACTTCGGTTTATTTAGATCTAGGGTAAAATATAAGGTTTTAGAAAAAAAGAATGCTAGATTCGGGTTAAAGGTTTAAAAGCGAATTGTTTGGGTTAATTTGTAATTTCCGGCCACCGGCGACAGTGGCCGGCGGCGGCGGTCGACGGTGGAGTATGGCAGTCGGTCGGAGACCGGTTTCCACCCGGTGAAGGAATTTAGAGAGGGAACAGAGAGAGTTCTCATCTCTCTCAAATAGAAAGAGAATGAGAAGTGAGAAATGAACAAGAATGGCCTTATGGCCGATTGGAATAGGGTTTAAATGGGCTTCTAGGTAATTTCACATATGGTTAAATATGTCTCGTAATGTCTGAAATTTCGTAAATTTACATTTTAGTCACTTAAATCAAACTTCAAACCTCTTAATTTACATTTTGTAAATTTATATTTTAGGTAAAATAACAGATTTAGACCTTTAATTTTAATAATTAATATTTTAATCCCGAAAGCATGTTTTAATTTATTTTAATTCGATATTTGAATTTAAGTTAACTTTATTTTAGTCACTAAATTAATAAATGCGTAAAATAGCATGTTTAGCCACTGCAATATTAAATAATATCTTATTTCTAAATAAATATTTGAAATAGCATGTTTTAATTTATTTTAATTCGATATTTGAATTCGATATTAAAATAGCAAGTTTTAATTAGAAGCCCTTTTCTTATATTTCTAAATAAATAAATATCTTATTCATATATATAATATAGTATATTTTTCTTAAAATTATAAATTTGAAATAACAATATTATAAATTAAATATATCTTTGAATTTTTAAATTTCTGATAATAGAGACAATTTATAATTGATAAAGTACCGATTTTGGGCGTTTTAGGGATGCTAATCCTTTCCCTAAACGTAATCGACCACGAATATTTTTTTTACTAAAATTTTTTTGTTATAAGAAGATCAGTTTTATCTTTTAAATTATGTTTTATTCAAAACTATTTTCAAAGATTATTTATAGGTATTTGACCTACCTAACCCAAAAAGGTCAATGGAGACTCCCAAAATATTATTTTATAAAAAAATTTATTTATTCATTTTAAATTTTCCCGCCAAGTAAAAGTAATCTTTTTGTGCCCGGGCGAAAACCGGTTACGACAGCTTGGTGACTCAACTAGGGAAGGGTCAAGCTTTAAAAATCAATTATAAATTGTCTCTATTAATTAGAAATTAAAAATTCATATATTTAATTTATAATTCTTTCTTTTCAAAATTTTTATATATATTTATTATTTTCATAATATATATATATATTATTTCTATTAATGTTTTTATTTTATTTTCAAGTATTAAATTTCATTATTTATTTGTTTGTCAAAGGTTTGAAAATTTCTCCTCACACACAAACACTTGCATTGCATAACATAAGCTTTATAATCAAGCTTGTCTCTTTTAAGTGGGAGTGAAAGCGACGTCTTCGTGAGAATTTATTCTCCGTGTCAGACCTAGTAAGTGCTTTTGGGGTTTATATGCTCTATGTCTTCGTGAGAATTTATTCTCCGTGTCAGGCATAGAGAAATGTGTCCCCTCGAATTGAACTCGATCCGCTTAAGTCTGTAATGGACTAAGATTGAGGGTTTGATAGCCCAAGGGGGTATCAACAAGGACAATTCGAGTACCTTTACTCCCAGAACTGAAACCCTGCATATAATAAACCCTAGAAATTCTCCTAATCTAAGATAATACTAAAACCCTATCCGTAGGTGTACACAAAGGAGAAATAAGCTCTAGCTTTTAATTTTATTGTCTTTTCCTGAATAAATACATGTGAATTAGAAATCATGCAGTTAGGTTAATTTTTTTTTAAAACAAAGCATGGAACTAGAAAGCATGAGGTTAGGATTTATACCTTGATAGATAGAATTTTTTCTTTCCATTAGTTGGTACTAACTATTCTAATTTTTTCTTATTTTTCCATGCATGTTACATTACTCTAATTTGTTTATAATGATTTCTTTTGTCTGCATTGCATGATCATAGCATAATCAAAAGGTGTTGACTTGAAAGATTGTTCATCAAATTGGAAAGAAATCGTAAATGGATAAAAAGTTTTATGATCAAACAAAATATGATGCGGCCAAGGAAAAACATCCTGAGGAAACTCTGAGGATAAAAGCGAGCAATGCACACAGAGATCATGTTATATTAATACCAAAAGTACTCCACAAAGATCCTGCTAGATTGATACCAAAAGCAGTCTATGGTAAGAGCATCAGTCAGGGCATTCAAAATAAAGGAGGCTTTTTTGAAGCTCAAGCATGTTATTTGAAGGATCAAAACAAGAATTTGAGCACAAAAATGGAAACCATGCACGAAGATTTCCAGAAGATCAGTCAAACCTTTCAAAATGTTGGCATAGGAAACACCTCAGAAGAGTGGATCACAAGGGTCACCAAACTGAAAAAGAATTACAACATATACGAAGATCTTATCTGAGAACTTCTTAGACAGAAAGGTTCTCTTACAAGGGAAAATGAGCAACTCCGAGAATTGTTACAGGAGATGAAATAGAATGTCACGGAAGAAGCTGCAGTCTAGACAATCAATATGGCCCATAAGCTGATAGATTAACTTAGCTTTAGAGAAGAAAATAGGAAAGTATTCCCCTATATGTAAAGTTTTGTTAAAGTTAGGACTGAAAGCTGTCATATACATGTAAAAGTTTTGTTTGATGCACAGAAACTTTTGTGTTCAATGAAATCTGTTCTAAGATGATCACCCTTGAGTAACACCTTTTCATACATGCATTTGCATTTTGCATCTTTTCATTTTTACGTTTGAATTTACATTTTTATTTCTACATTTACATATTTGCATAGTTACATATATAGTTTCAAACTTACATCATATATTAAAACATTCATTCATTAAAATAAAGATTTCAACCAAAGTGATCTTGGTTCTTCCTTGTAGCAAGAACGCTTAGCACAACACAATAAAAATATCTAAAGAAATTGAGGATAGGCTAGCCAAATTTGAGATAGAGCAAAAAGAGAGACATGAAGAATTGAGGAGTAAGTTGGCACAAATTGAAGCTAATATCACAAATTCAAAGATCGATCTACTAAACAATATGAAAGAAATGATTGGGAAACACCAGACCGCTAAAAAGAGTCTTGTTGAAAACCCCACAAATCCTTTGGGTGTTACACATGTTCACATTTCTGAACACACTTTTGTACACCAGGAAATTCAATCACCAGTTCATTTCACTATTAAGGGCCCACAATATCAGGCTGGAGCATCATTCCCCATTGATTGTCGTACTGCTTCTGTGTTAAAGCCAGATGAATTTCGTACTGATAATGAGTTTGACGCCAAAGAACTAAGTTTGATTCCTAACCTAGTTCTACCACCAAAGTTCAAAGTTACAGATTTTGAGAAGTATAATGGGACCACATGCCCTTCATCTCATATCACCATGTACTATCGTTGTATGACTGGCTATGTGGAGAATGAATAGTTTTTGATCCACTATTTCCAAGACAGTTTATCGGGGTATGCATCTAAATGGTATAATCAGCTAAAACGTACTCAAATACATTCTTGGAAAGACTTAGCTCAAGCCTTTTTGGGTCAATACAAGCATATGGCTGATATGGCCCCTGATCGAACAATATTGCAAAACATGAATATAAAGTGCAATGAAATCTCTCGACAATATTCACAACGATGGAAGGATGTTGCTTCTCAAGTACATCCACCATTGACTGAAAGTGAGTTCACTACTTTGTTCATTAGTACATTAAAATTTCCCTATATTAATCACATGATAGGGGTTGTCCCTAATAATTTCTCTGACATCATCATGAGTGGAGAAATGATCGAAATAACTATCAAGAATGGAAAGATAAGAGGTAATGTCAAGAAAGAAGCAGAGGTTAATACAGTAAGGTCTTATTCAGTTAAACATGGTGCCAAACCTTATAGAGCGATCAAGAAGAAAAAGAATGTGCAGGGATTTCAATTTTCTCCCTTTCACTGTTCAAGTGAAAAATTGCATTCAAAAATGCTCTCAGTCAGATTAACTACTCTACGAATTGTTCAGTCATAGTGGCCTCCAAATGAAAATTGGACCTATCAGGAGGTTCCTTGGATAAATCAGACTGGAATTCCAAATTGTTCAGCTAAGGTTTTTGGTAACCTTGAGGGAAATTTCCAAGATCCTTTAGAGCAAGCAATTAAAAAATGCAAGGTAAAAGAAGGTAAAGTTTAATGCTCATAAATCGTTGCTTCAATAGAGACCAATGTGACCAAATCCTACGAAGAATATCAGGCGCAAGAAAATGGAAAAGAAATCAAAAGGCTTCCATGGATGTAATTCGAAATTGGCGCATAGGTCTAAGAAAGAATGGGGTAGATATAACCCAGAAGACACCTCAGATACCTATATCAGATTTTCTAAAAACCAGTAAGGCAAGGGGAAACTTAAGGAGTCTGGTTAATACTACCCCAGTTGTAGCTGAAATGAACATCCAGGATCCTCTCGATCACTGGAGAGCATTTAGTCGTTCACAACGAACAAGGAAAGTTTCTCGAGCGAGAAAAACTTTGAAGGTGTTTCAAGAATCTATCTCAGATCTGTACCCTCATTTGGTTAAAGGGAAATACATTACACCAAGATTTGTGAAAGTGTCACCAAAACCTTATGCCCATTGCTATGATAAAAATAGTTTCTATAATTTTCACTTGGGAGTAAAGGGATATTCAACAGGGAATTGTTGGCCACTGTTAAAAGAAATAAAGACGATCATTGACAAGGGAGTCTTGACACAAGAAATGATCAAGGATTGGGGGAAAATAAAGATGAAAATCCTGGGCCAAGTACACACCCAACCTTCAAAGAATGATGAGGCATAATAGATAAATAAGTGGAAGTTGTTATTTACCGCTATAATACTTTCTACTTTCAGCATCTTGTTTGAACATGTTTTTGTTCCTTTCTCTGTCTTTTGTGCAATAAATAAATTTGTGTTGCTTTTATAGTTATAAGTAAAGAATCAAATTTTAATCTTGAAATTTTTGAATATCAAGTAGATTAAATATTCTTTTTCAAGAATTATAGATCTTTGGCAACTGGTAAAATTATACCTTCCATATCCCATCCAATGCCAATTACTTGACCTTTACCAAAATCAAATATTGACCATATATTAATCTGAGACTCAGAATGATGCTTCTATCTGTTTTCGAGACACCAAATCTAGAGGTTTACATTCTCGGGTAGAGTTGATTGGTTTATTACCTTCCACCATATACACGACTTCCAAAGTCACGTCACATTTGTCCTTCTAACTACAAAACCATCATTTTTGTACAGTGAAATCAAAAGACCTCAAAAGAACCAAACTTTCAAATTATCCGTTAATCTTCCGGCAAGAAGAGACGAGATGAGTCATCATGGATCAATTTTTTGAAGATAATTTCGAGTGATTGGGACATCTCAAAGAAGAAGAAAAAAGATTGATTTAGATAAATATATCGTGCATTAATTACATTGTTTTCATGTAAATAAAGATTAATCTTTAATTTTCATCCCCCTGGGAATACCTCTTTTTACAAAGGCTTCTGTGCATGAAATGACGAACGGCATTGTTTCATTTTTCCTTTTAAATATATGTATATATATATCCCTTGTTATCCCCTTTTGAGCCTATAATATTTCCCTTCTGATTTAACCTTAACCAAGGATCACCCTCCATATTGGGGGGCAAGGTGAAGGATATCTGCTCACAAGAATAAAGATTGTCAATTACGAAGGCAAATTTTCATGAAATGAAGAGAGTTTTAAACTACAAGATAGGTCAAATAAAAAGTACTTGAAGATCAATCCATTCAAGAGTAACGAAAGAATTTTCGAAATGCAAGAGGAAAAGGAGGTTCTCAAAACAATTGAAGTCCTATACTCATAAAAAAAGAGGAAAAAGGAAAAAGGAAAAATTGAATCAAGATGGGTGACTCATTGAGCCTCAAGTTACAAAGTTGATCAAGTGCAATAAGTTCAAAGATTCATATTCAACAAGAAGCACAAGAAATACTGGAGATGAATGAATCTTATGGAAAACCCCCAGCAAAGCAGATCCAAGTCAAGCAATGCAAGATTGAAGGCATCAGAATGAATTGATCCTTGGTTAAATTACCCTTAAACACTTGGTTGGGCCTTTTTATCCCTTTCTTTCAAAACCATGAGCCTTAGCCTACGTTACGTACCTGAAAAGTCCATTCTAATCATACATGGATTTCTATGTGAAAGAGACTATCTTCAGATTTCATTCCGCCTCTCAAGATTGATTTTTATTTGCAAAAATTAGTTTTTTAAATATTTAATGCATGATATGAAAAATTTTAAATAACGTCTTGGAACCAAAGGAAGATTCGAGTTGAAAACCTGAAAAGGTGGCTCGAATATTGAGTGGTGCAATAACGACATAAGAGACGATCTTAAGCTCTTGATGAAGCACCGTATATCCCAAATATGTTCCTGAGATTCTGGAACCAATAAGTATCTCTATGAGATGAGCATAACAACCATTCCTTCAAGATAGTAGAAGCTCAAAGAGACATATATGCTGGATCAACCTGATAGACCTTACTTTACCATAATCAACATGCACCTTAAATCAGTCAATAATTTTGACACTTGCCATAAGACTTAATTTTTTTATTTAAAAGTGTAGTTGATTTATTTGATATTCATTGAATTCATGCTTATGATTTGATTTTATTGTGAATTTGTGATAGGCAATATTTTACAAAATTCTTTCATTCTTTGATAAAGAAATGAGAAAAAAACATTTTCAAACAGAACAGTCTCAAATGAAGAAGGTCATTGAAGCAAGTTGTTTATTCTACCTCTATTGAAGAAAAAGAATAAGCAAGACCATAATGATGAAACATTTCACTCTCTTGAAAGTAAGTGGTCCAAGAAGCCAGAAAGTTTGGAGAATTGAACTTGTAGTGACGCTCTCCTGTGATATTATTAGCAATTCATCAAGGAAAATTATCACTTATCTCATGCTGAGGGCGATAAGCATCACCAGAAAAATTATTTTCCCTAGTCATTAATCCATGTCTCCTAGCAGACCCTCAAATCACATAGCTATAAGTCCCATTAAGGTGTATTATAGGAATGAACAAGTCCACTACTTGCACTCTGGTTCTACCGTGATGCTGGCTCAAGTCTTGATACATCATTGCTACCTCTTCCATACCGATCATTTTCTTTGTCAGGATTATATCCATTATGCCCTTCAGAAGATTGCTGAACTTGAAATTGAGAACTTATATGTGCGTATCTTGAAGCAGCAGAAGAGACAATCATAGTAGCAGTCATTGCAAGAAAATGCACCAACAAAGATCTTTTAGTACATCCCGATAATGTTTATTTCTTCTAGTAAGGTTGTTATACTAGATTCCACCGACAATAAGATCAAATCCATCAAATCTACTAATCAATTGCTCCAACCGATCATCGTTCAGTTCTTGCACATCTACTTTCAAAAGTATGCTGAGACAGTAGAAGGCAACCTCTGCATCACTGAACCCAGAGAAAAGAGACATAACATTGATACCACCGGGGAACATGTCTCTAGCATATCCTCCTCCTCGTATATGGTTTTTAGGGAAACCTGGAATCATTTCCACCTCCTCAGGTTCAAGTGGAAAAACTTTATTCCTTCCAACCCATACCAGATTCCATTTTCGGCACTCATCAAGAACATACTTCTGGACACTCAAAGGTGGCTCATCGTCATAAGCTTCAAGAGTCTTATGGATCCTTTATGTCAATTTGGCCTTCCCGTACGTATTTGTAAACTGTTCAACTTTGTTCTTGGATCCCAGGAAGGCCACCATTTTGTTGTTAATGGAAAAGCATCATGTGTTGTGCATAGAGGAAGCGAAATAAAAGGAAATCTGTTCTCAATTGACAGATTATGAATATAGCCCCTTTTTAGTGCAGCAGCATAAAAATACTTTGAATCTACAAATTCTGGCTCTACATCGTATAAGTACCATGATATTTCGGTCCAAACACCAACTAGGGCAAGTGCCACGTTCTCGTAGTAAAAATAAGGAGGCCCAAGAGCATCTTCTGGAAGTGTTCTTTGAGTTATCTGATCTGGTTCGGTAAGAACCCCAAAACCAATCATTAGATTTGGAAGATGAACTGCATGATCGTCTTCATTAAGAATCTTCTTTTCAAGTTTCCTCTACTTCTTCCTTTTCAAAAAATCATAGCCCGAGTTTCGCCTTTTCTTGTAATTGGGGTCATTGCATAATATCTTCCTATCTTCTACCGGAAGAAGTGTGTCAGCAACCTTAGCCATTTGAGCAGCACATATAAAATCTGTCAACTCTGCAATTGATGAATCCGAAATAAATCTCTATGACTATTGAAGCCTCAGCCTCTGAGTACCTCATTTTTGTCAAGTATAACAGTTTATTCTCCTCATCAGAATCAAAATTCAGGATTTCCTCGATATAAGAAGAACTATCAATATCTGTGAAATCATCCTGAAAGATCGCTTCATAATCAGATGAGTAGTTATCAGAATCAACATATTGCATGAGTGCGGACTTTTTAAGAGCCTATACTATTGAGTTTTGTTATCAAGTGGTTTTGTGACATCATACAAAAATTCTGGCATATCTACATCTACGCTCTCCAAAGATGATAGATTCTCTTTTCAAAAAAGAAAGATTTATTGGATTTCTACACAATTGAAGAAAGACCGAGTTCACCACTTTGAAATCAAATAAAGATGAACTTAACATTCATGCATCATATTTATACATTTGCAAAATAGGGGCATTTTCATTCATTTTATCCATGTTAAATATTTGACAGGAATTTCAAAGATTTTAGCAAATATTCGAATAGATCACTCAATGGATCAACATGTTAGGTAGAGTTCATAATGAGAAGAACTCATCTGAAGAGGAATAAGAAGTTCATAATGAGAAGAACTTGTTCAACCTTTTGCTCGAATTCATCATTCAATGGATCAGCATTGCCAGGTAGAGTTCATAATGAGAAGAACTCATCTGAAGAAGGAAGAAGAAGTTCATAATGAGAAGAATTTGTTCAACCTTTGCATGACTCTATCACAGAAAGAGATAGATCAACATCAACTTTTCCAGAGAAAGTTCATAATGAGAAGAACTTATCTGAAGAAGAAGAAGTTCATAATGAGAAAAGCTTGTTCAACCTTTTGTTTGACTCTATCACAGAAGGAGATAGATCATCATCAACTTTTCCAGAGAAAGTTCATAATGAGAAGAACTTATCTGAATAGGAAGAAGAAGTTCATAATGAGAAGAGTTTGTTCAACCTTTTGTATGACTCTATCACAGAAGGAGATATATCAACATCAACATTTCCAGAAATGTTCATACTGAGAAGAACTCATCTGAAGAATGGGAAGAATTTGTTCAACTTTTTGCTAGATTACATCATGAAGGAGATAAATTATCATCCCCAGTGGAAACGTTCATAATAAGAAGAACTAATCCCAAAGAAGAATTTGTTCAACATTGCCATCATAATCAAGTGAAGTCAAATGGATAAACAAATTATTAGCTTTTCGTCTTTGCCCTATTATTGTTAACACAAGAATGAGCAAAGAGGGGCAGCTGAAGATACTAATTTTTATTATCCATTTGCTTTTATTATTATTAATATTATTATTATATTATTTTATTTATACTATTGTATTTCTTAGTTTTTATTATTATTATATTATTATATTATTATTATTAAATAATTTTATTTACTATTACAGACCTAACCCAAATACAGAGGCCGAGATTTGGTGGCCTAATAGTAACCCTAAATGATTAGGGTTTATATCATCTCTGTCCTAGCCACCAACAACAACAGCCGTTGTATCTGGCCTTGATCCAACGGTCCCCATATGCTCCAGCAAACAAACCCTAGGGTATCATAACCCTAGGGCCACGCGGCCGTCGCCACCGTTGCCACCACCTCCACGTCGCTCCGCCGCTGCCACGACGCCAAACGAAGGATACATAAGATGATGCCAGTCGCACACGCGTCGTCATTTTTTAATGAGTCACCACAAGTTCAGTGACTCAGCGAAAACACCCATTTGTGACCGGTCTGAGGAATATCTCGACAAGGTTATAAAAACCTCGACGAACCTGCAAAATAGAGGGGACACATAGCAAGAATGAGAGAATACATCAAAAAAAAAGAGATAGAAAAGCATCTAAACCAACGATCCCAGACAACATCAAAATGAAGAACAAAAAGAGAAGAAGTCGAGAGCCTTACCACCAACTTTAGAATCTTCAAAATCCGCCGGAGATCCAGATTTAACTGAAGGTATCCAGTTCGGTTTATTTAGATCTAGGGTAAAATAGAGGGGTTTAGAAAAAAAAGAATGCTAGATTTGGGTTAAAGGTTTAAAAGCATATCGTTTTGGTTAATTTGTAATTTTCGGCCACCAGAGATGGTGGCCGACGGCGACGGTCGACGGTGGCGTATGGCGGCCGGTTGGAGGCCGGTTTCCACCCGGTGAAGGAATTTAGAGAGGGAACAGAGAGAGTTCTCATCTCTCAAATAGAGAGAGAATGAGAAGTGAGAAATGAACAAGAATGGCCTTAAGGCTGATTGGAATAGGGTTTAAATACCCTCACCAAAACGAAGTAGTTTTGGTGAGGGCTTCTAGGTAAATTCACGTATGGTTAAATACGTCCCGTAATGTCTGAAATTTTGTAAATTTACATTTTAGTCGCTTAAATCAAACTTCTAACCTTTTAATTCAGACTCTTAATTTTATTTTACTATAATTTAGTCCTTATTATGTTATTATATATATTTTAGGTAAAATAACAGATTAAGAACCTTTAATTTTGATAATTAATATTTTAATCCTGAAAGCATGTTTTAATTTATTTTAATTCGATATTTGAATTTAAGATAACTTTATTTTAGTCACTAAATTAATAAATGCGTAAAATAGCATGTTTAGCCACTGAAATATTAAATAATTAATTACTAATTAGATATTTAATTTTAATTTAGTCACTATTTTTAATATGTTCATTTATTACAAGTTTTATTTTTTATATAGTTTTAATTAAATTTATTCATTATTTTAATTTTATATGTTTTTAGTATTTAATCATAAATATATATAATTTTAATATTTCTTACATGTTTATTTCGATATATTATTATTAGTATTTAATCATAAATACATATATATATATATAATTTTAATAAATAATATTTATTTATTTTATTTCTATTAAAAATCCTATTTAATATATTACTTTAAAATCATTTTAAATCATATTTTATTATATATTTATCAATATTAAGAAATGGCAGTCTTAAAGCAATTGGATATCCATTTTCTGATATTTTTAAATAAAAATAAATATTTTACTTTAATAAATAAATTTATTTCTTTTATATATATTAGTTTTAGATAAATGTTTTATTAATATTTATTTTTTAATATTAAGAAAGGAGTTGTCTTAAAGCACCTAGAAGCCTTTTTCTGATATTTCTAAATAAATAAATATCTTATTCATATATATAATATAATATATTTTTCTTAAAATTATAAATTTGAAATAACAATATTATAAATTAAATATATCTTTGAATTTTTAAATTTCTGATAATAGAGACAATTTATAATTGATAAAGTAGTGATTTTGGGCGTTTTAGGGGTGTTAATCATTCCTTAAACGTAATCAACCACGAATCTTTTTTTTACTAAAATTTTTTGTTATAAGCAGATCAGTTTTATCTTTTAAATTATATTTTATTCAAAACTATTTTAAAAGATTATTTATAGGTATTTGACCTACCTAACCCAAAAAGGTCAATGGTGACTCCCAAAATATTATTTTATAAAAAAAAATTAATTATTCATTTTAAATTTTCCCGCCAAGTAAAAGTAAATTTTTCGTGCCCGGGCGAAAACTGGTTACGACACCAATCATGCGCGACAAACTGGTATCAACATCACATGATGCCCAAGAGCTTGCCTTACTCACCTGAACAAAATTCGTTGCCTAGGTAACGAAAATATGCATTTAATACATAACTAAATAAAGTTATTTTATACACCAATTATTTGTTTTACTTTATTTCTCTTTTTTTATTTATTGTAGGCATGCAAAGTACACGTGTCAGCATGGGGAGAGAGCTCACGCATGAAAGGAACAGAAACCCTAGGGAAAAGAAACTTTTGGATGACAACTGTAAGGACGTAAAGTATATTTTCCCCACTTTACGTCAATCAGATATTAAGCATTCAATTCAAAATCTTTTCCCCTCTTATTTTGACCAACTTACCCCGAAAAAACCAACTATAACTTTCCAAAAAAACTAACCTCAACTCCATCTTCATCATCGCGCACCTTTCCCTCTATATATCAAAAAATTTTCCTTCAAAACGTTCCCCCATCACCTCCATGAAACATACTGTACCAAAAACTATCATGGCCAGATCGAAGAAAAACCAGCCCCAACACCAAGCTTTGAGCGTTTCCAGACAGCCGAAGTTGAGGCACGATTTAAGAACCTCCAAAAATGGCAAGTATATTTGGAGGAAAGTTTTGCTTTCCCATCAGATAACGAAGAGCCATTTGGACCAGAGGTCATGGATGTGATTCGAAAGCACAATTGGGAGAAGTTTGCTCATCATCCTAAAGTCGTAGCACCGATAATGGTCAGAGAGTTTTACGCTCATTTAGAAGACCCTTCCCAACACACTGTTTATGTCAGAGGGAAACTCCTTCGGTTTTCCCCTTCGACACTCAACAGATACTTTAAGTTGGGGAAAGTGGAGGGTCAGCATAAGACGTTTGTGGATAAGGCATACCAAGAGACTTATAATGGAGTACTCGAAGATCTTTATTTTGGATGGGCTAAGTTTGAGGCAAACGCACCAATAAGGAAAATGGTCGATCGCTAAACCTGTTGTAAAGTTGTGGAATCATTTTCTCAAGGGAAAACTTATGCCAACTTCTCATAACACGAATGTGCTCATGAAAAGACTGATGCTTTTACACTCGATAAATTACGGGAGAAAAATCAATGTTGGAGGACTCATCTTCGAGCAAATACATGAAAGCACCAAAAGAAACCGAGGGTATCTCTTTTTTCCTAACTTGATAACTGCTCTGTGCAGGAAAAAGAAAGTGCCTGAGGAACCATTTGAAGATTTCATCAAATCTAATGAGGGAATTACTAAAAAGAAAGTGCTAGAGCTTATGAGTTTTGATGAAAATGCCACGTATTAAGGTTTGGATAGAGGAGCAAAATCTATTGTCTCGGCCAAAATGGCAGTAGTGGTCCCGTACAGCGAGAAATGTGAGAGAAGATCGAGCACTTAGAGAATCAGATCAAGATCTTATTTGGGTACGTCAAGGCACGGGACACGTAACTCAATGACTTTTTCAAGGAGTTTCTCCCGATCACAAAAGAGAATTTGCTGCCTTTCCCTGAGGTCATCCTAAAACACATCACTGGCAGCAGTACCTTCCATGCCTCGACATAGAATGTTGCCCCAGAGGTACCCACAGACGTTCCCCCACTGGCCACTCATGTCTCGCCCATACTAGAGGAAGACCACGGTGACACAGATGAATTCCTCAGCTCTTCCTCCTTCTCTACTTCCAAAAGCACTCAAGAAATTCCACCCAACTTCTTCACCGATGAAGATTTCACTCCTGCCCCGACTCAAACCGAGCAAGCTCTAGTACAGACCCCCATGTGTCAAGCAACACAAGTCCATGAAAAAAGCTCAAAGCCAAACTCCAGTTCCTGTACAACCCATTCCAATTGAAGAATAACTAAGATTAGCACGAGCCCCGAGCACCAAGAAACGATCAAGCAAACGACGGGTCGTGTCCTTCATCCATCCCCTTCAACGATAGTAGCAGTAGATTCGGGATTAGAGAGTCCCCCTCCTCCAAAATGACGTCGAACGAGGGCATCCAGTCAAGACACACCACCACAGTAAGATCACATTTTAATTTTTTTAGCATTTGCATATAGATACATGTAGTTTAGTTTTTCATGCATTGAGGACAATGCATCCCTCAAGTTTGGGGGAGGTATTGTAACATACTTTGTTAAAAAGTAATTGATGATATTTGGCTGAAAATTTTGGTTGTCATGATATAAGCATGTTAAGTTTATTGTTTGGAAAAGATTAAGGATGCCCAATGATGAATGCATAATTTGATTGCCTAGGCCAGAATTATTGTTAAAGACTGTCTAAATAAGAGAACGAACCCTACGCCAGATTCTTTAAAAATTTACAAACACGATTGTAGGTTGTCTCTGCTTGAGGTAATCAGTAAAATTTTTAGGAAATAACTTTCTTCTTGTCGATACATCGAAAAATTTTAAGGTTAAGATTGAACTCATTAGTATTTAAAACTTGAAGAATAAAAGGGACACTCCTCTATGTAATGGCATAATTAGAAAACTCCATGAAAAACTAAGAGTTGTCGAGGGATATGAGTGAATGAAAGTAGTCACAGGATGACTCTACCTGACGAGCTTGGGGGTGGAATGTATGCTCCCTTTCACCTAGAGTGTGGGAGGGTAAGTGTGATGAGCTAACTTCCTAAAAAAGAGAGTTTATAAATAACTATGAGTGGAAACTGAGCCCGAAAAATAATTTGATGCCTTGACAAACTAGAAGAACTTACTTAAAGTTTTCTAACTACTTTAATGCATAGACTGATTACAATCACGTCCACACAATAGTAAGAGATCATGACTATGGAAGGTACTTGATTGATATGACAGTCGAACATGTTGAGACCAACTATTAACTGAGGGCTGAAATCTCAAACCACATGATTTTCTTAATACTGCTTTGTCATGACAATTAAATTTTTTTCTGGCTATCGTACATTGCTTGAGGACAAGCAATTGCTTAAGTTTGGGGTGTGATAACTCCATAAAAAAACTCAATTTCTAGTCTTTTCACTTAAGTTATTGCTCGTCTAAACAAAGTATGCACAACATTTTAGTTGCATTTAGGTTATATTTGTGGTGGATAAGTTTTGCTTCGGAAAAATTTATTTGGTTTGACTAATGCTGCTGAAGAGAAAGGGTTTGTGTGGATTATGTATGTGTAGGAAATTTACTTAGGAAGAACATTTCTGTCACGACAACGTAATTTTTAAGGGCCAATGGGATAAAGAAGTTAAAGAAAGTGAGGAGAAGATTTATCTCGCCAAGGCAAGGTTTATCTGGAAAGTTTGAAGTGGATACGACAAAATCGTCCATGTCACATGCCAGTTGTACGACTTTCTTCACGTGCAAGCAAGCCCTCAAGATTCTGACAACAGCCAGCCGTCTTTCCTTTTTTAGCCTGGACAAGACAATAACGGGTATCTAGGGAATCTTTACTTATGCGAAACCCTAGGAGATTTCCCTTTATAAATACCAAGCCATAGCTGCCAAAAAGAAGGGAATGAAGTTATAAGAGCTTTACTTGAAGTGTGAGCAAGCAACTGTAGTGCTTCCCCACCTTTTACCAACTGACCTTCCTTGGTGTCCTCTATAGCCAAACTGTAGCAGAGTGGTGATCAGGTCTCAAGAGAGGTTGACCGCCAGGGCAGGCGCGGTGTTGATTAGAATTGTCACGATAGAGCCCCCGATTTTGGGAGTCGTTCTTCCTTTGATCTTAATTTCTTTACGTATTTGGGGTTGTATTAAAACGATGATACTTGGTTGACTTTTTGATAACACCATGAACTGTCTTACTTGGTGTTAATCTTTGGTTTGCCTAAACAATTATTTTCTACTTTATGAATGATGAATTGTTATTATGCTCATAACTGTTTTGTTCATTATTTGAATATTTTACTTAGGCACTGTAAGAGCTTTGAGAGTTTGCCTAGGGACTTGGTGAAACATGTCTTAGCAATGTAATAGCATCGAGAGATTGCCCTTTGTCTAGATATTGATTCTTATATTCAATAGAATTAAGATAGATCCACGTGAACAAAGAAATGGATATGAGATGGTGATGTTCTAACTTGTCTACCTTAGAGACAAGGAGCGGGTTTTAATCGACTAAAAGGGATAGACGCTAAAGTAGGATAGACAATGACTATAGTTCACGCTGAGATGTATTGCTGCAACAACAGCCTGACAAACCAAGGGTTGTAGTTAATGCTGAGTATTATTGCCATAACAACTGCCTAAGAATACTTAGTAATCTTGTCGGGTTGCTTTAGCACGTCATAACAATTCATTCTGGACTTAGAATAATTTCTTGTCAATACAAAAGATTAGCATGGGTGCTCTGTGATAATTTTGAATATTTGAGGTTATTTTGGATATATTTGAATCAACGTTTGTCCTTGCTTTATTTATTTTACTTCGATAGTTTTGCACATTTATTTTGTCTCAACCAAACTTTTCTACAATCATACTTTATAATATTTTCTTGCTTTATTACTAATAGTTTTCTAATTTGACAAGATATTAGGAATTAGCTTGTGACAACTAGTTCTGGTTATGGTGAAGCTTAAAAACATTCGACCAATCCCTGAGGAGACAATAACTCACTTACCTTATATTACTTGATTCGATTATGTATACTTGCACATAATTGCTTGCCTTAGTATATACATTTACAAGCGATCAATCGTATGTTTTAAGTATGATGAGTCGGTATCAAGCATACCCTGGTGAAAATCACTGGGTTACAGTTAAAAATATCCTTAAGTACTTAAGAAGAACTAAGGATAAATTTCTTCATTATGGAGGGGAAGAAGAGCTTAGTGTAAAAGGTTATACTGATGACAACTTCCAAACTGATAATAATGACTCATGATTGCAATCTGGTTTTGTGTTTTGTCTTAATGGAGGTGTTGTGAGCTGGAAAATTTTGAAGCAAGACAGAGTAGTTGATTCTACAACAGAGGCTAAATACATTGCAGCTAGTGAAACAGCAATAGAGGTTGTTTGGGTCAAGAAGTTCATAAAGGAACCCATATCTCATCAACGATCCAAACATATTCATAGCCGCTTTCATCTCATTTGAGATATCATAGATCGAGGAGATATGGAAATATGCAGAGTACACACAGATGAAAACATTGTTGATCCCTTGACGAATCCTCTGACACAGCAGAGGCATGATTGTTACACTGAGTCACTCAGTATTAGATATGTGATTTATTGGTCTTAGAGCTAGTGGGAGATTTTTAGAGTATGCCTAAAGACCAATCATATATTGATTGTAATAATACATTTATTTATCTATTTTATTGAATAAAGGCATTACCGCAATTATTTTCAGTTATATATATATATATGTTTAACATAAACTGAAAGATAATAAAGTCCATATAATAACAAAATTGTTATTATTAAAAGATCACTAGTCAAGTATTATTATGGGAATGGACAGTAATAATACGCTTAAGACTAACATGTTATTGATTGATGACAATGAGTTGTCAATGACATAGAGATGTCAGAATTGATACATGATTATGTTGTTAGAGAACAATATATTGGATTGACCCACCATGAGCATATGTCTTGGATTATTATGTGACAGCCATAACATTGCTCATGATGATGTCTATATGTATGATCCTCAGACTTGAGATCAATATTATCCCAACATATATTGTTGTATGTTTTAATGCAGTTAAACAAGCTCCGTAACTGGTTGCTCTATAAAGATTATTATTGAATATATCTCAATATATGTAGTGGGTGTGTATGATTAAAATAGGATTTGTCCTTCCTACATAATAGGAAATATATCACAAGCTACTTGATTGAGTGAGACTAGAAACACATGGCAATGCTTGAATAAGTTGATATGAGATATCACAAATTATCCGTTAATTAAAGTCTACTCAAGATATCAAGAAACAATAAATGGGTTATACAAGTGTGACTATTCCAAGACTTGTGCCTATTATAGATATAAAGGACAAAAGGATGTAATACATAAAAGAGTTAATCACGAAGATGATATGTCGAATCATAATTTCTTGTAACTTAGGTGACAATGATATATGCTAGATGTCACTCATTGTATGTGATATTAGAATTGTTCTAATAATTACTACTAACGCTAAAATAACCTACAGGGTCACACCCTAGGATTAAAATGAACAAAGATATACAATTTGTTATATGTTACTAAAATATATATAGAGTTAATATATATATATATATATATATATATATTTGATATACAGATGATTTTAATTATCCTGAATATAGTAAGTAAACATTAAAAGAATATAATTTTGATTACAACCCTTTTAATGGATATTTATATTGGAATAATGAAATAAGATTTTAAATAAGCATTAAAGATTTTAATTCAAATTATAAGTCTTTAATGTATGTTTAATTTGAATTAATAAAATAAGTTTTTTAATTTGAAATAACTTAAAATCCCTAATATGTTAGGGTAACTGATATATTTAAATGAGGTAAGGTCTAGCAGCCGTTTTACTTCTTCTGTTTTTCTCAAAACTGATTCTGGGAAAAGAAAATTTTGCTCTCAATCGGGTGAACTAAGTAGAGGTCGAGACGTGTTTTTGTGGAGGTTTATGATTCGAACCGTTCGTGGACACCACTAGTCGTTGTTGTCTTTGTTGTTTTCAAGGAACCCATTGTAAGTATTCGCATCCTTTCCTCTCGATTTCGGTTTTACATACTTGGATCGCTAGTGAGACCGTCGAGTTTTTGTTTTCGTTGGGTTGTGTGGTGCGGTGACGGTCCTAACATCCGAGTCACACAACATTAGAGCTACACTCGACTATCATTTTAATTATCTTAGAAGTGACTTGGATGCATCTGTATGTTTCTTAAACAAACAAGACAATCTTATACACAAGTAAACTCAGGTTTCATCATCATTTCTCGAATATCAAACAAAGGCATAAGTCTTGCGGAATCTTACTTCATAAAGTTCTTATTATGATCACACATACGACATTATTATAGTTCATCACATTCAGGTGAGGTTGTTCTCTCACTCATCATTATCTCAATCGTTCTATATTCTATAATGTTATACAAGAGTTCATTACTCTTTTAGTAACATTATTCTGGTAATTAACACCTAAGGGTGTTGGCCATTTATTAAAATGGGTCTTTTAGTAATTTATGCCCTTAAGGCAATTAATATCGTCACTAACCACATGTTATATTATTCACTAGCTTGATACTCATCTTGGGTTCATTGTTCATTAGTGACCCTCTAATCACTTTCATCACAATCTCTGCCAATCCACCTTTTAATTATCTGGACACCTTGCACGTCATTGATTTATGAATATTCACATGGTATATGGTTATTCTCGTATGTTATCCAAAAGGTATGCCATATTGCTTGTATGCATTTCTTTAAAATAATTAGTCATTTAAAAAACATTCGTTATGTACAATTTTAAGGGTACTTTTGAAGTTTCTTACTCATTAAGGGTATTTTGGACATTTGTGCCACTTAAGGAGTATTTGGATCATTTCATAAATCATGACTCTTTTTCAAGCTTAGTTATACATTTTATAACAATATATAGACATTTATGTGCAACAAGTGATGTTTATAATCTTTTGATATTGAAGAATATTGATACTCAACTAAGTAAATAAGTATTACAAGAATAGTACAAATACTACAAAAACAATACAAACAATGTAAGAATAATACATATATGGAAATAACAGTGCATATACTACAATAATAGTACAGATACAATAAGAATAGTAAAAATACTACAAGAATAATATTGATATTATAAAAACAATAGCGATACTACAAATATTATCGATAATACATGAACAATATCAATATCATAAGAATAATATTGATACTAAAACCTAGAAAAATAATAATAAGGCTTGGAAATCACTCAAAACCTTCACAAATACTCTAGTTTAACCCCAAATCATGTTCAAAAGTTTAAGAAGTTATATAGGGTCACCTAGAACCATATAAACACAAGTTTTACAGCAAAATCTTCATCTAGGGCATAAATCAAGCAAGAACCATCGATATGCTTAAACACTCAAATCCCAATAAAGCATCATATTTAATGGAGTGGTAACATAAAAAGGACTATAAATACACTATATTCCACAAGAATCCTAAAATGAAACTCATTTTATCAACTACACTTGCTTACACCTTCTCTTTTTGCATTAGGATTCTCACCGCCCACTACCTTTAGCCAAAACATGAAAACAAGGCTTTTGAATTAAAAAAACAAGGTTTTTGGAAGGCTTATGGATATATTAAAAACTAAATGGAACATATAAGAATCCCTTATCACCACTACCTTTTATCCAATAAGCTGGAAGAATATAAAGGAAAAGGGAAATAAAGAAGAATAAATAGAAGTGAAAGATGAAAAAGGCTTCAACCTTTTCCATCTGAAAATCACGCCCATTATATCATAGAATACCAAAAATATCAGCCTAATTTTATTTAATGGTCTTGTAATTACCTAATTTTGTATGGTTAGTTTATATTGAATGGAAAGAAAATCATAGGTTAAATGTTAATCAGAGTATTTTATTTTTATTTCTTTTCATATCACATTTAATCTCTTATTTAGGGAATGTATTGATACGATTGATTTAATTTCTTTAATTAAGGGATGTGTAGATATGCTTTAATCTTAGTTGTCGATGTAAATTATTTAAACCGTTAGATGTGAGGTGGCTCAACTATAAATAGAGACATTCTCAATATCATTGAACACATAGAAAACAATAGAATTCACTTTTAACATTAGAGGAAAAAGAAAGGGAGAGTCACTCTAAGAATTGTAATTTGGAAGATACCAACAATAAAAAAAGATTTTTGCTCAAAGGTAATTCTTTTCTTTTTTTTAATTATTATTGTTTCTTTGGTCAATTTCACATGTTTTTCAAAAAGAAAACATTATTGGAAGAGAGAACCAATGAGAAAGGAAAAATGTTTTCGAATATATATTTTTTAAATATAGAATCTAAAATTCCTTAAGGTTTCTCAATGAAAACCATAATATCATTTTATTTTTATTTTTATTTTTTATTCCTATTTTTTTTTATTTACTGATGTGCTTGTTGTTTGTTAGTCAACGATCTTGTTTTTATTTGAAAATCTCATCGGAAGAGAGAAAGTAAATGAACGCGGATACGGCTTCCAAAGAGATCTTTTTAGATTAAATCTTTCCCGAGACTTCTTCATGAAAACTAAGTCGAAACGTATTCAAGGATCGAGAGGTGGATCTCCCTGTAAAATTGCACTTTGAATGGTGTTGAATTGTGGTTCGAGGGAGTCACCACCAATCTTTTTTAGGGTGTGACGATAATTTGGAAAAGATTGTTAGTTTAATAAAATTAAAATAACAAACTGAAGTCTACTTACCAAATAAAATAAACCTAAAAGTTGATTACACGTGAGAAAAGATTAACATCCCATAACGCCCTTTTAGTACCTAGTCGGTTATAGTGTTGTCTTAAAAGTGAATTCAAACTTTAATTTAACTAATGACCCTTAAAATTACTACTTATACATGAAGGATGAATAGGATAATTCTACATATAAAAAAGAGAATAAGATTCGCTAGTAAAACATAAAATATCATGAATAAATAAAATATTAATACTGAAATAAAATAATTAATTTAACTGAAAATGAGAAAGAACAAAAAAAACTATGTTAGAAATAAGATAACAACAATAAATCTCAAAACTAAAATGATGAATTAACTTTGTGAAAATAAAATTAGAAGTAAAATAAATAATAATAATAATAATAATAATAACCAAATGAAATAAATTAAATTAAAAAATTAATGCCTTGATAGAATATATCTGAAAATAAACAAACAAAGAAAGAGATTAAGTAAAATATAAATTAAGATACTTAAATAAAATAATACAATAATAAATGATAGAAAATGACTAAAAAATGAGGTGATAAAATAACTTAGAAACAAAGATTAAAGGTAAAATGGTAGAATAATTAAATCGAAAACAAATTAAATAGGAATGAGAAGTTTATATCTTAACCAAAAGAAACGAATAAATAAAAACAAGAAAAATTAGATTAAAGGCTAAACACAAATTAAAATTTTTTAAATAAAATAAATTAAGATATATAAAAGGACCAATTTAAAATAAATAAAAAATTGAATGACTAAGTTAAATAAACAAAAATGGTAAAATGATCAAATCAAAATAATGGAGAAAGTTGGAGGACTGTGTAAATGATTTTCTCAAACTTCTTCAAAATGGGTGGGTTACACCCTGAAATGGCCTAGCACACACGTTTAATTAATTGTGGGAACAAAACATTACAAAAAATTGGTTCATTCCTTCTCTTTCTCAAATCGTGAAAGAGAGCTTTTCTCTACACTCCTCTGCTCCGATTTTTAGAAGCTGACAATGGAGCTTCCAAGATGATCGTTGTTGTTCTCAGTCCGCCGCCATTCTCCGTAGTACGTAGCTTTTCGTCGACATCTACCGCCACCGTCCACCGTAAACCGTTCACCGCTCACCGCCATTGTCGGTGTCTGATGGATACCAAATCACATTGTGAAGCTCGTATCGACGAGAAAAGTCCAGATATGGAGTCGAAATCACCGGGAATGGCTCCGATTAGCGTAGATCGACCTTTGAACGTTTCGATTTTTTCTTCCATGTCTTGAATCCACCGCTGGATAATTTTCATTTTTTGATATGTTACTAGCAGATTGATCTTCTCCTACTTCTGCATTCGGATCTTCGAACGGTTACCTCTTGCCATCGAACGCAGTTGACCGAGATAAGACTTCTTTTTCCTTTAAAAAAATGTTTCGTTCTTATCTCGTATACTATTTTTTTCGTTGTAGGATGTTTGTGAGATGGAAAAGAAAGAATATAAACTGAAAAGAAATTAAATTTTTATTGATTTTTGTGTGGGTACAGTGGTTGTGAAATCTCCCCCTTCACTCTCTGTTTCGAACTTGCTTCAATCCTCTGTCTGTGTTTTTGTGTTGATTTCCCACAACTTTAAACAACAAACATTTTCCCTTTTACAATGAAATCTAAACTCTATTAGCAATTAGTCCCGGATTTTCTGGATTTGTTGTCTGCTGAGATGATTTTCTTGCCAAATTTGGTTTAAATAAAATTTGGAGGACTATTTTTCAACGTGTGGAAGATGCGACGAGCGAGTGGAGCGGCGGCTGAAGATGTCTTGGTCTGCTAGGGTTTTTTTGATTGCCCTAGATAGTTTAGTCTTTTGGGCCATTACACCTAATGTACTTGGACTGAAATTTGTATATGGGTCTGTAATAGAAAAATAATTAATGTTACTAAAACCCATTCATTATTGCAATAGTAGATATTAATGATAATATTATTAATAAATAAAATAATAAATATGATAAATATAATATATAATAATGTTAGTAATGAATATTAATATTACATAAGATAATGATATAATACTAATAGTAGTAATAATAGATAATAATAGTGATTACTAATAAATATAATAATAGGTTAATAAGTAGGAAATAATAAGTGATATTAGTAATAAATAATGTATAAAAATATTAAAGTAAAAATAGTAAATAAAAATAATAGATAATAATAAATAGTGATTAATATTATATAATAATAATAATATAAATAGAAATGTAAATAATATAAATAATAATGCAAAACAAAGTTTAGAATAATAGAAGTAATGAGATAAAATGAAAATGAAATTTAAATTAAATAAAATTAAATCTTGGACGAAATTAGGTGTCTACTAATGTCCCTCGTTCTCCATTATTATGTAACGATAATAGTCTAATATCCCAAATTTTGGTTAGTGACCAAAATATAAGTTTTAAAAGTTTAGTGGGCAAAGTATAAAGGTGGAAAAAGTTTAGGGAACTTAGTAGTAATTTTCCCCCAAAAAATCATAAATAGATAATTTACATTTGAGAGTGGAGTTTTATTGAAATTAGATTCTTGATCTGGAATTTATGTTAAAAACTAGTATGGGTTAAAATTCGATAAAAATTCGGTAAATCAGATTGAATAGTAGTTTTGAGAAAAATTGAAGGACGCTAAATTAGACTTGAAAATATTATTTTCACATTTTAAAATGATGGAAAATAATATAAATCATTGGATTTGAGGATTTAGTTCCATGTTAAATTTGGACCGTTAGATTAAAGTGGCAAGATTGCAAGCTTATATTAGCACTAGTGTGTAAGGAAACTAAGTGCATCTAGTGGGCACGATCTTATGTGTCATATCCAGATTAGAACTAGAGCGTAAGCTTAGTGCAGGTTTAGCACTATGATGCATATTTTTGACTCGAATACCCAGAGTCTTCATAGGTTTATGTTTGGACTATGGTTATTGGTAGAAATGATTATATTTATATCATCGTCATGTTGATTATGGTAAAATATTGGACGTCAGGTAAGGTGATCTTATTGCATTAGAAAATGACATTTAATTTCATCCATGAGTTGAATTGCATTGTTTATTATTTTAATTGCTTCACTAAATATATACTTAGATTGCGATGATTTTCACACATAGGTAAAAAAATCGTAGAAGTAAGCAGTACTAAGCAACTTCAAGCATCGGAGAGTATATTTACATTATCAGTAATACATCATTTGATGTGATTTTGACTTAGTTAGTGACATGTACGTATGAATGTCCTAGTTGCTCTTTTGAACCATTTTGGAACTGGTTTGCAATGGCTAAACTAAACTTTTTGTACTATATTTCACTATAGATTTAACTATAAAATAGCTCCTCACCGTTGAGTTAAGTCAAAATGCAGTCAATTCTATACGTGTTTTCGGGTTAAGTATCCTTCATCGTGAAGTCGAAACCTGGCCTGCAAACTTCAACTCGAAACTAGTTCTTCGTTACTGAGTTAAGCTAGATTGCAGTCGATTTTGAGTTGAATTTCAAACCCAATATCATTCTCAGTGGAATTGAAATTGAGTTTGAAAATATTTTAAAGAAAGGTGGCTCCTCTCAGCCGAGTTAAACCAAAATATAGTCGGTTCTTGATGTGCTTCTAGGTTAAATATACTTTATCATGAAGTTGAAACCACCGCTGAGTTAAGCTAGATTGTAGTCGATTATGTGTTGGCTTTCGAACACAATATCCTTCATCGTGGACTTGAAATTGACTTCGATAAGATTTGACTAGAAGGTGGCTCCTCATCGCTGAGTTAAAACAAAATGTAGTCGGTTCTTGATGTGCTTTTGATTTATGTATCCTTTGTCGTGAAGTTCAATCCTAGCCTGAAAACTTTAACTAGTAACTAGCTCCTTACCACTGAGTTAAGCTAGATTGCAGTCGATTCTGAGTTGGCTTTCGAACCCAAAATCCTCCGTTGTGGAGTTGAAATTAACTTCAAAAAGATTTGACTGGAAGTTCGTTCCTCATCTCTAAGTTAAGCCAAAATGATGTCGATTATTGATGTGCTTTCGCGTCAAGTATCCTTTTTTCGTGAAGTTGAAACTTGGTCTGAAAACTTCAACTGGAAACTAGCTCCTCGCCGCTGAATTCAGCTGGCTACAATCGATTCTGAATTGGTTTTTGAACCCAATATATTCTGTCGTGGAGTTGAAGTTGACTTCAAAAATATTTTAAATAGAAGGTGGCTCCTCATTGCTGAGTTAAGCCAAGTGAAATGATTCTTCATACGACTCCCCTTCAAGGGTTTCAACTAGGTGAAGGATTCTTTGGATGACTTCCCTTCATGGGTTTAAGCCAAGTGAACTATTTTTTGTTGACTCCACTTCGAGGGTTTAAGACAAATGAAATTATTCTTCTAACGACTCTCTTTTGTCTTAAGCTGGGTGAATGATTCTTTGGGTGGCTTCTTTTCATGGGTTTAAGCCAAGTGAAATGTTTTCAGATGATTCTATATTCACAGGTTTAAGCCAAGTCAAATGATTCTTCAAACGACTCCCCTTCACAGGTTCAAGCCATGTGAAAGATTATTTTGATGACTCCCCTTTGTGGGTTTAAACCAATACTGGTCGTCTTTTGAGCTCAAAATCCTTCATTTTGAATTTAAAATTGCCTCAAGTAATCTGCAAAATTGTATATGTGTATGTAGTGCAAGTTAATGTCATGTCCTTATGCATTAAAATGTGTCATTTTTTACATCTTCAATTTCGAAGAGAATTCTCACTATTCTTCAGTTAATCTTGATATTCTCTTATCTTCAAAATTTCTTGATGTCTTGTAAATAGCTTTAATCGTTGCAGTGTATTGAGTCATGGATTCTTCAAAGAATTTCTTTGGGTAACATGAACCATTTATATGAGTGTGTCTTTTTTAATACTCATGTTTTTCAAAGCATAAGGACCATTAAGAGAAAACTCGAGTCATTCCTATAAGTGTAACACACTAAACCCTATTGGGCCTAAAGTGCCACATTGGGCTACCAAGGGAACCTTTGATTTTCAAAACATGTTTGCTTTCCTTTCAAATAATTTAAATGGTATCATAATAAACATAAATAATAGTTACAAAAATATTTTAGAAAAATCGGAGCTCCGTGACATAATTTAAAACCAAAATAATACAAAATTTGAGTTATAAATATGAATACATGAGTAAGGTTCTATGAATACATATGTCCACTAAAGCTATGGTACATTATTCTAAAGAAGATGCTGGAAGTTCTGCTATGACTATGCTCCACGAACAACTCAAGCTGCTGACCTGCCAACGGAAAACATCCAAAAAATGAGCTTACAAATCCCAATAATATAATCGCTAATCTAAAGAAACAACATGAGTTCCATAAACATAAACATGCTAAAGACGTGGTATTAAGCAATAGGTACATGCATGATCTAGATCAAGTGCCGCCTACTTAAGGCTTAATTGTTCTATCACTGAAGTAAGATGTCTCATGCTTCCCTTAATCCTCTCCTAAGGTATTTTCCATGAGTACACCTCTGAAGGGTCTCTAATCCTAATGACTATAACTGCTGCACACTATCTAAATGTAATTCTATTTCTCATGTGTAATATCTGAATGCAACATTGACTCTGCTATGCATTCGTTGAATTCAACACTTGCTCTGTCGTACATTATCTGAATATAACACTGACACTACTATGAAACACACATTCATCAAACAAAAAAGCTGAGGTAGGCATCATGGTGCTGATGAGGGTTTTACATCTCGGACCTCACACACCCCTCTAACCTACGTATGAAACCATTGGGTATCTGGGGTGAGATTCGGAGATGCATCAGATGTAATACCACAAATTTTAGTCAGTGACTAAAATGTAAGTGTTAAAAGTTTAGTGTTAAAGTATAAATTTGGAAAGGTTTAGTGACCAAAAATGTAATATTTGAAATTTATATTTTTTGTTTGTAAATAAGTAGTTTAGTTCAAATTAATGTTTTCGTGGTAATTATACTTTTGATTTGGGATTTGTATAAAAAGTTATAAAGCACTAAAGTTCAGTAAAGAATTGGATAATTGGATCGAATCAAAATTTCAAGAAACTTTGAAGGATGGTAGATGAAGATTGGAAATATTATTTCCATATTTTAGAACAGTGAAGTTTATTCTGGATCGGTGGAATTAAAGTTAATTTTCCCTAATTAGCCAAAATTGGAAAATTTTAGTGACTAAATTACAACTTTTGAAAATTGCATGGTTAAAGTAGAAAGTAAACTTCAATTTGGTTCATCTTTGACTATGACATATTTCATTGGAAGATATTTTCAATGCCAAATGGTAATTATAACGATTCATTAATGACAAAGTTGGAATTTCTTATTAAATGAACTTTAAATTCACTTGGTTTATATTAAGGCATGTGTATTAAGTGATAAGTGGGGGGTAATCATCAAAATTTCATCTTCTTCTTCAACCAGCTGTGACTTCCATTGAAGGTAAGACGAGCTTTTTAATTTGATTTTCAAGCTTCCATGGTTGATTTTTTATAAAGCTATTAGATAGAAAATAAATCCTCTTGAAATTCTCTATCAACTCGAATAAAAATTTCATGGTGAACCTGTTTTTATGATGAGATTGGAAACTTGGGTTTACAAATGGTTTGTTGATTTTGAAGATTTTATGAAGGATTATTATGTTTTTGGTGTTGTGGATTAATTTTCAAGTATGGGTGATGATTAAAAACCAAGTGTACAAAGTACCTATAGTATTCGGCCATAGGAAAGAAAATTAGGTGAAAAATGTTGAAAATTTTCTTATGGTCTAGAATTGATATTAGAAGTATTCTACATGTTTTGGAGATTAATTTGGATCAAACTAGAAGATTGAAATAGAAAAAAAAAATGTTATTTTGTAAGTTTTGAGAATTGTGAGATACTTATGTATGAATGTGTAAATTGGGGTATTCAATGTTGAATATTAATCATGGAATGCTTAATTTTAAGTTAGAGTAATGATTTGGGACCAAAGTGTAAACGTGGTGAATTTTGAAGGTGGAATTTGAATGCTCTTAATATCTAAGGACTTGATTGCAAGTTTATTAAATGTGAAAGTATCATGTGGGAATATACTAAAATGCTAGAAATTGATTACTATGATGTTAAATTTCAATTGAAGCTATTGTTTAGGATTAATTTGTAAGTATCGTTAAGATAGTGATTGGAATAAATGACAGTAATAAATAAAGATGAAATTACATGTTCTTAAATGCTGAAGGATTGGTTTGAGTTTATTATTAAGGTGTTGGAATTTTTATTAATTAATGTGAAGCGATCATAATGGTGAAGGACCATTATGAATCAAATGGGAAAAGTTTATATGAATTGTAAAAAAGAATTCATAAATGGTTTTTTGAATATAAAGTTGGTAAAGGTTGAAGAGTTGATGATGAAAAATAAATATTTATGGAATTGAAGAATTGTTTTGGGAAGTTTAAAGTATATTATCTGATGTTATATTTTAAATTATGGATGATTTCGAGTATGAATTGCCCAAGTTATGAATTTTATATTAGTAAGATGAAAATGATTAAGATTTAAAATGATTTATTAATAAATGGATATGATATTATCTGAAAGCTCATTTTATATTGGATGGAGATTCATAGGTACACTTGGTGTTCCATGAAATTGAGTAATTTTGATTTTGATTTTGATCTGGTACATTCATGTACATTCTGAATGGCACCGTTGGTGCAAATAATATGATTGCACTTATAGTGAATATTCTGATTCTGATGATAGCAGAGTGAAGTGCTTGGTGCGCACATATATGTTTGACTCATGTACCTTATATTCTCTCTCACATATACATTGGGCTATGAAAATAAATATGAAATTTCTAAAAAGTATATGAAAAGAAAAGAATATGATAATGAAATATGAAAGTTCTAAAATATGTTTGAATGAAAAGGTATATGAAATGATTATTTTGTTTGATAATGTTTATCATGATTTTTAATAAAATCATGACATGACGATTTTCATGTTTCTAATGAAGAAAAATGGCTTGAATATTTGGTTTGAAAGTTTTGAGATTTTATTTGAGTTACTTTTAATGTTTTATCATAATTCTGATTATCCTAATTGTTTTATATCACCTTGAGTTATTATCACCTTACTAAGTTTTACTTAGCAAGTGATTATTTTCATGTGTAGGTTCAGTTAATAAATAGGACACGAAGTAAAGAGCCTCTTAAGCATTTTTTGGAGATTATACTTATTACATGTATCAGTAAGATGTCTCTAATGTTACTTTTGACTGTTACTGGCATGTATATTTATATATGTTAGTTGTTTTATCGAATTTGTTTAAAATGGTCTATAATAGTAAACTAGGACCATTTTATTTTGGCTAGTTTAGTTATGTTCATATTTATGAATGAATATTGTATATATATATTATGCTTTTAAAATGATTCATAAATTAAGCAGTGTTTAGTAGTTTTATATAGTTTATGAGATAACGCTAAATACATAATTGCTACATAAAAACCTGATTCGTTTTGAATTACTGAATATTATTATATAATTTTACATTATTAATGAAATAGTTTTAAAGTCGAAAAAAGAGATGTTTTACAATGAACAAAATTTTAAGCATTTATGTTCAACAAATTTCTGTAATGTTTGTGTAGCGTCCTTAACTCGTATTTCAATACTATATGGGTTATGGGTGTTACATAAAACAGATACACCCCACCAACTTACTCTGTCCAGTTTTGGGGCATCTATGCCTAGTTGACATCTAAAGTGCCTTGTCACTGACTGATATATACTTGGACATTCTAATAAACAAGATAATCTTCATACTACCAAAGTAAGTTGGGTATCCTGACTGTTTCTCAAGCATCACACAAAGGCTAGTTTTATGATACTTATCTCTTTAGATGTTTTAAGCTATTACTGATCTCGTTTACTGCTCTCCCTAGTTGTAATCTTTCTCGTTCTCTTATCTAGAACGTTATGTAATAATTTATTAGCATGTTATTACTAATAGTATGCTCTAATCTGATTGTTCACTACTTGAGGGCATTTTAGTCAATGTCTTTCTCTACAGAAGTTTGTACATGTTTTGTGACTTCACGATGATTACTATGTTTTCTATTTACTAGTTTTTATTCTAGCTAGCCCGGTACATGATTCGGTTTGTTACTATGTAACGACACTCTATTTGCACTTACTATGCTTCTCCTCAATTCACTCTTGAATTAGAGGGACAACTATACGTTCACCATTCGCTAACATCCTTGCAGCACGTAACTCCGCTATTTTGTAATTTGATTGTTTCTTCATATTGCTCCCTAGTACATCCTCTGTAATGGTACTTCATTCTTAGGTATTTATTACATGTTCAACTGAAGATACTTGGACCTTAACTGAAGATACTCTAATTGTAACCAACTCCTACGAGTGTCTCTGGGCCCCTTTGGTCATTTACATCCCCCACAGACTAAGGTATACCATTACGGATCATCCTTAGCTCTTATCAACCTTAACCGAGTAGAAACTGATCATCCAATGTGGGTAGTATCGATACTCTACTTGTAGTATCGATACCCTATGAGTATCAGTACCAAAAATGACTTCTACTGCTGAATATAGAGCTTAATATTGATATTGTTACCCTAAGTATTGATACTGTAGGGGAAATATCAATACTCCCTACCAAAAATCCCTAGATTTTGCCCTAAGTCATCCAGTATCGATAATGTTTATCCCAAAAATCACTCTAAAGTTCATAGTTTGATTCTTAATCATGTGTTAAAGATGTAGGAAGTTATTTAGGGTCCTAAGGTGTCATAAAAACACGTTTTATATATAAAACATCATTTAATCATGAAATCATGGATAAACCCTAAAATGCTCAAAATACTCAAATCATACCAATTTTTCATATTTATGAAAGCCTTAATACTTCGAAGGATTAGAAGTACACTACCTTGATGTGTTATTTTAACCACTAAACACTCTTCTCTAAGTCTTGGATGGTAAAACCCCCCATTTTTCTTGCAACAAAGAACCCAAGACTTTGATTGAATAAAATGTTGTTGTTGGAGGAATTATGAACGAAATTGAAGCATTATAAAGGGCTCAGGATCTTACCTTTGCTATGGAACTTGGAGAGGAAAATGGGAGAATGGAAATGAGAATGAAGGAAAGAAGAAATGAAGAGAAGAATGAGATGAAGAGATAAAAAGCCTTCATATTTTAAAAAGGGTGAAATTATGCTTTTGGTCATTTTCATATTTCTATCATTCAAAAATCTCATTTTTATGATTAATTGGGCCTAATTCCAACCCAGTTAAACCTAACATCTTAAGTTATGAAATTCACGAGGTCTACATACCTCTCGAGTAAACCCTAAACTACTAACCCTAAATTTAGGGGTTACAATAAGTCTCGTATCAAAACCTCTATCTACCTTTGAAACACCTGCACTTTCTAGAAAATTTTTGAACAGTGATACACAATGATCTCTTTTCGAAGTGAATAAATTACCTATTCTTAATTTTAGTGCATGATGTAAAAAATTAGGTTCTCAATAGAAAAGGTTTTGTCTTATTTATATGAGTGGAAAAAGTTTTTTTGGCAAGTACGTGGCAAACAATTTGTAAAAAGAAAGGAAATGAGTAGTAGATGGGTGACCTAAATATCAATGATATAGATTTCTTTGAACTAGCATGTCATCGATTAACTTGTATGTAGCTTCCATCAAAGGGACTTCGAAGGTTGCGTCAATGGTACAAGATTCCTCCCAAATCATCAAGTTTTCTAAGATTTTCAGATGCTATAATTGAATCTCTGGCTTCATTTAATTTTGAACTGGTGCCTTCACTAATAATGTCTCTTCAATTCATGACCTTCTCATGTATGAATCTTGACTCGTTACTCAGGTCACCCTTTGTGGGTTTTAAGCTTAAGGCTTCTATTCCAAGATGCCCTTTGTGGGTTTTCTTCTTAAACCCTCATTTATTATTTTTTTCATTTTTCTAAACCATGTATTAAAGTTTTGGAAAAATTATAGAAATAAAAGTTAACCCTGACGTGCGGGATGAAATATAAAGATAATCTCTTTCAATCAAAAATTCTTGTATGATTAGAAAGTATTTTTAGGCATGTAACGTAGGCTAGGGCTCACAGTTTTGAAAGAAAAGGATATATAGGCTCAAACACGTGTTTAAGGTTGATTAAACCAAGGATCAAAGCAATTCATTATTTTTGCATAAATTTGCTTCGTCAATTATTTTCTTCTTGCTTCTATTTTATCACTCTAGGTTGTCCACTTATGGGCTTTCACCCTAAAGGACAATTGTTTTGACAATCTAGATTTTAGAACTAGCTTCAGTTGACTAACACCGTCGTTTGAGATCACTTCATTTGTGGGAGTTGTTGTTCATTTGTGATGTTACACTTGAACTTTCTGTTGCATTTGCATTTGCATTTGTCATGTTCATGTTGCATTATTGTTACTACATTAAGGATTAGGATGCTAGTGTAGTTGATGAAAATTTTCAAATTCTTTTTGATGAAGTTCAATGATAATTTTTTTAGTAGTGAAATGTATGAGGAATACGTTAGATTCTTGTTAAGGTTATGATTTTGTGGAAAACCTTTAACACAATAGGTGTATGCTTTCAATACTTAAAGGCATTAGAAATTGTTGAACCATGCAAATTTCACAGAATTAGTAGGTATTATAGAAAACATTTGAACTTTTAAAAAATGCTAGAGGTGCCTAACAATGGCTCTAGCATTGATTTGGACAAAAAGATACTAGAGGTGCCCGAAATTGTCTTTAGTGAAAAAAAGAAAAGAAAAAAGTACTTTTCAAATTTCCAATCTACTAGAGGTGCCTAAAACAGGCTCTAGTAATGAAATGGTAAGAAAAGCGGATCTTAGAGGTGCCTGACATTGGCTCCAGTAATAAAATAAATTGAGGATGATATTTCTACAACATTGAAAATTTAAACAAGTGAGTAGGATCAATTCTTTCAAATTTGGCTAAGTATTGATTGGATACACCTTGCTTGCACACTACATCACTCTATCGATTCTGACTTTGGTAAGTTGACAATACAATTCTTAATTTGAGATCAGTTACATTTGTGGTAACAATGAAAACTTCTGAGAACTGAATAAGTAAATTAAAAATCTTAGTTGGCTTAGCAACATTATTGTTTAGCATAATTATTCCTTGCATTGTAGTTGGTTGAGGATAAGCAAACACTTAGGTTTGGGGGTGATAACTCTCCAAACGAGTTATATTTTAGATCATTTTTACCAAGTTTAAGTTTGCACTATAGTATTTTTAGGATCATATTTAGATTTATTTTAGCATATTTTACATCATTTGCATATTAGGAGTGAATTATTGGTACTTAGGTTGATTTTAATGTTTTTACTACAAAACTGATGGTGTGACATTGTTAATGTTGTAGTCGTTACTAAGCGCTAATGCTAGATTGAATTACCAAGACGATACTGCAGTATGTCTGATTCATCGGGAAGCTTGAGAAATTTTAGGAATTGATATTTCACTGCTGTTGTAGGATAAATGTTGAAATTTGAATTTTAAAAGGGAATTATCATAAAAAAGGATTTTCCTATTGGTGGAAAGTTTGACTTTGATAGGATATTTGTTGAAAACATTTTGATGTTTCGATATAACAAATTAAGTAAAATGAATTTTAAGACTTTACAAATGATTTTCTAAGTATATTCGATTTAATTACTCGAATATCAAATTATTACTCCAAGTCTTTCAAGATCAATTTCAAACCTTACTAAATGTGTAAAATTGTGTTTTATACTTAATATATTTTTGAAACTATTTTCACAAAGTATTTTGAACCAAAATCAAGCCTAAAATCGATTTTTCAAAGGGATGCACCGATGAACCAATCCATGCATCAATGCACCAATGAATAAATTGAACATCGAATGCAATTAATGCACCGATGCACTCTCTATGCATCGATGCACTCGGGTTTTAATGAAAACATCGAATGCATTTTATGCATCGATGCACACACCATGCATTGATGCACTTGGGCTTTTTCAAAACATTGAATGCATTTTATGCATCGATGCACGATTAGTGCACTGATGCACTAAGTGTTCCAGAGGTCAAAATATTTGAATTTTACACTTGATGCACGGATACACCTTGTTATGCATCAATGCACTGATGCTCCCAACTGATTTAATTAATTGTTTTCACACTTAAACGGCTCTATTGACTTCACAAATCATCCCCAGCATTCAGAATCATTTGAAGGAGTATTTAAACAAGTTTAGAAGCCATTGATCAACAACAATCAAGAAGGAATCAATAGAGAAACAAGAGAGAAAACATCAAACATCAAGTTTGTGCAATTCAAGTCAATTTTCCTTTCAATATTCATTTTGCTTTCAAGAACACAATTTGTGCTCATTTGTAATCATCTCTTGAGTGTTCTTATCTTGTTCTAGAATTGTGCAAACATATTGCCTTGTGAGTTTTCCTTGTAAGTTTTCTTGGAAAGTTTGGAAAGAATTGGGGTATAATTCTTAAGAAAGTTGTAAGGTTACTCTTTGTCCTCAAAAGAAAGAACAAATTAGTGAATTTGTTGGAAACTCCTTAGTGTAGATAGTTAAGGTAGTGGACGTAGACTTTGGTTGATAAATTCGAACCACTCTAAATCGCTGTGCAACTTCTTTCAATTTTCTGCAAAAGCTTCCACCAAAATTTTAATTATCAATTCACCCCCCTCTTGGCCGATTCCAACAATCGATTAACTCAATAATTAGTATCATAGCCTCACTCATTTGAAGGTTGAATTGCCTCTTGATTCGATTCAGGAAGAGTTATGGAGCTAATTATCTTATTGGAAGAATATGATGATGTATTTCATTCAAGCAAGTGATATGGGAGCATGGAATATCATAGAAGATGGACACATCAAACCCTCTACTCACCCGAGGTTATGGAGTGAAGGAGAGACAAGAATGTTCCAGCTCAACTTCAAAGCTATCCATATTATCTTTTGTGCTCTTGGACCAAATGAATACGGAAGAGTTTCATCTTGCACAACTGCCAAGGAGATATTGGACAAACAAATGACAATCTTGTAAGGAAATTAGTTTACTCTCTTCCAAAAGCTTGGCAATCAAAGAAGACGGTGATCATCGAGGCTAAGAACTTGAAATCCTTGACCCTCGATGAACTTATTGGCTCTCTCCTCATACATGAAATGATGCTTAAAGAAGAGGAAGATCTTGAGAAAAGAAACGAGCCAAAGAAGGAGACGGAGAAGAAGAAGAACGTGAGAATTGCTCTCAAATGAACAAAAGATGATAGTGACTTAGATGAAGATGACGATGACGAGGAAATGGCATTATTTTCCAAACGGTTCAGAAAAATGATGAGGCCTAACCGAGGAAGAAAATTCAAACGAAATGAAGGCTTCAAAAATGAACCAAAAGAGAAAGACCCGATCATTTGATATGAATACAAAAAACCGGGGCATGTTAAATATGATTGCCTATAATTGAAGAGAAAGGGTCAATCAAAGATTAAGCATAAGGCTCATGTGGCTACATAGAGCGATGAAGAAGGTTCCAATGAAGAGGAACAAGAAGTAGCAAACTTGTTCTTGATGGCATTCGGGGAAGATTCTAAGGTAACCTCTAACTCATTTTATTTAGATGATTTATCTTATGATGAGTTTATTAGGAATATAATGGGTTGGCTTCGGATTATGAGAAATTGTTTTTAAAATATAAAATGATATTTCAAAATTGAAAATGAAATAACTCATATCCAAAACCAACAACGATCTTGAAAGTAAAATCAAATATTTGCAAATCAAACTAGAAGAGTTTGAAAAGAAAAATTCGGATTTGCAAAATTTACTTTCAAAGGTCAATGATGATCATTAAAAGAAAATGATGATCTTAAAGCTTCTTTTGATAAAGTTAGAACAAAACGTTTTAAAAATGGAGAAAATTCAAAATCCTATTTTGTTAGAAAAAGTTTTAAAAACTAAAATCATAGAGGTCCCCGAAGAACCTCAAATAGAAAAATCGTTAGAAGTATATAGGTTCCTAAAGGACTTGTTACTACAAAAGATAAATGGATACCCAAGAGGATTAGGATTTTGGAAACTAATGAATATGGACCCAAAAGAATTTGGGTACCAAAAATTAGAAATTAATCTATGTTTGTATGAAAATGAGCATTGCTACATGGCACGGAAAACAAATTCAACCTCATGGTACCTTGATATTGGATGCTCAAGACACATGACCAGGGACAAAAGCTGGTTCATAAAGCTTAACGCCAAAAATGGAGGAGAAGTGACTTTTGGTGATAATTCAAAAGGTCACATTGAAGGTATAGGTACAATAGGTAATACCTCTTCCATACAAATTAAGAATGTTTTATAAGTGAATGGATTAAAGCATAGTCTTCTGAGTATTAGTCAATTATGTAAAGTTATTGACATTGCATCTAATCGGATTATGCTTGTTGGTCATATAATAGGAAACATTTATATGGTGCATTTAGATTCCATAGATATGACTAATTTATGCCTAGTTGCTAAGGATGAGCATGATAGTTGGTTATGGCATAGGAGACTAGGACATGCTAGTATGAGTGTTTTACAACGGCTAATTCAAGGAGACTTAGTAAGAGGGTTGCCTAAACTAAAATTTGATAATGATAAAATCTATGATGCTTGTGCTAAAGGAAAACAAAAGCGAGGTTCTTTTAAATCTATTAATGGTGTATCAACTAGTAGAGTATTACAATTGATCCATTTAGATCTTTTTTGGGCCATCTAGAACTACTAGCTTAGGTGGAAAACAATATGCATTTGTCTTGGTAGATGACTATTCTAGATATACTTGGGTTCTATTCTTAAGTACTAAAGATGAAGCATTTGAAAAATTCATCACGTTTTCAAAAGTAATCCAAAATGAAAAAGGTTACTCTATAACTAGTGTTAGGAGTGATCATGGAGCTGAATTTGAAAATCTTGGATTTACTGAATTTTGTAATTCTAATGGTATTAGCCATAATTTTTCAGCACCTAGAACCCCTCAACAAAATGGAGTTGTTGAGAGGAAAAATCAAACTTTAGGAGAAATGACTAGAGCCATGCTTTGTGAAAACAATTTGCCAAAATATTTTTGGCCGGAAGCCACAAATACCGCTAGTTATATTGTAAATCGAGTAATGATTGGGCCGATTTTAAAGAAAACTCCATATGAAATTTTCAAAAATAAAAAGCCTAACATTAGCTATTTGTATCCTTTTGGATGTAAATGTTTTGTTTTAAACAATGGTAAAGAAAACCTTGGCAAATTTGATGCTAAAAGTGATGAAGGAATTCTTCTGGGTTATTCCTTAAATTCTAAAGCTTATCGAGTATTTAATAAAAGAACTTTAGTTGTAGAAGAGTCTATACGTGTTGTTTTCGATGATAATCCCCTTCCGAGGAAGGATTCTTGTGTGAATGATGATGTAGGCATTATAAATATAAATGACGTTGGACATGACGTTGGAGAACCATCATCAAAGGAAGAAACAAAAGATGAGGAAACTCAAGATCCTCTCGAGAATCCAACCATTGAAGAAAGGGAAGTACCTTACCCAAGGGAATACAACTATGTCAAGGATGGTGAGATTATAGGTGATCCATCCAAAGGGGTAACAACTCGATCTTCTCTTAGAAATATTTGTAATTATGTTGCATTTATCTCATGTATAGAGCCTAAGAATATTAAAGAAGCATTAAATGATGAACATTGGATTATGGCTATGCAAGAAGAGTTAAATCAATTTGAGAGAAGTAAAGTATGGACATTAATTGAAAGGCCTAGTAATAAATCTATTGTATGTACTAGATGGGTATTTAGGAATAAGCTTGATGAAAGTGGTAATATAGTGAGAAACAAGCTAGACTTGTTGCTCAAGGGTATACTCTAGAAGAGGGCATAAACTATGATGAAACATACGCTCTTGTAGCTAGGATGGAAGCAATTAGAATGTTATTAGCATTTACATGTTTTAATGAATTTAAATTATATCAAATGGATGTTAAAAGTGCATTTTTAAATGGTTTTATAAAAGAAGAAGTGTATGTGGAACAACCTCCTGGTTTTGAAGATTTAAAATTTCCAAATCATGTTCTTAAATTGACAAAAGCACTTTATGGTTTAAAACAAGCCCATAGAGCTTGGTATGAAAGATTGTCAAATTTTTTAATTGAAAAAGGTTTTTCCAAAGGGAAGGTTGACACTACATTGTTTTTAAAGCATAAAGGTAAAGATTTATTAGTAGTTCAAATTTATGTGGATGATATAATATTTGGTTCTCCTAATGATGTTCTTATCCAAGAATTTTCTAAGCTAATGCAAAGTGAATTCGAGATGAGCATGATGGAGGAGCTCTCATTTTTCTTGGGACTCCAAATCAAGCAAAGAAAAGATGGCATCTTCATCAATCAAGCTAAGTACGTCAAAGATATGCTCAAGAAGTTTGGACTAGAAAATGGGAAACCTCATGACACTCCAATGAGCTCATCAACAAAGCTTGACATAGATGAATGAGGTAAATTTGTGGATGTTAAATTATATAGGTCAATGATTGGCTCTTTGATTTATCTAACTGCAAGTATACCGAACATTATGTTTAGTGTTTGATTATGTTCTAGGTTTCAATCATGCCCTAAGGAATCACATTTACTAGCTGTTAAGAGAATCTTTAGATACCTTAAGGAAACTCCTAGATTAGGACTTTGGTATCCTAGAGACTCTAGCTTTAGTTTGCATGTCTTTTCTGATGCGGATTATGTAGGATGCAAATTAGATAGGAAAAGTACCTCTGGTACTTGCCAATTCCTTGTAAATATGTTGATTTCTTGGTTTTCAAAGAAACAAAACTGTGTTGCATTATCTACCACTGAAGCAGAATACATTTCAGCTTGTAGTTGTTATGCATAAGTTTTATGGATGAAACAACAACTTTTTGATTATGGAATTGAAGTAGGTACTATTCCTATCAAGTGTGAAAATACTAGTGCTATTTGTCTCACTAAAAATCCCATCCAACACTCTAGAACTAAGCACATTGAAATTAGACATCACTTCATTAGAGACCATGTCGCTAAGGAAGATGTAGTTCTAGAATTTGTTGATACTTTGCACCAATTAGCGGATATCTTTACAAAACCTTTAGACAAAAAAATATTTTGGACACTTAGGAGAGAATTAGGTTTAACCGATGCACGCCTTGAATGTGCATCGATGCACACTGCCATGCATCAATGCATCCATCGGGTTTAGGGTTTAAAAGGCTTATTTTCTTATTTATTTTAAACCCTAAAACTACACCCTCATCAATCGCACGCCTCTCTCACTCTCTAAATTCTCCTCTTACTCCAAAATCATCATTTTAATCAGAATTCATCCTCATTTCATCTCAAAGTCCTGCTTTTATCATCAAATCGTGCAAAACAACATCACAATCCTCTCAAATCCAAAATTTTCAAGGTAATGTTTCAAAAACTTCTATTATATTGATTTTTGATCTTAGGACTAGTTTTAATTAGTTTTAGTATGAACATTATATCGGGCATTGATTGTTTGATGATTACAAACTAGATTTTACAACTAATTTCATCAAAAACTCACAAATTTTCAAAGAATTTTTTTTTTGAATTTTCGAAAAAAAAATCAAAATTCTAATTTTAATTTTTAAATTTGATGTTTTTGATTTAATTACGTTGTTTTCATGAAAAACTATACATATTATAATTTTCAAACACTGTTTTCTAAATAGTTTTTCAAAACTATGCCCATTAGGATTCGGTTTAGAGAACCTTGAATTATTGCAGACTCAATTGAGCTTTGGGATTGATTATTTTGCATACATGTGTTTTAAAATTTGTAGGTTATATTCCTTATTCTGTTCGTTAACCATGCCAAACCCTAAACGTCCTAAGACTTCTTCTAGTCGTTCTACCCGAACTCCTATTCCCGTTCCTCCACCACCTAATAGTCTTATAGGACTCTATTTTAATATGCCTAAATGTCGTAGAGACGACTTGTACCATAGGTATATAAATTCTTTCCAATCTTATAGAATACGAGAAGAGCGTATTCCTTCTCTTCAAGCCATGATTGATATTGACTTCGAATACCTTTCGATTCTAAAAACATGGAAGTTTGATAAAATGTTTCATCTCAAACCTATCGTCTATCATCAGATAGTATGCATTTTCTACTCTAATGTGGCGTGTATTCAAAACCTGACTCAGTGTGGAACTATAGCAATCATATCCTACCTTTTAGGACAATATATTAATATTGACCCCTAGACTATAGCTTTCCATTTTGGGTTAGATGACGATGGTCTTTATAATGAAAATGAAACTGTGGATTATCCTTATGTTCCAAACGCTACTGTTAGTACTCTACGATCTCATCACGATCGCTTTCTTCATTTGATGATCTCTTGGTGGTTTAGACCATCCGGAGGTAGGTACTCCACTCTTCGTATGAGGGATTTGTGGTGGATGCACTATCTCAAGAATAAGAACAAAATAAATCTGCCCCACATTATATTTAGTCAGCTAGTAGATATCATAAACATTGTTCCTTCAAAACATGTCGAAACATTAGTTTACGGATTTCTTCTTAGTAACCTTTTTATCAAACTCGGTCTAAACGTCTCTCTTGGCAATCCCATTCCTCTCCAAAACCAAATCAATCTCACCTCGTTAAAGAAAGCTGACTGGAAACAGGACGAGGAAACCGGTCAATGGGTCTTTCGACCCTCTAAGAAAACTCCGGGAGCTAGTTCTTCACGAGCTACTCCTAGCTCTTCTCATGCTCCTCCTCCTCCTCCGGTACCGGCTGCAGATAATGATCCCGAACTTCAAGGATTATTTCAAGACATTGACGATCCCTATAATGCACCAGCACCACAAGAGGAACAAGTGCCTCCATATTTTTCATTCATTTTTGGAGACATTTGATTTACGGTTTGCTTCCATCGAATCCCATTTGACTGCTAACAATGAAGCCGTGCATCGTCGCTTGGACGCATTGGAAGATCAACAAATGGAGTTTCAATGGTAGATGTTTGCACGTATGGATGATCTCTCTCTTGAGATGCAAGCACGATTTCCTCCTCCTCCCGATCTTTCGATGGAGTAGATCTACCCTTGTTATGCTTTCTTGATTTTAAAACTTGGATTGATTTTGGTGTTTCTGGAGGTTTGTTTTGGTTTGTTAAATATTTGAATTTGTTAGGAGTTGGGTGATTGAATGGTTGAACTTATTTTATATATATTTGGTTTAGTTTGAATTTTGAGCTTAATGTTTATTAATTTTTGCATCATATACATATTAGTTACATTATGACCAATTATGCCATTTCACATTTGATTATGAATATTGATTATGAAACTAATGGCTAATCTCTCTTTTGATTGTGATCTTAGCAGCTTAATCTTTAAATTAATCATTTGGCTAAGTTTTTCAAAACCTTGTTTAAAAACGTTTTAGAGTCTTTTTGATTTAACAAAAAGGGGGAGAAATGTTAAATGTTATGGGGATAAGTGGTTATAGTAAGGGGGAGTAATTTCAAAATTTATTTCAAAATTTATTTTCAAAGAAAATCTTAAAATTACACAAATGTTTTGTTATATCAAAAAGGGGGAGATTGTTGAAAACATTTTGATGTTTAGATATAACAAATTAAGTTAAATGAATTTTAAGATTTTACAAATGATTTTCTAAGTATATTCGATTTAATTACTCGAATATCAAATTATTACTCCAAGTCTTTCAAGATAAATTTCAAACCTTACTAAATGTGTAAAATTGTGTTTTATACTTAACATATTTTTGAAACAATTTTTACAAAGTATTTTGAACCAAAATCAAGCCTAAAATCGATTTTTCAAAGGGATGCATCGATGAACCAATCCATGCATCAATGCACCAATGAATAAATTGAACATCGAATGCAATTGATGCACCGATGCACTCTCTATGCATCGATGCACTCGGGTTTTAATGAAAACATCGAATGCATTTTATGCATCGATGCACACACCATGCATCGATGCACTTGGGCTTTTTCAAAACATCGAATGCATTTTATGCATCAATGCACGCTTCGTGCACCGATGCACTAAGTGTTCCAACGGTCAAAATATTTGAATTTTACACTTGATGCACTGATACACCTTGTTATGCATCGATGCCATGACGCTCCCAATTGATTTAATTAATTGTTTTCACACTTAAACAACTCTATTGATTTCACTAATCATCCCCAACGTTCAAAATCATTTGAAGGAGTATTTAAACAAGTTTAGAAGCCATTGATCAACAACAATCAAGAAGGAATCAATAGAGAAACAAGAGAGAAAACATCAAACATCAAGTTTGTGCAATTCAAGCCAATTTTCTTTTAATATTCATTTTGCTTTCAAGAACACAATTTGTGCTCATTTGTAATCATCTCTTGAGTGTTCTTATCTTGTTCTAGAATTGTGCAAACATATTGCCTTGTGAGGTTTTCCTTGTAAGTTTGCAAATTTGTGTATTTCTCTTTGGAAAAGAGTGTGCTTTAGAATTGGGTTATAATTCTTGAGGGAGTTGTAAGGTTACTCTTTGTCCTCAAAAGAAAGAAAAAATTAGTGAATTTGTTGGAAAATCCTTAGTGTGGATAGCTAAGGTAGTGGATGTAGACTTTGGTTGAGAAAGTCGAACCACTCTAAATCGATGTGCAACTTCTTTCAATTTTCTCTAAAAGCTTCCACCAAAATTTTAATTGCCAATTCACCCTCTCTTGGTTGATTCCATCAATCTATTAACTCAACAATATTATTATAATATTTTCTACATATGTTCTCATCCTTAGAAACTCTAATTTTCTAGCTACGTTTTTATATTTTTTTCTCTTCTACCATCACCATGACGCTTAATCCATTTGTCGGGGAGCGAACTACCAGTGTAGAGCAGTCATGTAGTAGTGATGACCGATCAGGATTCAAGCTTTCCTTAGTATTCTTTCTTTGATAAAGGGAGACACTTTTTTAAGTTTGAATTATTTATTTTTATGTTATTATTTAGATTTGAACATAAGGTGTTCAATGAAAAGCCTACCTTAATATTTTGCTTAAAACAATATTTTTATAAGTTGAGTTCTTTTTAATGGATGTTTTTAGAAAAGGATTCATCCTTATGTATGTTAATCTTAATTAATTTTAGAAATCAAAATCTTTGATATTTCAAGGTACTTTAGTTTCAACATCGATGTTTATGAAAGTAAACTTAATCATATAGGTATGTATGATGTCGAATGTCTTTGCTTTATTAAATGTTTGATCGATTGTTTTAATGAGAGTTAAATCCAATTGGTTAACTGTTTAATTCTTGAGAGAGGATTAATGTGTTAATTGTTGCATGACTCATAACCATATTGCCATATCATAATCATATTATTAGCTACCAAACAAAAACTTCATTATTTGGTTCATTGGTCTGATTGCTCCACTGCTCGCTATAGCATTCCCCTTCTTTTATTATTCTGATTTTATTTCTTTGCTGTCTTTTTGTTACCATCATAAAATACACATTACTTATAATTTATTTTTTCCAAAAAAACTCTTTTGTGTCATACGCTTTTTGTGGCTTCGAAATCCGATACACATTGTATATCCACTTTACTACTTGAATATTATACATGTAGTTGTGAGATTGATGTAGCATTTATTGTAGTATCAAGTTTTTGGTACCATTACCTGGGACACACAACTCTAAAGTAAAACAATTGTTCCCCGGTAACGATGCCAAAAACTTGATGCTACAATAAATGCTACAACAATTGTTTTCCAAATATTTTTGTATCGTATTGAAGTGTTGAGGTTATGGCTTAAATCCTTTTCCAAAGCTTGTTGTAGTTTAGCATAGTTGTCCTCAATTTCTTTCAGTTTGACTTCCATTTTCTTTGTTGAAAAGCAGGTGTTGTGAGGATGTGTATTGGTATCAGCCAGTATCCTTTTTCTTTTACACAATCATCCGTTTATTATTTTATCTTTTTAATATATGCATGCAAGCTATAGTGTAAAAACATATAAATTATGTTAATGCAATTCATTATGAGATGAATGCAATATGCAATGCAAGAAAATAAACTAATCCAAATAATCTCCCATCGTAGAAAAACTTTTATTTAAAAGAAGCGTCTCAAATATCACAAATAGTTCAATTACAGATACGATCTGATCCTTTCATACACCAGTTAAATGATTCATCTTCCATTGTCCAAGACATGATCAATATGAGCTTGAATGGCTTTAGCTCATTATTCTAGTACTCTCATATATCGTGATGCATCATTTATTTGTGTTGTGGCCTCCTCTATAATATGCTTTCGTAAAGTCTTATTCTCTTCATGAATGGCTTTTGAGTCTGTCAGAAAATATCGAGCTTGCCTTCGTAGAAGGGACTAATCAAGTTCTAAATCAATCTGCTTGTTTTTGAAATGAGCCTTATTTGACAGATTTAACACGAACTCTAGTGGTAGACTATCTCCATGCTCACGTTGTGTTGCTTCTGACTAAGCACCTCTAAATATGAATCTATATGCTTTTTGGACACTTGATTCATTTGTGAAAACTTTCCAATTTGATGAAATAGCCACATATTAACACCTCTTATAGTATGCCAATGTGATGCAATGGACAAAAAAGTCAAAGAAAGAAAAAATAAGTCAATAAAATAAGTAATATAAAATATGGCCAGTAAATCTTGCCTCGCAAGTTATCTACACTTGTCATGATTAAAAATAAAATCCTACCAGCACATGATTTCTACCCAATGCTTTTATAAGTCTCCACATGATTTCTAGTTCTCATGCTTTTTATAGGTAAAAATAAAAGGAATAAGGATAGAGGTTGATTTCTCCTTTGTATAAACTTATTAAGAAATTCCCTATGGGTTTGGCATGGTTTCGATTTGGGTAGATTTCTATGGTTCATTATATGAATGGTTTTAGCTCTAGGATAAAAGGTACTCAAATTATCCTTTTTGGTGCCACTTGAGCTTAGAACACCCTTAATCCTAAACCCATCACAGACTCATATAGATCAAGTTAAATTCGAGAGGATATATCTCCTTATGCCTGATACAGAGAAACATATCCAATGAAGGCATAAGGTGTGACCCTAAAGGCTACTTGCTATGCCTGACACGAGGAAATATTTCATATGAAGGCATCGCTTCCACCCCCACTTAAATGGGACAACCAAGGTATATGGTTTATTTCATTTATATACAATTTATGAGGAGAAATCTATCAACCTTTAATACAAATTAACATAAATCCTCTACATATCAATTCTATACAATCTAAAAATATGAAATCCACAAATACACATATCAGTACGAACATTCACAAGTATGCATACACCATTAAAATTTAAAAATGAGTGCAAACAAACAAACACGATCAAAGGGACAAAAAATTAAATAAAGTTAAATCCATACTTTTCATTGCAAATACCATAGTTAATCTGCTAATGTATTACTCTCTCAAGTCCCCATCGGAGTCACCAAGTTGTTGTAACGTCTAGAAAAAATCAAAAAAATTATATTAGGGTTCATTTAGACTAAAATTATGTTTTTTAAAAATATAGTTTGAGGAGTTGCCACCAATCATTTTTTAGGGTGATTGGATCTTCAAAAAGTTTTTTTTATTTAAAAAAAATTAATTTTAAATTTTATTAAAATAACGTTTTGGTCTACTTTTCCAGAAAAATGGGTTTGGTATTCAATTACTTTTGGGGAAGTGTTAGCATCACCACAACGCTCGAAAATCAATATCTAGTGATTAATCATTGTATTCACGATGGAATTTATGAATTTGAATTTTAACTCAATTAATGAACTCATTTTTTGTTAAATAAATACAACTTTATTTAACTGATTAAAATTCTATAGAGAAAAGTTAACAATTCATTGCTTTTAGCTGGAAGAGTTAACCAGCTAATATAAATTAGAGTGGCATCCCTCTCATTTTCGACTGACAAATTAGAGTTAACCCAAAAACATTTTAGGTTAAATTTATATAACTTCATCATTTCAAACCAAAAGGAAACACCACCTAATATAAGGTAGACTGACAATTTTCTCTTCTTTTTTTTAAAAACAATAAGACATATTGTAATCAAATGTTGTGTTTATCTACCTAAGGATATGAAACAACCAAATATTTTTATTATTATTATTTTAAAATTACACAACCTTTAAGATAATTAGGGAATGTTCAAATATTTATAAATATTAAGTCTAAACATCGAATAAGGTTGAGTGGCTCATCCTTGTTAGATATAAATACAATAACATTTCCCTTTCTAACCTCCTAATTAAATTTAAAACGTCGTTATTTTTAAATGGTTCCACTGGAGGATACTAATTTCTTTTGAATTACTGAATCGCACTACCCAGGTGGATTAGGATAGCCCTCTTCGATAATTTAAAATAAATGAGCATTGCCTTTTAATTTACTAAGGAAAAAGGTTGAGTAATGTGGATAAGGCTATCATGCTTATTGATGCATAATGTCATGCAATCAATAAGGTTTATAAAATTAAACAACTTAATTACATGGTAAAATAATTAATCATGCTCGAATTAGGACACAAATAATTAATCATGCTTGTCTATTAAAACGCACACAATTTAAATACTACTAAACCAATTAAATTAATTAAACATGCTTGAAATAAAAATATAAATACAAACTATCATATCAAATAATAATATAAATTAATAAAAACAATTAACATGGAATCTAGGATCAAATTGCATTTAAAATAAAAAGGTAGGGATTAAACTATAAGGAAAACATCCTAATTTGATGATTTATGGACTAAATAAAAAAAACCTAAAACTAAGGATGTTTGAAGATGTAATTATCCCTAAAGTTCTAAAAAGGCACTATTCAACTACCCCAAAGCCGAACGAGTTCGTTCGAACTACTCCCATATATAAGCCCCTCTCACCCAATTTTTTCATTTGTAACATCCCTTCCCAAAAATGAAAAAAAAAGCTCTCATATTTTCTCTAAACCCAACCCCCATCCAACGAGCTTAAACTCAGAAATCGATGACTTTTCATCAACGATCTAACTCCACCACCGCTCTGATCACCATATATAGTGGTTGAAATCCTTAAGACTAGCCCAATCGAACCCTTTTCTCCCCTAAACACAAATCTAACCCCTAAACACTCAAACAAAGCCCCAATATAGATTCATGGTTGAAGGTTCTAGTTTTACCTTATTCCTGGCAATCTTTTGAGTTCTTAGCGATCCTTTGGCTTCTTGACGGTGTTCCCTCTCTTAACGACAGTAGAGCTAAGTCATCTCTCATTTTTTTCTTCTTTTTTTTTCTTTTGACCTTCGAATATACCTTTTCATGGAAAAGGGATTCGATTTAATCTCTTTTTCTTTAATTTTGATTTCTTGCATTTTTTTATTTGGTGTTGAAAATTGGATTTGTTTACCTTTTCCCGATCATTTGTTGTGATTCACTATAAGAAAATATACCTTTAATGACATACGAACGATGAAACACATTAATTTATGACTTACAAAAAATGAGTGTCATAAAAAAATGTCATATTTTTTTAAAATTTGAACGATTTATGACTTACAATAATGTGTGTCATATTTAATAGTCATAATCCAAAAATTTTGCAAAAACACGGAATACACTTTTAATTGTGTGCCATCTGTAAAAGTCGTCTTTTAATTTCCCCCATTATTTTCTTCCTACCCCGCTTCTTCCACCTCCATAATCAGTTAACACCGCATGCTTCCCCCTTTTTTCTCTTTTTCCCTTTTTCTCTTTGCATCAGTCCACTGGTAAAATGCCGAGAACCACCACGACAATAGCCCCGACGCTCGGCCAAGGTAAGCTCTCTCTCTCGCTGATCTTTACTATTTTGATTCAAAAATGATTTTATCTGCTAACTTCACTCCTATCCTTTGACAAAGAAAACCGAACGACGATAAAATGGAGTTAACGAGACTCCATTAACGTGTACACAACCCAGGTAAATATTCCTCTCTTGATTCCTATTTGTTTCAAAACAATGTACACACAAACAGAAGTAAAAAAAAATGGAAATAACAACATGAAATGAGAAATAGAAAATACCCTTCAAAAGCTAAAAAAATGGGTGTTCTTTGATTGCAATTGCAAATCCCCTTTACAGATATTTATTGTTGAGTTTTCTAATATTCCCCCATTACGAAAAATTTCTCTTCTGTATTTTCCTTGTGTTCTCCTCTTCTTTTTTTTTCTCTCTGTTGTCTTCCTTCTGTTCGAATTCCCCTGTTGTTGATGAAATTTTTTCTCTTTGAATGGTAGCCTGCTTTCAATAGTACTCAAGCTTTCAGGTAGTTTATTTTTATTTATTTCATGGATCTTGATGTGCTAGTAGTTGTGCCTTTATTGCTTCCTTTTATATGATCTGAACCTAGGGGTATTTTCTCTCTCGTGAAGATTTGTCAATTCTTTGTTTAAAACTATTTCAGTTCATTTCACGTTTGAAATATGACTGTTTCTTTCTGCAAACATGCGATAGTGTAGTATGAATTTATTGTATAAAAGCATTATAAAGCAGAATATCATAATTAGGACATGGGATTACCTTCTGACTGAAGAAAACCGAACATACCATTACACACCAAACTAACCTTTACTAGGGGTTAGAGCCAAAGCTAACTCATTTAGAACTTTTCGTACATGCTAGAAGCATATAATAGTACATCAATACTTGCTTTCGCATATGGATTTTTACAAGTAAAATCCTTGTCCTACACAGAGACATATCACCTCCAAATACAATTTGTGTCGCCTTACCCTATCTTCCACGCTGGTTGTTGCATCCATTATTTTAATGCCTAGATGGTGGCTGGTGATTTTCTAATGGGTTCGGTCCAGATGGGGATTTATGAATCTTTTTCATTTCAACTTGTTTTTCATCACAGCGAGGATTTTTTTTAGCTAATGGATTTAGTTATACTAGCTAGATAAATACAACAGTTTTAAGCTGAAAGAGATTACACAGTTCTTACCCAGGTAGGTAATGCATTTCTAGCACGTGGTCTCGACATTAGGCTTCGAGGTCTGAACTTGAAGTGAACTGTTGGCACTATAGGAAAAAAAAACATTAATGCATTACAATTTAGAAGCTACAAAAGTTTGTAAATGTGCTTGATGTAGATGTATGATATACGTTGAATGCTTTAAGCAATTGAGAGAGAGAAAGAAGGTTGCCTGATTCAATGGCTTGAACATCGATTTGGGAGCCCTCAGGTTGAGAATCTATAAGCAGGAACCATGCTAGTAGAAGAATGTAAATTAGAACTTGGCCTTTCATCTTTATATAGGCGGTGGAATATTTTTGCATGTTTTAGTGTATTTATAGGGTGGTGTTTTGTGTATGTTAAAGGTGCAGGGTGATTCTATGGAATTATGTACAAGATTGTTAAGATTTAAAAACTGTGTTTCTAGTGATTGTGGGTTGACTTCCTCTAAGCTATCATTGCATCCATGATATTAGCACTTGTTGAGTGCTTTGTATCTTGCTGTCGGCATTGACTGTCGGGACCCGCCACCGAATACTTAGCTACTGAATTGTTTTTATTGTTTCAAAACCAAGTTATTGTGTGTTGATACTTTGCAAATTTTTACTCCCGCCATTGCACGCTGAATTTTTTTTGAAGACCTGGTTTAGTAGGTAAGCTAAAGCAGCATTTTGTTATTTGATTCATGTCAGCAGTTCTGTAACGAGGAAATTAGGCCTGGTGAAGTCATTGTCTTCAATCGTTCTTGTATTTATTTATTTTATAAATTAAAAATGTTTGTGGATTATGTTCCTACCAAAGTTGTCAGGATCATATATCGTTGTTAAAAAGTTAAAAAAAAAGATAATCCCTGAGTCCACTATTACATGCATGTTTGGTATCTTAATTCTCCGCTTCTAAGATTTGTGAATTACAATTCATATTTCAGAAAGTTCAAAACTCTACTTTTTTTTCTTCATTAAGGCTGGTCCAATAATGGAGTCTGAAATGCAAATTGGTGTGAAACAGCAACAACCAGAGCAGAGGATACAAATATATCCACCCACTACCACTGGAGTTTCCCCCTTTTGGATAGGTTCTCAAATTAGATCTCTTTTACTCACAGTTATGGGCCTGCATTGAGTCGATACATGGTGCTTTAAATTTGATCTTTTGTTTTGAAGCTAAGTATGAAAAAGATGCTAAGAAGTATTGGGATCAGTTCTACATGCGACATCAAGATAAAGTTAGTCCTCTTGTAGTTTTGTTTAAGTTGTTTTCACCCCTTTTTATATCTACTAAGGTCATTGTTGAGATGTTGTGTTATTACTTAAATGCACTACATCTACTCCCCAAACTCGAATTTTGGACTGGCTGTTAAATAATGTTAAATGCTATAATAAATACCTAAGGTTGAGGATCGAATGCTACTAAATTTCGGTTTAGTCTTTGTACTAGCAATGGTTGTGACAAACAACAAGGTTCTTTTTGGGATCACTTCAAAAAGCTGCAACTTATATAGAACCACTACTACAGAAATTTTATTATGTTCTTTAGAATAGTGATTTTGAAATTGTTTAATCCTATCGTTTTAGTTTTTTAAAGAAAACTATTTGTTTCCTCATTTACTGCTGAATTTGTAGTTGCAACAAGGTTCTTTGGTAACTACTAATAGGTAAGAAAAGAATCTATTTGTTTCCTCATTTACTGCTGAATTTGTTGTCAATCACTTCAACAGTATTCCTATGATCTTCTGTTGCAATATTTGCATAAAACGCAATCCACTGCAATGCTTGGGGTCATCAATGAACACATTAACTTTCAAGGTGATGTCATTTTCATTGTTCATATTCTGCATGTTACGTATGCAAAAGAGGTGTTGTTTGACTATTGTTTTCTTTGTTTCCTTGCAGTTTCTTCTGGATGTAGATGAGACTAAGATACTTTTTGTTGTAAAAGGTCCTGTAACAATTCATTCAGCTTTTGAATGAATATATTTTACTTTTGTTAGTTTTTAGATGTTCAAGTTTACTGTAGTAGGATTATGAAGTTACTGTGTAATTAAAGGCTGAATCAAGTTTTTGTTCTTTAATTTGTTTTATCTGTTCCTTGTATCGACATATGATTACAATATTTTTTATAACTTAAAGTGAATATATTGTATGCAAATGGATTTCTTATTATATATAATATGATATATATATTTAGTATTATGAGGCATTAAATGTGATTTAGTTTGATTATTTGTCAATCTACAATATATATATATATATATATATAATTTACGAAATACAATCACGACACACGAATGTGTGTCGTCTTTTTTAATGACGTGCGCTTCAATGACACGCAATGTAAGTCATACATGCATGTCATAAATCTATGACACACAAATGTGTGTCATCTTCATTTATGACGGGGGCTTCAATGACGCGCATTACACGTCATAAATGAGCGTCGTGAAGTGTGTCATAAATGTGTGTCATCAATGCGCGTCATAGATTTTATGACACACAATTGCGCGTCATCTAAGATTCATGTCGGTGGCTTCAACGACAGACATTTGTGTGTCATCCGCACCCACAGATGACGCGCAATGCACGTCATTAAAGGGGTTTTTCTAGTAGTGATTCCTCTTAGAAAAGGGCTTTGATTTCTTCTTGTTTGGATTTGTCTTTGGTTTTGGAAAGAATATTCTTTCTCGAAATTTTTCTTGTTAATATTGTTCGAAACACTCTAAAGATGGCCTCGACTCAGTGTATGGTAGTGTGTCATTGGCGTGTGGTCTTCAAGCGCCATTTATCTTCAGTTGGTGACCTTTTAACTCCTTGTATGATATGAACCCTCATATCAAAGGACCAAATCCAAAAATTCTTGATGGGTTATGCAAATCATATAACACTTAGGGAATTTAAAACCCTAAATGCCTTCAAACCTAGGCCATTCACCCTTTTCTGTACCTTTTTTCCAAGACCCAAAACATTTTTATTGATGTTGATTTTGAAGTCTAGGACATCAGCTGACTTGAAACAAATTTTCAAGTAAGATCCAAACGTTTTCAGGACATGATGTCTTCTTGAGATAGAACTAACTTTCAGTTAGCTTTCCATCGCAGTTTGAAACCTCAATCGGGCATCGAAAACTCAATATATGCTCATTTTAGCGAAGAAAATGTGTGCATAAAACTAGATACAAGCCTAATACAAAAGTTTAAACTTATTACAAATTTTCAATTATTTTATAGATTATTTGTAATTAAATTTAGCTTTATACTTTTCATCATTTATTTAGGGAAATTTAAGAACTTTTCATTATTTTAATATTATTTTTTCTTAATTAGGGTCCTTTTGTTTCACTGAAAACATTTTTTCAGAAAATGTTTTCCGTAAAATAAATTACATCTTCTAGAAAATGTTTTATGATGTTTGGAAGATGTTGTGTAAACCATTTTTCACTAGTTGATAATTTTTTAGAAATTATTTATTGCAAATATAAAATATAATAAATAATATTATTTATTATAAAAACTTAATATTATTATTTTAAAAATATTAGAATAATTTATTTAATTCTATTTATGCCAATATTATTATTAAAATACTATTTCTATAATTTTATAAATAAAAATATTAACTCTAGTATATTCTATTAAAATAAAAAAAATGATAAATTATATTGAATATCTATAAAAATAAAAATATTATATTTTAAAATTATTAATAAATATATTTTAAGGAATTTTTATAATATTATTAGACTATTATATTAATATTAAATATATAAATAAAAGTATTCACTACTAATAATTCAATAATATTATTTTTAATAAATTAATAAATAATAGAACTTTTATTAATAATTTATTATATATTTATTAAAATAAGAATATAATAGTATCATATATGATTATAATATAATTGAGTATATTATTGTAATAATAATATTATATTATATTATATTATTAAAAATATTAATAAATATATTTTAAATATGTTAATAATTAATATTTTATTAAAATGATACTAAAATATCATATTAATATTAAATTTATTAAATAATATTATTTTGAGTATTTATACTTTGAAGTGAAAAGTTTGGAAAATGACTTACGTGAAATTAAAACGTAAGTCATTTTCCTGAAAATGCAAAGGAAATTTTATTGACCAGAAAAATGTTTTACATTGACCAATCTGTTTTCCTCCAACCAAACACTGAAATGTGAGGAAAACGTTTTTCGAAAAATGTTTTACGTGAAACTAACGAACCCTTAGTGTATCTAGCATTAATGAAAAGATTCTAGGATTTTTTTTCTTTTAGAGTTTTTAAGTGCCTATAAATAGACACTATTATTTTGTAATTATCGCAATTAGCCTTTCAGGGGGAAAGTCAAGTAGTTGCAACGATGAGGTTTTGAAATGATTTTTGAAATGAAATGTTGGAAGTCGCCACCAATCATTTTAAGATGTGATTGGAACAACTAAAATCGAATAGTTTTAATAAAACAATTTATTTTATCAAAAAATACCAATTTTAGTATATGAAAACTGATAACGTGTTCTAGAGTCAGTTACGTGTGGGAAAGGGTTAACACCCCAAAACGCCTAGAAATTGATACCTAATCGATTACCCTATATTTAACATTTAAAAATTTTGAGTTCGAGATTTTATATAATTAAAAAATCATTATGAATGTCAATATTGAACAGGTTATCGATCTATCTAGACCAATAATGACCACCCTAATGCGAAAGCTTTGTCATCGATCCCAATAGACATACATTGCCTTGATTATGAAAACAATATGATCTAGGGTTTTGAGAAGGATATCAATTTACTTTGAGAATTACCAGTGGTCACCCCCGAAGCATAACGCAGAGGATATACTATTAATTCCTTGGTAAATGAACATTGCCTTATAATTTAAAAAAAAATCTTAGTGTATTTGCATAATTATTTTAAGGACCTAAATATACTAGGTGAGTTAATTAGGGCTTTCTAACTTAAAGTTTCAATTATGAAATTAGAGAACCTTAAGGACTAAACCTAAAAATAAAGGCCCTAATATTAGCCCTAATTTAGTTTAACCAATTATTTAACCGAATAATTGATTTGATCAAATGAGCATTTTAATACGAAAACCCAAATCGAATTATTCCCTGAATTTAAAAACTAAGCTAGGTCCTAATTATGGACTAAACTAAAAGATTCTAAACTACAAGTTAATCCTAAAAGCTAATAAATAACAATTTAAGGAAAATAGGTAAAAAACATTCATTTAAACAATTTAAAAAGAAATGCTAAAAATTATACAAAATTAATTTTAAAGACTAATTAATTGTCCTTAAATTATTAAATAAAATTATTAACAAAATTAATATTGGGCTAAATAAATAAATATTAATCAAAGGACTAAATTAAAACATACGAAATAGTTTAGGGACTAAATTCTAAATTAAATATACAAGTTTCAAGATGGTGACCAAATTAAAAATAAATGGAAATTAAGCATCGAATTGAAATAAATAAAAACATGCTAAATTTAGGAGGATTAAATAACAATTTTTATAAACCTAAAATTCACTAATCAATGAATGTGTAAATTACCAAATTAGAACATGCATTCGTATTAATCATAAAAGAGACACAACAGGTGACTAAAGTGTGAACACGCGACAATAGTTCAGTGGATGAACGCGATTAACTCATAAAATTAACACTAAGAATAAATATGGAAAATAGCAGAATGAGGACAACAATTTTGAAAAAATAAAACAAAAAAGTAGAATAGGTGACTCAAATGTAACAAAAGCAAAAATTAGAGAGACCGAGATTTTCCCCTAAATCCTTGGTATTTATATCATATTTTATGATTTTGGTGAAACCTAACCCTAAAAAAAACTCAACAGCCCTCTCCTCTCTCAATTCTTTCACCGGCCGCCTCTCGTCCCAAAGCTTCAAAATCGAGCCTCATGAAGCCGGCCACCGTTCATCGGTGGCAATTCTCCTTCCAAACATTTTCTTCTCCAACCTATGGTACCCCCATGGAGTCAAATCGAATCAAAACCCCCTAATCCTCTTCTCCTTCTTCGACAGAACCCCATTGGAACCCTCTCCACCGTTTATTGGTGTTATACTCACATCGGCTGCCACCAGAGGTGACCGATTGTTTCACAACCGTGCCTACGTCGACCCTAGCTTGCCTTTTCTCTCGTCTAACCTCTAAAACGACTCTTAAGCCGCCATGAAAGACTCCTAGACCTCAAAACTCTCGGCTCCCTTTCACCCGACTAAGATCCTAGGTAACGGTCTTAGCCCAGATGACGAACGAAGCAGGTAAACAAACAAACACTCTCATCCCTTTTAATTTTACTATTTCGAAATTCAAAAAAAAATCTAAAAAAGGTTCCACCTTTTGCTTCTTTATTTTCTTGATTTCGTATAGCTTTGTTTCTCTTGTTTTTTCGATTGGGGGAATTCGAATGAAAAAAATAAATGATGTCTTGCTTTCTCTCTATGCTTGGTGTAAAAAATGTAGGGTAAGAGATTGGTTTTTTCTCTTTCTTATTCGAATCCAGGAGCTTTACACTGAACGGTTTTGTGTTTTTATAACCTAAAATTACATGACAAAAATTTGTATTTCCTCTATTTTTAACAAATTTGTCATCTGTTTTGCATGCTGATCCATTGGAGCTGTTGCAAGGGAGAATCCTTTCGGTTACGCGCATGGCCAGCTGGAGGTGAAGGACCTTCTGAAACCAGGGGACGTGGCAGGGGAGCACGTTTGGGCAGTTTAGGAAACAAACGGCAGTTGCTTGAGCATTAGGGTTGAGTTCAATGGATTTGTAAATTGGCTTTGGAATGATATGTTAATGGGTATAAATTTTAATTGGGTCAGGTTTTGGTATATGTAAACGGATGTTAGGTGTAACCAGACCCAGTTGGTTTCAATTTGGCATAAATGGTCTACTGGCTTCTGTTTGGGTATGATATTGGGCTAGTTACTTGGGCTTAGGTTAATGGTTTAACAATATAAATCCGAATGGGTTAAGGGTAAATAACAAATGCAAATGGACAATTTATTTTGTATTTGGTTTATTGTATTGTTATTTGGTTATAAATTTCACCACAAACACAACTGGTTATCAAACCTGAATAAACTTAATTAAGCAAAGGCAAGCCACCAATGTTCCCAATGCCACTTGAATTAGCTCGGTCTCGATACGTGGAATACCTTCCAATCGATTCTTGACCCCCTTCAATTTGATTTGAAATTCTCCGGACAAAATTGGGGTTCAACAGTAATGAACGAGAACTTTTTTTTGTTTGAGAGTTTTTTTTTCTTTTGAAGAAAAAGGAGGTAGGTGATAAAAGTTTCTTAAGAGAATAGTTTTTTCATTCAATTTCTTTTCTTATATTTCTCTTATTCAGTTACTTGAATTAATTGTTGATTGAATCTTGTAAGGTTATTTTGTTTTATTTTTAACTTTGCATGTATGATATTTATTTTTCTTCTAATTCTCATCTCTTTCAATTATTTTCCTTGTGTTATTATATATATAATTCGTGTTATATAATTTTCACGCAGTCATTATATATATATATATATATATATATATATATATATATTATAAGCTTTATTTTTCTAATATATATATATTTACATTTTAATATTATTGATATATAAATATATTTTTCGATTACTATATTATATATATTTAATTTCATAGGTAACTTTTCACTTTTTTGTTATTATTATTTATTATTCATATTTTTATACATATTATATTATTTTCCTAATTTATATGTTTACTATTTTATTTTATTATTCTTGGAAATTTTGGTATATATATTTTCTTTATATTTAATTTTTATATCATTTTGACCAACAACTTATATTCATGCTTTTAATTATTGGTTTTTTCCATTAATGACTTTAAAGTTGAATATCAATTTTTCTTTAACCTTTTATTCGTGTTATGCATTATTTATTTATCTTAGTATCCGTAATCTTTTTGTTTCACCTTTTCATATTAGACGTAAATCATTTATTTTACAATCCTAATTTATTGCATTTTACAGTCACAAAACTCAAAAGTAAGTAATTGGATCTTTTCTTTAAATTTTGGCATAAACTTTAATTTTCTCCATTTTAGTGGAGGTAAAAGCGACGCATTCGTGAAAATTTATTCTCCGTGTCAGACCTAGCAATTAGTCCTCAGGATTCATATACCTTATGTCGTTGTAAGAATTTATTCTTGGTGTCAGACATAAGGGAATGTGTCCCCTTGAGTTTAACTCAGTCCGCATAAACATGTGATAGGTTTAGGATTGAGAGTCTGGCAGGCCCAAGGGGGTACCGACAAGGAGAACTCGGGTCTCTTTTTATAACTAAACCTTGTTGCAATGCTGGCCTACCCTAAAACCATATGCAAAACCAAGGATGATTGTTTATTTATTCTTCTTCTTTTTCATTGTTTAAAGCATGCGAACTAGAAATTCATGCGGTTAGGATTTATTATGTCGAAAAGCATGCAGGATAGAAAATCATGACTAGGTAGGAACAAAAGCACGTGGGGTAGATATCATGTGGAGGTAAGAACTGTTATAATATTTGCATTAATTATTAATTCACCGTACTAACTTATTTCATTTTGTTTTTTTTCTCTATTTCTTTTATTTATTACCATATGCATCATTTTATAGAGGTATTGATCCACGAAGTGTTTGTCAAACTCCAAATAGTTTTCATTAATGGACAAAGGGGTTGTGATGCAAGAGGTCAAAAATGTGGAAGTACAAATATGGTCTGAGTAGTCTCAGAAGGAGAAAGGGGATAATCTGTCAGACAACTATGTATCAGAGAGTGGGTTATGCTTCGATCTAATAGATAGACGTCCAGAAGTTGCGAAGCATGTGGGGGCTAGAAGAAACATGAGAGGAAGAAGAAATTCTTAGTATTTGCTTTATGTACAAGTGGATGATACTTTAATATGAGCATCAACACCATTATGAAATCTGTAGTACAATCGAAAACATAAAGTTCACTATCGAGGGACGCACAAATTTTTGCACTACGAAACAATCCATATATAAAAGAATGAAACACTGAACGTAGAGCATCGTGGAAGGATAAAAGAAGAAAGTAAGTGAACTTCTGATAATCCCATACAATGGAGGAAAATAATGGTGATTTTGTTGGGAATAGGCCTAACAAAAAATAAAGGTTAAAGATGCAAACACCTAGGAGTTCATAGATCAGGATGACTCACCGCCTATATGTTTTGGTAAACCAAGTTGGGGCAGTGAGAAAGGAAATCCAACTAGTGACCAGTGAGGAAATGAGACTTGTTAACATGCTTGAAGTTTTCCAAAGTTTAGAAGATCTAGCTCAAGTGTACCTTTAAATGTTTTTGGTATCTGTTGAGTTAATCGATCGACGAAATAACCAAGAGGGGGGTGAATTGGCAATAAAAAGTTTGGTGGAAGCTTTTGCAGAAAATAGAAAATACTTGCACAACAATTTAGAGTGGTTCGACTTTCTCAACCAAAATCTACGTCCACTACCTTAGTTATCCACACTAAGGATTTTCCACAAATTCACTAATTTGTCTTTCTTTTGAGGACAAAGAGTAACCTTACAAATCCCTCAAGAATTATACCCCAAATTATTGAGAACACTCTCTCCCAAAGAGAACAATACAAATTTTGCAAACTTACAGAAAAACCTCACAAGGCAATATGTATACACAATTCTATAACAAGAAAAGAACACTCAAAGATGATTTCAAATGAGCACAATATGTGTTCTTGAAAGGAAAATGAATATTGAAGGAAAATTGGCTTGAAATGCACAAACTTGATGTTTAATGCTTTCTCTCTTGTTTCTCAATGAATTATCTTTGATCAATGGCTTCATAACTTGTTTAAATACACCTTGGATTGATTCTAGCTGTTGTGAATCATTTGGGTGATGTTAGAGCCGTTGTAGTGTGAAAACCCTCTTGAAAAAGGATGCTGGGAGCGTGGGGTATTAGTACCTCTTCAATGGGTATCGGTACCAGCAGTGTAAAATTCAAATATTTCGACCGTTAAATGGCTAGGGGTATCGGTACCCATAGGGCATTCTGTTTTTCTCGGAGCCAAGATTTGCATAGGGGTATCAGTACCCATTGACAATCTGTTTTTCTCAGAACCAAAATTTGCATAGGGGTATCGGTACACCCTATGAGGGGTATTGATACCTCCCTATTTAAAATTTATTTTTGGCTAGATTAAGGCTCAAAATACTTTGTAAAATTGTTTCAAAAAATATTTAAGATTAAAAACCAATTTTACACTTAAGTAAGGATTGAAATTGACATTTTAAAAACTTGGAGTAATATTTTGATATTCGAATAATTTAATCGAATATACTTTTAAAATGATTTTAAAATCTTAAAATTCAATAATACTTAATTTGTTATATCGAAACATCAAAATTTTTTCAAAAAATTTCCCCCTTTTTGATATAACAAAACATTTAAGAAATTTTAAGATTTTCTTTGAAAATCATTTTTGAAATTAATTTTGAAAATTACTCTCCCGTACTATATTCTCCCCCTTTTTGTTAAATCAAAAAGACTCTAAAAACGTTTTTAAACTAGGTTTTGAAAATTTAGTCAATTGATATATAGATAAAGCTTAAGTTGCTAAGATCACAATTAAGAGAAATATTAGCTAGTAGTTCCATAAATCTATATTCATAGATAATGTGTAATGGTAATTGGTCATATTCTACTATGATGTAAATGATGCAAAAATTAATAAACATTAAGTTCAAATTAAAAATTCAACCAAACCAAATATAAGCATTCAAGTTCAAACATCCAAATATCTATAACAAATTCAAACATCCAAATATCCATAACAAATTCAAACATCCAAAATAAAACAATCCAAAGACATCTAAAATGTTTTAATAATGAATCCTAAGTTCAATCCAAGAAAACTAAAGCAAGAAAAAGATATAATCGTCCATCAGTGGATCAGGATGAGATAAATATGCCCATATATTGGCCACATCACGTGTAAATGCGTCGACCCTCTCGTCCATAGCATCGAAGCAATAATTCATCGCTTCGTTATTAGCAGTTAGGTGCGACTCGATGGAAGCAAACCTCATGTCAAGATTCTCCATAAACGATCGAAAATATGGAGGCATCTGACTTTCTTGCTGTGCCGGCTCATCCTCAGGTACGTGATCGTCGATATCTTGAAATAGCTCTTGAAGTTCTGGATCATCGTCCGCTACCGGTGCCATAGGAGCTTGTGAAGAACTAGCTCCTGGTGTTTTCTCAATGAATCGAACCCATTGGTCTTTTTCCTTATTTCATCCCTTTTTCTTTAATGATGTCAAGTTAATTTCATTTTTGAGAGGGATGGCTACATCAAGCCGAACCTTAAGCTGGGCTTTGATAAACAAGTTACTCATAAGACAATCGTAAACTAGAGTTTCACAAAGCTTTTTATTAGGGACAATGTTTACGGTTTTAACGAGTTCGACAAAGATAATTTGTGGTAGGTTTATTTTCTTATTTTGCTAGAAACAATGTATCCACCAAAGGTCTAAAGCTCTAAGAGTGGAGTATTTGCCTCCAGATGGTCTAAACCACCAAGAGATGATTAGATGGAGAAAATGATCGTGGTGATCTAACACACTCGCACTCGTCTTAGCTTTGTAACGAGAACCTACTGTTTTCTTTTCATTATCTAAGCCGTTATTATCTAAACCAAATACATTAGCGATGTAGTCCAAGTCAATATTAATGAATTGACCTAGAATATAGGATCTAATTCCTATTGTTTCAGTTTTAGCTTGATTTTTGATACAAACAACATTTGAATAGAAAATTCGAACAATTTGTTGGTAAACTACTGGTTCGAGTTAAAAAAGTTTATCAAATTTCCAAGCTTGTAGGGTAGAAAAATATCTAAAGTTCACCTCTACCATAGCTCGAAGAGAAGGAATATGTTCTTCCCGAATTTTATAAAGACTCGAAGAGATAGACAAACCTATGGTAAAGATTATCCCTACGGCCAGGTTCGTTAAAGCACGAGTTTCGAATTGTCATTTTGGGATCATTGGGATTAGGATTTTGTGGTTAAAAAGGAAGTGGATTTTGAGGTCGGTTTGACCGACTAGATGATGACCTATGGCATATATGAGACATGGTTCAAGAAATCGGAATATGATAGATATATGCAATTTTAAAATATATGTATGCAATACAATCAATTCCCAAAACTGAAATGAGTCCTCAATATTTCAAGGTTCTCTAACCAATATCCTAATGGGCAATTTTAAAAACTATGTTTAAAAACAATGTTTGAAAATCAATATGTAGTTTCCAAAATAACATAATTAAATAAAAAACAACAATTTTAAAAGCAAAACATTTTTTTTATTTCGAAAATTAATTTCTTTAAAAAAAAATATTGTGATTTTGATGAAATTAGTTGTAGATTATTGTTCTAAATCAAAATCTAAGTAATGCACAATATCCATTTCAATCTAGAACTAATTAAAACTAGTCATATGTTCAAAAATCAATGAAATAGAGGTTTTACAAAAATTACCTTGAAATATGATGATTGAGTGGATTTTGATGTTGTTTACACTAGTTTGATGATTGTAGCAGAAATATATGTTGAAAACTAGACTAATTCTGACTTGAATCGTTGAAAAAGAGAAAGAATGGAGATTTGGGGTTTTTAGAGAGGGGATGGTCAAGAGTTAAAGAGAAAGGGATTTATAACAAATGATAATTTAGGGATTTAAGAACCAGAACCCGTCGGGGTATCGATACCTTTATGGGGGTATCGATACACATTCAAAGGGGGTATCGATACACTTTGAAGGGGTATCGATACCTGGTGCACAAAAATGTAAAAAATCTACATTTAAATACTTAGAAAGCTAAATTAATGAGCTCTATTGGTATTGGAAACTCATATTATGAAAATTAACTATGTTCAATCAATTATTTCTATCCTTAAACTTTATTTGAACATATTATTAATTTCCACTAAGGATCATAAACTTCCCTAACTATTAGCAAATAATGCAATCAATAATATTATTTTTTATAAGCATTTTTCAATTATAATTTAAAAGTGCTAAATTTATTTTGAACACTAAGTCAAGGTAGGTTGGTCAAACTTAATTCCCTCCTAAGTGTCCAAAATCTTTATTTATCTAAAGGTTTTGTAAAAATATTCGCTAATTGATGCAAAGAATCAACATATTCTAGAACTATATCTCCTTTTGTGATATGATCTCTAATGAAATGATGTCTAATTTCAATGTGCTTAGTTCTAGAGTGTTGGATGGGATTTTTAGTGAGACAAATAACATTAGTATTGTCACACTTGATAGGTATGGTACTAACTTCAATTCCATAATCTAAAAGTTGTTATTTCATCCAAAAAACCTGTGCACATCAACTACCAGCTGAAATGTATTTTGCTTTATTGGTAGATAATGCGACATAATTTTGTTTCTTTGAAAACCATGAAATCAACATATTTCCTAGGAATTGGCAAGTACAAGAGGTGCTTTTCCTATCTATTTTTTCATCCTCCACAATCTGCATCAGAGAAGGCATGCAAGCTAAAGCTAGAGTCTCTAGGATACCGATACCAAAGTCCTAAACTAGGAGTGTCCTTAAGGTATCTAAAGATTCTCTTAACAGCTAGTAAATGTGATTCCATAGGGCATGATTGAAATATAGCACATAAGCAAACACTAAACATAATGTACGGTCTACTTGCGGTTAGATAGAGTAAAGAACCAATCATTGACCTATATAATTTAACATCCACATATTTACCTCCTTCATCTTTGTCAAGCTTTATTGATGAGCTCATTAGAGTGGCATGAGGTTTCCCATTTTCCAATCCAAATTTGTTGAGCATATCCTTGATGTATTTTGCTTGATTGATAAAGATTTCATCTTTTCTTTTCTTGATTTGGAGTCCCAAGAAAAATGAGAGCTCCCCCATCATGCTCATCTCGAATTCACTCTGCATTAGCTTAGAAAATTATTGGCAAAGAACATCATTAGTAGAACCAAATATTATATCATCAAAATAAATTTGAACTACTAATAAATCTTTACCCTTTCTCTTTAAAAACAATGTAGTGTCAACCTTCCCTTTTGAAAAACATTTTTCAATTAAAAAGTTTGACAATCGTTCATACCAAGCTCTAGGAGCTTGTTTTAAACCATAAAGAGCTTTTATCAATTTAAAAATACGATCTAGAAATTTTGAATCTTCAAAACCTGGAGGTTGTTCCACATACACTTCTTTTATAAAACCATTTAAAAATGCACTTTTAACATCCATTTGATATAATTTAAATTCATTGAAACATGCAAATGCTAGTAACATTCTTATTGCTTCCATCCTAGCTACAGGAGTGTATGTTTCATCATAGTCTATGCCCTATTCTTGAGTATAGCCTTGAGCAACAAGTCTAGCCTTCTTCCTCACTATATTACCACTTTCATCAAGCTTATTCCTAAATACCCATTTAGTACCTACAGTAGATTTATTAATAGGCCTTTCAACTAATGTTCATACTTTACTTCTCTCAAATTGATTTAATTTTTTTTGCATAGCCATAATCCAATTTTCATCATCTAATTCTTCTTTGATATTCTTAGGCTCTATGCATGAAATAAATGCAACATAATTACATATATTTCTAAGAGAAGATCAAGTTGTTACCCCTTTGGATGGATCACCTATAATTTCACCATCTTGACATAGTTGTACTCTTTTGGGTAAGAGACTTCCTGTTGAGTTAATCGATCGATGGAATAGGCCAAGAGGGGGGTGGATTGGCAATTAAAAATTTGGTGGAAGCTTTTGTAGAAAATAGAAAGTAATTTGCACAGCGATTTATAGTGGTTCGACTTTCTCAACCAAAGTCTACGTCTAGTACCTTAGCTATCCACACTAAGGATTTTTCAAAAAATTCACTAATTTGTTATTTCTTTTGAGGAAAAAGAGTAACCTTACAACTCCCTCAAGAATTAAATGTCTCCAAAAACGAACAGAAATATGGAGGCACTTGATCCTCTTGTGGTGCTGGTTCTTCAGGCTACTCCGGCTCGTCGTCGGCTTCGTCAATATCTTGCATTAGTTGTTGAAGCTCTGGATCGTCGTCCGCTCCCGGTGGAGCTCGTGAAGAACTAGCTCACTGAGTTTCCGCAGAGGATCGAACCCATTTACCGGTTTTCTTATCCTTTATCCATCCTGATCTCATTAAGGAAAGAAGATTAATTTGGTTTTTGATAGGGATGTCTACATCAAGTTGTACCCTAAGCTCGGCTTTCTTAAACAAATTACTCAGTAGACAACCGTAAACTAGACTTGAACAAGTTTTCTTATTAGGAACGAGATTCATGGTGTCAATGAGAACCGAAAAGATGATATGAGGAAGGTTAATTTTCATATTATTCTGGATACAATGTATCCACCACAAATCTAAGATGAAGAAATCGATCATAAGATGAAAAAATCGATCGTGATGATCTAAGATACTCGCACTCAATCTAACCTTGTAACGGGAACCTATAATTTGTTTTTCATCGTATAAACCATTATCATCTAAGCAAAAGCATTAGCTATATACAGAGAATCAATGTGAATGAATTAACCTAGAAGATAGGATCGGATCCCTATGGTTGCGGTTTGTTCTCAATTTTGAATGCAAACGACATTAGAATAGAAAATTCGGATGATTTGTTGGTAAACAATTGGTTCGAGTTGACAGAGTTTATCAAATTTCTAATCTAATAGGGTAGGTAGATATCTAAGGTTCATGTCTACCATAGCTTGAAGGGACGGGATGAATTCTTCGCGAATTTTATATGACTCAAAGTAATGAGAATACCTATAGTAGAGATCTTGCCTACGTCCAGGTTCATTAAAGCATGAATTAGCTATAGTCATAAGGGAATCAGGAATTTGAGGAGGAATTGGAGGGTTTGGATTTGGAGGTGGGTTTTGAGGTCGGTTAGAATTACTAAAGGATGACCTAGGGCGTTTGTGAGACATGACTTAGGAAATCGGAATAGAATGGATAACCTGCAATTTTGAAAACACATGTATGCAAATATATCAATCCCAAAACTCAAATGAGTCCTCAATATTTCAAGGTTCTCTAAAGCAATCATAATGGGCAAAGTTTTGGAAAACTATTTTGAAAACAATGTTTGAGAATTATAATACGTATGATTTTCATGAAAACAATATAATTGAATCAAAAACATCAATTAAACCCATGATTTTCGAAAATAAAAATTTTATATTTCGAAATTTTGAATTTTTTTGAAAAATATTGTGTTTTTGTTGAAATTAGTTGTAGAATCTAGTTTAGAAATAACATGTGATCAATGCCCGATAATTATTTCAACCTAGAACTAATTCAAACTAGTCCTAAGTTCAAAATTTTATAAAATAGAAGTTTTTGAAAAATACCTTAAAAATTTTGGATTGAGTGGAATTTGATGTTGTTTGCACAGATTAATGATTGAAGCAGGATTGAGAGTTGATATGCAACCGAATTTTGACTAAAATTGGATATTTTGAAGCAGTGTAGTGATGGAGAGAGAGTGCATGGCAGCAACTAGAGAAGAGAGAGTTTGAGAGAATGAGGTTTTTGGGTTGTTTAAAAATAGACCCCGTGGAGGGTATCGGTACCATCAAGGGGTATCGATACTTAATCAAGGATGGTATTGTTACCTATTGAAGAGGTATCGATACCTATTCAAAGGGGGTATTGATACCAGTCTAAGGGGTATCGATACTCTATGCACAAAAATGTCACAAATCTGTTTTAAACACTCAAAATGCTAAATTAGTTAGCTCTAGTGGTATTGGCAACTCATATATTGAAAATTAATCATGTTCAATCAATCAAATTAATCCTTTACCTACATTTGAAAATAAATTTAAATTTCACCAAATAACATAAACTCCCCCTAACTAATAGCAAAGAATGCAATCAAAAATTATTATTATATGCATTTTTCATTTATTCTTAAAAGTGCTAAAATTATTTTAAACACTAAGTGAAGATAGGTCAATTAAACCTAATTCTCTCCTAAGTGTCCAAAATCTTTCTTTGTCTAAAGGTTTTGTAAAGATATCCGCTAATTGGTGCAAAGTATCAACAAATTCTAGAGCTACATCTTCCTTAGCGACATGGTCTCTAATGAAGTGATGTCTTATTTCAATGTGATTAGTTCTAGAGTGTTGGATGGGATTTTTAGTGAGACAAATAGCACTAGTATTGTTACACTTGATAGGAATGATATCTACTTCAATTCCATAATCAAAAAGTTGTTGTTTCATCCATAAAACTTGTGCACGACAACTACCAGCTGAAATATATTCTGCTTCAGTGGTAGATAATGCAATACAATTTTGTTTCATTGAAAACCAAGAAATTAGCATATTTCCAAGGGATTGGCAAGTACCGGAGGTGCTTTTCCTATCTAATTTGCATCCTCCATAATCCACATCAGAAAATGCATGCAAGTTAAAGCTAGAGTCTCTAGGATACCAAAGTCCTAAACTAGGAGTGTCCTTAAGGTATCTAAAGATTCTCTTAACAGCTAGTAAATGTTATTCCTTAGGGCATGATTGAAATATAGCACATAAGCAAACACTAAACATAATGTTCAGTCTACTTGCAGTTAGATAAAGTAAAGAGCCAATCATTGACCTATATAGTTTAACATCCATACATTTACCTCCTTCATCTATGTCAAGCTTTGTTGATGAGCTCATTGGAGTGTCATGAGGGTTCCCATTTTCCAGTCCAAACTTCATAAGCATATCTTTGACGTACTTAGCTTGATTGATGAAGATGCCATCTTTTCTTTGCTTGATTTGGATTCCTAAGAAAAATGAGACCTCCCCCATCATGCTCATCTCAAATTCACTTTGTATTAGCTTAGCAAATTCTTGGCAAAGAACATCATTAGTAGAACCAAATATTATATCATCAACATAAATTTGAACTACTAATCAATCTTTACCTTTATGCTTTAAAAACAATGTATTGTCAACCTTCCCTTTTGAAAAACCATTTTCAATTAAAAAGTTTGACAATCTTTCATACCAAGCTCTAGGAGCTTGTTTTAAACCATAAAGCGCTTTTGTCAATTTAAGAACATGATATGGGAATTTTAAATCTTTAAAACCAGGAGGTTGTTCCACATACACTTCTTCCTTTATAAAACCATTTAAAAATGCACTTTTAACATCCATTTGATATAATTTAAATTCATGAAAACATGCAAATGCAAATAACATTCTAATTGATTTCATCCTAGCTACGGGAGCATATGTTTGATCATAGTCTATGCCCTCTTCTTGAGTATACCCTTGAGCAACAAGTCTAGCCTTGTTTCTCACTATATTACCACTCTCATCAGGCATATTCCAAAATACCCATCTAGTACCTACAGTAGATTTATTACTAGGCCTTTCAACTAATGTCCATACTTTACTTCTCTCAAATTGATTTAACTCTTCTTGCATAGCCATAATCCAATGTTCATCATTTAATGTTTCTTTAATATTCTTAGTCTCTATGCATGAGATAAATGCAACATAATTACAAATATTTCTAAGAGAAGATCGAGTTGTTACCCCTTTGGATGGATCACCTATAATCTCACCATCATTGACATAGTTATAATCTCTTGGGTAAGATACTTCCCTTTCTTCAATGGTTGGATTCTTGAGAGGATCATGAGTTTCCTCATCTTTCGTTTCTTCCTTTGATGATGGTTCTCCAATGTCATTTGTATTTATAATGCCTACATAATCATTCACACAAGAATCCTTCCTCGGAAGGAGATTATCATCGACAACAACATGTATAGACTCTTCTACAACTAAAGTTCTTTTATTAAATACTTGATAAGCTTTAGAATTTAAGGAATAACTCAGGAAAAAATCCTTCATCACTTTTAGCATCAAATTTACCAAGATTGTCTTTACCGTTGTTTAAAACAAAACATTTACATCTAAAAGAATGAAAATAGCTAATGTTAGGCTTTTTATTTTTAAAAAGTTCATATGGAGTTTTCTTTAAAATAAGCCTAATCATTACTCGATTAATAACATAACAAGAGGTATTTGTGGCTTTCACCCAAAAATATTTTGGCAAATTGTTTTCACAAAGCATGGTTGTAGCCATTTCTTCTAAAGTTCGATTTTTCCTCTCAACAACTCCATTTTGTTGAGGGGTTCTAGGTGCTGAAAAATTATGGCTAATACAATTAGAATTACAAAACTCAGTAAATCCAAGATTTTCAAATTCAGTTCCATGATCACACATAACACTAGTTATAGAGTAACCTTTTTCATTTTGGATTACTTTTGAAAACGTGATAAATTTTTCTAATGCTTCATCTTTAGTACTTAAGAATAGAACCCAAGTATATCTAGAATAGTCATCTACCAAGACAAATGCATATTGTTTTCTACCCAAGCTAGTAGTTCTAGATGGCCTTAAAAGATCTAAATGGATCAATTGTAATACTCTACTAGTGGATATGTCATTAATGGATTTAAAAGAAATTTGCTTTTGTTTTCCTTTAGCACAAGCATCACAGATTTTATCATTATCAAATTTTAGTTTAGGCAACCCTCGAACAAAATCTCCTTGAATAAGCCGTTGCAACACACTCATACTAGCATGTCCTAGTCTCCTATGCCATAACCAACTATCATGCTCATCCTTAGCAACTAGGCATAAATTAGTCATATTTATGGAATCTAAATGCACTATGTAAATGTTTACTATTCTATGACCAACAAACATAATCAGATTAGATGCAATGTCAATAACTTTACAACCATTAGTTTCAAACATGACATCGAATCCCTTATCACATAATTGATTAATACTTAAAAGATTATGCTTTAATCCATTCACATATAAAACATTTTTAATTTGTATGGAAGAGATATTACCTATTCTACCTATACCTTCAATGTGACCTTTTGAATTATCACCAAAAGTCATTTCTTCTCTATTTTTGGAGTTAAGCTCTATGAACCGGCTTTTGTCTCCGGTCATGTGTCTTGAGAATCCACTATCAAGGTACCATGAGTTTGAATTTGTTTCCCGTGACTTGTAGCAATGCTCATTTTCCTACAAACATAGATTAATTTTTGATTTTTGGTACCCAAATTCTTTTGGGTCCATATTCATTGGTTTCCAAAAACCTAGTCCCCTTAGGTATCCATTTGTGTAGGATATCCTTATCTTTAGTAGTAATGAGTCCTTTAGGAACCTATATACTTCTAACAAATTTTCCATTAGAGGTTCTTTAGGGACCTCTATGATTTTAGTTTCTAAAACTTTTTCTAACAAAGTTGGTTTTTAAATTTTCTCATTTTTCAAAACATTTTGATCAAACTTTATCAAAAGAACTTTAAGATCATCAATTTTCTTTTGATGATCATCATTGACATTTGAAAGTAAATTTTGCAAATCCGAATTTTTCTTTTCAAACTCTTCTAGTTTTATTTGCAAATCACTGATTTTACTTTCAAGATCATTGTTGGTCTTGGAAATGAGATTCTTTTCATTTTTCTATTTTTGAAATATCATTTTTATATTTTAAAAACAATTTCTCATAGTCCGAAGCCAACCCGGTATATTCCTCTAATAACTCATCAAAAGATAAATCATCTAAATTAAATGAGTTAGAGGTTACCTTAGAATCTTCCTCGAATACCATCAAACATAAGTTTTCTACTTCTTGTTTCTCTTCATCGGAACCTTCTTCATCGCTCCATGTAGCCACATGAGCCTTGTGCTTACTCTTTGATTGACCCTTCTTCTTCAATTATGGGCAATCATATTTAACATGCCCCAATTTTTTACATTCATAGCAAATGATTGAGTCATTATCTTTTGGTTCATTTTTGAAGCCTTCATTTCGTTTGAATTTTCTTCCTCGGTTAGGCCTCATCATTTTTCTGAACCGTTTGGCAAACAATGCCATTTTCTCGTCATCGTTATCTTCATCCGTGTCACTCCCATCTTTTGTTGATTTGAGAGCAACTCCTACATTCTTCTTCTTCTCCGTCTTCTTCTTTGGCTCGTCTCTTTTCTCAAGGTATTCCTCTTCTTCAAGTATCATTTCATGCGTAAGGAGAGAGCCAATAAGTTCATCGAGGGTCAAGGATTTCAAGTTCTTAGCCTCGATGATCGTCGTCTTCTTCGATTGCCACGCTTTTGGAAAAGAGTAAACTAACTTCCTTACAAGCTTGTCATTTGGAATGATTTCTCCATATGATTTGAGACTATTGAAAATTGTGGAGAATCTATCTATCATAGCTTTGACATCTTCATCCAGATTTCATCCTGGAATTTTCATAGCTATGAGTTAGAAGACCAATTTTAGATTCTTTTACCTCATTTGTGCCTTCATGAGTGACTTGTAGTTTGTCTCATATCTCCTTGGCGGTTGTGCAAGATGAAACTCTCTCATATTCATCCGGTCTAAGAGCACAAAAGATAATATGGATAGCTTTGGTGTTGAGCTGGAACATTATTATCTCTCTTTCACTCCACAACCTCGGGTGAGTGGAGGGTTTGATGTATCCATCTTCTATGATATTTCATGCTCCCATGTCACTTTCTTGAATGAAATACATCATCTTATTCTTCGAATAAGCATAATTAACTCCATTTAAGAAAGAAGGCTTGTTGACGGGCAATGAATTGAGACCGAAGTCAGAGTTTGAAGTGTCGGCCATTGATGACTTTGAAAATCGATGTAACTCTTCCCGAATCAACTCAAGAGGCAATTAAACCTTCAAATGAGTGAGGTTCTGATACCAATTGTTGAGTTAATCGATCGATGGAATAGGCCAAGAGGGGGGTGAATTGGAAATTAAAAATTTGGTAGAAGCTTTTGTAGAAAATTGAAAATAATTTGCATAGCGATTTATAGTGGTTCGACTTTCTCAACCAAAGTCTACGTCCACTACCTTAGCTATCCACACTAAGGATTTTCCAAAAAAATAACTAATTTGTTCTTTCTTTTGAGGACAAAGAGTAACCTTACAACTCCCTCAAGAATTATACCCCAATTCTTGAGTACACTTTCTTCCAAAGAGAAATACACAAATTTTGTAAACTTACAAGAAAAACCTCACAAGGTAAGATGTTTACACAATTCTAGAACAAGATGAGAACATTCAAAGATTATTACAAATGAGCACAAATTGTGTTCTTGAAAGCAAAAAGATTATTGAAAGGAAAATTGGCTTGAATTGCACAAACTTGGTGTTTGATGCTTTCTCTCTTGTTTCTCTATAATTTCTTTTTGATAAAAGGCTTCAGAACTTGCTTAAATAATCCTTCAATTGATTCTAAATGTTGGGATGATTAGTGGAGTCAATGGATCAGTTTAAGCGTGAAAATAATTAATAAAATAGCTTGGAGTGTGAGGGGTATCGGTACCCCTTCATAGGGTATTGATACCTGTAGTGTAAAATCAAATATTTCGGCCGTTTTATGCCTTAGGGTATCGATACCATCTGAGGGGTATCAATACCATTGCATGGGGGTATCGATACCTATGGGGGGTATCGATACCATTCAAGCATTCTGTTATTTCTCAGAACCAAAATGTTTACAGGGGTATCGGTACCCTATAGGGGGTATCGATACCATACTAAATAATTTTTATTTTTGGCTCGAATATGGCTCGAAATACTTTGTAAAAATTATTTCAAAAATATTTTAAGATTGAAACTTAATTTTACACTTGAGTAAGGATTGAAATAGACTTTTGAAAAACTTGGAGTAATAATTTTCATATTTGAATAATTTAATCAAATATATAATTCAATATAAAATCTTAAAATTAATTAACACTTAATTTGTTATATCGAAACATCAAAATGTTTTCAACACTTCCCTTTCTTCAATGGTTGGATTCTCAAGAACATCGTGAGTTTTCTTATCTTTTGTTTCTACCTTTGATGATGGTTCTCCAATGTCATGTCTAACGTCATTTGCTTTTACAATACCTACGTCGTCGTCAACACAAGAATCCTTCCTTGGAAGGGGATTATCATCGAAAACAACATGTATAGACTCTTCTACCACTAAAGTTCTTTTATTGAATACTCGATAAGCTTTAGAATTTAAGGAATAACCCAGAAAAATTCCTTTTTAGCATCAAATTTGCCAAGATTTTCTTTACGGTTGTTTAAAACAAAACATTTACATCCAAAAGGATGAAAATAACTAATGATAGGATTTTTATTTTTGAAAAGTTCATATGGAGTTTTCTTTAAAATTGGCTTAATCATTACTCGATTAATAATATAACAAGCGGTATTTGTGGCTTCTGCCCAAAAATATTTTGGCAAATTGTTTTCACAAAGCATGGTTCTAACCATATATTCTAAAGTTCGATTTTTCCTCTCAACAACTCCATTTTGTTTAGGGGTTCTAGGTGCTAAAAAATTATGGCTAATACCATTAGAATTACAAAACTCAGTAAATCCAAGATTTTTAAATTCAGTACCATGATCACTCCTAACACTAGTTATGGAGTAACCTTTTTTATTTTGAATTACTTTTGAAAACGTGATGAATTTTTCTAATGCTTCATCTTTAGTACTTAAGAATATAACCCAAGTATATCTAGAATAGTCATCTACCAATACAAAGCAATATTATTTTCCACCCAAGCTAGTAGTCCTAATTTGCCCAAAAAGATCTATATGGATCAATTGTAATACTCTACTAGTTGATACATCATTAATGGATTTAAAGGAGTCTCTTATATGTTTTCCTTTAGCACATACATCACAGATTTTATCATTATCAAATTTTATCTTTGGAAACCCTCTTACTAAATCTCCTTGAATTAGTTGTTGTAAAACACTCATGCTAGTATGTCCTAGTCTCCTATGCCGTAACCAACTATCATGCTCATCCTTAGAAAATAGGCATAAATTGGTCATATTTAATGTATCTAAATGCACCATGTAAATGTTTTCTATTCTATGACCAACAAGCATAATCCGATTAGATGCAATGTCAATTACTTTACAACATTAGTTTCAAATATGACATTGTATCCCTTATCGCATAATTGACTAATAATCAATAGATTATGCTTTAACCCATTCACATATAAAACATTTTTTATTTGTATGGAAGAGGTATTACCTATTGTACCTATAGCTTCAATGTGACCTTTTGAATTATCACCAAAAGTCACCTCTCCTCCATTTTTGTTGTTAAGCTCGATGAACCGACTCTTATCTCCGGTCATATGTCTTGAGCATCCACTATCAAGGTACCATGAATTTGAATTTGTTTCCCGTGCCTTGTAGCAATGAACCTTTTTCCTACAAACATGGATTAATTTTTTATTTTTGGTATCCAAATTCTTTTGAGTCCATAGTCATTAGTCTCCAAAATCCTAGTCCCCTTGGATATCCATTTGTGTAGGATATCCTTATCGTTAGTAGTAATGAGTTCTTTAGGAACCCATATACCTTTAACGTTTTTTCCATTAGAGGTTCTTTGGGGACCTCTATGATTGTAGTTTTAAAATGTTTTCTAACAAAGATGGATTTTGAATTTTGTCCATTTTCAAAACTTTTTGTTCCATCTTTATCAAAAGAAGCTTTAAGATCATCAATTTTCTTTTGATGATCATCATTTACTCTTGAAAGTAAATTATGTAAATCAATATTTTTCTTTTCAAACTCATCTAGTTTGATTTGTAAATCCTTAATTTTACTTTCAAGATCAATGTTGGTCTTAGATATGAGATTATTTTCGCTTTTTAATTTCGAAATATCATTTTTGTATTTTAAAATTAATTTCTCATAATCCGAAGCCAACCCAGTATATTCCTCTAATAGCTTATCAAAAGAACAATCTTTGAAATTAAATGAGCTAGATGTTACCTGAGAATTTTCTCCGATGGCCATCAAGCACAAGTTTGCTACTTCTTGTTCCTCTTCATCAGATTGCTCATCATCGCTCCATGTAGCCACATGAGCCTTGTGCATTTTCTTCGATTGACCCTTCTTCTTCAATTGTGGGCAATCATATTTGACATGACCTGGTTTTTTGTACTCATAGCAAATGATAGGGTCTTTCTCATTCGATTCATTCTTGAAGCCTTCAATTTGTTTGAATTTTCTTCCTCTATTGGGCTTCATTAATTTTCTGAACCTCTTGGTAAATAATGCCATTTCCTCGTCATCATCATCTTCATCCGAATCACTCTCATCCTTTGTGGATTTGAGAGCAACTCCAACATTCTTCTTCTTCTCTATCTTTCTTTGTCCCATTCGTCTTTTCGAGGTCTACCTCATCATGAAGTATCATTTCATGCATGAGGAGAGAACTAATCAGCTCATCGAGGGTTAAAGATTTTAAGTTTTTAGCCTCGATGATCACCGTCTTCTTTGATTGCCAAGATTTTGGAAGAGAGTAAACTAACTTCCTTACAAGCTTATCATTTGGAATGATCTCTCCATATGATTTGATACCATTGACAATCGTGGTAAGTCTATCCATCATAGCTTTGATATCTTAATTCGGTTTCATCCTGAAATTTGCATAGCTATGAGTTAGAAGACTAATTTTAGATTCTTTTACCTCGTTTGTGCCTTCATGAGTGACTTGTAGTTTATCCCATATCTCCTTGGCAGTTGTACAAGATGAAACTCTCCCGTATTCATCTGGTCCAAGAGCATAAAATATAATATGGATAGCCATTGGGTTGAGCTGTAACATTCTTGTCTCTCCTTCACTACACAATCTTGAATGAGTGGAAGGTATGATGTATCCGTCTTCTATGATATTCCATACTCCCATGTCACTTGCTTGAATGATATACCTCATTCTATTCTTCCAATAAGAATAATTAGCTCCATTGAAGAAAGGAGACTTGTTGACGGGCAATGAATCAAGACCAAAATCGAAGTTTGAAGTGGAGGCCATTGATGACTTGAATATCGATATAACTCTTCTCGAATCAACTTAAGAGGTGATTAAACCTTCAAATGAGTGAGGCTCTGATACCAATTATTGAGTTAATCGATCGACAAAATAGCCAAGAGGGGGTGAATTGCCAATAAAAATTTTGGTGGAAGCTTTTGCAGAAAATACTTGCACAACGATTTAGATTGGTTTGACTTTCTCAACCAAAGTCTACGTCCATTACCTTAGCTATCCATAATAAGGATTTTCCACAAATTCACTAATTTGTCTTTCTTTTGAGGACAAAGAGTAACCTTACGAATCTCTCAAGAATTTATACCCTAAATTCTTGAGAACACTCTCTCCCAAAGAGAACAATACAAATTTTGCAAACTTACAAAAAAACCTCACAAGGCAATATGTTTACACAATACTAGAACAAGAAAAGAACACTCAAAGTGATTACAAATGAGTACTATATGTGTTCTTGAAAGCAAAATGAATATCGAAGGAAAATTGGCTTGAAATGCACAAACTTGATGTCTAATGCTTTCTCTCTTGTTTCTCAATGAATTCTCTTTGATCAATGGCTTCATAACTTATTTGAATACACCTTGGATTGATTCTAGCCGCTGTGAATCATTTAGGTGATGTTAGAGTCGTAGTGTGAAAACCCTCTTAAAAAAGACTGCTGGGAATGTGGGGTATCGGTACCTCTTCAATGGGTATCAGTACCTAGAGTGTAAATTCAAATATTTCGACCGTTAAATGGCTAAGGGTATCGGTACCTCTATTAGGGTATCGGTACCCATAGGGCATTCAGTTTTTCTCGGAGCCAAGATTTGCATAGGGGTATCAGTACCCTATGAGGGGTATCGGTACCCATTGGGTAATTTATTTTTCTCAGAACCAAAATTTTCATAAGGGTATCGGTACACCCTATGAGGGGTATCGGTATCTCCCTATTTAAAATTTATTTTTGGCTTGATTAAAGCTCGAAATACTTTGTAAAATTGTTTCAAAAAATATTTTAAGATTAAAACATAATTTTACACTTAAGTAAGGATTGAAATTGACATTTTAAAAACTTTGAGTAATATTTTGATATTCTAATAATTTAATCGAGTATACTTTTAAAATGATTATAAAATCTTAAAATTTAATAACACTTAATTTGTTATACCGAAAAATCAAAATGTTTTCAACAATATCTTTGTAATTACACTTTTTTTCAATAAAGGTTATTTATCATGACAAGCACTTCTTAGATCAATACCTTGAAATCCTCATGCATTCATCATTCATTTTTGCATTCTTCAATACCTTGAAATCGTCATGCATTCATCATGTATTTTTGCATTCTTCAAAGCATATATTAATTATTAAAACATAAATGACTGATAAAATTTGTTTTATTCGAAAGAGGAAAAAGCATTAGACCTATTACACCCTCATAATAATCGATCACAAACTATGGAAATTTAATCAAGGCAAGCTCATATTGAAGACAACATGTTAACATTACTAATGTTCAATCAAAGCCAAAAGAGAGCCCCCGTTTCTTGAAAGTTATGATGTAAATGTTATATGCAACCACCACATAGGGAGTTCAGGACATACTATTGAGAATTATGGGGCACTAAAGAGAAAGGTCCATAATTTAGTTAATTTATAAGCATGGACATCTGAGGAGTAATAATCTATTATGTAGTACCCCAAAAATTTGATTAATGACTAAAATATAATTTTTGAAAGATTAGTGGGCAAAGTAGAAACTTAGAAAACTTGAAGGACCAAAGAAGTAATTTTCCTAAAAAGAAATTTTATTATACAAATAAATAGTTCATCTTTTAGAATAGATTCTTTTTGCAATTCACATTTTGATCTGAAATTTGTGTAAAGAACTAGTAAGCGATAAATTTCAGTAAAGTATTCAGATAATCAGATCGAATTGAAAGTTTACAAAAATTTGAAGAATGGTAGTATGGGATTTCAAATATTATATTTATGATTTTAATCAGTAGAATTTAATATGGAATAGTGGGATTAAGTGGATTTTCCATGTTAAAGCTAAATAGTAGAGTTTAACATGTAATATGAATATTACATGATTTACATGCTTGAATAAATGGTTTTGTTGTTAGAGTGGATGGTGAATACGTTGAATTTTGATTATTTTTGGATATATGTTTGTGTTACTAATGTTATAAAGTTGTTTTCAAGTTTAAATAATGATCAAAGTTACTTAGAAATATTTATATACTATTTGGTCATGATTAAGAAAGAAATGAAAATTTTGATTAGTTTTTGTTATGGAAATGATTGAAATTACATGTAAATGTTGTTAGGAAGATGAAATCATGCTTGAATCAAGTTGAAAATCTAGCTTAATACACTTTAATCAATTAGGCCTAAGGTAAGAAGACAAAGAAAAATTGTGGAAAATTATACAAGTTCTAGAAATGATGTTTGAATGATTCTACAAGGTTAAAATATGATTAGGACCAAATTTGGAAAATTTTAAAAATATAAAGACTTAATTAAATAAATTGAGAAATATAGGGATTCATGTGAAATTATTTAATAGTTCTGTGTTATGTTAAAATTGAATGTTGGAATGATGATTTTGACATTAGGTTATTTATTGGGATTAAATATTAAAATTATAAAAATAATAGAACTAATTCGTATACTTTGTAAAATATGAGGATGAATTTGACACTAGGTTATTTATTGGGATTAAATATTAAAATTATAAAAATAATAGAACTAATTCATATACTTTGTAAAATATGAGGATTAAAGTGTAATTATTTAATAGTTAAAATACTATGTTGGAAATTATATTTTTAGAATGTTGAATTAATGTTAAAATATGAAATTGTATTACTTTGGAAAATTAGTAAAATTTGGGGATTAAATTATAAACACAGAAAAGATAAGGACTTAAGTTAAAATTTTGTAATTTTTGAGGTGGAATGTTTTAATTAAATGCTGGAAACTTTGGGTGTGTTTATTAACGCTTGAATTGAAGCTAAATATATAATATCGAGGACTAAATTACAAATTTGTATAAGTTATGGTTTGAAATGGAAATTGGTATAAGTTAATAAGTAGAAATTAAGTATGTTATAGGTATGAAATGGTAAGCTTAAAGGTTAAAAAATAAATATGAATAATCAAAGTACTTGAGCAGTAAATATGAATAATCAAAGTACTTGAGCAGTAAATAATATAATGGTGACTATGATATTAAGGTATTATTTTAGACTTATTTAGAAATATGTATAAGTCATATGATCAAATTGAAAAGGTGGAGGAATTATGGGATTAAGATAGAAATTTAGTGTAAGATATATGAGAGGTTGAAGTGAATAGTAATAATAAATGTTTAATAGAGGGATTTGAAAGTCAAATTGAATTATGGTTATGTTGAAAACGACCTTTTCACATTACTTGAGAAATTGAAGAATTAATATGTACATGTTAGAAAAATTTGTATGTTGAAAATTATAATTAAGATGGCATATTGAATTTATATCAATATGGAAAGTTGTATAAGATAGAGATACAATTCGTAAGCTTTAAGAAAGTTGGTGGTAAAATGATAATTTTATATAAGTTAATGCATTAGATTAAAAATAATATGAAAATAATTGATATGGATTCAAATTGAATATTGAGGAACTGATTTGGATATTTTGAAATATTTAAATTATAATTGAAAGAAAATTTTATTGGTGGCTAAATGTGAAATGTTGGAAGGTTAGGTGAATTGTTGTGAGAAATAAATTATTCAAGGGACTAAGAAGGTTAATTCGATAGAGTTAAAATTAGTTTTCGATTTGGTAATAAAAATAATATTGAATATACATTAATGATATTTTAAGAATATTTATACGATTATGGATTTATTAAATTAATTAAAGTATGAACACATGATTAAAATAGTAAATGAATTTGATAATCTTTCTATAAATATATTTATCGGAAAAGGATATAAGATTTTGAAATAAAAGTCCAGTGTATAAGACATGAGAGACAGTGGTACGCGAGGTGGAGTGTTATTGATCAAACATACAGAGGTACATTCGTGTACAACATAGTTATTGGATACATTTATGTATTCGGGATCATAGGTACAATGTTGTTGTGTTCCAGAGTACATGTATATTCACAGTGTACTTAAGGTGCAATCATAGGGCACTAAATGTGCCATACAACTACAGACCATAATCAACTATGTTGCATATACAGTACACTGCACTTGCGATGCAATCATAAGACACTAAATGTTCCATACAGTCACAAATTATAGGCAACTTTGCTACACACAGGGCACAAATATGCCACATAGTTACGGGCAGTTTATATTATAAATAGCATAGAACACTCAAGCATAGACTCACGTGCCATGTATTCTCATGATTATACATTGGGTCATAAAACAAAAGTAAAAGATATAAAACAGTAAAAGATACAATATAGTAAAAGAAATAATATAATAAAAGAAATTGTATAATAAAGGAATCATAAAAGAAAAAGGAACAAATACGATGAAAGGAACGATACACGAAAAAGAATAGTACAGTGAAATGATTAGTACAGAAAAAAAGAGCAAGTATAGGAAAAGAAACGATACAAGTTTAATAATTATAATTTATAGTAAAATTTTATAAAAATAGTGTAAATTACATTGAATGGTTTATAGACAAGAAGTTATATTGGTTTGAATTAATATATGAATGATATATATATATATATATATATATATATATATATATATATATATATATATATATATATGTTTATGTAATGATGATAATATAATAAAAGTTGTTGTCAGTGGGTGGTCGTGTGGTGGTAGACAACAACAGAAAGAAATCTATTTTAAAATAAGTCTGATTATAAATATTTTATATATAGTGCTAGAAAAAGGAAAGTACATAAACCGTGCTCAAATTGGAAATAATACAATATAAGAAATTTAATAAGGAAGGTGAAAATATGGTATGATACTAAGTGATTATGTACGAGTGTAGTAAAATTTTATGTTATAAAGATAAATCGGTTAAATTTTAAATAAGACAGTTTTAAATTAAAATATGAAATAGTATTAAACTGCCTAGATATTGAGTGAGATCAGGTGTAAATTGAAATTAAAATATTACATCATGATTTTAAGCGATTAAATGGTCTGATAATAAATGTTAATTAGGAGATTTTAAAAGAAACAATTTTTTCCTCTTTCGAACAATAACAGTTAAACAAAAGCATGTGACATCCTTAACTAAATGAATGCGAATTAAAGGTGTTACACATTCATCATAATGCACTTCCATTCTATCATGTTTGAACTTTTTCTTCTCTTTCTTTTTACCCTACGATTTGTAAGTTGCTTGACTTTTGAATGCATTGAATGAAATCATACCTTATGAGGTTACGAGAAATGAGTAAAATTTTAATATTTAAGTCCTTTAAATATCAATTGAATTAATGAATCTTTTAAAAATTTGAGTTATAGACCTCTGATAAGTGACATGATTACATTCCTCCTAAAAATAGATCCCTTTGATCTTTCACCCAAGACAAGATCCCTTGATTTTATGCCCAAAAAATCACTTGATTGTATTATCTATATTACCCTTTCTCAAAAGACTCCAAAAATTCACACCCTAACCAATACAAAAATTTAAACTTATTACAAAATTTCAATTATTTTATTGGTTATTTATAATTAAATTTAGCTTTATACTTTCCGTTATTTATTTATTTAGGGTAATTTAGGATCTCTTCATTATTTTAATATTACTTTTCTTAATTAGTGTAGCTTGCATTAATGAAAAGATGTTAGGATTTTTTGCTTTTAGGGTTTTTGGAGTCTATAAATAGGTAATCTTATTTTGTAAAAGAGGATTTTTTTTTTAAAAGGAGTGAGTCAATAAAAGTTTCTTGAGAGAATTGTTTCTTCATTCAATTTCTTTTCTTCTATTACACTCTTATTTTGGATTCACGCCTTATTTAGTTACTTGGATTAATTGCTCATTGAATCTTGTAAATTTATTTTATTTTAGTTTTAACTTCGCATGTGTAATATTTATTCTTTTGCTAATTCTCATCCCATTCAATTTTTCCTTGTGTTATTATTATTATTATTATATATTATTCTATTTATATTATAGAATTTTTACATAGTCGTTATACATATATTTATATTATTAATATATAAATATAATTTTCGGTTACTATATTATATATATTTAATTTCAAAGGTAACTTTTCTCCTTTTTTGTAATTATTAACTATTATTCGTATTTTTATGCATATTATATTTTCCCTACTTTATATGTTTACTATTTTATTTGATTATTCTTCGTAATTTTTGTAACTATATTTTCTTTATATTTAATTTTTATATCATGTTGACTCGTAACTTATATTCATACTTTTAATTATTGGTTTATTTCATTAAAGACTTAAATTTGAATTATTATTTTTATTAACCTTTTATTCATGTTATGTATTATTTATTATATTGGTTCTCATAATCTTTTTGTTTCACTTTTGTGGATTAGACCTAATTTACATGATAAAATAAAATGCACCCCAAAGGTATAGAAAGAACACGATAGTGATAATGTAAATAACATTTTATTACAATTGATGTTGTTCAAACTAAAGAATTTAGAGGTAACATCACAAAGAGCCATGATGACCTTATTCCAAAGAGATAATGGAGTATGATGGTAAAAAATTGAAGAAAAACACATTGGGAATTTGATAAAGTTTTTCTAAAGGTTGGGAAATTTCAATTAAAGCTCAACCTAAGTAAATGCACCTTGAGAGCTATATCGGGAAAGCTACCAGGCTTCATCATTATCAAGAAATGCATTGACCACCCCCACGTACTCGAAAAGAATTTTGTGGATTAGGTTCATCTCATAGTTGATCTATAAATGTGATACAACCTTTCGTCTTAATAATTCAATATGGGATGATAGTTAGAAAGATGCTTTGCCTCACACTCTAGTTTTCCTACATCCAATTTTTGGCTAGAAGAGCTTCCAAAGACTACAAATCACTAAAATTTGATCTCTCATACTACAATCTAAATGTCTTATCACTAAAAGAAGCAACACTCCCACCTATGAGTAATGGAAGTTGAATGATGACAGTGCCTTGAACGCGTTGGGGCACAAAATTGGGCAATTTTGGTCTCACTCAAAGGAGATCATTTTTCACTCATTAGTAGATTAAATTTTTACTACACCCACAACATGGTCGAATATGAAGAATAGGCGGAGATTCCATAATTGAGGTAACATAATTTTCTCCAATATATGGAATGAAGGTTGTATTACCTATTGAGGTAGAAATTCCACCATTTCGGGTCTTATTAGAAATATAGCTGGATGAGGCATAATAAATGCAAGATCGATATAATCAATTGAGGTGAAACGGTTGAAAGTCATTTGTGATGATCAGATTCAAGTACATGACAAGAAAGTTCACTCGATAGAATTTCATGAGGAGATTTATTGTTGAAAAAGATATGACCTTTTTAGAAAGATTTTTGAGAAAAATGGATGTCGAATTGAGAAAAGATTCTATATCGAGAAGAAAGATTTTTTTTGGATAAGCATTAATCCTAAAGTAGATGAATGAACTTGAGGTACCTAACTCAAATTCTTTCAACTGATATTTCACTTGAAGAACTCGAATTAAAAAAAAAGAACTAGAGTGAAAACCCAAAAGTACACTTCGAGAAGAAACATTTAAAAATATATAGGGTAAAAGCCCCAAAAGGGGCACTCTAAGTATAAAAGAAGAGTGAAACAAAAAAGAAGAGAAAAATAAAAACGGAGGGCCCAAGATGAGAACTCGTAAAGAGCGTTTTGAAATCAAAGGAGGTCTCAAGATGAAAACCCAAAAGGGTGACTTGAGTTATGATTCAGGATTCATGCATGTGAAGGTCCTAAGTCAAGATAACATCAATGGTACCATTGAAACTAGGGAAAGAAGATTGAATACAATTGAGATTCAATTAGGGCGTTTGAATTCTTAGGAGACTCAATAATATAGGAAGAATTTCACACCCTTCATACGTTGTCACAACCTTTGATATCCCCTCTACGGAAGCTACACTTAAGTCACTCTACGGCCTATCAATTCAAAGGAGTTCACATTCTTTATATCTTAGACACCTATTTGTTTTTCTTACTTTTCCTTCAAATGTTTGTCATGTACTTTAAAAAAAACTCTTCTCACTTATATGAATAAAACACATTTTTTACCATCATGCATTGAAATTGAATACAAGTAGCTCATTTACTTTGAAAATAAAAGATCACTGCGAATTATTGTATAAGAAGTTTTAAAAAATTCATGTGTTTGAAGGATTATAGTTTTAGCACGTAATCTAAATAAAGGGCAATAACGTTGATATTGAAAGATCCTCCAGAACAAAAACATAAGACATCACCATTTGTTAAGAACTCATTCAAAGATGCATTTGCCAGCTCTGTTCCATGATAGTTTGAATTTTAGAAATGCACAATGACATGAGGAGGATCCAAAAGGAGTTTAGAGTGAATAAACAATTTTAGAAGAGATCAATGACATATTTGTTTGTGAGTCAGGGTGAATCAACGACTGTGTCCAAAAGAGTCAATGAGAAGTGGTTTTCGTAGAAGAAAGAATGACATCAAAGGATTGCATTTTGCATACATTTTAGGCATGCATAAGACCATTGTATACATGATAACATGGATAGACAAATGAATTTTTCAGAGCTTTCAAAGTGAAAGAGTTCAAAAGTCTTCAACTTTTCAGATTATTCCTTTAGGAAGAGATGGTGGAGTGAATGATCATTCTCCCAAATTTAATCCTCACGAAGAGACGAGGAAGCAAATCGAACCATTTTTCTAGATTTGACCTTTACAAAGAGACAAGGAAGCAAATCAAACCATTTTTCAGATTTGACCTTCACAAAGAGATGCAAAAGAAAATTGAATCACTTTTCTAGATTTGACCCTCACGAAGTAATGGTGAGGCGAGCCAACCAACTTTTCCATATTTGAACTTCATGAAGAGACGATGAATTAAATCATCAAACTTTTCGAGTTTGATCTTCACGAAGTGATGATGAAACATATAAAATTTTCAACATTAGAGTTACCTCAGCTAGACAAAATTGGCCATTCTTTTGTTTTTTTATCTATTCTCGTTGCACGCCAATGAGCAAAGAAGGGTAGTTGTAATTACCTAATTTCGTCCAGTCCGTTTATTTTGAATGAAAAGAAAATCATAGGTTAAATTCTAATCGAAGTGTTTTATTTTATTTTCTTTATGTATCTCATGTAATCTCCTATGTAGGGAATTTATTGATATGATTGATTTTATTTATTTAATTAGAGAATTATGTAGATATGCTTTAATCTTAGCCGTTGATGTAAATGATCTAGAACATTGGATGTGATGGGGCTCAGATATAAATAGATACATTCTTGATCTCATTGAACACAAAAAAAAAATAGAATTCACTTTTAACCATAGAGGAAAAAGAGAGGGAGAGTCACTCTAAAAATTGTAATTTTAAAAATACAAGCAATAAGAAAAGATTTTGTCTTAAAGGTAATTCTTTTTTTTATTTTATTTATAAAATTGTTTCTTTGGTTGATTTCACTTTTTTTTCAAAAAAAAAAAACATTGTTGTAAGAGATAACCAGTAAGGAAAGTGTTTTCGAATAGATATTTTTTTAAAAAATTTAATATCTATAATTCATTGAGGTTTTTCAATGAAAATCAATGATCTTCTTTTTATTTTTATTTTCTATTCTTATTTTTATTTACATGTGTGCTTGTTGTTTCGTTAGTCATCGATCTTGCTTTTATTCGAAAGTCTCATAGAAAGAGATATAGCCGATGAACCGGGATAAGGTTTCAAAAGATATTTTTTAGATCTAATCTTTCCTGAGACTTTTCCATGACAACTAATGATGAATCTGATGCAGGGGGATTTGAGACAGATGATGCTGAGCTTTCAGATTGCACCTTGATGGCGCTGAGATACCATGAATTGGCAGATCAGCGCAAAGGCGGGAATTGATTGTGACATGTTCCTCATTGGGGTCGTTTTGAGTATGTTTCAGTCTTTTGGCCATAACTTTGGCTACAGGTGTCAGAATCGCGCATAAAACCCCAATCCGTAAAGTACTTTTTGACACGCACGCTCTCCACATTGAGCTATGCTCCATGTAGCCTTTTTCGGCTTGTTGACTGATTTTGGGCATTGTTTTGATTTTATAATATTTTATTAAACCCTAGAGACTTTTTTCTCTGGTTTTTTTGGGCGAATTTTCTCTTGTGAATCATCTGTTGGAGCGCCTGCAGGATAATCACTATTATGTCCGGCGTCAGAATCTTTAAATTTATATTTTCATTTTTAGTTTAATGCATTTTAACCTTTTCCCTTTTTCTATCAGCTCACTTAATTTTGTTTTAACTTTTTAAAATTATGGTAGATTATTTCTTTTCTTAATTTTAATTTCTTTTCTTAGTTTGGGTTCATTTAAAGTTTCTTGGTTTATATCAATTTCCTTATTTTTATTTTTGTAAAACTTTATTCTAATTTGATTTTGTTTCCCATTTTAATTTATTTTTTTCTTTTCATTTATAATCTATGCCTTTATTTATTTTGCTTGATCTATAATTTTTTTATTTCTTATTATTTAATTTCTAATATTCGGATGAGTACCCTTTAATTATTACAACTTCATTTCATTTGCAATTCGTAACCTCTACCATTGTAGTCACTTTTTAAATTTTCATGTTTAAGGTTGTCATATTCTGATTTTAGTTTAGTCGTTGTTGGTATGTGTGTATTGCTTATGTTGTGTATTTGCATAATATATAGTATTTATTTACTATTTTGTTTAGCTTAGCTATATAATTTTTCAATTAATATTTATTTAGGCATGTTGAATTACATTATAACATTTTAATTAATTTTAATTAATTGTGTATGATAATCTCATAAGTATAACTCGACCTTTTCCACAATTTGATTAAAATATAATATTTGGTTATTTTAAATTATCGGAAAGGACTGTCCTAATCCACATGGTAGTCCAATTTTAATAATTTAAAAGAAATAAATATCCTCCAGAGAAAACAATTAAAATGACGACATTTTAAAAATAATCAGGAGGGTAGAGAGAGAAGATGTTCTTATTTTTAGATATAACGAGGAGTGACCATTCGACCTTATTTGGTGGTATTGTCTAAGTATTTCTAAATATTTGAACATCCTCTATCTATCTCGAAGGTTTGGTAACTCTTATTAACAAAATATTAACTATAAAATATGTTTAACTATAAAATGATAATTTTTCTTATTTCTTTCCAAGAATGATAAAAGCATCGTTCTACTTTACATTAGATAGTATTTCTCCTCGGTTCGAAATGCTGAAGCATTGTCAATTTACTTTAAAGTTCATGAAAAGAAATATTGGCAATTCACCGCTTTGGTTGGAAAAGGGAGGAACATTGTCCTAATTCATATTAGGTGGCTAACTCCCTCCATTTAAATGCAATGAATGGTTAACTTTTATTCTATAATTTTAATTGGTTAAATAATGTTGTATTTATACAATTAGAAAGGGATCATTAATTATTTAAATTTGATTTCTTAATTTTCTATTACAAAGACAATAAAATTTAATTGACTAGGTACTGGTTTTCGAGCGTTGTGGGGTACTAATCCTTCCCCACACGTAATTGACTCAATGACTCTTTTTTTTTTGGAAAGTAGACCAAAAGTTTTTGTTTAATAATTTTTAAGTTAAAATTTTATTAAAATAATAAAATATTTTTCATGGATTCAATCACACCGTAAATAAAGATTGGTGACGACTTTCTCGAACCATATTTTTATATTTAAAGTAAAACTCAATTTAGTAAAAAAAAACCCTAAAATCATTTTTTTATTATTTGGAACGTTATGAGAATTCTATTTATAATTTTGGTCCTTCTTCATTCGTCTTCTATGAAAAAAAATACCCTTTTATGGCCAATCAAGCCCAAATTTAATTCGATTAATCTCACATTTCGCCTAATGACTTAAATTACAACGCCACACAATCCATGTATCTCTCGAGTCAACCTTCATGTGTTGACATGGAAAAATCATGGGGTTACATATGCAACCTTTGCATAGAAAAGTAGGTAACGTATATAACTGAATTTAAGAATATCCTTATAAAATATTGAAAATTTAACCTTAGAAAAGAAATCAAGAGGTAGAACCAAATATTGAAAAATTAAAATAAAGAATAAAATAGAAAATATAGAGAATTTGTTTCCGCCTAACGTTAAGAGGGAATTGAAAAGGCATAATGCAAACAAATACCCCTAACGTTTGACAGTATATGCAAATTTGTCCCTATTGTTTTTTTTTTGGAACATTTGACCCCACAACGTTTTATTTTGATTCAAAAGTCACCCCCGTTGGATGGAAACCGTTAGTCAACTGACGGTCAACGCCTTCAGCTGACTAAGCAAGAACTTGTGGACACAAATGATGATATGGCATGTCCATGTCACTGATTTATGCTGACGTGGAATTGACACGTCATATTTTCTGTTAAAAAATTAATATTTTTTAAGAATTTTGTACCAATGAGAGAGCGACATGTGTCACTATCCTATTGGTGCGGATTGAAAATGATGAATACAAGCCTACTTGCGTGGAAGGGGACTCGAACCTGGGGCAAGCGCATGAAATGTAATGCCTCTTGCCACCAGGCCAAGCATACTACTCAATTTTGTAATGAAACTGTCGTAGCCGTCTTTCAGGAGTGCCCGAAATCAGGTTCTAACTTAAATTTGATGTGATGCAGCCACCACCAATCATTTAAAATTAGGTTGATCGGATACCTTAATTTACCATTTTACCTGATCTGTGTTTTTACCATAATTAAATTGGATTCGGGAGTCGATTATAGTCAGGGAAGGACTAACTCCCCTGTATTGCCCTTTCGGTACTAATTTAATTTTTTGATTGTCTTAATTGAGAAAATTAAAAGTTAAATTAAAATTTAAAAGTTTGATCCAATCTACTTACCATCAAAGGATTTGAAATTGACCTAAAAGATATAAATAAAATTAGTTTTAGTTATTAAAGTAAAATAAATTAAATTAAGAAAATAAAAAATTAAAAATTAAAAACTTTAAATTAAAAGGGTTTAAATGCAACAAATTTAAAATTAAGGACCAAATTGACAATATTTGGATGCGGCAAGAAGAAATAAAAAGTCAGGAGGGGTCAATTTACGAATTATAAGAAAATTTAACAAGGATTAAATTGAATAAATTCAAAATTCATGGGCAAATTTACAACAAGTGACCAAAATAAATTACGCATCAAACCTTCAGGGACTGAAAAAATAATTAAACTATTTTCTAATTACCCTTCAACCCCCTATAAATAGCCTAAAAATTCTAAAAATAACATTTCATTTCATTTCACCCAAAAACCAATTCTGTCTTCCCTTATAAACTCTCTCAGCCTAAGCCTCATCGGCCAATGGTCAGTCCAACTCCGAAGAGGCCCTCACCGTACCGGCCACCACCGACTGTCACTCCGGCCACCACCACCGGTGGTTGAAAAAACCAAACTCACCCGAAAAGCTCCTCTCGTCCCTGTATATTCAAAATCGAGGCCTTAACCCCCTAAACATAGCCCCACCGGCGTAGATTTAAACAAAAAGTTCAAAACTTTACCTTTTCTGACGATGGTTCTTCATTTTCTTGGTGATTCCTCTCCTCTCAAGCCAAACCGATGCAAGAACAAATGATTTTTACTTTCTTTTATGCTTTTGAATGTTGATCTTGGTTAATTCCCTTTTTTGTTTTTTTGTGTAGTATTGTTTTTTCCATTGTATCTTTATTGTTTGACTTGTAGGGGTTTTTATAGCCATGCTCGAAATGATATTCCGGGGTCAATCATGTTTCCTGATTTACTCAGAGTTGAGAGTTTCAGTTTCATCTCATGTTGCTTTGGTTTGTTGTGATTCATCGTTGGTCGAGCACTCCATGCAGCCCAACTATCTCTTTTATATATAATTTTAAATATTTATCCATTGAGTAATCTACCCTAACTGGAACAAAGTGAGCTGTCTTGGTTAATCTGTCTACAATTACCCATATCGTGTCCTTTTTACCTGGTGACAAAGGTAGCCCTGAAACAAAATCCATCGTAACTCGTTCTCACTTCCAGTTAGGAATGTATATCGGTTGTAGCAATCTGGATGGCACTTGATGTTCAACTTTCACTTGCTGATATGTCAAACATTTTGCAACAAACTCCAATACAACTCTTTTCATGTCAGGCCACCAATAATGACTCTTTAAATCCTGATACATCTTATTCCTGCTTGGATGCATCGTCAAAGGACTATATTGTGCCTTGGAAATCATATAAACATTATCAAAAATAATACATATTTCTTCAGTTTATCATTATCGGGAATGCAAAGTCTTCCACGATAATATAAACATCCATTGACCCTCATTTCTAAGTTTGAGACCTCTTTTTTTTATACTTGCGCCATTTTCACCAAGCATTTCTCATATTGACCTTGTAGCTCTTTTACCCGATCCAAAAGCATCGGCTTTAACTTAAGTTCAGCGATCAAGGCACCATCTTCCTTTAAAGACATATGCGCATCCCATGTCCGTAGAGCGACAAAAGTCTTTCGGCTAAGTGCATATTCTACCACATTAGCCCTTTCCGGGATGAAAATCGATGATCAAATCATAATCTTTTAAAATCTTGATCCATCTTTTCTATCTCAAATTCAGTTCTTTTTGAGTCAGCAAGTACTTTAAACTCTTGTGATCTGTATAAATATGAGACCGCTCACCGTATAAATAATGACGCCAAATATTCAAAGCGAACACGACCGCTGCCAATTTCAAGTCATGTGTCTGGTAATTTCTCTCATGATTCTTTAGTTATCTTGAGGCATAAGCCACAACTTTCCCTTCTTCCATCAGCACACATCCTAGTCCATTATGGGATGCATCACTGAAAATGACATATTCTTTACCTGACTCAGGTTGTACAAGCACTGGTGCCTCTGTTACAATCCTCTTTAACATTTTAAAACTTTCTTAACATTTCTCCAACCAAACAAAAGGCATGTCTTTCCTCAAAAATTTAGTTAGTGGCAAGGACAACATTGAAAAGTTCTTCACAAACCGCCTATAATAATCAGCAAGACTCAATAAACTCTGAACTTTAGAAACATTCTTTGGGGGTGGCCAATCCACTATAGTTTGAATCTTTTTGGGATCAACTCTTATGCCTTCTGCGGAGACTATATGACCAAAGAAAGTAATCTCAGCTAACCAAAATTCACACTTGGACAAGTTGGCCTACATCTTCTTTTCTCGAAATGTTTAAAGAACCACCTGAAGATGAGCATCATGTTATTCTCTTGATGTGGAATATACTAAAATATCATCTATAAATACCACCACAAATTGATCCAAATAAGGTTGGAATACTCGGTTCATCAAGTCCATAAATGTTTCAGGAGCATTAGTCAACCCAAATTTATCACCAAAAATTCGTAGTGCCCATACCGAGTCCGAAAAGTGGTTTTTGATATATCATCCTCTTTGATCTTTAGTTGGTGGTATCCCTACCTCAGGTCTATGTTAGAGAACACTGTTGTTCCTTTCAATTGATCGAACAGATCATCAATTCTCGGAAGAGGATACTTATTCTTTATGGTTACCTTACTGACGATAGTCGATAAATAACTACATAGACCCGTCTTTCTTTTTCACAAATAGAACAGGTGCTCCCCAAGAAAAAAACACTAAGTCTGATAAATCCATTATCAAGTAGCTCTTGCAATTGGGCTTTTAATTCTCTTAACTCCATTGGAGCCATTCGATATGGAGCCATAGAAATAGGTTTGGTACCCGGGTAAACCTCAATCTGGAATTCCACATCGCAGTCTGGAGGTAAACCTGATAATTCTTTCAAAAAACCTCTGGAAACTCCTTAATCATTGGGATATCGTTTAATCTCACTTATAGTACTCGAGTGTCTATCACATTAATTAGAAAAGCTAAATATCCCTTTGACATAATTTTCTTTGCAGTCATGGTTGATATCACATTAGATGGTTATTTCGCTTTTTTCGCTTTCGAAGATTAAATCTTGTTTTACAAAAATCAACACATCCATGATGTAGAGACAACCAATCCATGCCCAAAATAACTTCAATTTCATCTAAAGATAACTCCGTTAAGTTTGTCAGAAACATAATCCCTTAAATCTTGATCGGACATTTTCTATATACCCGAGTTACCCTTCTACTATGACCCATAGGGTTTACCTCTATCATTTCACTAAAAATTGGTTCTAAAGTAATTCCTCTAGCTCTAACCAACACTATACTAATATAAGAGTGTGTAGAACCAGGGTCAATCAAAACAAATACAGGTTCATCAAAAAGATGGAATGTACCTGTTAAAATCTCCGGGTCATCCCGATCTTCAATAGTTTTAATATTATAATTCGGGCCACTCCCCGAGTCTCTTGTCACTGGTTAGACTCAGATTGATCATCAGATCTTTCTCTTCCTCTGTTTTACTAGATGTTGCTACTGATATATCAGTTTGCATTGATCTATCTCCAGATCTCTTTGGAAAAATTCGAGCATAATGACCAGTTCACCACAAAGGAAACAAGTGCCAGAGAGCAATCTACATACTCCCCGGTGCGACTTGTTGCATGTCTGACATGGAGTATTTCATTCTCCAAGCACTCTACCCGAGCTAATAGTATAGGGCTGCGATCGACTATTCTTATGGAAAATTGCAGCAAAACTATCTCTATTATATCGAGAACTCGAACCTTGCTTCTCTTAGCATGATGGGAAGTTGAAGACATTCCAACTATTTTTCCTGTCTGCATATCCTTCTCTGCTGCTAGAGTCTCCTCTTGAGCTCTTTCAATGGCCTTAGCTCGTTGATAACTTCTTGCAAGCTGGGTAAGTTTAAAGCCAACATCATCTCTTTCAACTTTGGCCTCAATCCTTCAATGAACCAATCACGTCGAGCCTTGTCATTGGGAACTACCTCATTACCAAAATGACTGAGCTTATTATACTCAGCCTCGTACTCATGTACTGCTCGATCTCCTTATTTTAGATTGAGAAACTACAACAACCCTCATAAACTGCTCCCCAATGTACTTGTTCTTAATCTCATCTTAAAAGAATTGCCATGTCACTTGCTCAGGTGGTGCATACATTGTAGTGTTTATCCACCACACCCGAGCTGATCCTCGGAGTAACGATACAACTCTGCCCAGCTTTTCTGAATCTAAGCATTGAAGACTTTCTAGCATTAGCATAATGTCGTTTAACCATAAATCAGCTTTCATCGGACGTTCACCCTCTTCTCCCCGTAACTTAGGAGCTCCCAAACTTCTTAACTCATTTGGAATTAACATTTTTGGTGCTGGAAGAGCAGGGGAGGCGAAGGAGGTTGAAACTGAGTCAGGATGGCATCGATAGCCTGCATAAAAGCTCCAAACTCTAGCACTGGCATACCCTGATGTGTCGGTACTCTAGCATTTTCTGACGGAATCGAATGCTCACTATTAGCTTCATAGCTCTCGTTACCTGACCCTTCTCTATTTTCTTGATCAGTCGCTCTCCGTGAATTCATAGAATCTTCAATCTAATAGAACATACATAATGATAACATTTAAGTCAGTGAGAAGTGACATCAATCATATTATAACTATACCATATTAGTAACCTTGACATCTTAGTGGTATGTAAAACCCCCTTTTTACAATAAAATACACCCAGTTTCAGTCGAGAATCTACTAAACCTGTAGCTCTGATACTAATAAATGTAACATTATCCGTATATATTTCCGTACACGAATGTTACGTAACTTTTAAAACTTTCCGCTTTTGAAAAACCATTAAAATTTTGTTTTCAAATCCTAAAACATTAAGTTTAATAATTATAAAACTTTCTATTAACTTATAGCAAATAAACAAATATTAAAGTTTGAGCATATTAAAATTTTACATCATCGTAAGTCAACTATTTTTAGAGCATTTTCATAATTCTATTACATGCAAGCTAACAACATCAAAAGTAGACATAGATGTCGTATAGTTACTGATGAGGCGACCCTTGATTTGTGATGTCAACTGCACTCCTTACTCCGCTCGTATTAATACCTACCTGTGAAATTAACACAAGCTAAGTAATCACTTAGTGAGGTATAACAATCATAAGGTAAATTCTAAACACAAGTATATTATAACAATTCAAATACCAATTGACTATTAGAATTCATTCTAAATTCTATGGTTTGCACACGTAATGCCAATACGGTAATTCACAAAATCAGTGGTATTAATAGCATGCCATAGAGTCTAGCAGTTGCAGAATTAGTTAGTACTATAGTGTCAAATAAAGACACATAATACAAGTCAGTGGGTAAAACCCGACGTCAGTACTACGGTGCATTACTAGGTGAGCAATGCTCGACCTCAGTACTTTTGTGCAATATTTGACTCCTATACTGGGTTCCTCATGGATTAAGAAATTTGGGCAATAGTTGTTGATAAAAATGATGTTTATTTATATTATGTTGTTTAGATTTTTACAATAGAAGATGATATTAAATTTTATGCATGATTTGTATTACACTATTTATTATTTTAAATTGTCTCACTAAGTATATACTTAGTGTGTGATGATTTTCATGCGTAGGTAAAAAGCCAGTAGTAGAATAAAGAGTTCATAGTGACATCAACCATCGAGGAGTATATTTCCATATCAGTAAGACATCATATGCTATGATTTTTACTTAGTGACATGTACTTATAAATGTCCTACTTACTCTGTTGAACTATTTTGGAACTGGTTTGTAATAACTAAACTAAAATGTTTTACTCTATTTTCAGTATGGATAGAATAAATACATACTAATATATGTTTTAAATAGTATGTGATAATTTGATGTGATATGATTTTTTTTATATTATCAGTTATCTTATTAAGAAAAAAAATTTAAATCAGTTTTGAATTGGAAAATATTTTGAGAAATTCAGGTGATATCTATAATTTGTATAGGTATAAATATACGGGTTTTAGGTGTTATATTTATTGGTATCAGATCTTTCGGTTTAGCCTTTTCTGGACATGAAATGAGTCAAAAAAATTTGTTAAGAATGTATACATGCCACTAGGATGTCAAACGTTTACTGATGGTTATATACATATTTTGATGATGCTCATTAGTGAGTAAAGTTACTCTTTACTAATGTAAGATCATTTTGAATATGTCCAGATGTCATATCATCAAGAATCAAGTAGGGTAGGCGAGCATGTTACTCCTGCACATAGTGGGAGTAATGAGGTGAACCAGAATCCACCTAATGCACAGCTAAAAGTAAAGCCAGCTAATCTGAATCAATAGGATATATATGTTCACGATCGGGGGTTATTCTTACAAGCCCTATACAATATTATTAATCATCGAACCCCCAGTGTCAGTTCCAAAAGAACTGAGAAAGATAAGAGCACCGGAATTTTTGGGTGATTCAGATGCTGATCCGACGACTGTTGACTTCTGGTTGAATGATGTCAAGAATATGCTGAGCATGATTCCTTGTGATGATCAAGAAAATTTGGAAGGGGTTGTGTCTCTACTGATGGAGCAAGCCTGTGTGTGGTGGAATACAGTCATTGCACGAGTTTCCACTGAGCATATCACATAGGAATTATTTTTAAGGGAATTGAAGGAAAAATATATTGGGGATGAGTTTATCAATGAGATGATGCAATATTTTTTGAACTTGAAGTAGTTAGGCATAACAATTTATGAGTATGAATGTGAGTTTCACAAGTTGAGTCGATTTGCTTCAGAGTTTCTTCCGACTGAGAAATCTAGAATCAGTAGATTTGTTTCTGGATTAGATTCTCAATATAAGAGAATTTTGGTTTCTCATCATTTTGCTACTTTTCAAGAATGAGTCAACAAGGCTAAAGATATGGAAAAAGTTGACCTTGATGATCTACAAGTGAAGAAAGCACAGACAAATAAAATGTTTGGAAATTCCTACTCTGTACGATTTTCCAAACGCAACAAGGGGAAACAACAGAAAAGTTATGTTTCTTCAGCAACTAGGGCAGAAAAGGATTTTCTGGAGGGAAGTCCAAGAAGATCCATGCAGCTTCAGCAGATACTAAAGGTTCGGGATTTCGTCCTAAACCAGAATTTGAGTTTTGTGGAAAGAATCATTACGGTCAATGCCGACTCATGGAAGGGAAATGTTATCATTGCAAACAAGCTGGACATTATAGAAATAAATATCCAGAACTATATCCAGATCAATTAGTAACAGTACCACAACACGGTGGAAGTAAAAGGGGTAGCAAACCAGGAACGTCTGGGGTGGCATCTAATCGTGAAGGTAGAACTACTGCAAGAATTTATCACATCAAGATTGATGATGACATAGATGCTCCTGAGATTATAGAAGGTATCTTTTAACTCTTTGATGAACATGTTTTTGTATTGATTGATCTCGGTTCTACTTACTCGTATATTAGTGCAAAACTCATTAGAGATAGGAGATTTTCTTTAGAACCTATTTCTAGTGATATTAGTCGGATTTGTAATGAATGTCCGATAAAGATACAAGGAGTAGAATTTCCTGCAAACTTGCTAGAAATGCCTTTTGAGGAATTCAGGATAATTTTAGGCATGGATTGGCTATCTTCTTACTGTGGTTGGGTAGATTTTCGTTTGGAGAGATTGTTTTTAAAAGATGCAATGGGTTCAGAGAAAATATTTGTTCGAGAAAGGTTAAATCCCTTATGCAATGTGATTTTAGCTTTTACTACTAAGAAATTGACATCATGAGGATGTCAAGCAATTTTAGTGAATGTGTTAGATTCGAGAACGATTGAAGTTAAGTTGGAAGGAATTCCAATTGTACGAGAGTATCCAGAGGTGTTTTATGAGGAGCTACCTGGATTACCTCCAAATAGAGAGTGATGTATTCCGGGTTTTGATGTATTTCTCGACGAACGTTTCGATGGCTCTTTCGAAGGCCCTACAGAACAAGGGAATTAAAGGAACAGCAAGAGAGTAGAGGATTAAGACCGAGTATTTCACCTTGGGGTGCACCGGTGTTGTTCGTGAAAAAGAAAGATGGATCAATGCGTTTGTGCATAGATTATCGACAGTTAAACAACGTGACTACAAAGAACAAGTATCCTCTTCCAAGGATTGATGACTTGTTTGAATCTTAAGGATTTCTCTAAGATTGATCTTCTATCAGGATATCATAAATTAAAGATTAAAGAGGAAGATGTTCCAAAGACAACTTTCAGAACATGGTATGGACACTACAAGTTTTTAGTAATGTCGTTTGGTTTGACAAATGCTCCGGCAACATTCATGGATTTGATGAATCGAGTTTTTCAACTTTACTTGGATCAGTTTGTGGTGGTCTTTATTGATGACATTCTTGTATACTCGAAGACACAGATAGAACATGATGCTCATCATCGTACTATGCTCAAGATACTAAGGTAAAAAGTTATATTTCAAACTGTCAAAGTGTGAGTTTTGGCTATCAGAAGTTACTTTTCTTGGTCATGTTGTCTCGGCAGAAGGCATAAGAGTAGATCCAAAGAAAGTTCAAGCAATAGTGGAGTGGAAACCTCTAAAGAATGTTACAGAGGCCTGAAGTTTTTTGGGTCTTGCTGGTTATTATCGAAGGTGTGTGAAAAACTTTTCAATGATTGCTTCTCCTTTGACTAATCTCTTGAGAAATGATGTTTTATTTTCTTGGATTGAGAAATGTCAAGAGAGTTTTAAAGCTCTAAAGAAGATTTTAACAGAAGCACCAGTGCTGGTACAATCGAAATCTGGAATAGAGTATGTGGTGTATAGTGATGCATCTCATAATGGTTTGGGTTGTATACTTTTGCAAGAAGGTAAGTTGGTAGGCTACGTTTCTCGGCAATTAAAGACGAACGAGAGGAATTATCCCACTCATGATCTTGAGTTAGCAGCGGTAGTATTTGCTGTAAAGATTTGGCATCATTATTTGTATGATGAACGATGCCATATCTACACAGATCATAAGAGTTTGAAGTATCTGTTGACTCAAAAAGAGCTAAACTTGAGACAAAGAAAATGGATAGAACTTTTTGGAAAACTTTTGCAGCTTTACGAGCTATTGATGTACGACTAGTGTTGAAAGAAAATGGCGCACTATTGACTGAGTTAAAAGTAAAGCCGATGATTATAGATCGAATAATAGAGGTATAAAGGAAAGATGAAAAATGCTTGGAAAGGATTTCACCTGGTGGAAAAAGGTGAGACTAAAGATTTTGAAGTCAAGTCTGATGGTTGTCTGTATTATCGAGGAAGAATATGCATTCCACATGATGATGAGTTAAAGAAAGATATTCTTTCTGAGGCAGATTTTAGTCCACTAACTATGTATCCAGGCGAGAGCAAGATGTATCAGGATGTAAAGAGTCGATTTTGGTGGTCTGGCATGAAAAGAACCATTTAGTTTTGTCAAAGTCATCAAAGTTATAAAATAACATATATCATGTTGATATAAATAAGGTCGACTTATCACAAGTCTCCCTAATGATGTATAAAACATCCATGTATAATGTCATGCATGTATTGCACTCACCTTGACACTTCAAAATTTTCCAAATATATATGTGCCTCACTATTGTCCACAATAAACCCTTTTCTATTTGGCTTGCTTCGATCACAAATCAATCACGATCTGTATAATTCACAAATTCATAACAACACATATGTTAGTTTTGTACTAACATAAACATATCCCAAAATAGTTCCATAATATATTTGAAACTCATTATCTATCAAAATACTTATCTCTTAATAATTCCTTTTAACATTCGAACCAACTTTTCCAACTTACACAAAATGGTCCTTTACCATTTTATCACTTACATTCTTAATACCAATAATTCCAGCATTGAATTTATTTCCATTCAAATACTTTTACAAAAGTAAAATTACAAGTAAGTACCCCAACTATACAAATGTTATATTTAAATCACAAATCTTTTCAAACTTCTAAAATAGTTATTTTTCACATATAACGCTCATTTAAATTCCCAATCAACAATTTCCAACATAGTACATCAATTATACAACACTTATAAAACAATCCCTCAATATTCCAAAATTTACGAATTGATCTCTAACTTTTCAAAATTTATGAAATGGTCCTCAAATTTTTCTAAAACGTGTAGAATACTTCCTTCACCATTTCTAACCCATATATAATTTTTCTCACTCAAACAATCCATGACCAAAACTTAAAGAACAAGTTCTATAAAGATTAAACATGTTCTAATCATCATACATGCTTCAGTATGAATCAACTACCTCACCAACACCAAGATCCATCATCAATTTCATGATCCCTTTTATGAACACAAACTATAGAATTTGGGATCTTTGCACACCAACAAGATTATCATGCAATATTGGTACCAAATGATATCATTTTTCACATATAACAATTTTCTATTTACAACTTACTCAAAATCCTAAGTAAATTTCTTGAATATTGAGTTGAAGCTTTCTCTTACCTTAGGAGAAAATCCACAGCAGCAGCTTGGATGAGAAAGAAGCTGAAAATGCTCCACCATTATTGATAATCTAATATTAAATATTCCATCACATGGCATAATATCACATAATGGAAATTTTTTATTCAAAATAATAAGAAATTCCATTTTTGCCATTAATGAATCTCCATATTCACCATAAAACCTACACACCTCATCCTTATCATCTTTTAAAGTCAAAGATGAATTATTTTGACTTTGATTTACGAAAATTCCCTTGAATTTTCAAAAATTGCATTTTAGTCACTAAATTCCACTGTTTTGTTTAAATATGAAAAATTGCACATTCCAAACAAAATTTCTTTGATCCAAAATATGAAAATAATATTTCCAACCATTTTATATCAATCCTTCAAATTTTTGTAAGATTCCATTTCAATATGAAATTACCGATTCCTTACCGGCTTTAACCATTTCTAATTTTTCTTTACTAAAATTCCAATTCCAAAATTTGATTTCCATAAAACCCCACTCCCAAGAGTAAACTATCTATTATTGGAATAAAATTCTTTTTAGAAAATTTATAACTTAATTCCCTAAATTTTTTCCAAGTTTTATACTTTAACCATCAAACTTTCGAAAGTTACATTTTGGTCACTAACCAAAATTTGAGGTATTACAGTTCTCCCCTCCTAAAAAAATTCATCCTCAAATTTTTAATACGTTTATGATGAAAACATATGAGGATATTGCTTCATCATTTCCTCCTCACTTTCCACATAGCTTCCTCAACTTTATGATTTCGCCAAAGCACTTTAACAAGGGGAAATTATCTTGCTACGCAGTTCTTTGATTTCTCGAGCTAAGATCCGAACTAGTTCTTCTTCATAAGTCAAATATGGTCGGATCTCAATTTTCACTGATGCAATGACATGTGAAGGATCTGATCGATACTTTCTAAGCATCGACACATGAAACACATTATGAGCCTTATCCAATTCTGGAGGTAATGCTAACTGATATGCCACCGGTCCAACTCTCTTTAATATTTCATAAGGTCCAATGAATCTTGGACTTAATTTCCTTTTGCGCCCAAATCGAAATATTTTTTCCAAGGTGACACTTTAAGAAAAACTTTATCACCAACATGGAATTCAATCTCTTTTCACTTCTAATCTGTATAAGACTTCTGACGATCAGCTGCAATCTTGAGATTATCTTGGATTATTCTCACTTTATCCTCAACCTCCTTCAATAAATCAGGGCCAACCAGATTCTGATCTTTTAACTCGAACCAATTTAATGGTGTCCGACACTTTCTCCTATATAAAGCTTCGTAAGGAGCCATCTTAATGCTCGTTTGATAGTTGTTGTTGTAAGAAATTCTGCTAGAGGAAAATACTTTTCCCAAGATCCTTCGAAAACAATCACAGAAGCCCTCAACATATCCTCCAATGTTTGGATAGTCCGCTGAGACTGACCATCCGTCTGTGGGTGAAATGACGTACTGAAATTCAATCTAGTACCCAATGATTTATGCAAAGAATTCCAAAATCTTGAAGTAAACCTTGGATCCGTATCAGATATGATTAATACTGGCACTCCATGTAACCAAACTATCTCCTTGATATACAACTCTGCATATTTATCCAAGGTGTAATCCATTCGCACCGAAATAAAATATGCTGATTTAGTTAACCGATCAACTACCACCCAAATAGAATCATTCTTATTTGATGTCAATGGTAGCCCTGTGACAAAATCCATAGTAACTCTCTCCCACTTCCAATCTGGAATAGAAATTGGTTGTAATAATCCCGAAGGCACTTGATGTTCATCTTTCACTCGCTGACATGTCAGACATGTAAAAACAAACTCGGAAATGGCTCTTTTCATACCCGGCCACCAAAATTGACTTTTTACATCATGATACATCTTGCTCCCGTCTGGATACATAGTCAGTAGACTATAGTGTGCCTCAGAAAGAATATCTTTCTTCAACTCATCATAATGTGGAATACAAATTCTTCCTCGATAATAAAGACATCCATCTGATTCGATTTCAATAGAAATTGGTTGTAATAATCCCGAAGGCACTTGATGTTCATCTTTCACTCGCTGACATGTCAGACATGTAAAAACAAACTCGGAAATGGCTCTTTCATACCCGGCCACCAAAATTGACTTTTTACATCATGATACATCTTGCTCCCGTCTGGATACATAGTCTAGACTATAGTGTGCCTCAGAAAGAATATCTTTCTTCAACTCATCATAATGTGGAATACAAATTCTTCCTCGATAATAAAGACATCCATCTGATTCGATTTCAATGTCCTTAGTCTCACCTTTTTCCACTAGTGAAATCTTTTCCAAGCATTTGCCATCTTTATTTTGTAGCTCCATTATCCGATTTAAAAGCATCAGTTTTATCTTTAATTCAACCAATAGTGAGCCATTTTCTTTTAACAATAGCCGTACATCCATAGCTCGTAAAGCTGCAAAGGTTTTCTGATTAAGTGCATCTGCTACAACTTTTGCTTTACCTGGATGATAATCAATGATTAAATCATAGTCTTTTAAAAGTTCTATCCATCTTCTCTATCTCAAATTGAGCTCCTTTTTAGTCAACAGATATTTCAAACTCTTATGATCCGTGTATATGTGACATTTCTCACCATACAAATATTGACGCCAAATCTTTAGAGCAAAAACTACCGCTGCTAACTCAAGATTATGAGTAGAATAATTCCTCTCGTGCGTCTTTAATTGTCTAGAAGTATATGCTACCACCTTACCATATTGCATAAGTACACAACCCAAACCATTATGAGACATTTCTTCCTTAGAGCTTCAAAACTCTCTTGACATTTCTTATTTCAAGCAAATGAAACATCCTTTCGCAGAAGCTTGGTCAAAGGAGAATTAATCATTGAAACGTTTTTCATAAACCTTCGATAGTAACCAACAAGTCCCAAAAAACTTCGGACCTCTGTAACATTCTTTGGAGGTTTCCACTCCAATATTGCTTGAAATTTCTAAGGATCAACTCTTATGCCTTCTTCCGAGACAACATGACCAAGAAAAGAAACTTCGGATAACCAAAACTCACACTTTGACAGTTTGGCATATAACTTTTTATCATTAAGTATCTCGAGCACAATACGAAGATGAACATCATGTTCTATATTTTTCTTTGAGTATACCATAATGTCATTAATAAAGACCACCACAAATTGATCTAAATAAGGTTGAAATACTCGATTCATCAAACCCATGAATGATGTTGGAGCATTTGTCAACCCAAACGGCATTACTACGAACTCATAGTGTCCATACCGTGTTTTGAAAGCTGTCTTTGGAACATCTTCTTCTTTAATCTTTAACTGGTGATATCCCGATCTAAGATCAATCTTAGAGAAAATTTTCACGAACAACACCGGTGCACCCCAAGGTGAAATACCTGGTCTTATAAATCCTCAACCAGTAGCTCTTGCAATTGAGCCTTTAATTCTCTTAACTCGGTTGGGGCCATTCGATAAGGAGCCATCGAAATAGGTGTTATACCTGGAAATACGTTAATCCCAAACTCCACCTCTCTATCTGGAGGTAATTCATCCGGAAACACCTCTGGATACTCTCGTACCGTTGTAATACCTTCCAACTTAACTTCAACAGTTCTAGTATCCACCACATTTGCTAAAATTGCTTGACATCCCTGTGATAACAATTTCTTATCAATAAAGTTGAAATCACATTGGATAATGGATTTACCTTTTCTCCAACAAATATTATCTCTGAACCCACTGTATCCTTTAAAAACAATCTCTTCAAATGACAATCTACCTAACCATAGTAAGAAGATAGCCAATCCATGCCTAAGATTATCCCGAATTGCTCAAAAGGTAATTCTAATAGGTTTGTAGGAAATTATACTCCTTATCTGTATCAGACATTTATTACTAATCCAAAAAATTTTTGCACTATGGCCCAATGGATTGATTTCCACAATATCCCTAGAAATAGGTTCTAAAAATATTCCCCTATCTCTTACCAGTTTTGTACTTATATACGAGTATATAGAACCGGGATCAATCAATATGAAAACAAGTTTATCAAAGAGATAAAAGGTACCTGTTATAATCTCAGGAGCATCTCTGTTATCATCAGTCTTGATGTGATAAACTCTTGCAGTGGTTTTGCCTTCATGATTAGATGCAGTGTCAGATGTACCAGGTTTACCCGTTTTGCCACCTCTACCCCTCTGGGGTCCCGATACTGTCTAATCTGGATGAAGTTCTGGACCATTCCTCCAAAAATGCCCCCTTTACCACAATGAAAGCATTTTCCATCATCAAACCAACATTGACCCGTATGTTTTCTTTCAGAAATCTTACATTCTATAATAGGACGAAATCCCGAGCCTTGAGTACCCACCGAAGTTGTCTATGTCTGCTTGGACTTTCCTCCAGAAAATACTTTTCTGCCCGTGGATACTGAGGAAGCATAAATTTTCTACTGTTGGCCCTTGTTGCGTTTGGAAAATGGTGCAGAGTAAGAGCTTCCAAACCTTTTGTTTGTCTGAGCCTTCTTCGCCTCTATATCTTCTAGGTTAACTTTTTCCATAGCTTTAACCTTATTTATCGCTTCTTGGAAAGTAGTAAAATGATGAGAAACCATAATTCTCTTATACTAAGTATCCAATCCAGAAACAATCTATCAATTCTAGATTTCTCAGTCGTAATAAATTCCGAAGCAAATCTACTCAGCCTATGAAACTCGCATTCATACTCGTAAACTATTCTGTCGGATTGTTTTAAATTTAGGAACTATTGCATCATCTCATTGACAAAAACATCCCCAATATACTTTTCCTTGAATTCCATCAGAAAGAATTCCCATGTGATATGCTTAGTGGAAACTCGTGTGACGACTGTAACCACACACTGGCTTGATCCATCAGTAGAGACACAACCCCATCCAATTTTCCTTGATCATCACAAGGAATCCTATTGAGCATATTCTTGACATTATTAAACCAAAAGTCAGCACACATCGAAATAGTATCCGAATCACCTCGAAATTCAGATGCTCTCATCTTCTTTAGTTCTTTCAGAACTGACACTGGGGTTCGACGGTTAATAATGGTGTCTAGAGCTTGTAAAAACAACCCCCGATCTTGAGCAGGCATATCCTGTTGATTCAGATTAGACGACTCTATATTCGGCTAAGCATTGGGTAGATTCTGATTCACCTCATTACTCTCACTCTGTATAGGAGTAACATGCTCATCTGCCCTACTTGATTCTTGATGGTATGACATCTGAACACAGTCAAAAACTTCGCCCATTAGTAAAGAGTAACTTTACTCCTAATAAGCATCATCATAGTACATATACAACTATCAATAACTTTTGACATCCTAGTGGCATGTATACACTTTTTTAATTTAAAACAAACTTGGTTTAGTCCTAGAATCGGCTAAACCTGTAGCTCTGAAGCCAATAAATGTAACACCCATAACCCGTACATTTATACCTATACAGATTATAGATGTCACTCGAATTTCGAAAACATTTTATCATTTCAAAATCGATTTAAAATTTATTTTCTTTAAAATGATAATTAAAATTATAAAAATATCATATCGTATAATTTATATCATGTCATAAACAATTTTAATTCAAAAGTTATTTTTATGAATAGTACTATGAATAGTGTACAATGAACAATGTGGTAATCGGTTCCTGTAGGGGGAATCGATACCCTAAAAGCATTCTAGAAATTTTCTTAAAACGTGGTTACTGTTCATTGCTACAATAACTGCAACAATAACTTTCGAAAATACATATAAATTCATAAAAATTCCATTTTGTTTCCAATTTTGTTCAACAAAGTAAATAAAACATTAATAATTACATTCCACTAATTAAGTCTACATTACATCTTAGGATGTCTTACTGATATAGAAATATACTTCTTGATGCTTGATGATGCCTTGAACTCTTTATTCCTTTACTGGCTTTTTACCTACACGTGAAAATCATCACACACTAAGTATATACTTAGTGAGGCAATTAAAACAATAAATAGTGCAATACAATTCATGCATGAATTTCATTGTCAAAAACAAATGCCATAAAATCATGTTTTATATATGTACAATATTTTACCATGATCAAAATTATATAAAAATTTCTTACAATTTATCCCTTAAGCTCATAAACTTATTTTACCAATATACTTGCCATTATTTCATAAGCTCGTAAGCTTATTTGCATACTTACCATTTATTAACAAATAAACCATAATCCATAGTCCATAGCCCAATATAAAACCCTGAGGACCCTGGTATTCGAGTAAAATACATGTACCATAGTGCTAAACCCGCACTAAGCTTATGTCATAGTGCTAATCTGGACAATACACATAAGGTCGTGCCCATCACCTACACTAAGCTTACGCTATAGTGCTAATCCGGACATGATACATAAGGTCGTATCCACGTTCCCACACTTAGTTCCCTTTCACGCTATAGTGCTATTATAAACCTGCAGCTGCTATACTCTATAGCATGCCAACTATACCCTGTCCCTCAATAACTTACTTGGGCATATAGTCTATTTTATTTGATTCATCCATGGCAAAGTATATTATCAATATTTAACATTGGGCAGTTCATACACGAAAACATTCATGGTAAAATATCACATTTTTCATAATCAATGCATTTTAATTTCATACCATGACATTTCAATGTCATGTCAAAGTTATAAAAATAACATATATCATGCAGATATAAATAAGGTCGACTTATCGCAAGTCTTCCTAATGATGTATAAAACTTCCATGTATAATGTCATGCATGAATTGCACTCACCTTGACACTTTAAAATTTTCCAAATATATATGTGTCTCACTATTGTCCACAATAAACCCTTTTCTATTTGCCTTGCTTCGATCACAAATCAATTACTATCTGTATAATTCACAAATTCATAATAATACATATGTTAGTTTTGTACTAACATAAACATATCCCAAAATAGCTCCATAATATATTGGAAACTCGTTATCTATCAAAATACTTATCTCTTAATAATTCCTTTTAACATTGAAACCAACTTTTCTAACTCACACAAAATGGTCTTTTACCATTTTATCACGTACATTCTTAATACCAATAATTCTAGCGTTGAATTTGTTTCCATTCAAATGCTTTTACAAAAGCATAATTACAATTAAGTACCCCAACTATACAAATGTTATACTTAAATCATAAATCTTTTCAAACTTCCAAAATAGTCATTTTTCACATATAACGCTCATTTAAATTCCTAATCAACAATTTCCAGCATAGTACATCAATTATACAACACTTGTACAACAATCCCTCATTTTTCCAGAATTTACGAATTGATCTCTAACTTTTCAAAATTTACGAAATGAACCTCAATTTTTTCTAAAACTTATAGTATACTTCCTTCATCATTTCCAGCCCATATATAATTTTTCCATAATTTTTCTCACTCAAACAATCCATGACCAAAACTTAAAGAACAAGTTCTAGAAAGATTAAACATGTTCTAATCATCATACATGCTTGAATATGAATCAACTACCTCACCAACACCAAGATCCATCATCAATTTCATGATCCCTTTTATGAACACAAACTATAGAATTTGGGATCTTTGCACACCAACAAGATTATCATGCAATATTGGTACCAAATGATAGCGTTTTTCACATATAACAATTTTCTATTTACAACTTACTCAAAATCCTAAGTAAATTGCTTGAATATTGAGTTGAAGCTTTCTCTTACCTTAGGAGAAAACCCGCTACAGATTGGATAAGGAAGAAGATGAAAATGCTCCACCATTATTGATAGTCTAATATTAAATAATCCATCACATGTCATAATATCATATAATGGAATTTTTTTTTATCCAAAACAATAGGAAATTCCATTTTTTCGATTAATGAATCTTCATATTCACCATAAAACCAATACACCTCATCCTTATCATCTTTCAAAGTCAAAGATGAATTATTTTGACTTTGATTTACGAAAATTCCCATGAATTTTCAAAAAGTGTGTTTTAGTCACTAAATTCCACTATTTTGTTTAAATCTGAAAAATTGCACATTTCCAAAAAAAATTTCTCTGATCCAAAATATTAAAATAATATTTCCAACCATTTTATAACATCCTTCAATTTTTTGTAAAATTCCAATTCAATATGAAATTACCGATTCATAACCGTCTTTAACTCTTTCTAATTTTTCTTTACTAAAATTCCAAATCCAAAATATGATTCCCATAAAACCCCACTCACAAGAGTAAACTATCTATTAATGGAATAAAATTCTTTTTAGGAAATTTATCACTTAATTCCCTAAATTTTTTCCAAGTTTTATTCTTTAACCATCAAACTTTCAAAAGTTACATTTTGGTCACTAACCAAAATTTGAGGTATTACAATTTACTTGATTTGTTATCAATATTATCAACATATTAGGTATTGCCTAAAACATTACCAAAGTTTAAGCTGATAGAGTCTTAGAAATCCGACGATAACAAAATAGGTTAATTACTGGAAACATCATCAACCATAATAACATAACAAGTATGGCTTTATTAATGTAATAGGTAGCGTCTGTTTAAAGTTGATGGAGCCTTATAAATCCGACTATAAAAAAATAGGTTAATTACTTAATTTGTTATTATTATTATCAACATATTAGGTAATGCCTAAAATGTTAGCAAAGTTTAAGCTAACGGAGCCTTAAAAATACTATGATAACAAAATAGGTTAATTATTGGACACATTATCAACCATAATAACATAACAAGTAGCTCTTATTTAATGTAATAGGTAGCGTCTGTTTAAAGCTGATGAGGCCTTAGAAATCTGACGATAACAAAATAGGTTAATTACTTGATTTGTTATCAGTATTGTCAACATATTACCGTGTACATTGTTAATACATTGTTAATTTACCTATTACTTTAAAGTAATAGGTTTCGAAATTATAATAATTGATACTTATATGACAGTATTGATACTTGTACATTTACGCCTATTTTCATCATACGGGTAGAAAAGTTTACCGAGTACATTGTTAATTTACCTATTACTTTAAAGTAATAGGTTTCGAAATTATAAGAATTGATACTTATATGACAGTATTGATACTTGTACATTTACGCCTATTTTCATCATACAGGTGGAAAAGTTTACCGAGTACATTGTTAATTTACCTATTACTTTAAAGTAATAGGTTTTGAAATTCCATGTATCGATACATTATACATGTGTATCGATACTTGATGTTTACGGCTACTATCATTATACAGATTGACTTTTACCATTTTTATTATAAATTAACCTATTACTTTAAAGTAATATGTTCCAAAATTATAAGTATGGAAAATTTATATATGTGTATCGATACATTTTGCGTGCAAATTGAGAAGCGTACATAAAAAAGTATCGATACCTATATTAAATGTACCGATACTTTATTTTTACGAATATTACCTTTAAACCGGTAGATTTTTACCGTTTACATTATAAATTTACCTATTACTTAGAAGTAATCGATACGTTTTGTGTGCAAATTGTTTGCGATGTTTACGACTATTAACATTAAATCGATAGATTTTTACGCCTATTATCATTATACATATTGACTTTATATATGTGTATTGATACTTTTGTGCGCAAATTTTTTGAGATGTATACTAGAATTAAAGTATCAAGACTGATATAAAAAAGTATTGATACAATGTGTTTATTCTATTACCATTATACCGGTATACTTTTACCATTATACCGGTATACTTTTACCATTTACATTGTAAATTTAGCTATTACTTCTATAATTCTCTTTATATATGGGTTATCAGAATGTTGGATTTATACATAAAGACCTCTGCACTGCACTTCAAAGAGCTAAAGCAAAGGAAATCGTCAATAGGGATGTCAATGCACTAATTGCTTACTTTAAACTAATACTTGGAGTATCGAGAATTGGAATTTTGAAACCTATTACTTTAAAATAACAGTAAATTAACAATATAAACGGATAAGTTTGTATTTCTCAGAATCCCTCTATCCAGAGACACAACACCATGTTTTATGCAACTAAGATCCCTATTCATATGTTCCCTTGTATCATATACTTGAACCTTGCCAAACAGCCTGTAGAGTAGAATCTCTCGCAAGTCGTGGCTGGAATCAGTTCTGTGATTAGGATTATCCAGGTTAATCATGTAGACTGCATATAAAATAAAACCTGGAGGCAGTGTCCAAATGGTAGGCTAGGAATTGGTAAGACAAGCTTCCTTTGAGGGTCATTGAACTAAACCCCTCCCAGGTAAGGACTGGATGATTGAACATTACATAGAATAGTTGTATTCAGTTCTTGAATATTTGTTCTTCAATGTATATAAGAATAGTTGTAATGATATTCGTTAACATTTTGAAACCAATAAGTATCAGACATTCAATACCTTATATACTCGAGGCAGACAACAAGAAATATGCAACTTAAAGATTTACCAAGAGTAGTAGCTTCTTCATGAAGACCGAACCTAGAATCACTTTCACCATTATGTCTATAATGCTCAAGAGAACCTGCTAAATGATAGAATTTGCACATAACCACGAGAATTTGATCTTCACCCATGTATAGGTTTTCCCAGGCATCTATGTTGTGGGATTTTAGCCGAGTACTTGGGTGAAGATCAAATACTCGTAGTTGTGTGCAAATCCTATTATTCAGCAGGTTCTCTTGAGCAGTACGGGCATAATGGCGAAGTTGATTCTAGGTTCGGTCTTCGTGCTGAAGCTACCACTCTTGGTAAATCTTTAAATGGCAGATTTCTTGTTGTCTTCCTTGAGGATATAAGGTATTTCATGCATGATACTTATTGGTTTTGAAACATTAAAGGAGATCATTACAACTATTCTTATATACATTGAAGAACAAATCTTCAAGAACTAAATACAACTATTCTATGTAATGTTCAATCATGCAGCCCTTACTTTGGAGGGGTTGAGTTCAATGGCCCTCAAAGAAAGCTTGTTTTATCAATTCCTAGCTTACCATTTGGACATTGCCCTCCGGGTTTTATTGGCTATGCAATCAACATAATTATCAGCTTCTTTCATCCTTTGGCATTTAGTCATACTGTCAAGATTTGAAACTTGTAATCAATTTAAAGTTCTTAAATATTTTAATCCAATTACCATTTCAACAACAATTACACAAATACATTGATACTTACTAGAAGTATATATATCCACCTAGTGGTTGCTTTCGATTTTATTCAATGTTGATACTCTCGGGCTCCATTTGAATATCATCTTTGCGAACAACGATTGTACTTTCTACCAATAATTGGTTCCAAATGCTTTTTTACTTTGAAAACCCTAAACTGATAAACCTAACCCCTATTTTTAAATACTGGAATACTAAAAAACTAGCGTTTCGACAACATACATTTCGATTGCATCAACAAATAAACAATTACACTTTCAAAAATACCTTGCTTCTATTTCACAGCAACTAATACGCCTTGATTTCAAAAACTACGATCATCTTCTATATATTTCTTTGGTTAGCAATGCCTTTGATATTTTAACTGGTTATATTATTTATATTTAATCGATACAATTACCCAAGGCTTGATACTTTTGTGTAAGGTATCGATACTTTCGAGACGTTTTCGTTTTTTCATTTCTTTTTAATTACTAAAGTATCGATACTATGATACATATACTTATATCAGTATCGATACCATCAACATATCTGGTAGCGTTTTATCGGTTTTGTCATATTGAAACTGGTTTTGTCAAATTTCAACCTGTTATATTGTCTTGTATCGATACATGTGTCTAAAATATCGATACTCTATAGGTGCTATTATTGCAATTCTTTTAAATTTCTAAAGTATCGATACTTTGGTGCATATACTTATTAAAGTATCGATACAAATATCAACCATTCTGACATCTCTTTACCGGTTTTGTCAAATTGAAACTTGTTTTGTCAAACTTCAACCTATTATATTGTCATGTATCGATACATGTGTGTAAGGTATCGATACTTTCGAAACATTTTCCTTTTTTTTCATTTATTTTAATTCCTACAGTACCGTACTTGCGTACATATAAACGTATTAATACAAATTTCAACAATTCCAATATCTCTTTACCGGTTTTCTGAAATTTCAACTAATTTTGTTAATTTCCAATCGGGATTGTCAAATTCGTACATGTATGAAAGTATCGATACCTATAAAGACAATATTGATACTTGTATTTATGTCTATTATTAATATACATGTAGAATTTTACAGTTTACATTGAAAATTTACCTATAACTTTAAGGTAATATGTTTCAAAATTCCACGTATCGATACTTTATACATGCGTATCGATACATTGTGCGTGCAAATTGTTGAGAAGCATACTGGACTAAAAGTATCGATACCTATACAAAAGGTATTGATACTTGATGTTTACGCCTATTATCATTAAACCAATAGACTTTTACCGTTTACATTGTAAATTTACCTATAACTTTAAAGTAATCGGTTTCGAAATTTCATGTATCGATACTTTGTGCATGCAAATTGTTGAGAATCATATTGGGCAAAAAGTATCGATGCCTATAAAAAAGTATCGATATTTTATGTTTACGCCTATTATCATTAAACCAGTAGATTTTTATCGTTTACATTGTAAATTTATCTATTACTTTGAAGAAATAGGTTTCAAAATTATAAGTATCGATACTTATTATACATGTATCGATACTTTGTACGTGTAAATTGTTTGAGATGCATACTGGAATAAAAATTTCGATATTTATATAATAAGTATTGATACGTTATGTTTATGCCTATTTTCAATAAACCGGTAGATTTTATTGTTTACATTGTAAATTTACGTATTCATTTAAAGTAATACGTTTCAAAATTCTAAGTATCGAAACTTCATTTTCGAAATTATAAAAATTGATACTTTAATAATGTGTATCGATACATTTTTTTCTTGCAAATTGTTTTACAAGCATACTAAAATTTGAAGTAGGTGTACAATACTTTAATAACTAGTAATGATATTTCTAAAATCCTCAAAAATAAAATACAAATACTTGTAGTATGAGTATCGATACAGAAACATAAGTATGGATACATAAACTATGCAATTTATGTTTCAAAATTAATATTGTTGATACTTGGAGTATGTGTACTATATTGTAATAACTCATTCTTCTTCTATCAAATGATATGGATCAATCAACCAACAATTCTTTGGAAAATCCCGACCAATCAAACAACAACGCTTCAGAGATCAAATGTTGTGATATATTGGAGCAATCAACCAGCATGAAATGCGAGGGAAATCCCAACCATCATAATTTTGAGGCACAAGCTAGAGGATTGGATATGTGAAAAATGCCTTTCGGATCGATTCTATTTCATCTAGCTCATGAAGATAGGATAATCGTAAACTGAAATCGTCTAAGAGAAACATAGCTAATGTAGAAGCATATGGATATTTAAAATCTAGAAGGTGATACATCTGGTTCTCAAACATTTAAAGCATCAGAATAATATATGACTTATGATTTTGGTGGTACACGAGAAATGCTACCAAAATTCTCGAGAATTGAATGATACATCTTTTAATAATAATGTTAAAGAATTGAAGATACACACGTAAATAACAAGTATCGATACTTGGAATTTCGAAACCTATTACTTTAAAGTAATAGGTAAATTAACAATGTAAACGGATAAAAGTGTTCTAATATAATGAAAATAGTCGTAAATGACAAGTGGCGATACTTGTAATTTACGCATATTTTCATTACACCGGTAGACTTTTACCGTTTACATTGTTAACTTGGCTAAGTATAAATACTTTATACATGTCTATCCTTCAATTTTTTTATTATTATTACAAGCTATAGCCTTCAATTCTCAGGATTTTTGGTTTCACTTGCTTGCATTTCCCGTATACCACCCAAATCATAAGTCTGAAATGTTTATGATGCTTTAATTGTTTAAGAACTAGATGAATCGTCGTTGGAAGGCATTCTTCACACATCCAATCTTCTAGCTTGTGCCTCAAAATTATGATGGTTGAGATTTCCCTCGTGTTTCATGTAGGAAAGAAACAATGGAAATAAGGATTAATCAATGATAACATGAAAATTGTCTAAGTTAATAAGAAAATAATCTTACAAATGACATTTGATGTTACCTCCTGAGGTAATGAGCATGTTGTTGTTTGAAGGGAACAAAGGTTGACAAAGCTCATATTTATAGTAGACCTCAAATTGAAATTAAAATTCAAATTCAAATCTGCATAATTGTTTCCTACCGTTCAAGTAACATGTGTTATCAACCAAAAGAAGGGAAAGACAATACTAGTTCAAAGCTGAGTTGATTCACGGAAATAAAGCAGTCACGTGAATGGAAGACAATATGAGATAGTCAGATTGAATCCTTTACAGTGCCCCATCAGAATAGAATCTTTATTGTGTAAGTCACATGTTGTATTGTAGAATATTAAAATACAGAGTTTTTGTTTTATATGTTTGAGTATATTAAAATTGAAAATTTTGCATTATGTGTATAAATAGAAAATATAAACACAATATAACTAAACCAAACATACAAAACAATGTTATACATAACAATGTTCTAATAGTCTACCCAAAAAGAAATTAAACTAAAGAAAAAGGATTATTTCTGATAAAGTCCAAAACATCTTGAGAAAACATGTAACTTACTGGATTATAAATCATTTTTTATGCTGAATCATCCATTAACAGTGTATTTCCCTGGTTGTTTTGAGAAAACACATTCCAAACATCTTGCTGATCTCTACAGTAGGTAACTTCATCTTTTTCTTTTTTTGCACTTTCCGCAAAATAAAATGACATGCATCTTACCCAAATGAATTTAAAGTGGTCACACAATAAAGGTAGTTTGTCAAGTGCACGATCAATGTTATGTCTGAGATTGTTAAAAATTTCTAAGATTAACATCCAATTGTAAATATCCATTTATCTATAGTAATTAAATTACTTAACAATGCTTACCTCAACTTGAAAGACCAAATGGAAACAATAAAGTTTTCTAAACAAAAATGAAGAAATTTATATACACCTGGTCTCAGTATAACATCTACAATATAAACAAAATGGCATTAAAATTGTACTTTCATAGGTTAAAATAATGTATAAAATGAACAAATTTAAAACCTTTTAGATTTTTTGAAAAGTAGGCAAGGACTCTATTGATATAAAAAATGACAGGTTTTCTTGTTGGTGGTGTTGCAGACACCATATATTTGTTTTGATCTTCATCCTCATCATCATCATCTGTAATGTCATCCTCTTCATTCAACACTTGGTTGTCCACCAGTGTTATAAGAAAAGCAAACACATTGTACAACATGTAAATATTTAGAACATAAAGAATGAATTAACTAACTAGTATGATGCCATTAATGAAATTCATTACGCAAGTTGGAGACTTCATCATGTAATGATGAAATATCAGCTCGTATTTCCCCGAGTTGGTCATTAATGTGCCCCACACAAGAATCAAAATGCTCCCAGAAATTAACCATGTACTCCACCACTAACTTCATTATAATATCCTCTTAATCCCTAGCGTCTTCCATCGTGCTGGTCATCATTTTCAATGGGGGTTCAATTGATTTTTCTCTTGTTCTACTCCAATGCCATCTTTTTTACTCCAATTGACATTTTCAATAAATTTGTATTTGACTTTAGTCATGGATAACATGTTAATATTCCGGGATAATCGAATAGGGTAGTCAAGAAAAAATCCACTTTATTCTTCTTCAACATATGTGTAATGACAGATCAATATGGCAATGAAGTTGTAATAGATTCACCTTTTCTGACTAAATTAACAAGTGTCTCAAATATCAGTTGTGCAATGTTAGGAGCGGTTTTTGAGCTATACTTCGCTAACCACCAATAATCGATATCTCGAATTACGAAAAAATTTCCACCGGAAGACAGAATAAACCAAGTGAGAATTTTGCGAAACACTTTGGCCTCCATATCTAGGTGAATGAGGTTATTTCTATCCACACATTTAATTTTAGTATCTAATTCAGTTTCATCAGAATCCCTTTATTCTCGAGACCTATACCAACAACAATCGATTTGTATATATATATATATATATTATATATATATATATATATCTATATATATATATATATATATATATATCCTTCCCCAATACCTGAGTATAAATTTCGATGATATTGTTCCTATTAGGCTCATGGTGGAATGAAGCATTATCGTAGAACACTCATACAAGGTTTGGGAAATATTTTTGGTTCTACAACAAAAAATCCAAGCCAACTCCAATCTATAAATATCTATTTAAAATAAAATTTAAATTTTTGATCGAACATGAAATCCATGTCAATAACACATTCAGGATGAATTTTTTTTGCTTTGAAATGCCGATAAATTTGTTCTTTCTCTTCATCGGTTCTAAAGCTGTTTGTATCAAATGACCTGATTTGGTTAGAAGCCCTTTCTTGAGAAGAAGACCTTGGTTGAGAAGGTTTTGGTTGAGAAGATTTGCATCTCATACGTTTTGGAGCCGTTTTTAGGAGTAGATATAGAGGTTGTTACATGGAAGACAAACACATTAAGCAAAAAAAACAATAGATTCCGTAAATCACTAAAACCCTAATTTAGGGTAAAATCTGAATAAATTTACCAGAAAATCTTATCATAATATTTTCTGAATGGTGGTATTCGTCGGAGTGGAAGAGTTCTTTTCTGCATTTTGGGGGAACGATATTTCTATTACAAGTATGGAGGATCGATTCTTTTTTAATAAAGAAGATGAACAAATGCACCTACCGAATAAATATAAAAGTGCAACCTAATAGTTGAACCTCGGTACGAGTTTGTTTATAGGTTAATAGTACTATAAACGGTAAAATATAGTTAACCTAACCGTTTAATTGGTTTAATATCAGTAATTCTATTGAAAGTATCAGTGTTTTTTAGATCGAAAGTATTGATACCTGTACAACAAGTATCGATACTTTATGTTTAGGCCTATTACCATTAAATCGATAGATTTTTAATGTTTACATTGTAAATTTACCTATTACTTTAAAGTAATAGGTTTTGAAATTAACAGTATCGATACTTAATACATGTATCGATACCTTTTGCATGTAAATTATTTGAAAAACATACTGAAATAAAAGTATTGATACCTATACAAAGAGTATCGATACTTTATGTTTACGCCTATTATCATCAAACCGGTAGATTTTTACCATTTACATTGTAAATTTACCTATTACTTTAAAGAAATAGGTTTTGAAATTATAAGTATCGATACTTGCTATACATGTATCGATACTTTGTGCGTGCAAATTGTTTGAGATGCATACTGCAATAAAAGTTTTGATACTTATATAATAAGTATCGATACGTTATGTTTATGCCTATAATCATTAAATCAGTAGATTTTTACTGTTTACATTGTAAATTTACGTACTACTTTAAAGTAATATGTTTAAAAATTCTAAGTATCCAAACTTTGTTGTTGAAATTATAAAAATCGATACTTTAATAATGCGTATCGATACATTTTTGCGTGGAAATTGTTTTACAAACATACTGAAATTTGGAGTAGGTGTACAATACTTTAATAACTAGTATTGATATTTCAACAATCCTCAAATATAAAATACAAAGACTTGTAGTATGGGTATCGATACAGAAACATAAGTATGGATACAAAAACTATGCAATTTATATTTCAAAATTAATATTTTCGATACTTGGAGTAGGTGTACAATATTGTAATAAGTCATTCATCTTCTATCAAATGATATGGATCAATCAAACAACAACTCTTTGGAAAATCCTAACAATCAACCAACAACGCTTCGGAGATCAAATGTTGTGATATATTCGGAGCAATCAACCAACATGAAATACGAGAGAAATCCCGACCATCATAATTTTGAGGCACAAGTTAGAAGATAGGATAAGTGAAGAATGTATTTCGGATCGAATCCATTTCATCCAGCTCATAAAGATAGAATAACCGTAAACTGAAATCGTCTAAGAGAAACATAGCTAATGTAGAAGTAGATGCATATTTAAAATCTCGAAGGCGATGCTTTTGGTTCTCAAACATTTAAAGAATCATAAGCATATCAGACTTATGATTTTGGTGGTATACGGGAAATACAACCAAAATTCTTGATAATTGAACGGTATATCTTCTAATAATAATGTTAAAGAATAGAAGATACACACGTAAATAACAAGTATCGGTACTTGGAATTTCGAAATCTATTACTTTAAAGTAATATATAAATTAACAATGTAGAAGGATTAAAGTGTTCTAGTATAATTAAAATAGCCGTAAATGACAAGTGGTGATACATGTATACTTTTACCGTTTACATTGTTAATTTAGCTAAGTATGGATATTTTATATGTGTGTATCCTTCAATTGTTTTTATTATTATTACAAGATATAGCTTTTAATTCTCAAGATTTTTTGTTGCCCTTGGTTGTATTTCCCGTATACCACTTAAATCATAAGTCTGAAATGTTTCTGATTCTTTAACTGTTAGAGAACCAGATGCATCGTCGTTGAAATTTTAAATCTGCATATGTTTCTACATTAGGTATGTTTCTTCTCGACGATTTCGGTTTACGATTATCCTATCTTCATGAGCTAGATTAAATGGATTTTATTCGAAATGCATTCTTCACACATCCAATCTTCTAGCTTGTGCCTCAAAATTATTATCGTCGGGATTTGTTGCACGCTTCATATAGGAAATAAATAATGGAAATTAGGATTAACCAATGATAACATGAAAATTGTATAAGTTAATAAGAAAAGAATCTTACAAATGGCATTTGATGTTACCCCCCGAGGTAATGAGCATGTTTTTGTTTAAGGGGATCAAAGGTTGACAAAGCTCATATTTATAGTGGAGCTCGAATTGAAATTCAAATTCAAATTAAAATTCAAATTCAAATTCAAATAAAAATTGAAATTAAAATAAAAATTGAAATTGAAATTGGAAACAACATAATTGTTTATTACTGTTCAAGTAACATGTGTTATCAGCCAAAAAGTAGGGAAAGGCAATACTGGTTCAAAGCTGAGTTGATTCACGGAAATAAAGCCGTCATCTGAATGTAAGACAAGACGAGATAATCAGATTGGATTCTTTATAGTGCCCCATCATAATGAAATCTTTACTGTGTAAGTCACTTGTTGTATTGTAGAATATTAAAATACACAATTTTTGTTTTATATGTTTGAGTATAATAAAATTAAAAATATTGCATTATGTGTATGGATAGCAAATATAACCACAATATAATTAATGTTATACATAACAATGTTCTAGTATTCTACCCACAAAGAAATTAAACCCAAGAAAAAGGGTTATCTCTGACAAAGTCTGGAACATTAGGTGTCTTCAACAAATTTTCCAAATACTCGCATATGTTTCCTCCTTTTGCTGAGGACATATATAAATAATTGAAATTAGCAAACAAAACATGTTCAATAATGTAATAAGAAACCAATTTTATATAAGTAGGCATAAATTTGTGTCATACCTAAAGCATTGTGGTTCCAATATGAAGCGTCAAAGGGATATAGACATGTGTAACTTTATTGCTAAATAAATATATAAATTGCAAAAGAACCAATGTATGAACATATAGCTTACAGAAAGAACATATGGCAAACATGTAACTTACTGGATTATAAATCATTTTTTCCGCTGAATCATCCTCCAATAGTGCATTTCCCAGGTTGTATTGAGGAAACACATTATAAACATCTTGCAGATCTTTACAGTAGGTAACTTCATCTTTTTTTTATTTTTGCACTTTCCTTGATCCTTTTTATAGAAACAGTCAAACATAAATTTGTAGGAATTATAAACAAATAAAAGTAAGCAACACAAAATGATATGCATCTTATCCAAATGAATATAAAGTGGTAACACAATAAAAGTAGTTTGTCAAATGCACGATCAATGTTATGCCTGAGATTGTTAACAATTTCTAAGATTAACATCCAATTATAAATTATCCATTTATCTATACTAATTCAAGTGCTTAAAAGTGCTTACCTCAACTTGGAAGATCAAATGACAACAACAAAGTTTTCTAAACAAAAATAAAGAAATTTATATACACCTGGTCTTTGTATAACATCTAAAACATGAACAAAATGACATTAAAATTGTACGTTTATAGGTTAAAATAATGTATAGAAATGAATAAATTAAAAAACTTTAGAGTTTTTGAAAAATAGGTAATGACTCCATTAACATAAAAAATGACAAGTTTTCTTGTCGGTGGTGTTACGGACACCATATATTTGTTTGGATCTTCATCCTCATCCTCATCATCTGTAATGTCATCCTCTTCATTCATTACTTGGTTGCCCACCGCTGTTATAAGAAAAGCAAATACATTTCACAACATGTAAATATTTAAAACATAAAGAATGAATTACCTAACTCATATGATGTCGTTGACGGAATTCGTTACACAAGTTTTAGACTTCATCACGCAATGATGAAATATTGGCTCTTATTTTCAATAAATTCATATCCGACTTTAGTCATGGATAACATGTTAATCTTTTGGGATAATTAAATAGGGTAGTCAAGCAAAAACCCCACTTCATTCTTCTTCAATATATGTGTAATGACACATCCATATGGTAGTGAAGTTGTAATAGATTCACTCTTTTTGACTAAATTAACAAGTGTCTCAAATATCAGTTGTGCAATATTTGGAGCGGTGTTTGAGCTATATTTTGCTAACCACCAATAACCAATATCTCGAATTAAGAAAAATTTCAACCAGAAGGCCGAATAAACCAAGTGAGAATTTTGTGAAACACTATGGCCTCCACATCTAGGTGAATGGGGTTATTTCTATCCACACATTTAATTGTATGACCTAAATCAGTTTCATCGGAATCCTCTTTATTCTCGACACTTATACCCGCAACAATAGATTCCATATATATATATATATATTTATATATATCATTCCCCATTACATGAGTATTAATTCCAATGATATTGTTCATATTAGGCTCACGGTGGAATGAAACATTATTGTAGAACAATCGAACAAGGTTTGGGAAATATTTTGGTTCAACACCAAGAAATTCAAGCCAACCCCAATATGTAAATATCTATTTAAAATCAAAATTATATTTTTCATTGAACATGAAATCCATGTCAATAACACATTCGGAATGAATCTTTCTTGCTTTGAAATGCAAATAAAATTTTTCTTTCTCTTCATCAGTTCTAAAGTTGTTTGTGTCAAACGATCCTATTTGGTCATAAGCCCTTACTTGAGAAGAAGACCTCGGTTGAGAAGATGACCTTCGTTCAGAAGAACTATGTCTCGGACATTTTGGAGCCATTTTTAGGAGTGGATATATGTAACCCCCAGACCCAGTCTATAAGTTAGACCCAAATCTAAGTGGTCACATATCCCATTCAGAGATTTTTTTAACAACTTATAATATATTAGATATAATACAGAACAAAATATAATAATACAAATATATCCAAAACGATGGCAAATACATGTCACCAAACACAACTGAAAACATATAGAAATATACGTTCGTACAAAATAAGTAGTTGATCTCCCCTGATGCCAAATCTGCTAGCTTACGGTCTGCTGTTATCTGAAAAATGGTAAAACTATAGAATTAGCTAAAAAGCCCAGTGTGCCCCAAACAGTTTATAAAAACATACTAATCAAATATTACAGTAAAATCGGTTATCAAATTATATTTTAAAATATGAACACTATTTCCATTCAATCACTTCGATTTCTATCTTTTGTATATTTTCCAGAAACATACACCCACCTGCACACCAGTAAGGACTTACACTAAGCAAAAAGCCGAGGAGCCTGTGATAATAACTTCCCCATCCAATCACTCCAATCACCACAATGTGTAGGTTTCCCAGAAACATACACCCACCTGCACACCAGTAAGGACTTACCCTGAGCACACAACAAGGAGCCTGAAATACTTCCCTCAATAATACCCCAGTGACAGTAATAAACATGTATGTATTTAGGTGAAAATAAATATTAATCCATTAAAACATGAAAATGGTTCATGCTTGAAAATCATATACAGAAATTACAGAAACCATACATCAGATCAGTAATATCCGATAAATCAGGTGTCAGGTAACCAGTATTCATAAAACATGTATCATGTTGTAATAATATTCAACCTCATCATAAATTTGAAACAATTCATATGATAGTTTAAAATAGTAAGATAACACTGTCAGTAAACACACCTGTAACAGTATGAGAAATCAGATAAGGAAGACTACTACTGGGTATGTCGATCACGCTCTACTGCACCGCTAGATCCTTCGAATCGGAAAAATCCATATTGGAATCCTAATATAAATAATCTTAATCTTTATTTAAATAATATACGGAAATCTACGGGTAATTCTCGTAGTATGCGGTTTCCGCTGATCTGACGAACTGACAACTCCATATCTAACTGATCCTGGTTCAAGTGAAACACGAGTACCTTCATAAAATATTTTACTGAATCAATTCCTTAACCAAATCTCAAATAAATAATCAAAATACTAAAATGCTAAGCCTTTTTGGGTTCACATGCTCGATTTGGGGTTTTGGGTCATAATTTGGCAAAACAGACTTCATAATCAGATTCAGGACGTTGAAAAACATAAAGTATGACCTTCTGAAATTTTGAATTCTTGGTCAAAATCAAAGTCAAAGGGTTTAACTGACGATTTGGAGACTTTCGTGTTCGAATTTGTTGAAACAGACCCCAAAAGCGAATTCGGGACGTCAAAAAATGTCATGATATGTATTATCGGAAAAGATAAACGACCGTTTAATAGCTGCTCAAAGCCGATCAAAGTTCTGGTGGTCAACAGATGATCAACCATTTTACAAAATATCACCATTTTAAAAACAATTACTAAAATATCACCATTTTCAAAATAATTACTAAAATATCATTTTTTTCAAAAAATATTTACAAAATTATTACTCTTTTTTAAAAAATTACGAAAAATAACACCATTTTCAAAATAATTACCAAAATACCACTAATTTCAAAATAATTACTAAAATATCACCTGGTCAACAGTTAACGGGTCGGGTCGGGTCAACGATTCGCGTAAACGGGTCGGGTCATCGGGTCGGTTCGAACTGGTTCGAACTGATCAACCCGGTTCAGGCCGATCAAACCGGTCATATAACAGTGGCCGAATCTTCCCCACGCACAGTGGCGGCGTATGGGACCTTCTTTGGTGTACTATAATTCACGAAAAAATTTCTAAAAAATATTTTGAGTGATTTCGAGGTACTTACAAAGCTCGGTTCAAATTTTTGAACGGCGGAGAGCTCGATTTCAACAAATCGGAAACTTTGACCGTCTCACCTCCTCACGTGCCGCCGTCGACAGAGACCAAGGTTGACACCGGTAGACTCGAAATGGCATAAGGAACACGATGGTGCGGGAGGTGTCGAAAACGGAGCAACGATCGGTAATGAATTTAAGATTTTCTTTGTGATGGTGCTAAAAAAACGTCTAGACTTTGACTTGAAATTCACGACATTTGGCGGGGTTTCACTTTAATTAGTTTAAGGGGTTTGTTCCTCGCTCGATAACAAAAATGATGGTGGTTTCAAATCGACATCGGAATTCGGACGGCGTCGGGATCGTGGTTGGAAGTTGGGTGTTAGAAAGAAGAAAACTTATCAATTTGCTTATGAATTTTACCCCCCAGGCATATCTGTTTCTTCATTTAATAGAGTGTCTGCCGACACTTTTTTGGGTAAATTTAGTGCTTAGTCCCTAAATTTCCTTAAACTCTACAATAACCTACAAGCTTTGAAAACTTTCAATTTAGTCCCCAATTTTCACCAATTACACAATTAAATCCTCAAATTTCAATTAATTATTTATTATTTTTTCCAATTTCCAAGTTGTTACAATTCTCCCCCTCTACAAGAAATTTCATCCTCGAAATTTACCTTATGAAAATAGATGAGGAAATTGAGACTTCATTGACTCCAATGTCTCCCAACTAGCTTCTGAGGGGCTACGATTACTCCACCGAACTTTGACCATTGGAATACGCTTATTCCGAAGAACTCGTTCATCCCTCTCTAAAATATGAACATGCTCCTTCTCACATGACAAACTGGTTATCAAACATATTTTAAAATATGAACACTATTTCCATTCAATCACTCCGATTTCTATCTTTTGTATTTTTTCCCGAAACATACACCCACCTGCACACCAGTAAGGACTTACCCTAAGCACACATCAAGGAGCCTGAAATACTTCCCTCAATAATACCCCAGTGACAGTAATAAACATGTATGTATTTAAGTGAAAATAAATATTAATCCATTAAAACATGAAAATGGTTCATGCTTGAAAATCATAAGCATAAATTACACAAACCATACATCAGATCAGTAATATCCGGTAAATCAGGTGTCGGGTAACTAGTATTCATAAAACAAGTATCATGTTGTAATAATATTCAACCTCATCATAAATTTGAAACAATTCATATGATAGTTTAAAACAGTAAGTTAACACCGTCAGTAAACACACCTGTAACAGTTGAGAAATCAGATAAGGAAGACTACTACTGGTTCTGTCGATCACGCTCTGTTGCAGTGCTAGATCCTACAAATCGGAAAAATCCATATTGGAATCCTAATATAAATAATCTTAATCTTTATTTAAATAATATACGGAAACCTACAGGTAATTCTCGTAGTACGCGGTTCGGGCTGATCTGATGAATGTACAACTCTAGACCTAACTGATCCTCGTTCAGGTGAAACACGAGTACCTTCATAAAATATTTTACTAAATCAATTCCTTAACCAAATCTCAAATAAATAATCAAAATACTAAAATAATAAGCCTTTTTGGGTTCACATGCTCGATTCGGGGTTTTGAGTTATAATTTTGTAAAACGAACTTCGGAATCAGATTCATGACGTCGAAAAATATAAAGTATGACCTTCTGAAATTTTGAATTCTTGGTCAAAATCAAAGTCAACGGGTTTGACTGACGATTTGGAGACTTTCGGGTATGAATTTGGTGAAACGGACCCAAAAAATGGATTCAAGAAGTTGAAAAATATCAGGATGGGTATTCTCGAAAAATATTAACGGCCGTTTAATGGCTGATCAAAGCCGGTCAAAGTTCTGGTCAAAGGTGATCAACAGATGATCAACCATTTTACGAAATTAACACCCTTTAAAAATTATTACAAAAATAGTACCATTTTCAAAATAATTACTAAAATACTACCATTTTCAAAATAATTACTAAAATATCATTTTTTTTAAAAAATTTACGAAACTATCACTCTTTTTAAAAAATTACAAAAATAACACCATTTTCAAAATAATTACCAAAATACCACCAATTTCAAAATAATTACTAAAATATCACCCGATCAATAAGTCGGGTCGAGTCAACGGGTCGGGTCGAACCGGTTCGAACCAGTCAACCCGGTTCAGGCCGGTCAACCCAGTTCAGACTGGTCAAACCGGCCATATAACAGCGACCGAGTCTTCCCCACGCGCAGTGGTGGCGCGTGGGACCTCCTCCGGTGTCCTATAATTCACGGAAAAATTTCTAAAAAATATTTTGAGTGATTTCGAGGTACTTACAAAGCTCGGTTCAAATATTTGAACGGCGGAGAGCTCAATTTCAACAAATCAGAAACTTTGACCGTCTCACCTCCTCACGCGTCGCCATCGACGAAGACCAAGGTTGACACAAGCGGACTCAAAACGGCACAAGGAACACGATGGTGTGGGAGGTGTCGAAAAAGAAGCAATGATCGGCGATGAATTTAAGATTTTCTTGGCGATGGTGCAAAAAAAAGCGTGAAGACTTTCACTTGAAATTCACGACATCTGGCATCGTTTCACTTTAATTAGTTTAAGGGGTTTGTTCCTCGCTCGATAACAAACACGATGGTGGTTTCAAATCGACGATCAGAATTCAGACGATGACGGGATCGTGATTGGAAGTTGGGTGTTGGAAAGAATAAAACTTATCAATTTGCTTATGAATTTCACCCCCCACGCATATCTGTTTTTTCATTTAATAGAGTGTCTGCCGACACTTTTTTTTGGTAAATTCAGGGCTTAGTCCCTGAATTTCCTTAAACTCTACAATAACCTACAAGTTTTGAAAACTTTCAATTTAGTCCCCAATTTTCACCAATTACATAATTAAATCCTCAAATTTCAATTAATTATTTATTATTTTTTTCCAATTTCCAGGTTGTTACAATATACATATTGTTACATGGAACACAAGCACATTAAGGAAAAAACAATCGATTCCCCAAATCACTAAAACCCTAATTTAGGCAAAATCTGAATAAATTTAGCTGCAAATCTTATCGTAATAGTTGCAAGAAATGTGTCCAGTGAAAGGGATATTTTAGGAAACTTGAATGGTACAATTTTTTCTAAATAGTGGTATTCGTCGGAGTGGAACAATTCTCTCTTTTGCCTTTTAGGGGAGCGACATTTTAATTACAAGTATGAATGATCGATTCTTCTTTTTAATAAAAAAGTCAAAAAACGCGCCTACCAAATGAAAAAGCAAGACCTAATACTTGAACCGCAGTACCAGTTTGTTTATAGTTAATAGTACTATAAACGATAAAATATTGTTAACCTAACTGGTTCATTTGTTTAATATCGGTAATTGTATTGAAAGTATCGGTGTTGTTTAGATCGAAAGTATCGATACCTATACAAAAAGTATTGATACTTTATGTTTACACCTATTATCATTAAACCGATAGATTTCTACTGTTTAGATTGTAAATTTACCTATTACTTTCAAGTAATAGGTTTTGATATTATTAGTATTGATACTTGTGATACGTGTATCGATACTTACAAGCATATCGTAATAAAAGTATCGATATAATTACAAAAGTATACATACTTACAGAAAACATGTATAAACTTATAATCAAAGTATCTATATTTATATTAGTGGTATCAATACGTCCAGTTTAATTCATTGAATTTGGTACTTATTAATTGTAAAAACCTAAATATGTCCTAAGAAATAAATGTTTTACCAACCCTTCAACTACCACCTCCTAATATAATTGAAAGAACCACTGAAACATGTTGTTTTATGAAGCTCTACTTCATCTCCTAACATCAATATTATTAAACATCTACTTGTGTTGGGACCACTGAACTTTCCTAAAACAAGAAAACTTTTTTTCATAATTTTGAACCATTAGTTATAGACCATACTATACTGCATCAAACAATGTTAAGCCGAGCGAGGAATGCCATGAAGTACATATTGTTGATGAATCTGAAAGATTGGTTAGTCAGCTCTTCTATTCACGTGAGGAAGCTTGGGACTTTTACAAGGAATACGCATGAAAACATGGTTTTAGTGCACGTCAAGGAACAGCATGCCTTGATATGGAAGGGAATGTGAAGATACAAGAATGTTTTTGTTCAAAATAGGGTTTTGGTCATCCAAAGTCAATATTGTTGATCTTTAATGTGCTCATATGCCAGTCACAAGAACCGGATGCAAGACAAAAGTCTTGATGAGAGAAACAAATACAAACTATCAATGGGTTCTAAGTAAGTCTTTTCAGGAACATAATCATGCATTGTGCATAACTGTTATGACACCATTTATGCGTTCAAATAGAGCTGTGAGTAAGGCTGATGTGGATGACGCAACAAAATTGAAAGATGTTGATGTTGGGACATCACAAGTAATGAATTATTTAACACATCAGGCGGGGGTTATCAGAATGTTGGATTTACACATAAAGACCTCTACAATGCACTTCAAAAAGGTAAAGCAAAGGAAATCATCAATGGGGATGTCAATGAACTAATTGTTTACTTTGATTATAGGAAACATGATGATCCCAAGTTTTTTATGACATACACAATAGATTAATCAGGGGCATTGCATAATCTTATTTGGGCTGATTCAACATTGATATCAGAATACACGTGCTTCTGTGATGTAATTATATTTGACACAACGTACAAAGACAATTTGTATGGTCGACCAATTATGCCTATTTTCGGTGTCAATCATCACCATAGCACAATAGTGTTTGCTACTGCCAAAATCGCTGACGAAACGTCCTAATCTTTCGATTGGGTGCTAAAATTGTTTTACAAGCCATGATGAATAAATCACCTCTTTTAGTGGTCACCGATGGATATAGGGAAATATAGAGTGCTATTAAATCTATTATCCCTTTTACTAAGCATAAATTATGTTTTTGGCATCTTTCTCGCAATGCACAAGCTAACATTGGTGACCGCAAATTTAGAACAACATTTTCTACATGCATGGCTTCCTGGTGGACAACAAAAGAATTTGATATTCAATAGAGTTCAATTATTTTATAATTGAATTTTGAAAAACATCCATGGGGGATTGAGAAAAGAAAATTTGGGCACTTATGGGCACAAGCATATCTAACCGGTCATTTCTTTGCCAATATTCTTTCTACACAAAGGTACGAGTCTATGAATGCTTCACTCATTATTGAACTAAAAAACACAAAGTCGTATTTAGATGTTGTTCATGCAATTGAAGAAGGAATTAGTAAAATGTTTATGAACGAGTTAAAAGATGATTACTTAAGTTCCCAAAAAAAGCCCTTTAAGATCATAAAACTGATTGACCTAGAAAGTCATTTTGTTTAAATTTATACGCGTGAATCATTTCGTTTGTTCCAAGAAGAACTTCAACGGAAGACCTTGTACCGGCTTCAGGAACAAATTCAGTCTTTATCAGATGAATATCACAGTTATATTTTGACAAAGTACAAAGAAAAAATAAAATATTTGAAATTAGTTTTGATGTCGATATAAAAACCCTAGCATGCTCGTGTAAAAAATTCGAGACCGTATGAATTCCATGTCACCATCGACTTCACGTTTTGAAGCACTTGGATTACACATATTTGCCTAAGTTTTTGATTCTAAGTAGATGGACTAAGGATGTGAAGGCTTGTGCACCAAGTTTTTTTGACTTGAATGTACCCCCAGAAGTTATGTAAATGGAACGGTTCACTTCTATACATGCAACGTCAAGTCGTTTATGCTACACTACATCAAAGACATATGCATCTTTCAAAATCGCAAGAGATTATATGAAAAGACTAACGGTCAAATTTAAACACTCATTTTGTTTGAAAGATTTAGTCAACCGAAGCAATGTAGTAAACAACGTTCACAACCCTAAATGAAAACAAGAAAAGAGAAAAAAGTAAAAAATTATAAGGTGGAGTAGAAAATTAGGTGATGTAGGTTCTGGAATGGTGAGAGACATAACAAACTAACATGTCCTCAAGTCAAGCTCAGTTTGGAAACAAGCACACATCCTACATTAACATATTTTTTTGAAGACGGAATGGAATGGTTGAACGGTCCTGCAAATAATGACAATGATGTGAGTTATTATGTCTATTTTACTATGATGTCTTTAATTTTAAATGCTTATTTATAATTTCAATATGTCTATTACGTCTCAAGATAACGACGATATCTAGAATTCTACAAGTCCTGATCTACATATATCATAAATATCATAACATCTGGTATGTATAATAAACATGTACAACAACCTATTGCTAACTTTTCTCATCACATACATAATTTCATTCACATACAAAATTTGGCTTTCATCATCACATATGTTTTTCCATGTGTCTCATGCAAGCAATTGTGAACACATCTATCCTTTTATTTTGATTGTGGCTTAAGAGAACATTTAATATTCTCATATGATCCCAATGTCCAACAACCTATATTCAAATTGTTAGGATGTTAACCACATCATTCAATCTATGACTTTTAACATTTTAACCAGAAAGTAATTTTTCATTCCACTTACCAAATCACCCGTTGACCCTCTAGCAATGATCCCTTCCATCCATATCATCACATAAATGATGTAATCATGTCTGTTAAAAAATTTGAATACCACAAATGTCAAATATGAAACCCTTATAAATTCAGCATTCAATTTATGCTAACATTACATACCCATTCAATTGCACATTCATTTTATGTTCCACAAAGTTGACATCTTTCAATGGGACCTTCAGCTACCCACATGCATTTACAAATATCTCTTCCTTATTATATTTATCTAATACATCATCTGCGTGAAAATATCAAGTTATATTACAAACAAATTATGCATTATGAATTATTGTTTCCTTTCATACATACCAATTTCCTTGCATCTTGCACTCTCTTTTTGTCCCTTGGCGTTGTAAATAAACTATAATAAGCTGTTGCAACACGAGAAACCCTATTCAACACCAACAAATACCAATGGGTCTGACTTTCATTTATTGTAATAAATATCTACATTAAATGTCACACCCAATTTAATAAAATACAACATTTCTTTATAAATATTTAAATACAAAACACTATTTGTAAATCATATGGTATTTTATCGTGTTACAATTGGTTAATTTTGAATAGTCTTTCAATAAACACTCCTAAAAACCCGTAACATGGTCAAAACTTGGCTTGTGTTCTAACGCCATTATCTGCATTTCCTCGACAATCATTATTAATAAATGATCCATAACACTACTTTTCAACATTTATTAATTTAACTCACTGCTAAGTTGTATGGAAGATAACAATATTTCGCTTCCCTGATATCTTCTTCTAATCGTTAACCAACACCCAACCGATCAAATCAATAACCTAACAAAATTAATTACACAATTACAACATATTCACTAGGTTTTAACAATTTATACTTTCTACTTACCACACCGCTAACCCATGCCACATGTTTTAACATTGCAACATCGGATATTGTGACTTATTGATTTCCCAATTCGATGGATTAATGTTTTGTCATGCAATATTTAAATATCACTCACAAAGCAATATATATTACTGACCTCAATGGTAACCCACTATTCCATATATATTCACTCATTTCACTTTCAAATGCACCAATTTCTTTCGGTATTTTCACTTTTCAACCTACAATTTTGATTACAAATATTAGTCATAACACAATAATAAAATCAAATTCAATTTCTTTTTATTCATCTTAACTTTTTCTTGTTCTTTTTAGGTGCAGGACATTTTGAATCCAGGTCAGCATCGATTATAATCTCCAGTGTCCGCATAACATTAACATTCTTCCTCATCAATGCATCAAACTTTTCTTCTTCATCTTTTTTAAATTTATCATATTTTTCTCCACATAACTGTTCATATATTTTAATTCAGCCCTCATTTTTCCCCTTCATCAATTTTTTTCAACCTCTCCCATCACCCCCTTAAATTCACCCCTCAATTCCACCACTTCTTTCTCCACTCTATCACCTTTTCCACCCACTTCCCCCTTAAGGTTCTCAATTGCCTCTTCGATTCTGGATTCTCTTTGCAAACAATCAGAAATGGCTTTTTTTAGCTCTGCCAACTCATACATCAAAATCTCAAATTTACTTGAACTACCCTAACCATAATCCCATACTACCTTCTCTTTTTCATTCTCTTCTTCCTCCTCTACCTCCTTGCCAATAACCTTCAAAATTAAATTACAATATTAATACATTTTTTATATTCTTAATATTATATAATTACTTTTATTACCTTTTCTTGCTTCAATTTGTCCATGCACGGATGTATGCCACTCCGGTTCTTTGGAATGCTGGAACACTTGGACAATCAAACCAAAAATAAAACAATACAACATGCATTTATAATGAAATTTATCATTTTCTATAATAACTATACTTAAAGGTTTTCTAACCTTAAAAGTTTTCTAACCCAACACATCTTTCAACTCATTTACCTCTAAGATTGTTATGCACCCTTTGAGGTATGTCTGGCTTTGGCCCTTCTGAAAGTTAATTATTGATTCAATCAATCTGTCATGGACATATTTAGCCCAATTCAATTCACCTTTCAACCCTTTATCGTAAATCAACTTGCTATTCTCTTTGCTCGGGGATGTATTACCCGTTAGACAAAGAAAGATTCTGACAATGTACAGTAGTACTCGGGCCTTCAGGTTATCCCCGTCATAAACTCCGCTTTTAATTTCCTCCTCAAGTCCAGCATATGCCACCTTGGGCTTTAAATCATATTTTCGCAAGTGCTTTCCAGTTCTTTGTCTTAATGACTTCTTCAACACTATTTCCTTTATCTTCTAGCCCCAATACAACTACAACACATGGGACCTCCAGAGAAAATGAATAATCACTATATTGAACTCTACATTTTTTCTACATCAAATTCCTTCATCAGCGATGGACACAATTTCCTCCGAATTGGTTGATCCCTCACTCCGATCAAAGATCCAAACCCTATTTCTTTTGACACATGAATTTTATTATTCTTCTTCAAGTGTTCAATTATGGAGTTCACTTTTTTGATGCTACACCTTGTCAACACTTCATACATTTTTTTAAAATATCTAATGTTAGTGTTTTTATATATCATTTATCACAGTATTTACAAGTTCAATGAATACATTCTTTACATGTGCTTTTCTCCAAGCTTTATATTATTGTCTATCCTTTTTGGACAGTGTCACATACGGTTCCTTCTCAGCATCACTCATCGACTTCCATTTCTCCAACACCTCATGTTTCACCTGAAATTAAGCATAAACATTTCTTAATCAATAAATTAACACTAACTAATACTCAATGTTAATTTCAGTTTACATATCGAACTGATTTTGTAATTACTAGCTTCCTTCATCCTTTGGCATTCAGTCATAATGTCAAGATGTGAAGTTTGTAATCAATTTAAAGTTCTTAAATACTTTAATCCAATTGCAATTTCAACAACAATTACGCTAATACATTGATACTTACTAGAAGTATATATATCCACCCATTGGTTGCTTTCGATTTACTTTATTGTTGATACTCTCATGCTCCATTTCAATATCATCTTCGCGGACAACAATTGTAAGATCCATTGACTTCATTTTTCCTTTATATATCAGTTTATGAACATTCAAGCGTTAAATTAACTAAAATCAAATCAAATACTAGTTATATACAGTTTATTCAATATACAAGTATCGATAACTAATCCTATAGTAAGTAGATTTCCTTCAAAGGAATGAGAATACTCTCTACTACAAGTATTGGTACCTTTATACAACATACAATATCATTTTTTACCTATAATATTATATAAAAGTATCGATGTCGAGACGGTATTTCGCCCGGCGGAAACAAGTCTCGTTGTTTTCTAAATCTCGTCTAAAAAAAGTAAGTGTTTTTCTTTTGGCATAAGATAAAACACAATTTGTGGAGTCGCCACCAATCATTTATCGAGGTGTGATTGGTCACCAAAATTGCTATGTTATTTTAATAAAATGTATAAACTATTATTAAAATAACACGAAAAGGGTCTGCTTACCAGAAAATGAGTTCGGGAGTCGGTTACGTGTAGGGAAGGATTAATACCCCCCTACAACGACCAAAATTGGTACCTTGTTTATTAATTAATGTCTTTGAAATAAATTTAACAAATTTATATTTAATTTCAATTTATAATCCCATTATTCCATATTTAATCGCATAATTTTATTTTAAGAAAATTTTAAAAATTAAATATCATAATATATATAATTAAGTTAAACATATTTTACTTTTTAGGTTTTATAAACAAAACATTTATTCATTTTTAAATATTAAAATATGACATCTAATTATGTTAAGAAAATCCTTTCTTAATATTTAAAAATAATTATTATCATTTAATCAAATTATGAAATTCATTAAGTTATGCTTATGAATTTTTCATATATATTCATAGGACTAAAATAAAATGAATAGAAAATAAAGTGAAATAAAAGTATTGCGATATATTTGTCACAATAAAATATTAGAATAAAAAATATAGAAATTTAAATGCTATAATATAAATAATAAAGAATAAAGACATAAAAATTAAATGAATTCTTAAATTAAAATTTCATAAAATAAAAGTATTAATATTAAAAAAATAAAAACTTAAATATATTTAAAACAAAAAGGGCACAAATTATTACTATAAATAGGGACAAAAATAAATAAAAATAAAATTAGGAGGTCATATTAAAAGTTAGTGAAATAAAAGGGATAGAAATAAAGACCAACAAATATTGGAAACCACTCTTATGATTATCCCCTAAATTAATGACTAAAATGATAATAAAATAAAGAAAAGAGATCAAAATAAAAGAAAATAAAAATATAGTAGCTAATTTTGGAATAATTAAAAAATAGAGAAATCAAGAACTAAAGTGTAAATATGCGCCTAAATTATAGTTATTTTCTCTATTTTAAATGAATAAAGCAATAAAATCCCAAAAATCAGTGACCTCACGCGTGATTTACCCAAAAAAAATTATAAACTTAAAACTCATCTTCTTCCTCTCTATTTCACATGCAGAACACCCCAAAGTTTCCAACTCTCCTATTTTCTGTTTTTATATTTATTTATTTAACTTACTTTTTTTCCGAAAATAAAAAAAAATATATAAAGCTGAAAAAATAAAACCAAATGTAAAAATAACCTTGTAGTGTTTTTTTATTTCTGATTTTCTTTGTGTATTTTGCTAGATTTCTCCTCTATTTCTCTTGATTTTTCTCCCTCCTTTTTTACATATTGTTCTGGAGTTTTTATAGCCCCAGTTTACAAAAGAAGAATCAAATATGATTTTTTTCTTTCTCCTTGTATGTGTGACTGCTGTTGATGCACATGGAGGGGCTGCTTTTGCTTGCTGAAACGTGGAGGAGCTGCTTTTGTGGGTGAAGCTGTTGGAATTTGTTATGGTGGAGTTGCCAACGTGGATGGGCTACTTTTGTGGGTGAAGCTGCTGGCAGCTAAAAATGGTGATTACAGCTGCCCCTCTTTGCTCATTACCGTGGAACAGGAATGGAGCAAAAACATAAAACACCATTTTTAGCTTGAATGGTTCAAACTTCTGATATATAAGTTCTTCTCATTATGATCTCTTTCACTGGGAATGTTGACGTCTTAATTGAGGTGTCATTTATTCAACTCTATATACGATGAATCGAGGCAAGGTTGATTAAGTTCTTCTTATTATGAACTCCTTATGGAAATGACGATGATGATCTATCTCCTTATGTGATAGAGTCGAGCAAAAGGTTGAATAAGTTTTTCAGATTATGAATTTCTTCTTCCTATTCAGACGAGTTCTTCTTATTATAAACTCCTTTTGGCAATGTTGATGCTGATATATCTCAATATACGATGAATTGAGCTAAGGTTGAATAATGTTGATCCCTTGAATGAGGTTCTTCTCTAATTCAACTCAATAAGTGACAAATCAAACTAAGGTCGAACAAGTTCTTCTTCTTCAAACGAGTTCTTTAGATTACGAACTCTATAAATCAAGAAACCCCCGAAGGCTTAGTTTCTTAGTTATCAATGAACCTCCTTTGTTAGGCTCAGCTTCTTTTAACAACCATTTTGAGATCATTTGTAAACCCCTGAAGGATTGGTTTCTAAAATCTCATTTGAAAACATCCTGCACTGAAGGTCTTATGGATGACCCGAAGGCTTTTTGAAAACATCATGCACTGAAGGCCTTATGGATGACCCGAATGCTTTTAGAAAAACATCCTGCACTGAAGGTCTTATGGATAACCCGAAGGCTTTTTGAAAACATTCTGCACTAAAGGTCTTATGGATGGCCCGAAGGTTTTACAAATTACCCGGAGGTTTTAATTTTCTAGAACATTAAATGAGAAACTTTGGTAACCGTTTTCTCATTTTCATGCAAAAATCATATGTGAAAATCCTACCCAAAGGCTTTACGGATGGCCCTAAGGACTTATCATCTTGCTCGAAAGACTGACAGATGGCTCGGAGGTTTTAAGCATCATGCTCGAAAGACTAGCAGATGACCCGAAGGATTTACAAATTTATGGGAAATACTTTACTAGGTAAGAAACTTCTTACTTTTCAAGAATTTGATTTTCTAGAACATTAAGTGAGAAACTTTTAAAATCGCTATCTCATTTTCATGCGAAAATCATATGTGAACATCCTACCCAAAGGCTTTACAAATGGCCTTAAGGACTTATCATCTTGCTCGAAAGACTGATAGATGACCCGAAGGATTTAAGCATCATGCTCGAAAGACTAACAGATGACCCAAAGGATTTACAAATTTGTGGGAAATACTTTACTAGGTAAGAAACTTCTTACTTTTCAAGAATTTGATTTTCTAGAACATTAAATGAGAAACTTTGAAAATCGCTATCTCATTTTCATGCGAAAATCATATGTGAACATCCTACCCAAAGGCTTTACGGATGGCCCTAAGGACTTATCATCTTGCTTCAAAGACTGAAAGATGACTCGAAGGTTTTAAGCATCATGCTTGAAAGACTAACAGATGACCCGAAGGATTTATAAATTTGTGGGAAATACTTTACTAGGTAAGAAACTTCTTACTTTTCAAGAATTTGATTTTCTAGAATATTAAATGAGAAACTTTGAAAATCGCTATCTCATTTTCATGTGAAAATCATATGTGAACATCCTACCCAAAGGCTTTACGGATGGCCCTAAGGACTTATCATCTTGCTCGAAAGACTGACAGATGACCCGAAGGTTTTAAGCATCATGCTCGAAAGACTAACAGATGACCCGAAGGATTTACAAATTTGAGGAAAATACTTTACTGGGTAAGAAACTTCTTACTTTTCAAGAATTTCATTTTCTAAAAAAGATTAAATGAGAAACTTGTTGGTTGGGTACCATGCCCCAATTCAAAATAATACTTCATTTGTGGATTGCGTTCATCTATTCTTCATATGTTCCCAACATGTATGTATTTGGGATTTGAATTCTACCTTACATTTGTAAGGTACTTTGTCCCTGCATCTTCATGTGAAAAATGTATTTATGCAAATGTAATCAAATGTAATGCATGATCTTTTATGCAAATAATGTTTTTATGAATGAAAAATGTCGATTCAATCTTCGTTTGAATTCAGAGTAACGAATTTAATCTTCTTCCACTTAATAATTCCTTTCGAGGGTTTCCTCCAAAAATAAGTGTAGCAACTAATGCTATCAGGCTTGCATTTCTGAAGAACCATCTGATCAACTTGTATCGTTGTGTCTTCCTTGTCTCAATTTATATTAAAGTCTTAAAAGAAACGTTTCATTTACGGAGCTCTTGTTGCAGTCAGAATTATGACCTAATTGTCCCCATTTTGTACTTGAACTTGTGTGAAAATCCAATAAAGCTTTCATTTTTGAAATGAGAATCGATCATCTTTGGAGAATGTAGATGTAAATATGCCAAACTTAGCAAATACCAATGGGATAACAATGTTTGTTCTGATTTGACTTTTGAAACACATCAAAAGGAGAATTTATCCTAGTTCTTTTCATGTGACTTCTGCCCAGAATTTATTAGTGAAGCTCTTTGCATAACATTCAGAGATTTTGTAGGACGTCACTTAAGAACAAAGCTCATTGGGAATACAAGTGGGATGCCTTAACTTGTCAGCATCAATGTAGGTTAAATTACTAGTATAATGCAACCGTATAATGAACAAAATGATCATATATGGTAATTTCCATTGTCACTATTTCACCATTTTCATTCTTCATACCTTTTTGTATCATTGGAAATATCTGTTCAAATCAATGATCTTTCTGAAGGGTGATATGGGCTTTTAGCATGCCCTAGTGTTTGCTTCTTGTTGATATGAGCCTTCAAAAATGCCCCTCATGGATCATTTCTTATTTATTGGAATGGGCCTTCAAAATATCTCAACATTCTATTTCTGGTTGAAATAGACTTTCAAAATATCCCAACCTTTTTATGCTGGTGCGAGCCTTCAAGATGCCTCACATGGATTACTTCTCTTTTTTTCATGTTGATGTGAGCCTTTAAGATACCCACATGGATTACTTCTGCCTTTTTCATGCTGATGTGAGCCTTCAAGATGCCCTAGATAGATAATATGGACCTTCAAAAATACATCCAACCTTTAAGTTACAAAGTTTACTCTCAATATCCATTGAATTTGAATCTCATGAATCCTACGAGGTACAACTTTGATCATGCCTCATTGTGAGTACTTTTAGCTCTCTTCGTGAACAAATCTGTTATTCTTGAATGCTCTCATTCCATTTTTACTAAACAACAATGTTGTTAAGTAACTTGAGGGATTCTCTTCATGTTGTTGCCACAAACATTTAAGAAGTAATCAATCCTTCTAACAGAAATGTCTGATATATGTGTCTCTTCTGAATGAGGTGGTTATCTCCTTCTTGATTTGGTTGCATTCTTGCCCTTTTGCTATGCACCGGGATATATGTCCTTTTTGAATAGGGTAATCCTTTTTGATGAATTGTTGATAATGTCACAAAAGAGTGTTTACAAGTGCAATTCTCTAGACTTTCTAGCTTATTGAACCACATGCTTTCAAGAATGTGAAGTGCTTCATTATTCTGGCATTTCTTATTCTTTTTCTCCGATAGAGGTAGAATAAGCGTCAACTTATTTCAAATACCTTTCTCCTTTGAGACTGTCCTGTTTGAAAATGTTTTTCCTCCTTTCTTTATCAAAGAATGGAAGAATTTTGTAAAATATTGCCCCTTACAGGTTCACAATTGAATCAAATAATAAGCATGAGTTCAAAGAATATCAAATAAATCAACTACTCTTTTAAATCATTCAAAAATCATAGTCCTATGGCAAATGTCAAAATTATTGACTGATTTAAGGTGTAGGTTGATTCTGGAAAGGTAAGTTCTTTCAGGTTGGTCTAGTATATATGTCTCTTTGATCGTCCACTAACTTGAAGAAATGGTTGTTATGCTCGTCTTATAGAGATACTTTTTGATTCCAGACTCTCAAGAACATCTTTGGGATGTACGGTGCTTCATCAAGAGCTTAAGATGATCTTTTATGTCATTGTTGTACCATTCAATATTCGAGCTGCCTTTTCAGGTTTTCAACTCGAATCCTCCTTTGGCTTCAAGTTATTATTTAGAAATTTTGCATCTTGAACCCCCTTTTATCATTTTTCATATAATACATCAAAGATTTTAAAAGCAATTTTTGTAAAAAAAATTCATCATGAGAGGCGGAATAAAATCTAAAGACAGTCTCTCTTACTTAGAGATCTATGTATGATTAGAATGGACTTTTGAGGTACGTATCGTAGGCCAGGGCTCATGGTTACGAAAGAAAGGGATAAATAGGCCCAAACAAGTGTTTAAGAGTAATTGCACCAAGGATCAATTTATTATGATGCCTTCAATATTGCCTTGCTTGACTTGGATCATTTCTTTTTCTAGTTCCCTCTATACTGTCAATTTTGGATTCATTTCCATTTTCTTATATCTCTAATATTTCTTGTGTTTCTTGTTGAATATGAATCTTTGAACTGATTGCACTTGATCAACCTTGTAACTTGAGGCTCAATGAGTCACTCACCTTGATTCAATTTCTTTCTTTTTTTTCTTTTTTTATGGATGAGTATATGACTTCAATTGCTTTGAGCACCTCTTTTTTCTCTTGCATTTCAAAAATTCTTTCATTATTCTTGACTGGATTTGATCTTCAAGAACTTTGTATTTGGCCTACCTTGTGGTTCAAAACTCTCTTTACTTTAAGGAGATTTGTCTTCGTAATAAAATTGGATTGAAGATATTTATTCCTGTGAGGAGATATCCTTCACCTTGCAACCTAATATGGAGAGTGATCCTTGGTTAGGGTTGAATCAGAAGAAAAATCATTCAGGCTCAAATGGGGACAACAAATGATATATTTTTCTTCTTTTGCGAATGGATAAATGAAAGAAGGTTGTTCATCATTTCATATACGAAAATCTTTGTAAAATAGGTATCCCCAGGGGGATGAATTTTCAGGATTAACTTTATTTACATGAAAACAATGTAATTAATGCATGATATATTTATCTAAATCAATTCCTTTTTTTCTTTTTTCTTTTTACCCCTTCTTTTTCTTGCTTTGAGTATGCCCTAATTACTCGAAATTCTCTTCAACAAGTTGGTTCATGATGCCTTATCTCGTTTCTTCTTGCAAGAAGATTCACGGATAATTGAAAGTTTGGTTCTTTTGAGGTCTTTTAGTTTCATCAGTATGACGGTTTTGTATTTGGAAGGACAAAGGTGTGACTTTTGAAGTCGTGTATATGGTGGAAAACCAATCAACTTTACCCGAGAAGATAAACATATGGATTTGGTGTCTGAAAAATAAGTAGAGACATTACTTCAGAGTCTCAAATAAATATAATGTTAGGATTTGGTTTTGATAAGGACCAAGAATAGATCAAGTATTTGTATTTCTAGCATTGTATGGGATTTGAAAGGTCTAATTTTACCACTTGCCACAGATCAATAACTCTTGAAAAAATTAAAAGAATATTTAATTTACTTGATACTCAAAAAATTGCAAGATTAAAATTTGATTCTTTGCTCATAACCTTAAAAGTAACACAAATTTATTTATATAACCTTACAAAAAGGTTTAGAAAATACAAAAAAAAAAATCAAACAAGATGCTGAAAACATGAAGTAGTACAGTGGTAGATAACAACTTCCACTTATTTATTTAGCATGCCCCATTACTCTTAGAATATGGGATGTATAATTGGGCCAGAGTCTTTGTCCTCGTTTACCCCCCACTTCTTGATCATTTCTCTTGTCAAGACTTCTTTGTCAATGAGCATCTCTATTTATCTTAACAGTGGTATACAATTCCCTGTAGAATACCCAACTGCCCCCAAGTGAAAATCACAAACACTATATTGATCATAGCTATGAGAAGAAGTGTTTGGTGGCACTTTTGTTGGCCTCGGTGTGATGTAATGACCTTTAATCAAATGAGGATACAACTCTGAGATAGAAGTTTGGAACACCTTCAAAGTTTTTTTCGATCTTGGGACTTTCTTTGGTCGATCCGAATAACTAATTACTCTTTTTATTTTGCGGTTACGGGGATTCTGGATGCGACATTCATTCATATCATCAGCTTCTGCTTTTTGATCAGGTGGGCTTTTGGATGTGACTTTTAAGTTTCCTTCTCTGATTGCATTTTCAATCAACTCTCCACTTGTCACAAGATACTTAAATCCATCCCTCGAACCTACCAGCATTAACTCATAGAAAGGAGCTGAAAGGGAATCATGAAACATATATGATATCTCTTCTTCTATCATGGGAGGTTGAACTTGTGCTGCCACTCCTCTCCATCTTAAGGCATGTTATTTAAATCTTTCATTGGCTTACATCCTTATCATTTGAAGATCCTTACATTTAGGAGCTAAGCCTTTAACATATTTATATTGTACAAAAAATGCATCAGCTAAATCAACCCATCTCTTAATCTGCTCTCATTTCAAATGATTTTACCATACTATTGCTGGCCTAACGAGACTATCATGGAATGAGTGAATTAATAAATCATCAATATTTAGGTACCCTTCCTTTTTTCTGCAAAACATTTTCAAGTGGATTAAGGGACAACTGGTGCCTTCATATTTATCAAAATCAGGCATCCTAAATTTATGGGGAATAACCAAATCTGGAACCAAACTGAGCTCTCTTGTTTCTAGTTCTTTGTGGGAGGCATTAACATCTTCCATAGCTCTGATTGCTGTCTCCACCTGCTAGAATCCTTCCTCATATTGTGCATAGTTATTGAGGCTATTCTTTAGGTTCGAGTGGGATGCCCCAGGGTATGTTATCATTCTCAATGCATTAATCTGATAACACTGTTGCTCTTTAATGATCATATCTTCATCATCAGCAGTCTTAGTTTCCATTACTTTGACCATATGATTCGATCCATCTTGTAGAGATCCCAATGTTTCATTACTCGTATCTTGTTGTAACCCAGTCAATTGTTCTGGCAACTGATCTTGTGATCCCTCAGGAGATTTCCCTATTGTTTCCATGATGATATGGTAATATAAATGAATGATCTCGGTTTAACTGTTACAAAACCTTTCATTAATAATACTTAAATAAATAAATGTGATGCAAATATGAAAATGAAAAAATGGGAATGTAAATTATGCAATACAAATGTATGTATGCAAAAGGTGTCATTCGAGAGTGATTATCTTAAAACAACTTTCATTGAACACAAAAGTTTCGATACATCAAACAAACTTTAAATATAAAGGATATCTTTAACTCCCAATTTCTCTATTTCCCTCAAAAGACAAATTAACTTCCACTCATGATCAGGTGTTGAGTTGTCAATCTGCTTTAATTATTGCGTAAAGCCAGCTAAATCAATCAGTTTATGAGCCACATTGCTTGCCTGGGCATCAACTTCCTTTATGACATTGGTTTTCCTTCATCTTAGAGGTTAATTCTTGGATTTGCATACAATATTGTTCATTTTCTCTTGTAAAAGAATCTTTGTGGTTATGAAGCCCTTGTATATGATCTCTGCAATCATCTATAATCCTCATCAATGTCTTGTTCTTGGCTTTAGTGGCTTCTAGCTCAATATCATTTTTCCTACTTATGGCATTGATATGAAGCTTCCATATTAGTAATGGACCTATTCAACATCTGATTTTCGACTTGACATCTTTCCAAATTGATGACGGTTCTATTGAACATTTCTTTTACAATCCACAAATCATGAGAAAACTTCTTGGCTAAACCTTCGTGTGTCTTGCAATTCTTTTTCAGTTTAATGACACCTGTTATCCACTCGTGCAGGGTATTTCCTAAACTAGCCTTTTGAAAGGTTTGACTAATCTTTTGGAAATCCTTACGTATGGTTTCCATTTATGCACTCAATTTATCATTTTCAATTTTTAAATGATGAACTTGAGCCTCATATTTCTGCAGATCTTCTTCCGTCTGAATGCCCCCATTGACACTGTTACCTTTGAATACTTTTGGTATCAACTTGATAGGATAATCAATGACCAAACTAGGTCGATTCTTTACCTCTAACTCTAGAATTCCATAATCCAAAAGATTTTGAACTCGATGCTTGAAAGTGATGTAATTCTCAATGGAATGTCCTTGAGCTCCGGCATGATATTCACAATGAACATTGATGTCATACCAATTTGGATAAGGAGGTTGCCACAGTTTCACATAATGTGGAGCCATTTCTCGCACTTCTAGTAGCTTTTCATACAACTTCTTATATGATATAGGGATGTCATCAAAATAAGAACCACCTTTCATCTTAGATTAATATTGAGTTCTCGGTATTGGGAAAAGACTCTTAAATACCGACGAGTTATGATTGCATGACTTCTTTTCATCTATGGGAACTTCTACAGTTGTCACCATTTCCTTGGTATCTCCAAACAACTTGTTGATACGAATGATGACTGTGTGTGATATCTCAAATTGGTTAGGATCAGAAGTCCTTTGTATATCTAAGATTTCAGGATTATGTTCATTGAGCTCTCTCTCTTTTTGTGCAATAGTCTCTTTTCCTTTGGCCAAAACAGATATTATATCTATCATCTTGGAAATTTGCACTCTGATCTCTTGTATCTCCTTTTGCTCTTCGAAAGATAGACGATCATTGGGTACATAGCTCTCTTCTATCCTTGAAGCTTCCTCAGGATGCCATTCCTTGGCTGCGCTATAGTTTACTTGATCATGAAACCCTTTGTCCATAATGAAAATCTTTTATTTTGATGACCACTCTTGAATCAACACCCTTGATTTTGCCATGATTATGCAATGCAATCAAAAGAAATCAATATAAACAAGTTAGAAGAAAATAAAATGTATTTACAAAATATACAAAAATAAGAAAAATGGTTAATAATATTTAATGGAAAGGAAAATATTATATACATCCTAACCTCATGTTTCCTAGTTCCATACTTTGTTTGGAAAAATAACCTAACCACATGATTTCTAGTTCGCATGCATTTATTTCGGAAAATAAAACAATACTAAATAAATTAAAAGACTCAACATGCTTTTCCTTGTTTGCTAACCTTACGAGAATTATTTGGGTCAGATTCTACCTAGAGTGAAGCTCTAGGTTTACTATATGCTAATTTATGGCTCTAAGGTAAAAAAGGTCAATGAATTGTCCTTTTATGGTGCCCCTTGGACTGCCAAGCCCTTAATTCTGGTCCATTACAGACTTTCGGATCGAGTTCAATTCGAAGGAACACACTTCATTATATCCATACGGAGGTGAAAACCACAAGAGGAACATAAGGTGTGAGCTCAATGAAGGGTCCCCTATCCCATACGGAGGTGAAAACCACACGAGGGAGTAGTTTCTCATTCAAGCTAAATAGGATAAGAGCGGGGTTTTAGCTCATGTCATGAATGCAGTGCTCAGTATGTGAGGAAAAACATAAAAAGAAATAAATAATGTACAACACACAAATATAATCTTTAAATCTAAAGAAACAAATAATGAACATCAAACAAATTTATTCTTTCAATATAAAGACATATAATTAAACCTGAAAACAATAGCAAACTAGTTCGTACAACTATTTATACAGAAAATGGTTATTAAAATAATCAAGGAATTAAAACAAAAATAAAACAAATTTATAATTTTTATTGCAAAGATAATTAATTAATAAACTGGTGGCTTGACTCTCTAAAAATGTCCCCAGTAGAGTCGTCAAGCTGTCGAGACGGTATTTCACTGGGCGAAAACAAGTGTCGTTGCTTTCTAAATCTCGTCTCGAAAAAGTAAGTGTTTTTCTTTAGGTATAAGATAAAACACAATTTGTGGAGCGCCACCAATCATTTATCGAGGTGTAATTGGTCACCAAAATTGCTATGTTATTTTAATAAAATTTATAAAAATATTATTAAAATAACACCAAAAGGGTCTGCTTACCAAAAAATGAGTTCGGGAGTCGGTTACGTGTAGGGAAGGATTAGCACCCCCACAACGCCCAAAATTGGTACCTTGTTTATTAATTAATATCTTTGCAATAAATTTAACAAATTTATATTTAATTTCATTTTATAATCCCATTATTTCATATTTAATCGCATAATTTTATTTAAAGAAAATTTTAAGAAAATTAAATATCATAATAAATATAATTAAGTTAAATATATTTTACTTTTTAGGTTTTATAAACAAAACATTTATTCATTTTTAAATATTAAAATATGACATCTAATTATGTTAAGAAAATCCTTTCTTAATATTTAAAAATAAATATTATCATTTAATCAAATTATGAAATTGATTAAATTATACTTATGAATTTTTCATATATATTCATAGGACTAAAATTAAATGAATAGAAAATAAAGTGAAATAAAAGTATTGTGATATATTTGTCACAATAAAAGATTAGAATAAAAATATAGAAATTTAAATGCTATAATATAAATAATAAAGAATAAAGTCATAAAAATTAAATGAATTCTTAAATTAAAATTGCATAAAATAACAGTATTAATATTAAAAAATAAAAACTTAAATATATTTAAAACAAAAAGGGCACAAATTATTACTATAAATAGGGACAAAAATAAATAAAAATAAAATTAGGAGGTCATATTAAAAGTTAGTGAAATAAAAGGGATAGAAATAAAGACCAACAAATTTTGGAAACCACTCTTATGATTATCCCATAAATTAATGACTAAAATGATAATAAAATAAAGAAAAGAGATCAAAATAAAATATAGTAGCTAATTTCGGAGTAATTAAAAAAATAGAGAAATCAAGGACTAAAGTGTAAATATGCGCCTAAATTATAGTGATTATTTAGTGATTTTCCCTATTTTAAATGAATAAAGCAATAAACTCCCAAAAATCAATGACCTCACGCGTGATTTACCCAAAAATTTTATAAACTTAAAACTCATCTTCTTCCTCTCTATTTCACACGCAGAACACGCCAAAGTTTTCAACTCTCCTATTTTCTGTTTTTATATTTATTTATTTAACTTACGTTTTTTCGAAAATAAATAAAAATAAAATATAAAGCTGAAAAAATGAAACCAACTGTAAAAATAACCTTTGTAGTGTTTTTTATTTCTGATTTTCTTTGTGTATTTTGCTATATTTCTCCTCTATTTCTCTTGATTTTTCTCCCTCCTTTTTTACATATTATTCTGGGGGTTTTATAGCCCCATTTTAAAAAAGAAGAATCAAAGATGATTTTTTCTTTCTCATTGTATGTGTGGCTGTTGTTGATGCGCGTAGATGGGTTGCTTTTGCTTGTTGAAAAGTGGAGGGGCTGCTTTTGTGGGTGTAGCTGCTGGCAGCTAAAAATGGTGATTACAATCGATATTTATTTTCTACCTATAATATCACTTTTTACATGTAATCGGTCTCAAATCCTTCTTTACTTCGAAAACCCTAAACCCATAAATCTAATCCCTATTTTCAAATATTGTAATACTAAAAAACTAGGGTTTCGACAACATACCTTTCGATTCGATTGCAGCAACAAACGAACAACTACACTTTCAAAAACACCTTGCTTCTATTTCGCAGCAACCAATACGCTTCGATTTCAAAAACTATGGCCATCTTCTTCTATTTCTCTGGCAGCAATGCCTTTAATATTTTAACCGGTTATGTTATTTATATTTAATCGATACCATTACCCAAGTATCGATACTTTTGTGCAAGGTATCGATACTTTCAATATAATATGTTTTCATTTTTTTCATTTCTTTTCAATTCCTAAAGTACCGATACTATGATACATATACTTATAAAAGTATTGATACTGTCAACATATATAGTAGCGCTTTATCAATTTTGTCATATTGAAATAGGTTTTGTCAAATTTCAACTTGTTATATTGTCGTGTATCGATACATGTGTATAAGGTATCAATACTTTATAGGTGCTATTATTGCAATTCTTTTAAATTCCTAAAGTATCGATACTTTGGTGCATACACTTATAAAAGTATCGATACAATTTTCAACCATTCCGGTATATCTTTATCAGTTTTGTCAAACTGAAACAGGTTTTGTCAAACTTCAATTTGTTATATTGTCATGTATCAATGCATGTGTGTAAGGTATCGATAATTTCGACATATTTTCCTTTTTCATTTCTTTTAAATTCCTACAATACCTATACTTTGGCACATATACTTGTACACGTATCAATACAAATTTCAACAATTCCAGTAGCTTTTTACCGGTTTTGTTAAATTTCAACCGGTTTTGTCAATTTCCAGTCGGTTTTGTCAAATTCGTTACATGTTTTGTCAAATTGAAACCGGATTTGTCAAGTTTCAACTTGTTATATTCTCATGTATCTCTACATGTGTGTAAGGTATCTATACTTTATAGGTGTTTTTATTGCAATTCTTTTGAATCACTAAAGTACCTATACTTTTATACATATACTTATAAAGGTATCGATACATGTCTACTTTTAACCGATTTTCGTCATTTTCTTATATATTACTATATATATCGATACTTTTATGCACGGTATCGATACCTACCGATAAGCTAAGTTTTCTTGTTGCTAAATTTTTTAATATTTCTTCATGTTTCTCACCTACAACATTATTATTACTCAACATTTCAGGTAGCGCTAAACTGACTTTGTTAAGTATCTTATTAAATTTTTTGTCACGCTGTTTCTTAGTCGAATATTAGTTCGCCTTTCCTGAGACATCCCAAGGGTCAAAGAGTACTTTATTCTTTCTCTTTCATAGTGTCAATAGAATGATGCCAGAGAGGATTTGACAGTCCTCTGAATCATCTTTAGTATATTTGTGGCTTCCCATATCGGTCTCTATCCAAGGTTACAAGTCACAGGATAAGAATTTCTCTACCTTTTCTAATGCTACCAGTTGCTTCCATAGTATCTACCTTAATGGAAATGTTTTGAGTATGTGGTTTAGGTCCTCAAAGGCCTCTCCACAGCTCTGGCAGTTTGTTTCCATCGTCATGTGTCCTCGGACCCATTCATCATTGGTGAGGAGACGTGAGGAGACGTCTCTTTCATAATAACCAGAGGAAGATTTTTAGCCTTGGTGTGTTTTGGTATTTGGTAATCACATCCCAAATCTTTTTATTCAGGTCAGGTTCAACTTTGGCCATTGATTTCATATGTTATCTCCACGAGAATCGACAGTTATTCGTTCTCTTCCATCTGGGCTTTTCTTTAAGGTTTTCATTGATTGGAGAAGGTATTGCTTCAAGATGAAGTATTGAGTTTGTGAGTATTGTTAAAAGTTAGTTCAAAGTTTGGCAACCAATTTTGAAAAATGTTTTTCAAAGTTTGGTAAATGTTTCTTTGAAAAATGTTTTTCAAAGTTTGGTAAAGTTTGGTAGATGTTTGTTGAAAATATGAATGGGTAAATTCACTTTAGTCATTGCACTTTAGGGTATTTTCAAAGATTAGTCCCTAAGTTTCAACTATAAATACCCTAGCTCATTTAGCTTCAAAATCATCCCAAATCCCAAATCATTTCTCTCCCAATACTAGAGAGTTTCTTGTGAGTAGTGAGTGTTTTGTAAACACCTGTAAATTTTCTCTCTTAGTAAAAGATCTGTAGCAGTCTGGAGACGTAAGCACAATTGGCTTAACTCCATTATCAATTTTCGGGTATTATTTTTCCGCTTTTATTTCACATTCTTACTAATCTGGTTATAGGGAAATTACTTGTTTACTCGTTTATTTCCCAATAACTAGTAATCAGATCTTTTAGTTGTAAATTTTGTCAATTTTTATGAGGTTACTATTTATTACTATTCATGTGAATAGTGAATTTTTTGAATTGTAAAGATTTTGTTGGTGATAAGAATTTGTCGACGGAGGCATTTTAATACACGGTGGTTTGCAAGAATTGTCAGAAACGATCTATACGAAGCCAGATTCGACTGGGAGCGATGGCTGCAGACGAAGGGAAGGTGAAAATTGAAAAGTTCGATGGTGCAGACTTTGGATTTTGGAAGATGCAGATTGAAGATTTTCTGTACCAGAAAAATTTATATCAACCTGTCTCAGGAAAGCAACCAGAGGGCATGAAGAATGAAGACTGGGCTCTTCTCGACAGACAAGCCCTCGGAGTTATTCGACTGACGTTGTCCCGCAATATTGCTTTCAACATAGCAAAGGAAAAGACCATGGCGGGTCTTATGGTAGCTCTCTCCAGTATGTATGAGAAGCCATCAACCTCAATCAAAGTTCACTTGATGAGGAAAATTCAATTTACAGATGGCGGAAGGGGCATCAGTGGCTCAACACCTAAATGAACTCAACACAATCACAACCCAGTTGAGTTCCATGAAAATTGAATTCGATGAAGAACTTCGAGCTTTCATTCTCTTATCATCTCTACCAGACAGTTGGAATGCTACTGTTACAGCAGTCAACAGCTTGTCGGGAAACAACAAATTAAAATTCTACGATGTTCAGGATCTGGTACTGAGTGAGGAAATTCGACGGAGAGAATCGGGTGAAGCATCAACCTCCTCAGCCTTGCACACGGAGTCCAGAGGGAGAACTTCATAAAGAAATTCAAATCGTGGCAGATCTAAATCCAGAAGGGAAAAATCAAGAACGGGGGAAGAAAGATTTTACCTGTTATAACTGCGGCAAGAAGGGTCACTTTAAAAGAGATTACCGAGCACCGAAGAAAAATACCGGCGTACAGGAATCTACCAACATGACAGAGGAGACAGGTGATGTCATGATTCTAAGCATCAACAGTCCGATTGAATCATGGATCTTGGATTCAGGGGAATCTTTCCACACCACCCCATGCCGAGAAATCATGGAGAACTATGTTAGTGGTGATTTTGGGAAGGTTCATCTAGTTGATGATGAAATCTTGAAGATCGTCGGAAGAGGAGACATCCGACTAAAGCTGCCAAACCAGACCACATGGACGCTGAATGGTGTGAGACATATTCCTGGCCTAAAAAGAAATTTGATTTCCATAGGACAGCTTGATGGATAAGGTTATAGTACAACCTTTTCAGGCTGTGAATGGAAGATTACAAAAAGAGCACTCGTCATTGCTCGTGGTAAGAAGACTGGTACTCTCTATGTAACCTCAAACTTAGAGAATATCATTACAGTAGCAGATGCTGATGGAAAATCAAACCTATGGCACCAAAGGCTTGGCCATATGAGCGAGAAAGGGATGAAGACAATTTTGTCAAAAGGGAAGCTGCCGGATCTAAAGAATGTAGATGTCGGACTATACGAGGATTGCATCTTTGGCAAACAAAAGAAAGTCAGTTTTGCAAAGATTGGTAAGACACCCAAGGCTGAAAAGTTAGAGTTGGTTCATACTGATGTATGGGGACCATCTCCATTTCCATCTCTTGCAGGCTCATTATATTATATCACCTTCATCGATGATTCTACAAGGAAGGTGTGAGTTTATTTTCTGAAGAAAAAATCAAAAGTCTTTGATACCTTCAGAAAATGGAAGGCCATGGTGGAAAATGAGACTAGTCTGAAAGTCAAGCAGTTGAGATCTGATAATGGAGGACAGTACAGAAATCGTAGATTTAAAGAATTTTGCGCAAACAACGGGATCAAGATGGAGACAACAGTTCCCATGACACCGCAACAGAATGGCGTAGCTAAGCGATTGAACAGAACTCTGAATGAACGTGCCAGAAGTATGAGGATACATGCCAGATTGCCCAAATTTCTATGGGCTGAAGCTATCAACACTGCAGTTTACCTGATCAACCGTGGGCCCTCAGTTCCTTTAGATGGTAGAATACCAGAGGAAGTTTGGAGCAAGAAAGAAATAAACCTTCCACACTTAATAGTGTTTGGTTGTATTTCTTATGTATACATAGACTCTGCTGAAAGAAGTAAACTTGATGCTAAGTCCAACAAATGTGCCTTTGTTGGTTATGGCGGTGATGAGTTCGGTTACCGGTTTTGGGACTACAAAAATTGAAAGATCATCAAAAGCAGGTAGGTCAACTGTAGAATCAAGTAGCTCCAATACCAAAGCTGAAATAAAGGAATTTGCTAAGTTCGAGGAGATTTCTAGAAATGATATTCAGATCAATCCTGAAGCAGTTCAAGAAGAACCAGGCACACCAGAACTGAGACATTCCTCCATAATTCCTAAACCAACCCAACGATATTCTCCTTCTTTGCACTACTTATTACTAACTGACCATGGTGAACTAGAGTGCTATGATGAAGCAATGCAAGTAGAGTATTCAATCAAGTAAGAGTCTTCCGTGAAAGATGAGATGGACTCGCTTATGTCAAATCAGACGTGAGAATTAGCTGAATTACCACCAGGCAAGAAAGCGCTCCACAACAAGTGGATTTATAGGATCAAGGAAGAGCACGATGGGAGCAAACGCTACAAAGCGAGATTGGTTGTCAAAGGTTTACAACAAAAAGAAGGTATTGACTACAATGAAATTTTCTCTCCAGTCGTGAAGCTGTCTACAATCAGACTGGTATTGAAAATTACAGCTGTAGAGAATTTACATCTTAAGCAGTTAGATGTAAAGACAGCTTTCCTTCATGGTGATTTGGAGGAAGAAATCTATATGAGGAAGCCAGAAGGCTTCATAGAGGCAGGCAAGAAAAACCTGGTATGCAGGTTGAAGAAGAGCTTGTATGGTTTAAAACAAGCTCCTAGACATTGGTACAAGAAGTTCGATAGCTTCATGGGTAGCAGTGGTTTTACCAGATGCCAAGCAGATCATTGTTGCTACATCAAGAGGTTCGACAATAGCTTCATTATTTTATTGTTGTACGTTGATGACATGCTCTTTGCAGGCTCAAACATGCAAGAGATTATACACTTGAAGAAAAAATTATCGAAGCAGTTTGCTATGAAGGATTTGGGCGCTGCAAAGCAAATTCTTGGGATGAGGATCAAGAGAGACACAAAGTCGGGGACTTTGATGTTATCACAGGCTGAGTACATCAACAAAGTACTCTACAGGTTCAACATACAAGATGCTATATCAGTAAGTACACCTTTAGGTGTTCATTTTAGACTCTCCAAAGAACAGTCACCAAAGACGGAGGAAGAACGTGCACACATGGTGAAGGTGTCGTATTCCTCAGCAGTTGGAAGTCTAATGTATGCCATGGTTTCTACCAGACCATATATTGCTCAAACAGTGGGAGCTATTAGCAGGTACATGAATAATTCGGGCAAGGTACACTGGGAAGCAGTCAAATGTATCCTCAGATATCTGCGGGGTACTACAAACAAAGCACTTTGTTTCAAAGGCGGAGATACGATACTGACAGGCTTTGTAGATGCTGACTTAGCTGGGAATATTGACATCAGAAGGAGCACTACAGGGTATGTCTATACTCTATGAGGAACTGCAGTGAGTTGGGTTTCTCAACTATAGAAGATAGTTGCTCTCTCCACAACTGAAGCAGAATATATCGCTATTACGGAAGCTAGCAAGGAGATGGTTTGGCTCCAAAGTTTCTTGGAAAAGTTAGGCAAGAAACAAGAAAACAATGTCTTGTATTGCGACAGTCAAAGTGCTATCCATCTAGCAAAGAATCCATCTTTTCATTCCAGAACGAAGCACATAAAATTGAGATATCATTTTATCCGATCTCTTCTGGAAGATGGGATTTTGAAACTTGAAAAGATTAGTGGAGCTCAAAATCTGGTAGACATGTTAACAAAGACAGTGACTACGGACAAACTGAAGCTGTGTTCAGCTTCAGTTGGCATGCTAGAATAACAAGACCAGAAATACTGTTGCGTTGATCGAGGTGTAAAGACAGATTAAAATCAGTCTTCAAGTGGGAGATTGTTAAAAGTTAGTTCAAAGTTAGGCAACCAACTTTGAAAAATGTTTTCAAAGTTTGGTAAATGTTTTTTTGAAAAATGTTTTTCAAAGTTTGGTAAAGTTTGGTAGATGTTTGTTGAAAATAGGAATGGGTAAATTCACTTTAGTCATTGCACTTTAGGGTATTTTCAAAGATTAGTCCCTAAGTTTCAACTATAAATACCCTAGCTCATTTAGCTTCAAAATCATCCCAAATCCCAAATCATTTCTCTCCAAATACTAGAGAGTTTCTTGTGAGTAGTGAGTGTTTTGTAAACACCTGTAAATTTTCTCTCTTAGTAAAAGATTTGCAGCAGTCCGGAGACGTAAGCACAATTGGCTGAACTCCATTATCAATTTTCGGGTATTATTTTTCCGTTTTTATTTCGCATTCTTACTAATCTGGTTATAGGGAAATTACTTGTTTACTCGTTTATTTCCCAACAAGTATGTGTCTCAATTTCACCCATTCAAGCCTCTTGCTCCGTTCGTAAGTTCATTCACTTTGCATGTTCAATCGTTGAGCAACTCCGGTTGGAGGCTATGGCTCCACAGGGGGGCCATGTCTATAATTCAGTCAAATCCGACTACAATTACCCACGTTTCAATTGACATTCGTCCGGTATATCCCTTCCACCTTATACTTATTGTGCAGAACTTGAACCCACAAATGCTCAATTTTGGTTGAGGTTATACGTAAGTTTAAGCATAAAAGTTTCATTATAATGTCCTAGGTATTTAAAACCTAGGTCGTCGTTCTTTGGTTTTTTACACAGTGTCTCCCAATTGACCAAGTGGACGCCACCACTTCTTGATAAATCTAAACGAACTCTGATCAATTTTTCCAGGTTATCCAAACACTTCTTGGGAGGATAGTAATTTGCATGGCATAGTACAGAATTGCGGAGAGTACCAGTTTTGCAAGCATATTTCTTTCTATGAGGGAAAGTGATTTGGCTTTCCAATTGGACAATCTATCTTGAAATTTTTGAATGATTTGCTAGTATGTTTTTTTCTCGTTACTTGTTTTATGAAGGAGGGGGGCCCTAAGTATTTCCCCAAGTCATTTACTTATTTGAATCCAAAGCTTCCACTTATTGATTTCCTAACTTGGTTAGAAACATTTATAAAGAAATAAATGTTAGAATTGAGAATACTTACCTTGTGTCCGGAGATTACGCAAAACTCTTGAAGTATATTTTTTTATTGTGCTCATTTGGGAATTGGTTGCTTTTACAAATAGGATTAAACATCTGTAAAGAAAATGTATGAAATACATAGTCCCAATTTAGAGAGTTTGATAGGCTTTCACATGCCTCGATTTGTTTTCATCCTTATTGCCTGAGCGAGTCTTTCCATACAGAGTATGAAAAGGTAAGGGGATAACGGATTGCCATGTCGGATGCCTCTAAAAGGTTTGAAGGATTTCGTAAGAGTATCATTCTAGATTAATTGAGTCAATAATGATTTAACAAACCTCATGATCACATTCCTCGGGAGGATTGGTATTCCAATATCCTTAAGGGTGTCCTTAATGGAAGACCATTCAAAGGGATCATACACCTTTTCGAAGTCAATATTTATCACCAGATATCCCTTGTTTCTTTTCTTCCTTCATACAGTTGATTGCTTCCTGGGTTATAATTATATTGTCTGAAATAGAACGATCGGTGACAATGCTAGTCAGGTTCTTAAAAACTAGGTCGCTTATAAGAGGTTTGACTTTATTGACAATGGACTTCGTAACAATTTTATAAAGCACCGAGCGCTGACTTATAGGTCGAAATAGGGATATAAGTATCAGATTTTCTATATTTGGGACTAGTACCATCAGCGTTCTATTTATATCCTCCATCATGGCTTCCCTGGTTAGGATGCTTGTGACGATATGACATATATTCCTACCAACAAGGTTCCAATTTTTCTGGTAGAATATAATATGGATACCGTTAACCATGGGTTCTTTTAGATGACCCATGTTAAACATTGTTTCCTTGATTTCACTGTCTTCTACAAGAGCTTCCAGTCTATTTAATTGGTTAGACTAAAGTTTGGGAAAGAGACACCTAGCCTTGTACATGATCTCGTTTGTCATAGATCTGGTGAAAAGTTCTTTAAATAATTTCGTAGCATGCGTCTTGAGCTCCTCCTGGTTTGTGCTCACATCTCTAGTATGTAGTTGTAAGAAAGTGATAGTGTTCTTCTTTAGTTTAAATGTGGCACTTATGAAAGAAGTTGGTATTTTTATCACCATATTGAACCCACTTATTTTGTGCTCTTTGGAACCAAAGGACCTCTTCTTGTTTAAGAATCTCCTCCAAGTCAGACCTTAGTTTCTTTTCTAGTTGTACTAGAAAATCGGAGTAGCATTTTTACATAGCCTTATCTATCCCTTTAAGTCTAGCCAAGATTTTTCTCTTCTTCTGATGATATGCATGGACACATTCTGATTCCATTTTATAAATTCTTTAAACCTTTCCAGCTTGTCCATGATGTTTCCATTACTGCCCCGATTTTGTTGCAGAAAATCATTAAAGTTCGGATAATCTAGCCAAGCAACAAGCATGCGAAAGGGTCTCTCAATTTTACTTTGTTTTCATTCGTTGTTTGGATCAAGATGGGACAGTGATCCAAACCAACTCAATCCAAGTGAATAATCCTTGATTCCTGATATAAACTTTCTCATTTCTCGTTTATATGTAGGAGTTTTGGCCTAACTTGATAGGGCCTTAGAATAAATCATTTATCTTGGAGAAAGCCTAGACCCAAATTTGAGTGGATTTGGTTTTGGATTGTGTTAGGATTTGTGGAAGCTCAAATTGACAACCGAAAAAGTTGCAAGAGGCAAAATTGGCAAAAATTGTTTAGGGAGTACGGAGAGTAAAAGATAAAGAATTTGGCACAAGGATTTATAGTGGTTCGACTTATCAACTAAGTCTACATCCATTACCTACGTTCCTCACTTAGGATTTTCTAACAAATTCACTAATTTGTTCTTTCATTTTAAAGGATCAAGAGATAACATTTACACTCCCTATCTTTTCACTTGGCAAAGATAGAACCAATCCCCTTTTACAAAAAGGTAAAAAGAAGTAAACAATAAAACCTCTCAAATGTAGGTGTTTACAAAGAATTAAAGCTCACAAGAACAAAATATTTACAAGAGAGATAAAATAGGAATGAAAAACTCTTCTCTTGTGTTTGATTGCTTGGATAGGTTTTCTAACCCTTCTTTAAGTGTCTTGAACTTGTATTTATATGTTGGAATGAAGTTGTGGTAGTTTCTAGCCATTGGGGATGATTTCTAGTCATTTGGGGTCTGCAAAATAAAACTGTCCACTACAGAGGATATCGGTACTCCTAAAGGGAGTATCAGTACTTCCTTTTTTATTTTTAAATCAACTAGTCGTTACTAGCCATTAGAGTCTGATGGTATCAATATTATACCTATGGTATAGATACTACTATGTAAAGTAGTATCGGTGCCATTTTTGCATTCTAAAATTTGAGCAATGTTGGTAGTATCGATACTACCTAGTGAGTATCGATACTTCGGTACCATATGAACAGTATCGGTATTGTTCATGAGGTATCGATACTGTAAGAACAGTATCGGTACTTCATGTATGTGAAAATCAGTTTGTGCTCAAATCCACTTTTAAGGACTTTGAATTATTTTTTAAAACTTTGAATAAATTCAATTCAAGTCCAAAAACATTTTGCCTTAATTGTTATGTAAAAATATAGTTCAAGAATCTCCCCTTTTTTTATATAACAAAACATTTGAAAAATTGTTTTTGGCAAAACTCCCCCTTAATAAAATATTTAATGAAAAAAATGCCAATTGTTGGAAAATATGTGAAAATGTTCATCTCCTCTTTTTCATTAAGAAATTTAATTTTTCAAACCATACTTCTCCCCCTTTTGATTATTTCAATTCAACTTTAAAGTTCTAAAATAACATTGGAGAGTAAGTTGTAAATTTGATATTAAAAGCATTTGAAAAATCAAAGTTCCCCCTCAAATAGTACATTCCAAACAAAATTTGACTTTAAAAGCTTGTCACTTAAACAAAATTGAATTTCAACAAAGAGTAATAAGCATGTTAGTAACACAAAATACTTTATGCAATACCAATGGTTGAAATTATGTACATGTGCATAAAGCTTTTAAAAATGTTATGCATTTGAAGAATTTGATATCAATTGTTAGAGAGATATCTTTTGCATTTAAAACACATGCATAAACATTTAAATTTAGGTCAAAATTTAAAATTTGTAAAATCAAAGCATTTGAAAAGTTGATAACACTTGTTAGAGAGATATCATTTGCATTGAAAATCAAATATGACCAAAATTCATTATGATGAACTAAAAAATTATGAAAAAAACATTAAAACTTTAAAATGTTCATCATAACTCCTTTTTAACATACATGAGATGAAAAACAAAATATAACCATTTAAGATCAAAACTCATGCATGCTTAAATAAAATGAGCAACTAAATAATCAAAATAAAAGCATTAAGCTTAGAGGTTACCCATTCCTTTTTCAAGTGTGGCTAGAGCATTTGAATATCATCACTTTCATCACCATTGCTCCCACACACCTACAAGAGACATTTATTTGGATTTTGGTATCCAAATTGCTTTGGATCCTTGGACGTTAGTTTCAATGCCCCTTGTTCCCTTAGGAACCCATACTTGTCTAGTTTTAAAAGTTTTATTTTCTTTATGGGACAAGTATGTTCCAAATGACCATAAAAATGGCAATGTGAGCATTTTGCCATTTTCAACCATAATGAGTTGCTTTTAGAAATTGATTCTTTTTCTTTTGTTAAATTCTCAAGCTTAACTTTCAAATCAAAATTTTCTTTTTCTAAATCATTGATTTTGACTTTTGAAATATCTAAATCATTTTTCAAAATTTCATTTTGATTCTCAAAATCAACTTTTGCTTTCAAAACCAAATCATTTTAAACTTTAAATTTTGAAATCAATTTCTTATATTTGGAATTCATGGTCTCAAATTCCAAATACAACTCATTATAAGCATCTTGTAACTCATCAAAAGAATGTGAATTGAATTCATTTGAGTTAAAAGATACCATTGAATCTTCTTGGATAGCCATGAGGCATAGGTTGGCTACTTCATCTTCATCATTGGAGTCATCTTCATCACTCCAAGCTGCCACAAATGTCATTTTCTTGAATGATCACTTCTTCTTTAGGAGGGGACATTCATACTTGACATGCCCCGTTCTTTGACAATTGAAGCACACCGGGGGACTCTTCTTCTTACTCGATTAATGCTTCACTTCCTTGGAAGACATAAATCTCTTGAACTTTTTGAAGAGCATGGCCAGCTCTTCTTCTTCATCATCGTCTTCATCCACCTCTTCATTTGAATCTTGATAGCTCTCGTTGGGGGACTTGAAGGTAATGCCTACCTCATTCTTCTTCTTGTTTTGCTTCTCTTCATTTTCTTCCTTCACCATCAACTCATGAGTGAGAATAAAACCAATCAGCTCGTCAAGAGTGAGAGACTTTAGGTCTTTAGCTTCGATAATCGTCGTCTTCTTCGATTTCCAAGACTTTGGAAGAGAGTAGATCATCTTCCTCACAAGCTTCTCATTAGGGATTACTTCTCCATCCCTTTAGACCGTTGACAATCACAGAAAATCTATTCGTCATAGTTTTGATGTCCTTATCGGGTTTTATCTTGAAATTCTCGTAGCTATGGTTGAGAAGACATATCTTGGTTTTTCTCACTTCACCGGTTCCTTCATAAGTGACTTGGAGCTTATCTCATATCTCCTTGGCATTGGAACAAGAGGAGATTCTTCTATATTCATCTGGGTCTAATGCACAAAAGAGAATGTGCATAGCCTTAGTATTGAGCTATAACTTTTTCTTTTCTCCATCACTCTAATCATCCATTTCACCGGGCAGAGTGGAGTAATGCTTCATGATTGAGTTCCAAGCTCCTAGATCATTGGCTTGAATGAAGAGCATCATCCTATTCTTCCAATATGAATAATTTGCTCCATTGAAGTAGGGTGGCTTGTTAACCAATTGAGAATCTTCCATGTAATAAGCACCGGAAGTTGAAGTCATCTCTTTATCGATTGCATTGGGAATCAGTGGAGCTTCTTCGAGGATCCTATCAAGGATGTGAAGCCTTCTAATTAGTTAAGCTCTGATATCAACTGTTTGGATTTGCGGAAGCTTGAATTGACAACCGAAAAGGTTGCAAGGGAGAAAATTGGCAAAACTTGTTTAGGGAGTAAGGAGAATAAAAAATAGAGAATTTGGCACAAGGATTTATAGTGGTTCGACTTATCAACCAAGTCCACCTCCACTACCTAAGATCCTCACTTAGGATTTTCTGACAAATTCACTAATTTGTTTTTTCTTTTTAAAGGATCAAGAGATAACCTTTACACTTCCTATCTTTTCACTTGGCTAAGATAGAACCAATCCCCTTTTAAAAAAGGTAAAAAAAAAAGTAAACGATAAAAGCTCTCAATGGTAGGTGTTTACAAAGAATTAAAGCTCACAAGAACAAAATAATTACAAGAAAGATAAAATAGGAATGAAAAATTCTTCTTTTGTGTTTGATTCCTTGAATAGGTGTTCTAACCCTTCTTCAAGTGTCTTGAACTTGTATTTATATGTTGGAATGAAGTTGTGGTCGTTTCTAGCCGTTGGGGATGATTTCTAGCCGTTTGGGGATTAAATCTCTACAAAATAAAACTGCACAGTACAGAGGATATTAGTACTCGTAAAGGGAGTATCGATATTACCTTTGTTATTTTTAAATCAACTAGTCGTTACTAGTCATTGGGGCCTGATGGTATCGCTACTATACATATGTTATCGATACTACTATGTAAAGTAGTATCGGTGCTGAAGATACTAATTTTTTCATCCATTTCTTTTTATTATTATTTATTATTGTTATTATTATTTTATTTATTACTATTATTATTTTATAATTATATTATTATTATTTATTATTATTATTATTATTATTATTATTATTATTATTATTTACATTACAGGCCAAAAACTGGATCGACCCAGTTACAAGAGACCAACCCAAACTGGCCCAACAACAAACCCTAAACCTATCTAGGGTTTTCATTTTCTTCTCCAGCCGCCTCTCCTTGTCAGCCGTTGGATCTGACTTAGATCCAATGGTCCAGATGGCCCCAACAGAAACCTAAGGTTATGATACCCTCAGGCCACATGGTTGTCGTTCGTTAGCCAGCCGCTGCCACAGATGACGCTCGCTGCCATGACACCCAAACGAGGACTGCAGAAAAGTTACCAGTTGCACACGCGTCGTCGTTCTTTGGTGAGTCACCACAAGTTCGGTGACTCACCAAGCTTCAGCCTTTTACCCGGTCCAAGATGAACACCGGTGATGGTTATAAAACCATCAACCGAGCTTGCAAAGAAAAAAGAGAAGCCATAGAACCAATAGCAACCCAAAAAAACCAAATATCAGAACGAAAAAAATAATAGAGAACTTACCCTTGAAGCTGAGATCATCGCCGGAAGAACCAAACATCACCGGAGAACAGAAAATACCGAAGGTATTTTCTTAGATCTACTCCGATTAGGAGTCTTTTAGGGGAAACTAAGGCCAGATTTAGCCTTAAGGATATCGGGGTTGTATTTCTGTGTAAAATAATATTTTTCGGCCACCGACGGCGGTAGACGGTTGCCGTCCGATGACCGGATTCCCTCCGGTGAGGGAATCCTAGAGAGAAGGCAGAGAGAATTCCTTCTCTCGGTTTTAGAGAGAGAGAGAAGAAGATGAAATGAAAAACTGGCTTTAAGGTCGTGTAGTTTAGGGTTTAAATATCCCTCCCCGAATGACATCGTTTTGGGGAGGGGCCTGTGTGTAATTTGATAAGGGTAAAACCCTTTCTGTAACCCTTATAAATTTATAACTTTACATTCTAGTCACTGAATTCAAATTATAATTATTTTAGTTCGGCCTCTTAATTTTATTTATTTTATAATTTAGTCATTGACTTATTTATATATATTTTATGGTAAATATTATAATTAGTCCTTGTAAGTTTGTTAAATAATATTTTAGTCCCAAAAGCATGTTTTAATTTATTTTAATTAATGGGTAAAATAACATGTTTAGCCACTGTAATTTAAAATAAATAATTACTAATTAGGGTATTTAATTTTAATATGTTATAATTTAGCCACTAATTTTAATACTTTCATTTATCTTACAATTTTTAATACTTTTTATATTTTAATACTATAGTTTTAATTTTATTTATTTTAATCATTGTTTATTTATATTTTAATTTTATATTTTTATATATTTAATTATTGTTTTTATTATTATGTAGTCATATAAAAATATATAATAAATAATATTTATTTACTTATTTTTTATATATTAAATAAAAATTATATTTATAAATTTAATTTTATATAAATTGCTTTTAAGAAAAATAATCATATTTTAATATTTATTTATTTATTAATATTAAGAAATGGGCTGTCTTAAAACACCTAGAAGTCATTTTATGATATTTCTAAGTAAATAAATATCTTATTTATAAATAAATATATATATATATATATATATATATATATATATTTTCTTAAAACTATATTAATAAATTTGAAATAATAGGATTATGAATTAAATATATTTTAAAAATTTTAAATATCCAATAATAGAGACAATTTATAATTAATGAGTACCAATTTTGGGCATTGTGGGGGTGCTAATCCTTCCCCAAACATAATCTACCACGAATCCCTTTTTATTATTAAAAAGAACAGATTTTTGGTTAAAACGCAAACCAGATTATCTTTTAACTGATGTTTTCTTAAAAACTCTTTTAAAATATAATTTTTAGGTATTCGACCTACCTGACCCAAAAGGTTGATGGCCACTCCCAAAACATTTTAAAAACCATTTATTCACATCACTTTTCCCGCCAAGTAAAAATTCGTACCCGGGTGAAAACCGGTTACGACAGCTTGGCGACTCCGCTGGGGAACTGTTCAAGCTTTGAAATTAATTATAAATTGTCTCTATAAATTAGAAATTAAAAATTCATATGTATTTAATTTATAATTCTTTTCTTTCAAAATTTTTACTTATGGGTTTCATAATATTTTTATATTCTTCTTTATTAATTGTTTTTATTTTATTTTCAGTTATTAAATTTCATTTTAATTTGTTTGTCAAAGGTTTGAAAATTTCTCCTCACACGCAACACTTGCATTGCATAAACATAATCTCTATAATTGAGATTTGTCCCTTTTAAGTGGGAGTGAAAGCGACGTCTTTGTGAGAATTTATTCTCCGTGTCAGACCTAGCAAGTAGCTTTCGGGGTTCATATGCTCTATGTCTTCATGAGAATTTATTCTCCGTGTCAAGCATAGAGCAATGTGTCCCCTCGATTGAACTTGATTTGCTTAAGTCTATAGTGGACTAGGATTGAGGGTTGGCATACCAAGAGGGCACTAACAAGGACAATTCGGGTACCTTTACTCTTAGGACTGAAACTCTGCATATAGTAAACCCTAAAAACTCTTCCGATCTGAAACCATGCCGAAATTTTGTCCAAAATAGGTGTACACAAAGGAGAAATAAATTCTAACTTTTCCTTTTAATTTATTTATTTATTTCCATGCTGAATAAATTGCATTTGAATTTAGATTATATTATTATTTAAAGTATGTTATGTAGAAAGCATGTTTAAATAGAAATATTTGGGTAGACATTAAATTAAATTTTTCTTTCCTTATTATTTGAACTAATTCATTTCTTTTTATGTTTTTCTTTTATTTTTGTTGTTTGCATGACATCATGAAGGATTAAAGGTATTGATCTTCGAGTTAATTGTCTCATTGGAAAACCTTCATCTATGGATAAAAAGTGTTCAAGTCAAATAGTTCCAAACTCAGAAGTAAGACAGTGATCTGAATACTTACAAAGACAGGAGGGACACAGTCTGCAGGATGATTATGTACCCGAGTTAGCAAGTTATGCTCCGGTTTCTCTAAAAAGAAATGATATGCAAGATTTGAAAAGCATTTGGGAGAGATGGGACTCAAATAGAAAGTTGTAGTTCTATCAGTTTTACGGGGACATCCCATATTTGCTCTATGTTGAAGATGATGATGACTTGCTTCAAGCCCTAATTCAATTCTGGAATCCAGGGTATAATTGCTTCACGTTCAATAAAGATGACTTGGTTCCTAATATTGAAGAGTACACAACTTTGCTACATATAGAAAGAGCTTTGGAGAATCGAATTTATTCAAGGTCAGTTAAAACTCAACCTTTCCGAGTTAAATTTGTAAAGATTACAGGTGTACGAGAGGAATGGGTAGTGGCTCGTACGAAACAAAAAGGTGAGGGAGAAGGCATTTCCTGAACCAACATCAAAGAAATTATTCAGAGTCATCCAGATAATAAAGTACGGTTTGATCTTTTTGCTCTGAGAATATATGGTATGGTCATCTTCCCAAAAGCATTGGGATACATTGAGGCTGCAGTAGTAGATTTTTTCGAGCAGCTACCAAAAAAGGTCAATCATGCTTCTGCAATTGTAGCAGAGACTTTTCGATCTTTAAGCGCTTGTAGAAGAATAAGAGGTGGACGTTTTTCGGGATATGCACAATTGTTAAATGTATAGATCCGTAGGCATTTTTGGAGGACAGAAAAGGTTTCATACCGTCGCTTTAGTATCGAACACTCATCTTTGAAAGAGTTTCTGAAGCAAGAATGGCCGAAAGAAGTCACGAAAGATATGTGGATCAATGCCCTTCGAAATCTGCAAAGCAATGACATTGTTTGGCGCGCCCCGTGGAAAATTCAAAGGGAATTGTTTTAAAATTATGGTGACTACAACTGGGTGATGTTGCTCGTTTATGGGGAGGAATTGGATATGCACCACTTCTAGTTATAAGACAATATGACAGTCATCAATTTGTTCCTGTTACTGCTGGGTTACATTCATCTGAGTTCGCATTTCATAGCAAAAATTATAAAAGAAACATCTTGGAGGCCGTTAAAGCTTGGAAAACAACTTTCTGTATTCGAGCTAAAGCAGTAAAAGTAATGTTAACTCCTGATTATGAGGAATGAAGATCTGTTAGGAAAAATGAAAGTATTCCTCTACCAGACCAAAATGATGATATCTCTATGGAAGATCGCATTCGGGTAGTTCCATCAGTGATTGAAATCTTAAAAGCTGAGTTTGAAGCAGAAAGAGAAAGTTGGTCGAAGGAGTTAGAACAAATGCGACAAGATAAAGCTATGTTAGGTGTCGACGTTGACTTTCATTCAGCACAGTGTGCAATGCTGAGGGAAAACAAAGAAAAGGTTGATGTTGAGTTCAGAATGTTAAAGAAGAATTACCATGAGCTACAAAGATCTCGGAGAGCATCAGGATCGAGCAGAGCAGTAGCACAGATGACCAAAGAGTTGAACATTGAGAAATGTCGAGTTGAAGATTTGGAAGGAAAGAATAGTCGTTTACACCAAAAGCCTCGAGAAAGGAAAGTAGAAAATGGAAGATCTTAAAGTTGACAAAAGAGAGAGAATTATAAAGTACAAAGCTGAAAGTCATGAGATTATGAATGAAATGCAGAAAGAAAGGGATCGAGCCAAAGAATTAGAAAATATGAAGAATAACATGTTTGAGGGGTTTGAGGTTGAGAAAAACACCATGTTCAAAGGATTTGAAACTGAATTGAACAATATGATTATCGAACTGGAAGTTAGGGGCCAAAGGATTGAAGAGTTTGATGATGAAAAAGAAAATGGGATTTGGAGAGAAAGAACTTCAACACCAGACTCGAAGTAGAGCAAGAGGTGGCCAACAATTGGATGCAACGATGCAAAAACAAGAATGTGCAAATCCAGAAACTTAGTTAAAGAACACAAGAAACACGAACAAAACTTGAAGAGGATTTGGATCAATGTAAAAACAAAAACACTGAGTTTAATGCTTACATCTTGTAACTTAAAGAATCACTATTCCAAGAGAAGGTTCGTCTAGGACCCAGTGATCTTAAAGAGAGTTATGAGGATAACGCTTCACTACGAAGACGAACCCGAGATCTTGAAAATATCTGCACAGTTGTCAAGTCAGAATCACTGAATTAGAGCAAACTCTCGAGGGAACTAATGAACAATGGAAAAAATCTACTGATTTCTTTGAAGAAAGAAGTGAAGAAATAAGCAGTATGGTATTCGAGGCCATGGTACAAATAAGTGAAGTTGCCAGATATATTGGGGAGTTAGCTGCTGAAGCAAAGATTATTGAGCATCGCGCTGATCTAGTATCTAAGTTTGGAAAGAAGATGTCATGGCCGATGAAGGAAATCATAGAGCTTAATAGGAAAGCTATGTCGTATCTGTAGTTATGAACTATCATAAAGAAACTTTTGTATGCCGATGGAAGTTTTTCTATGACAGTTAACTTTTTGGGATCAATACCTTTTGCATACATTCATTATTCATTACATTATTTTCTTTATAATTTTTATTTTACATTAAGATAAACATTCACTAAGTAAAATTCGAAAAAATAATATGAAAAGGATTTTCAATCGCAGTTACCATGGCCAAACGAGAGAAATTTAACATCACTACGGTACTAGAAAAGCTACTAAGAAAATCATGGAGGATAAAATACAACGTCTCGAGGAACAGCATAATAAAGAACAAGAAGAAATGATAATGAAGTTAGAGAAAATTGAAGCTAGCATTGCAAACTCACAAGACAGTATGATGCAGAAAATATAAGATATGCTCAAAAGGCAAGCTACCATTGGAAAAATTCATAAAAATCCTGTACCTTTCAACCAGGAACCTATGTATCCTTTAGGTTTCACGCCGGAACCAGTTTATCATTTTGGCATCACACCTGTGCAAATCCATGCTCGCACATCAGCACTTCAAGAGACCAAACCAAATGAAAATCAACAAGTGGATCCTGTGTCTTCAAGCAAAAATCCGCTTATGTCAGATGTGAAGATAGGGGAATTTAATGATGAGCATCTGATTCTAGATTTGAATAAGCTGAATGAGAAAGAAAAAGCCAATGAAGAATTGACCAGACAGATCAAGAGCTTAGAGGAAAGAATAAAATCCGTAGAAGTAACTGAATCATTCTATGGGTTTGATGCTAGTGAATTGAGCTTAGTCCCGGACCTAATCCTATCCATCAAGTTCAAAGTTCCTAAATTTGAAAGATATGACGGTACTACATGCCCTTCATCCCACATTACCATGTTTTGTCGCAGAATGGAAAGTCATGTGAAAGACGAGAAATTTTTAATTCATTGCTTTCAAGATAGCTTGACAGGACCTGCCTTAAAGTGGTATACTCAACTGAACAAAGCCAATATTAGAGCATGGAAGGATCTGGCAAAAGCATTTCTAGAGCAGTACCGCCACATTGCAGATATGTCCATGATATATGGACTCTCCAAAACCTAGAGAAAAAGAACAATGAAACATTTAGACAGTATGCTCAGAGATGGCGTGACACAGCAACGCAAGTTCAGCCACCTCTATCAGAAAAAGAGGCCACAATAATGTTCGTCCACACACTTTAAAGGCTCCATATTTAAGCCATTTAATGGGTAACGCAACTAAAAATTTTAAAGATCTGATCATTTCTGGAGAACTCATTGAGAATGTCATGAAAATTGGCAAAATTGAGTCAAGTGAGGGGTCTAGTTCTAAAACACCCATATACCAAAAAAAAGATAATTAAATTAACAATGCGAACGCTTACAAGGATTCCTTGAAAAGTGTTACAATAACCTAGCCAAGGGTTAAGAAGGAAGAAACAAACATTAATCGAACGGAATCCAAAAGATCTCGCAGGGAAAATAAAAGGCTTTCTTTTACACCCTTACCAGTACCCTATGTAGAGATCTATGATTTGTTGTTAAATGCAGATGTCATAAAGCCCTATCCTTTGATTCCTATACAACCACCATTCCCTTCATGGTACGATGTAAAAACACACTGTGTTTATCATGATGGAATTACGGGTCACTCTATTGAAAACTGTCTGGCATTCAAAAGGGTAGTCCAAAATTTGATTAATACTGGCAAATTGGAATTCAATTCACCAGCCATGTCAAATCATCCGCTGCCAAATCATGGAGATAAAAGCGTGAACGCAATCCAGGAAGAGAATGGAAGGAAAACAAAAACTAATGTTTCTGAGATTAAATCTTCCTTTGGTTGGATATTTCAACAACTCTCCCTATTTGGTATGATTCAACAACAATTCAAGCCAAAACCTAATGAAGGCGAAAATTATTGCGAATATCATCAAGAAAAGGGACATGGAATTCAACTATGCCCTGAATTTAGGGATTTGGTGCAAAAACTGATGAATGTCAAAGAGATAGAGTTCTTTGAAGAAAAACCAGGAAAATGAGAAGATGACGTTTGCGCATCAGAATTATTCTTAGTCCAGGTAGAGAACAAATGACCCCGTGATTATCACTGTGAAATCATTTACGATGAATCCTGTACCAACAAAGCCGAAAGTGGTTATCACAACTCCTTTACCATTTCCATACAAAGATACCCGTAGGGTACCTTGGAATTATACTACCAATGTTTCAATGGTAGGAGGATTTGTTTCTATGGAAAAAGTAGAAGAGAAAGTACTAAGTGTGGATTCGACATCTGAAGCAGTAAGTGAAGTCGGATTCTTTACAATAAGTGGGAGGTGTTATTCTCCTGAAACATCAAATGCATCCAAACAGGCAAAAGCAAAGGGAAAAGCTATAGCGATACCCCAAAATATATTTGATGATGAATCCCCGCCAACAATTAATGAGCCCGTAACAGAAAAACAAGCGCAAGAATTTTTTAAATTTTTGAAACATATCGAATATAGTGTGGTTGAGCAACTACATAAACAGCAAGCGCGAATTTTATTTCTTGATCTGTTGATGAATTTAGAAGTACACAGAAATGCTTTGATAAAAGTTCTTAATCAAACATTTATCCCTGAAGATATATCCCTCAACAAGCTTGATAGGATTGTGGGGCATATAGCCGCTGATAATTACATAACGTTCACTAATGATGAAATACCTGAAGGAGGAATAGGATCAGTGAAAGCTTTGAATATTACCACACATTGTCATGGCCATGTGTTGTCAGGAGTATTGATTAACAATGGATCTGCTCTTAACCTGATGCCATTAGTTACACTGCAAAGAATGCCAGTAGATAAATTGCACATAAAAGAATTATCAGAATGTAGTGCGAGCTTTTGATGGCACTCAAAAGGAGGTGCTAGGAAAAAGGGAAATACCACTGTTGATAGGTCCTGTAGTGTACAATATTGACTTTGTGATAATGGATATCCACCCTACATATAATTGTTTATTAAGGAGGCCATGGATTCATTCTACAGGAGCCGTTCCTTCTTCATTGCATCAGAAACCAAAGTTCGTTGTTGACGGTCAACAATATGTGTAGGAGCTGAGGAAGAAATCATTGCTTCAGTGACAAGTGATGCTCCGTATATTGAAACCAATGATGATGCTCTCGAATGCTCTTTCCGAGCTTTGGAATTTGTCAATGCAACCTTTATTGTTGAGGGAAGCAAAATTCCTCATCCCAAATTATCTGATTGCACTAAGATTACTGTAAGATAGACTTTAGGCATAGGAGCTAAAACCGAGAAAGGTTTGGGAAATAATCTTCAAGTTCAATTCATGTAAGCATGAAGATGAAGAAAGATCATTTTGGACATGGATTTAGCCTAATTTTCAATAAAGGAATAAAGAGATGAAAAGAAGAGGTGAAGACAGCAAGGCAAGATTAAAAGGATAAGAAATTCCCTGGGAACACATGTCTTTCCCTCATTTGAAGTCCAGATTCAAATCTGAAGGAATGGTTAATGTAGAACAACAGCTTGTTGATGCTCTTAAAGAAGAAAAGTTGACAAAATATCAAAACATAGTTAAAGAAGCTATGGGAGGATTATTTATCAACATGATCACAAATGACCACAACACTGGCAAATACTTGGCTGGAATTCTCCCTTGTTTTCCTGGTGAAACGCTCAACAATTGGACTGCTGAAGATCTCCCTGTAGTTTTTAGTATTAACTCAGAGTAATACTCAGAACCAATCTTTTATGCTTTAGCCCTAGAATATAAAAAAGTTTTTTTTATCTTGTAAGGGCAATTATGTTAAGTTCACTTAATATCAACTATAAGAAGTTTTCTTAAATTTCTCAAATGGCAATCATTCTTTATACTTTACATTTTTTACATTCATTATTTCTCATTCTTTATATTTATTTCATAAATTTACTATATCCTTTTAGAAATATTTTCGATTTAAATTTACAGGTGTCACAATGTTAATAGCATGAGTATTCCTAAATTTAGTCATGAGATAAATTTAGAGCGGCCTATATGTTTGGAGGAAATCAATGAGTGTGAGGATGAAGTAGAATGTGATGTTCCTACCGAATTGTTAAGACTGGTAGAAAAAGAAGATAAACAAATTTTACCTCACAAAGAAGAGATTAAGACTGTAAATATGGGAACCGATGAAGAAATGAAAGAAGTGAAAATTGATACTACTTTGTCAGCCCAAATAAAGCGAGAATTGATAAATCTCCTCCAAGAGTTCAAAGATATCTTAGCTTGGTCTTATCAAGATATGCCTGGTTTGAGTACGGATATAATGGTGCACAAACTTCCAATCAGTCCAGAATATAAACCTGTTCAACAAAAGCTCAGACGAATGAGGCCAGAAATGTTATTGCAGATCAAAGAGGAAGTAATGAAGCAGATTAATGCAGGTTTCCTACAGGCAGCCAAATACCCAGAATGGGTAGCCAACATAGTTTCAATACCAAAAAAGAATGGGAAAGTTCGAATGTGTGTGGATTACAGAGATCTTAACAAAGCTAGTCTGAAAGATAGCTTTCCATTACCTCACATAGACACATTGGTGGACAATACTGCAGGACATGCATGGTTTTCCTTTATGGATGGCTTTTCGGGATATAATCAGATAAAAATGAATCCCGAGGACATGGAAAAAACAACATTTGTAACCATGTGGGGCACTTTCTGTTATAAAGTAATGTCATTTGGATTGAAAAATACAGGGGCAACATATCAGAGAGCAATAGTAACTCTATTTCATGACATGATGCATAAAGAGATTGAAGTATATGTGGATGACCTAATTGCCAAGTCCCGAACCGAAGAACAACATATTCAAAATCTAAGAAAGCTTTTCCAAAGATTAAGAAAGTATCAATTAAAGCTCAACCCCGCTAAATACACTTTTGGGGTAACGTTAGGGAAGCTTTTGGGATTTGTAGTCAGCCAAAAAGGAATCGAGATTGATCTAGATAAAGTAAAAGCAATTCAAGATCTTCCACCAACCAATACAAAAATAGAAGTTCGAGGCTTTTTAGGGATATTAAACTATATATCTAAATTCATTTCCCAATTAACTGACAAATGTGATCCAGTGTTCAAGTTACTTCGAAAGAACAATCCTGAAGTCTGGAATGATGAATGTCAAGAAACTTTGGATATTATAACGAAATATTTATCCAACGCCCCCATTTTAGTATCACCAGTGCCTGATAGACCGTTAATTCTCTACTTGACAGTCTTTGAAAATTCGATGGGATGTGTACTGGGACAACATGATGAATCTAGAAGAAAAGAGAAACACATTTATTATCTTAGTAAGAAATTTACTGATTGTGAAATTCGATACCCACCAATACAAAAATTATGTTGTGCCTTGGTGTGGGGTACTCGAAGACTCAGATAATACATGTTATATCATACCACTTGGCTGATATCTAGACTTGATCCGTTAAAGTTCTTAATGGAATCACCAGCTTTGACAGGCAAAATGGCTAGATGGAAGATGTTATTATCAGAGTTTGATATCGTATATGTCAACCAAAAAGCGATAAGAAGAAGTGTCATAGCTGATTTTCTAGCCAGTCATTTATCAGATGATTATCAGTCTCTGAGTTTTAATTTTCCAGATAAAGATTTCTTGTGCATATCCATGAATGAAGAAGTCAGGACAAATGATGAATCTTGGAAGCTTTAGTTTGATGGAGCATCCAATTCCTTGGGACGAGGAATTGGGGCAGTGTTAATTTCTCCAAAAAATATTTATTATCCTTTTACAAGAAGATTGGAGTTCTTTTGCACCAATAACATGGCAGAATATGAAGCTTGTGTCATGGGATTGAAGGAAGCCATAGAAAGAAAAATTAAATGTCTCAAGATATATGGAGATTCATCGTTAGTGGTGTATCAATTACGTGGAGAATGGGAAACAAAAGATCCCAAAAATTTGGAATACCGAGATTTTACTCTCGAATTAGTGAAAGAATTTGAGAGAGTCACCTTCAATTATCTCCCTCGAGAGGAAAATCAAATGGCAGATGCTTTGGCTACATTAGCTGTTATGTTTCAAGCAACTAAAAAAGTTGATATGATGCCAATCAAAATGAAAGTATATGAAATTCCTGAACATTGCTACAGTGTGGAAGAAGAGGCCTATGGAAAGCCATGGTATTATGATATCTTGCAATATATCAAGTATTAAAGCTATCCACAAAATGCATCTGAGATTGATAAAAGAACATTGAGAAGAATGGTTGTTGGATACTTTCTTGATGGTGAAACTTTGTATAGAATAAGCAATGATCAAATGCTATTGAGATGTGTAAATGCTAGCGAAGCCAGAAGCATCATTGAGGAAGTACATAATGGGATATGTGGAACACATGCAAATGGTCTTTCCATGGCTAGAAAAATAATGAGATATGGGTATTATTAGGCCACCATGAATACAGATTGCATTGATTATTGGAGATGTCATAAATGCCAGGTATATGCGGATAAGATTCATGTACCTCCATCGCCTTTACATGTAATGACTGCACCTTGGCCATTTTCTATGTGGGGAATAGACGTCATTGGGGCAATCACACCAAAAGCAATAAATGGACATTGTTTCATCCTAGTGGCAATTGACTATTTTACCAAGTGGGTTGAAGCTGCTTCATATGTCAATATTAAGAGGTCTACAGTTTGCAAATTTATAAAGAAAGAGATAATCTTTCGGTATGGGCTACCAGAGAGAATCATTACAGATAATGCTATGAATCTGAACAACAAAATAATGACTGAGCTTTGTACACAGTTTAAAATCAAGCATGCAAACTCAGTGGCATATCGTCCAAAGATGAATGGGGCAGTTGAAGCAGCAAATAAAAACATCAAGAGACTCATTACAAAGACTACTGAAACTTACAAAGATTGGCACGATAAATTACCTTTTTCCTTATATGCATATCGAACTACTATGGGAACATCTACTCGGCCAACGCCGTTTTCTTTAGTCTATGGGATGGAAGCAGTTCTACCAATTGAAGTTGAGATTCCATCACTTCGAATTTTGAGAGAGGCAAAATTGGATGAATCTGAATGGATCCAAGCTCGATTTGATCAATTGAACCTTATTGATGAGAATAGATTGAAAGCTATTTTCCATGGACAGATGTATCAGAAACGGATGATGAAGTATCATGACAAGAGAGTACATCCAAGAGAATTTCAAGAGGGTAATCTAGTGCTGAAAAAGATCTTGCCTATACATAAAGATTTTCGTGGGAAATGGATGCCTAATTGGGAAGGGCCATATGTTGTAAAAAAGGTCTTTTCCGGAAGAGCGTTTAATTTGGCAGAAATGGATGGAAAAGTTATGAGAAACCCAATAAAATCAGATTATGTCAAGAAATATTATGCTTGAAGAAGAAGAAAAATGAAAAAGAAAAAAATGAAATGAAAAGAAAAAAAAATGATGAAAAAAATATATAGAAAATGAGGGTCGAGATGAAAACCCGCAAAGGGCATCTTGCAACCAAAGGAAGGATTTGAGTTGAAAACTTGAAAGGGTTGCTCAAATGAATGTTGATATTAGGTATCTGGCAATTAAACCCTCTTAAGAGCTTGATATTTTGGGAGGAACTTCACATATACACGCATTCTGGCAACGTTCAAGATCTTCCAGACATAAGCTTACCTCAGTGCTCTAAATTATATTAAGTTGATTAGTTTAGAAATACTTATGCTAATAATTTGTTGAGTCATTTAAATTTTTATTATTATTCCTATGTTTGCCATGACTTTGAATGCATTTTTATATATTTATTATTTATTCCAAGATTATCTTTTTCAAATTCAATTTATTTTCGAAATTAAATTTATTCTTTCGTATAAACATCTTGTAAATGAATTAACATAATTTTGAAATAAGCAAAAGATTTCTGGCTATCACTTTATGTTAATACTTTTAAGTGCATGGAATCCAAAGTAAGTCTTATCAACATTTGCAATCACTGTTGAAAAGCGAACAAGTTATTACCAATCATAAGAGTCATTTAGAAGCAAGTAAAACATAAAAACTGAAAAGAAATTATGGGCAGAAGCCAGAAGAAATGATGAATGTGTTGTCAAATGTTTTACAAACCAGTAATTATGGTGCTGAACCAATGTTGCGATCATATGGTATTTCCATTTATGGATCTAAGATGAAGTCTGTCTTCTTCAACCTCAAGGTCAGAAATGAGATATGATGAAGATTTATTTTCATAGAAGAGAATCAGAAATTTTAACAACAAAAAACTAGTAGAGCCAACTAAGATTGAATAGCAGATTGTTGTTAAGCATCTCGACATGATATGGTATGAATGGCTTTGTTTAAAATCTGATTAGATGTGGAGACATGAAATGAATTAGGATAAATCCTCCTTATGATGCGTTTCAAGAGTCCAATCAGAACATACTGCTCTCTTGCTTTATCTACTAAGTTTGCCATATCTACATCTATATTCCTCAAAGATGATAGATTCTCTCTTCAAAGATGATAGATTCTCTTTTCAAAGAAGAAATATTTATTGGATTTCTACACAAGTGAAGAAAGACTGAGTTCACCACTTTGAAATCAAATAAAGATGAACTTAACATTCATGCATCATATTTAGACATTTGCAAAATAAGGGCATTTTCATTCATTTTATCTATTTTGAACTTTTGACAGGAATTTCAAAGATTTTAGTAAAGATTCGAATCCATCATTCAATGGATCAACATTTCCGGAAGAGTTCACAATGATAAGAACTCATCTGAAGAATGAAGAAGAAGTTCATAATGAGAATAATTTGTTCAACCTTTTGCTTGAATTTATCACTCGATGGATCAAATTTTCCAGAGGAATTTCATAATGAGAAGAACTTATCTGAAGTGGAAGAAGAAGTTCATAATGAGAATAACTTGTTTAACCTTTGCATGACTTTATCACAGAAGGAGATAGATCAGCATCAACATTTCCAGAAGTGTTCATAATGAGAAGAAGTCATCTGAAGAAGGAGAAGAAGTTCATAATGAGAAGAACTTGTTAAACATTTCTAGAAGTGTTCACCGAAAATATGATAACCGAACATGACCTACATCCGAATGATATGAACCCAAACCCGAGATTAACCTAGTAAATAATTGGTATTACTCAGCCTGTTATTGACTTGACCTGTAATTGACTCAACCTGTAAACGATCTGACTTGTTATTGAACTGATATGATAATTACCTGACTTGATATTTACGTAACTTATAAGTTACAATTGATGAAGTTGTAATATTTTGAATTTATAATAAACTATGATAATTAATATGATTACTTTATGAAAGTTAAAACAAATTGTTAGTTGTGATAATTAAATTAATAAATTTATTTTCTTTATTAGCTATGATCCTTATATTATAAATCTTAATTATGATTATTAAATTAATTTCATTAAATAATTTATTTATTAAACATGATTTTATTAGATTATATAAAATTAATTTAAATATTTATAAGTTTAATTTATTTTTAATGTAATAATTAAGTAATAATTTAAATATAATTTAACATAAAATTTTAAAATATACATATAAGATAAATTTATTTGAGATTGATATATATATATATCAAGTAAGTGGTGATAGAAAAAAGAAATGTTGTATTTTTTGGTGGAAAATTTTGATTTTTATTTGGAATTTAGAGGGAATTTGAGAAATTTTGGGAAATTTTGATTTTATTTGGGAAGTTGGTGCCAAGGGAATTGGTGTCCAACAAGATATTTGGGGTTAATTAGGTATGTGCTCCTCCAATAATCATTGTTTTTTAGTTTTTAATTTCGTTTTTTGATTTCTTTCATTTTAGTCATGGTTTAATTATAAATCTCATCTTTAATTTTCAGTTCGATGCAATTTAATCTTGTATACATTCTAATTACTTTTAATTTTCCCTTCTTTCTTTCATGTGCATAATTATTAAATGTGAATGTTAACTTTAGACTCTTTTGTTCCAGTCACTCATGTTTAATTATATACTTATATGTACTTATATATATATACACTTGTGTACATACATCACACACATATATATATTATACTTTATAATTATATATACATGCATAAATATATGTCGTCTTGTTTTCTTCCTTTGTTTTTTGTTTAATCGGCGGAGGCACCAATCTTAATATTGGTTGCCGATCGCTAGTCATTTTTATTTTTCCTTTTTATATTATGTCTTTGTTTTTTTCTTAACTTTTTTCACTTTTAAATAAGAATCTTTGTCCTTTTGACACACTTTTTCTCTGCTCTTTTGGCACGTTCCTTATGGTTTTCGGTAAGTTTTTCGCATACTTCTGCAGTCGTGTTGGTGCTTCTACAAAGATCCTCACGGCATTTGTTTTCTAATTAGCTTGTCGTTGGTCACGTATCGTCAGATCTTTTTTTTTAAATGGTCGTTTGCCTACATAATCAGAATTGTATAGCGAAACAGTCTATCAAATTGTTTGTTTCACTCATTACTCCTTTATCACATCGTAAAGCGTCTCATTCGACAGAGACAAGGAGTTTTATGAAGGTTACTAGATTAATTTGATGTTTGGAAGTTTTCGTTCTTTTCGTATCTTTGAGCTTAATATTTTAATTTTATATATGAGTTTTTGGTGACTATTGTCTCCAATTTTCTCGTTTGTTGCATTGTAATTTTTGATTCCTCCATTTTTTATTAATGAAATTCAGTTTCCATTGTTAATATATATATATATACTTATAATTTTCTTATATATATATATACATATATTGTATGCATAAGTATAATGTACATTATAATATGTATATACATGTATCATATTATCATAACATTCATCATACATATTATATATATATATATATATGTTATAATTATTTCGTTTTCCCTCAATTTTTGAAATGAATGTAATTTATTTTATTTTACAAATTTTCTTCATATTTTACAATTATTTCAATTTTATCCCTCTATGTTGTTTAATTTATTTAAAATTTAATTTATAATTTCATATTTGTTCAATTTATTCCTTAAAATTATATTTGTATCTAAAATTGGCCCATACTTATTTATATTTTTGTAATTTACTTCATACCCTGTAAATCACATAATAAACTTTATTTCAAATTTTATAAATTATATTATAACCTCCAAACCCTATAAACTTCTATTTTCCAAACTTTTAAATGGATGCAATTTAGTCCATTTTTAAATTAATTTTGTTAAATTATGTTTCGATATAACAAATTTAAGGCAAAATGTTTTTGAACTTGAATTGAATTTATTCAAAGTTTTAAAAAGGTTTCAAAAATAATTCAAAGTTCGGATTTGAGCAAAAATTCTAAAGGGTGTCAAAGTGCATCCATGCACCCTGTAGTGCATCGATGCACCTGCAGTGCATCCATGCACTCAAACACCAAATGCAATTAGTGCATCGATGCACCATGTTGTGCATCCATGCACCCTGGCTGCAACGGCTAGTAACGACTAGTTTATTTGAATTTAATGAAGGGGTACCGATGCACCCTGTTATGGGCAACCTTTTTGAGTAGAAAAATCATCCCCAAATGGCTCCAAAACATCCCCAACGGTTATATACGACTTCAAACATATTCCAAGCTATAAATACAAGATAATAACTTGAAGAAGAATGAGAACAACTATCCAAGCAATCAAACACAAGAGAAGAGTTTTTCATTCTTATTTCATCTTTCTCTTGTAAATATTTTGTTCTTTTGAGCTTAATCTTGTAAACACCTACCTTAGAGAGGTTTTCTTGTTTACGTTTCTTATCCTTTGTAAAGGGGAAAGATTCTAGCTAAGCTCGTGTAAAAGCTAGGGCATGGTTATAGTTTAACCTGTAAAAACTAGGGAGTTGTAAAGGTTATCTCTTTGTCCTTTGACAACTGTCGTTTCGGATGTCAAAATAACTCCTTATTCTCAATCAATAAATTAAGGAAATGCGTAGCAAAGAGAAGCAAGGATCGATTCCATAGGGACTTAGAAAATTATAAATTTCTGTCTGAATTATTTATGCCAGGCGTGAAATAGTAAAAATGGGGGTTTTTTAGTAAAAGATAATAAAGTGATTAAATAAAAGTAATTAAAGTAAAAATAAGAAGATGAAGATTGTGAATAAATACGGTAAAAGTAGCCTCAAGCTTCGGTTTGATTCAATTTCCTTTAGATCATCGAATAAGATTTTCTCTTCGGGATTCACGTCGGTTACTTTGTCTACAAGGGCTATCCTTGTGACTCTATCTTGTATACCGAATACCCAAGGCAATCTTTGATTCCGGCTTCGATAGTTGATTCTAACAACATCTATTGTCGTAGATCAAATACCGTTTAAGTTCATGGTGACCGACTGGGATTGTTGTTTCTATAACCGTCAATTCTAATCTCAATTCCCTCTTGGCGAAGCTATCTCGCCAAGTGTGTTACCAGGAAGTCAAATTGCTTTCTATAAGCCGAAACTTCCTCCCACACGTTTAATCGTAACAACTTCTTGACCAAAGTCAATCTTCGATTTTGAAAACTGTTTTGATTTTGAAAAATAAGGGCAGAGATTGAGAGAGAGATTCTGAAGATATTAAGGGGCCGTTTCAATTCTCCCGTTGGAATTGAATCATCGCGACAGCTCTCGGCTTATGAAAAGTTTAGCTAAGCATGACAAAAGTCATACTTAGCATAAAAATAAAACTTGAAAATAAAGAAAAATAAAAAGAACTTGAAAAGAAAAGAGAAAACTTTTATAAAAACTAGAGAGAAAAGAAGAATGTATTCTGAATGATGAGTTTAGGCTTACCCCAAGTGGGTATTTATAGCCTCTCAAAGCCTAAAGGATAAACAAAGAAAATAATAAAATAATAAAAAAGATAATTGTTTTTAAATTTAAATTCAAACTTAAACTAGTCTCCTAATGCAACTCTGCTCGTCAATCTTCCAGAAGGCGTGCAGACGAAGTCTTCTAGAAACTGCCGCTGATTAGACCTTCTAGAAACTGCCACGTCAGACCGCGTCGTGCCCAGAGTCGTGCCCATGTCTCCAGCCGTGACCAAATAATAAAAAAAATGCAGAATTCGCCCGTTTTATCACTAATTCTGGAAAGTAAGGACCTGCACGAAAATAAGCACAACACGACCAAATCAGCAGCAATAAATCCACAAAACCGAAGAAATAACGAGCAAATATTAACGATTCTGAACACTCATCAAATTCCCCCTCACTTATCTCATGCTTGTCCTCAAGTATGATTAACCAAATCAGTCAAAAACTTCATTAAACGTTATTTGTCAAGTTTCATTTTCAGGAAGTAAGGTAGAGACCACAATAACTATTCAAGTGAAGAAATCAATTAATTGAACACCACCAATTGGAACAAGTCAAGTGCAATTGTAATATCCATTCATTCATTAATCTCAATGCTCATAACTCAATACCTTACCGGGATTCACTCAAATCACTCAATGTGTTTGGGGTAAAGAAACGCTCAATGTCAGAATTGACACGATATTACCATAGGCCTGTAAGTAAATCAAATCTCCACTACTAATAAGAACAAGATGCATAAATCAAATGGTCTTTTATTGGTTGTAACGGGGCTTAGGTAAAGGTGGGTAAAAGGCTAAATATATGGCTAAAATTTCAAGGTAAGGAACTAACAAATATTAATCTCAACTCCATCAAAACATTAAGCACAACAAGATAAAAAGACGACATATCAAACAACAATTTTCTCGTCGAAATGCATTTTTTCTTTTTCACACTTTTGTTGTTTTGTTTTCCATTTTTTACGTCTTTTTTTTTTGTTCTTTTTTTCTTTCCTTTCGAACAGCCTTTTTTTTCGAACTGCTCTTCTTTTTTTTTATTTTTTTTTTTCGATGGAGAATACAATGGTAAAATTATTCACTTGCCCTGAAAAAGGTAGAAAAGAGGGATAAAATAAAATGGCTCGGGTTTATGATCATGGTGAAAACAAAGAAATGGAAATAGGCTCAAAAGTGGTTAACTAAGGGAAAATATGCATGGGTAGGCTATTTAGTGGGGAAACGGAATGGTTAATCCTAAGGTGCCCAAATCATTTTTAAGCATCATGTTCATGTGTAATCTTGACAGTATTTAACATGCAGGTTCTAGAATGCCAATGTCAAATTCGACACACTCAATCAAACAAAATGAGAGCGAAAATGATATGCTCGTAAAGGCTCAAATCTCACCAAATTGTTTCATGCATTGAGCCAATCACATTTCAACCAACGAAGTCATGGAATATCACAAAAAAACCAACTTATCACGATTCATGCTATCCATTATCAAGAATATCATAACCTAAACAATCATGTGTTCCCAAACAAGCATAGCATTCCAAAAATTTTCAACAAGACAAAGACAATCAATGAAATTTCTGAAAAATTCAACCAACACATACTAGATTCAAAGCATAAAGATAAGCAAAGGGAAATTAAATCGACACTCTACTCCCCCTCACTTAAAGCGTTTTGCCTCAAAACGAAAAATTAAAGTGCAAGAGAAGGACTAGAGTACTCCCTGGATTTAATGTCGACCGATCTCCTTAGAAGTGTGCTAACGTGCACCGTTACATGCTCCTAGGGGTTGAATTTGGCATTATTCGGACGATAATCTATCAATTCTTCGTTGTTTAAGTTTGAAATTCCTGCAAAATTAAATAAAATATGCTTAATCGAAAGAAAAAACAAAAGCAAAAATAAAAATAAAAATATAACGGAATTGAAAACAATGGGTTACCTCCCATGAAGCGCTTTATTTAACGTCATTAGCTCGACGACCTGGTTCAGACTACAGGTTTCGTGACAAACACTTCCACTTTATTCGCTTTTTCCAACTAAGAAATTCCTTATGAGAAATTTGAAAATTCTCACAAAGATATCTTCGGATGTTTCCCAATTTTAAAATCTTGTCCAGAAGAATGGCCGTCAAAACATCTTTTTTACCAAAAAATGATTTCTTCAAACGGCACCTTGATGATTTCGACTTAATTTTTGGTGCCTGCAAAAAGGAAGGTAAATCTTTAGTTTTTAAAGGAGTTAAGATCAAATTTGAATCAACAACTGAAATATTTTTCAACTCCCTTATGTCGTCTTTTTTATCATCTGATTCCTTGCATAAATCATCAACAAAGTTAGATTCATCATCAACAAGTTCAAAAATGCCAACAAAATTAATACTATGAACGTTATTAGGATATCTCATTGCTTTATAAACATCAAATTTTAAGATCTCACCGTCGAACTCCATAGTAAGAATACTGCTTCGAACATCAATTTTTGCATTTGCCGTGCTCAGAAAGGGACGACCGAGGAGGATTTCAGAACCAATGTTGCTATGATCATTTTCCATATCAATCACATAAAAATCAGTAGGTAAAATAATGTTTTCTACCTCCACTAGAACATTTTCTACGAGTCCTTCAGGATAAATTATTGATTTGTCGGCTAGCTGAAGTGTAACTCTCGTCTTCTTCAAAGGTTTGGTGGAAATTAAATTATAGACGGAGAGAGGCATTACATTGATAGAGGCACCTAGATCACACATAGCTCGCTTGATTTTAACCTCACCAATTTTACAAGGTATTGAAAACATACCTTGGTCTTTATACTTCGGTGGAAGCGGTCGTTGGAAAACTGCTAAGACATTCGCACCTAAATCCACTTTCTTGACCCCGGTAAGCTTCCTTTTAGTCGTACATAGATCCTTCAGAAACCGACAATACCTTGGAACTTTTCGGATAACCTCGAGGAGAGGTATGTTAACTTCTACCTTCCGAAGTACGTCTAAGATTTCCTTTTCCTCAACTTTTTTATCCTTTTTAACTAACCTTGATGGAAAAGGCGGTGACACGTCATAGGGAGATGGCTTCGGATCGTCCATTTGTTCTTCATCGTTCTCTTTCTGGGATCCTGCGTCAACTGTTTCTTCATCCCTTTGGGAGTTCGAATCTTCTTCTTTCTTCCGGGATCTTGCGCTTACCTCCTTAGGGTTTAGTTATTCAACAATTGTACCGCTTCGGAGGGTGATGGCACTAACATTCTCTATTGGATTCAGTTCAGTTTGTGATGGTAGCCTCCTTTGTGACTCTAATCTCCCCACGGTTTGAACCAGTTGGCTCAATTACTTGTCCATCTCTTGGAAGTGGGCTTCAGTTCGAGTCTGGAATTTCTCCTGGGATAGTGCTAACCTCTCGACAATCGATTCTAATGATGACTTTTGCGGTGGTGGAGGTCTCGCTTGATAGCCTTGATTTGGTCTCGGGTTATGCGCATAACTGAAGTTCGGATGATCCCTCCATCCTGGGTTGTATGTATTGCCATAAGGATTATAAGCTCTTTGGGGAGGTCCCGGAAAGTTTTCGACTGCGTTGACTTGAGGTGTTGCGTCGTCTTGAATTAGTGGACAACCGTCTGTTGGATGATCGGGTAGTGCACATATTCCACATAATCGATTTTGTCCTGTCTTTCCTACAACAAGAGAGTTTACGAATTCAGTTAACTTATCTATTTTACTTTCCAAGGAAGATGAATTTATCTCATGAACCCTTCCAGAAGGTTCATTATTTGCGCGGAACTGTTGGTAATTTGCAGCCATCGTCGATATTAAGTCTCTAGCCTCGGTAGGAGTCATATTCACCAAGGCTCCACCGCTAGCAGCATCGATCATCTTCATTTCCAGGGGAGATAATCCTTCATAGAAGTATTGAATGAGTGTTTGTTCGGGTAGCCCATGTTGTGGGCAACTAGAACACAACTTCTTAAACCGCTCCCAATAGTCGTAGAGCGACTCTCCATCAAGTTGCTTGATTCCAAGTATTCTCCTTCGTAGTTCACTTACTTTTGCCGCAGGGAAAAACCTTTCAAGAAAAAGACGAGTCATATTAGCCCATGTAGTAACATAATTAGGAGGAAGATAAAATAACCACTCCTTAGCCGAGTCGGCTAAGGAAAAAGGGAAAGCTCTAAGTTTTATTTGGTCCTCGGTTACTCCCTGTGGTGTCATGCTAGAGCAGACCATGTGAAATTCTTTGAGATGTTTGTGTGGATCCTCGTTTGGAAATCCGCGAAATGTAGGGAGGAGATGAATAAGGCCAGTTTTCAATTGGTATGGAGTTTCGCCTTGGGGAAGATCAATGCACATAGGACCTTGTTCAGTGGGTGCCACGGCTAACTCCCGAATAGTAGGTTCGGCCATCGGATTTGTATTACCTGAATTTGATCTTTCCTCTGGATCTAATTGTTGTCTCCTTCTTTCCCGAAGTGTCTGTGCGTGGAGTCTCCTAGCTTCAGCTTCGATCTCCGGGTTGTACTCCACTAATGTGCCCGGATTAGTCCTGGTCATAAATAAAAAACAAACAAAAATTAGTAACTTTAGCGAAGTCCCCGGCAACAGCGCCAATTTGACAACTGTCGTTTCGGATGTCAAAATAATTCCTTATTCTCAATCAATAAATTAAGGAAATGCATAGCAAAGAGAAGTAAGGGTCGATTCCACAGGGACTTAGAAAATTATAAATTTCTGTCTGAATTATTTATGCCAGGCGTGAAACAGTAAAAATGGGGCATTTTAGTAAAAGATAATAAAGCGATTAAATAAAAGTAATTAAAGTAAAAATAAGAAGATGAAGATTGTGAATAAATACGGTAAAAGTAGCCTCAAGCTTCGGTTTGATTCAATTTCCTTTAGATCATCGAATAAGATTTTCTCTTCGGGATTCACGTCGGTTACTTTGTCTACAAGGGCTATCCTTGTGACTTTATCTTGTATACCGAATACCCAAGGCAATCTTTGATTCCGGCTTCGGTAGTTGATTCTAACAACATCTATTGTCGTAGATCAAATACCGTTTAAGTTCATGGCGACCGACTCGGATTGTTGTTTCTATAACCGTCAATTTCGATCTCAATTCCCTCTTGGCAAAGCTATCTCGCCAAGTGTGTTCCCAGGAAGTCGAATTGCTTTCTATAAGCCGAATCTTCCTCCCACACGTTTAATCGCAACAACTTCTTGACCAAAGTCAATCTTCGATTTTGAAAACTGTTTTGATTTTGAAAAATAAGCGCAGAGATTGAGAGAGAGATTCCGAAGATATTAAGGGACCGTTTCAATTCTTCCATTGGAATTGAATCATCGCGACAGCTCTCGGCTTATGAAAAGTTTAGCTAATCATGACAAAAGTCATACTTAGCATAAAAATAAAACTTGAAAACAAAGAAAAATAAAAAGAACTTGAAAAGGACAAGAGAAAACTTTTATAAAAACTAGAGAGAAAAGAAGAATGTATTCTGAATGATGAGTTTAGGCTTACCCCAAGTGGGTATTTATAGCCTATCAAAGCCTAAAGGATAAACAAAGAAAATAATAAAATAATGCAAAAGATAATTGTTTTTAAATTTAAATTCAAACTTAAACTAGTCTCCTAATACAACTCTGCTCGTTAATCTTCCAGAAGGCGTACAGATGAAGTCTTCTAGAAACTGTCGCTGATTGGACCTTCTAGAAACTGCCACGTCAGACCGCATCGTGCCCAGAGTCGTGCCCATGTCTCCAGCCGTGACCAAATAATAAAAAAGAATGCAGAATTCGCCCGTTTTTATCACTAATTCTGGAAAGTAAGGACCTGCACGAAAACAAGCACAACACGACCAAATCAACAGCAATAAATCCACAAAACCGAAGAAATAACGAGCGAATATTAACGATTCTGAACACTCATCATCCTTGAAAAAAAAAAGAACACATTAGTAAATTTGTTGAAAAATCCTTGGTGAGGAGCTAAGGTAGTGGATGTATACTTTGTTGAGAAGTCTAACCACTATAAATCGTTGTACAATTCTCTATCTTTCAATCTCCTTACTCCCTAAACACAAAAACCGTTCCGACCCCTCTTTACAAACCATTCCGGTTGTCGATTTGAGCTTCCGAAAATCACAACAATTGGTATCAGAGCCTAACTCGTTAGAAGGCTTAACATCATTGAGACGATCCTCGAAGAAGCTCTACCAATTCCTGACACAACCGACAAAGAAATGGCTTCAACCTCTGGTGATTATTACCTTGAAGATATACCTATTATGGAGTCGCGACCGCTCAACAAGCCACAATTCTTCTTTGGAGCAAATTATGCTCATTGGAAGAATAAGATGATGTACTTTATTGAAGCCTATAATATAGGAGCTTGGAACTTAATCATGAACGGTTACTCATCTCCACCTGGCAAGTACAACGATTGGAGTAAAGAATAGCAAAACAATTTCCAACTTAATTCTAAGGCTATACATATTTTCTTGTGTGCTTTAGGCCAAAATGAATATGGAAGAATCTCATATTGTTCTAGTGGAAAAAAGATTTGGGATAAACTCCAAGTCACTCATGAAGGAACCGACGAAGTGATGGAATTAAAGAAAAGTCTTCTCAACCATAGCTACGAGAACTTCAAGATGAAACCCGATGAAGACATCAAAGCTATGAAGGATAGATTTTCTGTGAATGTCAAAGGTATCAAGGGATATGGAGAAGTAATCCCTAATGAGAAGCTTGTAAGAAAGATGATCTACTCTCTTCCAAAGGAGTGGAAATCGAAGAAGATGGTCATTATCGAAGCAAGAACCTAAAGTCTCTCACTCTCGACGAGCTAATTGGTTCTCTTCTCACTCATGAGATGATGATGAAGGAAGATGAAGAAATGGAAGAGAAGAAAAAAAAGAAGAAGAATAAGAATAAGGAGGTAGGCATTGCCTTCAAATCCACCAATGAAAGCTATCAAGATTCAAGTGATGAGGTGGATGAAGAAGATGATGAACAAGAAAATGAGATGGTCAAGCTCTTAAAAGAGTTAAAGAGATTCATAACTTCCAAGGAAGTAAAGCATGAATCAACCAAGAAGAAGAGTCCCCCTGTGTGCTTTAATTGTCAGAGAATGGGGCATGTCAAGTACGATTGTCCCCTTCTAAGAAAGAAGGGATCTTCCAAGAAGAAGGCATGTGTTGCAGCTTGGAGTGATGAGTATGACTCCAATGATGATGAAGTAGTCAACCTATGCCTAATGGCCACTCATGAAGAATTATAGGTATCTTCTAACTCAAATGAATTTAATTCATTTACTTTTGATGAGTTACAAGATGCTTATAATAGGTTGTATTTGGGATTTGAGACCATGAATTCCAAATATACGAAATTAATTTCAAAACTCAAAATTGAAAATAAATCGATTTTGAAAGCTAGAGTTGATTTTGAAAATCAAAATGAAATTTTGAAAAATGATTTAGAGCTTTTAAAAATCAAAATAAATGATTTAGAAAAGAAAAAAATTTGAGTTAGGAGTTAAGCTTGAAAGCTTAACAAAAGAAAAAGAATTAATTTCTAAAAACAACCTATTATGTTTAAATATGGCAAAATGCTCACATTGTCATTATCATGATCACATGGAACATACTTGTCCTTTGAAGAAAGGAAAACATTTTAAAATTAGGCAAGTATGGGTTCCGAAAGGAACAAGGGGTATTGAAACTAACGTTCAAGGATCCAAAGGAAATTGGATACCAAAATCTACCTAAATATCTATTGTAGGTGTGTTCGAGCAATGGTGATGAAAGTGATGATATTCAAGATGCTCTAGCCACACATGAAAAGGAATGGGTAACCTTTAAGCTTAATGCTTTTAATTTTGGTTACTTGGTTGCTCATTTGATTTTAATCATGCATGAGTTTTTGTTTTAAATGATTACACATTATTGTTTTAATCTCATGTATGTTAAAAAGGTTTTATGATGAACATTTTAAAGTTTTAATGATTTTTTAGTATTTTTAGTTCATCATAATAAAATTTTGGTCAAAATTGGTTTTAAATGCAAATGATATCTCTCTAACAATTGATATCAATTTTTTTCCAAATAATTTGATTTTATATGACCTAAATTTAAATGTTTATGCATGTGGTTTAAATGAAAATGATATCTCTCTAGCAATTGATATAAAAAAATAAATGCATAACATTTTTATAAAACTTTATGCATATGTAGTTAATTTCAACTATTGGTATTGCATAAAGTATTTTAGACTTGGATATATTGAATTTCATGTACTACTACCATGTTTGTTATTCTTTGTTGAAATTCAATTTTGTTTGAGTGTCAAGATCTTAAAGCTAAATTTTGTTTGGAATGCACTAATTGAGGGGGAGCTTTTGATTTTTCAAATAAATTTTAAATGTCAAATTTATCACTTACTCTCCAAAGTTATTTTGAACTTTAAAGGTTGAATTATTTTTTATATAACAAAAAGGGGGAGAAGTTTTTGTTTGAAAAATTCAATTTCTTAATATAAAAGGGAGAGCTTAACATTTTCATAAATTTTTCAACAATTGGTAATAATTGATATCTTTTTAACAATTGATATCATTTTGTTAACAATTGGTATCTTTTTTATTAAACATTTTATTAAGGGGGAGTTTTGCCAAAAAAAATTTCAAATTTTTTGTTATATCAAAAAGGGGGAGATTGTTAAATTATGTTTCGATATAACAAATTTTAGGCAAAATGTTTTTGGACTTGAATTGAATTTATTCAAAGTTTTAAAAAGGTTTCAAAATAATTCAAACTTCGGATTTGAGCAAAAATGCTAATGGGTGTCAAAGTGCATTCATGCACCTGCAGTGCATCGATGCACCCCTGTAGTGCATCCATGCACTCAAACACTGAATGCAATTAGTGCATCGATGCACCCTTCTGTGCATCCATGCACCCTGGCTGCAACGACTAGTTTATTTGAATTTAATGAAGGGATACCGATGCACCTTAATGGTGTACCGATGCACCATGTTATGGGCAGCCTTTTTGAGTAGAAAAATCATCCCCAAACGGCTGCAAAACATCCCCAACGATTATATACGACTTCAAACACATTCCAAGCTATAAATACAAGCTAAGGATACTTGAAGAAGAATGAGAACAACTATCCAAGCAATCAAACACAAGAGAAGAGTTTTTCATTCTTATTTCATCTTTCTCTTGTAAATATTTTGTTCTTGTGAGCTCAATCTTGTAAACACCTACCTTAAAGAGGTTTTCTTGTTTACGTTTCTTATCCTTTGTAAAGGGGAAAGGTTCTAGCTAAGCCCGTGTAAAAGCTAGGGAAAGGTTATAGTTTAACCCGTGAAAAACTAGGGAGTTGTAAAGGTTATCTCTTTGTCCTTGAAAAAGAAAGAACAAATTAGTAAATTTGTTGGAAAATCCTTGGTAAGGAGCTAAGGTAGTGGATATAAACTTGGTTGGGAAGTCGAACCACTATAAATCGCTGTGCAATTCTCTATCTTTCAATCTCTTTACTCACTAAACACAAAAACCGTTCCCACCCCTCTTTACAAACAATTCCAGTTGTCGATTCGAGCTTCCGAAAATCCCAACAAATTTTAACTTCACATCTTAAAATTATTTCCCTCATCAATGTGTGTTTATTAATTTATTTAAATATTTTATAATATGCATATACATGTATGATATTATCATAACATTCATTATACATATTATATATATATATAGTATAATTGTTTATGTTTTCCTCAATTTTAAAATGAATGTAATTTAATTTATTTTACAATTTTTCTTCATATTTTACAATTATTTCAATTTGATCCCTCTATGTTGTTTAATTTATTTAAAATTTAATTTATAATTTCATAATTGTTCAATTTAGTCCTTAAAATTATATTTGTATCTAAAATTGGCCCATATTTATATTTTTGTAATTTACTTCATACCCTATAAATTACATAATAAACTTCATTTCAAAATTTATAAATTATTTATAATCTCCAAACCCTATAAACTTTTGTTCACCAAACTTTTAAATGGATGCAATTTAGTTCATTTTTATATTAATTTCAACTTCACATTTTAAAATTATTTCCCTCATCAATGTGTGTTTATTAATTTATTTACATTTTTGTTTTTTAAATTCATGTTTATTCAATTTAGTCCTTAAAATAATATTTTTATCAAAATTGATCGATAATTATTTATAGTTTTTGTAATTTACTCTGAATCATATACAATTACAAATTACAATTCAACGTTCATAAAAGGCGAAAATAATTAATCCAAAAATGACCCGACCTGAAGTCAATCCATATTTCGTACGATCTGAACTAAATTTTGTCTGTTAATGATGTGACATGATCTGAACGAGATCCGACTGAAGTCCATCTGAACCTGAATTAACTCGGTATTTAACTACTTCGAAATTGAACTGTTTTGTCCTGAAATGACATCGATCCGAACTAAAATTAACCAGACCTGAACCTGAACTCAATCTGATGTCAAATCAACCTGAAAATGACCCGAACTGATTTGACTTAGACCTAATCTGATCCGAGTCAAACTATCAAATTGACTTGGCACAACTTGTATCCGATTTGATCTGATCTGATAGGATCCAACTGAAACCTGAACGATTATTTCATTTCATATCCCTAAGTATAAAAGTCCTTATGAAATATTAGTGGGTGTTGCATCATGGGGGTTATAATATAGAAATATTGTGGAGATGGACTGAATATTGATTGAAAATGATATATCGAAGCTGATGATAGTAACAAAGGTGCTTCAAATGGTTGCTTCTGCTGCTGATGGTGGTGGTGGGTCCCTACGGTAACTGCCCCAAACCAACTTCCCCACAAATAAATCCCTATGTGGGCTGGCTGGCCTGCCTGTATCCTCGTCCACTTTTTCCCAACTTGCTTTCCTTTCCTCTAATATTTTACTGCATGTAAAAAACACACGTTAATACAAATATAAATCAAATATGCTAACAATGATACATGTATATAAATTTTGCATTCAATTACATAATAAATATATATTTAAAATATTATATTTAGACACTTAAAAAATTAATATCTAAATAATATGATATATAAAAATCTTATAGTCAAAGTTATTAATTTTGAACTGTAAAAGACATCATCAATTTGATTAAACTCTTGTGAGTATACAGTTAAAGAAATCTCTGAACACTTGTATTCTGAATATTTCAGAAGACAAGAATGACAAAGACATCCAAGTACCTGAAACTTGCTTTAACTATTTTATTAACATAGATCCAATCAAGTTTAGGATATATTTTTGACAATTCAAAATCGGTAACTTTGGCTATGAAATTTTCAAATCACACGTTGTTTAGATATTAATTTTTTAAAAAATATTTAAAAATCATTTTTTAAACAAATACTCATTGAGTGATTGAAGAGAAGATTAATACCCGCGCGTTGTCCCCTTTAACTTGACTTGTGCTCTTATTATTACTTATCTTTTACACATAATGTGTATTTCATCTTTAGACAAAATTCATACATGTCTTTTTTTTATGTTTTTAGTATTTGATTCCTTTCATTTTTTGTCATACTTTTACAAACTTTGACAATTGTACTACCCGTAAGTAAAGGTCACATTATTAAACGTGTCTTCTGAAAAATACGACTAACAGAACATGTCTCTATTGTATGTGACACAAATAAATATTATTTTTAAAATATTTTTTAATGTTATTTCGTGAAATAATTAAAAATATATTACTAAAGTTAAAAACTTGATCTCACATTCATTAAAACATATTTATATTTTACGTTTAGGTAAACTATATTTTTAGTGTCTAAACTATTATTTTTATTTTTTTTGGTATCTAAACTTTATTTTATTTTAGGTTTCAATGATAAAGTGACATTACCTTATGGTATCACGTCGGTAATTCTGCTAAGTTTTTAACGACGATGTATCAAAATGAAATATAAACTAAATATTAAGAAAGATTCTTAAATAAAATAAATTTTAAGTATTAAAACGAAACAAAAATAATAATTTAGATATTAAATGTGTGAATGAGGTTGAGTTCAAATCTTAAACGTTGGTACTTGAATGACTCGTATTTTAGATTGGCTTGAATTTCCCCCCCCCCCTATTCTTTTAGACCTTTTTTTGTTGATCATGAGGGGAACGTACTTCACTCTCTCTCAAACGATTGTTTATCATTATTTTCAATCGGTTTACTCTTTTTTTCTTTACTAAAAAACTGAATGCGATTCCCTAACCAAACCAAAAGAGATGAGCCTTCAAAATTCTGATAACCCTATCTCTTCCATCAACATATATAAACGATAAACAATTTTTATAATTAAAATTCAGTAGTTTTTAAGTATGATAAACCTTTTTTATAATTAAAATTCAGTAGTTTGTAAGTATCCGAATGCGTTTAAATCAGGAGTACTTAACTTTGGATTGATGGTTCCTTGAGAAGAATGATACTTGATCATCACTTGCCTCTAATCATTGATCATTACTCACTAATTAACGGGGGGAAAGGCATAATTAAGCTTAACAATGCGATGGGAAGAAAAAGGGGTTTCGATGGTGAAAATCCAATTGACGTTTAGGTTCGGAATAGGATTCGGTGTCTGTTGGTTGCAATTAATTGGAAAAGTTGGATTCATTTGCACCCCTTTCTTCAACCTACACCTCTAGTTGCTTATCCATCTTCTTTACCCAATTATCCTCTTACAAATTCATTTATACACATGGGGTATTTTTAATCAAACTATTAAATTAACATAAATGATAATTTTAAAAGAATATATATATTTTAAATAATCCGAAGTGATTATAAAATAATATATATTAAATTTTTCTTAATTATTAATAATAAATATACACCCAATCAATAGTCTCTAAGCATATGGTTAAATGCTCACACTTGACATCTTTCATCTTTTTTTAAAATATGGGTTCAACTTTAACGGGAGTAAAATTGCCCTTCCAGCTCTTTCAAGGTAGACACTGCTTTAAAAAATAATAGATACACGGCCTGCAAAATATAGTTCAAAATAATCTAAGTCGCTTTATAAGTTTTTTTAATAATTAGAGTGATATAAGATAATATTTATTGATAATCTTTTTTTAATAATATTATTGATAATATTATTTTTAACCGCTTAGTCCATTTAATATGTTTTTCCAAAAGAATATAAATGAAGAATAATGTCCATTTTTTTAGTAAAACCATTCTTTAATGATAAAGTGGGAATGGCCGTACAATCATTCGAACCAAGCTTAACTGACCCCAACCATCGCATCATCAGCACCTTATCAACGGTAAACAAATTTTGCAGCCCAATAATTCATTTCGGAAGGCAAACCCATTGATAAGGTGCTACATGTTTTATTAACGGTACTACAAGTGTAGTATCTTAACTATCACTTTTATTTCGATTATTTATTTTAAAATCATATAAAATATTACGTATTAATTTTATTTTAGTTCAACTGATTTGAGATATCGGAGATCGCGTTGTGAATTATCGATCGTATTGCGATTTAGTTGGTCATTTTGACAAATCTAAAAAAAATAATTAAAATCATATATTATAAGATATTTTTTGTCACTGAGACTATTTTCTCTATATTAAATCCCCAACGCCACTCCTCTCGGTCTTTTTCCCCTTGGTTTCCTTGGGCTTCCATTTGGTCCTCAAAGGTCAAAGCAAAGGAAAAATAGAAATAAAAAGAAATGATATTTTGGTTGAAACGCATTAGAAAGCAACGCATGGCTGAATGAAAGTGGTATTCCAACTTAGAAAAGCACAGAATCTCTCTCTCTTTTAAAAGATTCATCCGTTCACCTACACGAAGAAGAAGAAAGTGTTCTCTTTTTGCCTTTTCCTTTTGTTTCTTGTTAGGACCGTCGGCACACCCCATGGCGCGGCGAAAACAAAACTCGACGGTCTCACCAGCGATCCAAGTACGAAAAACTGAAATCGGGAGGAAGAGATGCGAATACTTACAGCGGGTTCCTTGAAAAACAGCAAGGAAACCAGTGAATTCTGGTGGTGTAGATCGGTTCGAATCGTAAGCCTCCACGAAATCACGTCTCGGCCTCTACTCAGTTCACCCGATTGAGAGCAATTTTGTTTTCCCCCAAAATAGTTTTGAGAGAAAGTGACTGAAGATTTTGTGTGTGTTCTCCCCAAAACGGCTGCTAGACCTAACACACCCATTTATAGCCAAGTTACCCTAGTCATATTAGGGTTTTTATTATTTTAAATTAATTAAATCTATATTTAATTAATTAGAATTTAATAATCCTTTTATATCCAAGTTACCCTAATCATATCAGGAATTTATTATTTCATTAATTATATTTAATTAATTGAAATTAAATATTGGGATTATTAATTAATATATTTATTAATGAAATTAAATATTTGGGATTATTAAAATATATACTTAATTAACTCTAGATATTTTAGTAACGTACAACAAATTGTACATTTTTGCTTGTTTCAATCTTAGGGTGTGACCCTGTAGGTTCTTGTAACATTAGAAGTAATTATTAGAACAATTCTAATATTACATACAATGAGTGACATCTAGCAATATATCATTGTCACCTAAGTTACAAGAAAATATGATTCGATATATCATCTTGGTGATTAACTCTTTTATGTATTATATCCTTATGTCCTTTATATCTAGAATAGGCACAAGTCTTGGAATAATCACACTTGTATAGCCCATCTATTGTTTCTTGATTTCTAGAGTAGACTTTAATTAACGAATAGTTTATGATATCTCATATCAACTTATTCGAGCATGGCCATGCGTTTCTAGTCTTACTCAATCAAGTGGCCTATAATATATTTCCTATTATGTAGGAAGGACATATCCTATCTTAATCATACACACCCACTACATATATTGAGATATATTCAATAACAGTCTTTATAGAGCAACCAGTTACGGAGCTTGTTTAGCTGCATCAAAACATACAACAATATATGTTGGGATAGTATTGATCTCAAGTCTGAGGATCATACATATAGTCATCACCATGAGCAATGTTATGACTGTCACATAATAATCCAAGACATATGCTCATGGTGGGTCAATCCAATACGTTGTTCTCTAACAATATAATCATGTATTAATTCTGACATCTCTATGTCAATGACAACTCGTTGTCATCAATCAATGACATGTTAGTCTTGAGCGTATTATTATTGTCCATGCCCATAATAATACTTGACTAGGGATCTTTTAATAATAACAATTATGTCATTATATGGACTTTATTATCTTCCAGTTTATGTTAAAAGAAAATAACCTCAGTGACCAAAAATGCCTTATAATATACGATTTTAACCAACTTTTTTTGGATTTGCCAAAATGACCAACTAAATCGCAATGCGATCGATAATTCGTAACGCGATCTCCGGTATCGCAAATCAGTTTCCAGATTCGCAATGCGAACATCGACTATCGCAACGCGAACTTTGACTATCGCAATGCGATTTTCCAAATTCGTTGCGATAGTCCAAGTTCGCGTTGTGATTTATTCCAAATTCGCGTTGCAATAGTCCAAGTTCGTTGCGATAGTCGAAGTTCGCGTTGCGATTTATTCCAAGTTCGTTGCGATAGTCGAAGTTTGCGTTGCGATTTATTCCAAGTTCGTTGTGAAGTCGAAGTTCGCGTTGCGATTTATTCCAAATTCGTTACGATAGTCCAAGTTCGCGTTGCGATAGTCGAAGTTCGCGTTGCGATTTATTCCAAGTTCGTTGCGATAGTCGAAGTTCGCGTTGCGATTTATTCTAAGTTCATTGCGATAGTTGAAGTTCGCGTTGTGATTTATTCCAAGTTCGTTACGATAGTCCAAAATCGCAACGACTGGTGGTATTGCATTTGTTTCTTAAGAATTTTCTCTAAAAAGATAGTATTCGTGCGGACGTGTCGAAGACACGTATTACCACAACCACGACCACGACCACGAGACGGACGGCGGCGGCGGCGGCACGTGAGAGTCCCCCTTGTTCTCTATCACTCAACAAGGAAGTGGGAAAGACAAGACTTAAATACCATTCCCAATAGTGTTTCCAATACTATGTGGGATTGAGCATTACCAACACTTGTTCCCAATACTATGTGGAATTGAGCCTTAAATAGTGATATTATTTGTGAATTATAGTTAATGACTTTAGTATTTGTATGAAAAGTATTTGTGGTTCGTTTAGTTTTCATGCAATTCTAATTTATTTTCAATTGATTGTAATTGCATGATAACAATTTTTTTATTCTCGTGAGTGATGCACTTTTTTTTAATGTTTTGCTTAAAATTACAATAATTGTGATTGATTGTAGATTGACTTTTAATTATGACATATTTAATCGTATAATACTAATGCAATTGGTTGCTGATTCAGTTGTTTTAAGGTGCATGATTGTTAATTGTTTCCTGAATAATCACATAGTATTGGAAACAAGTGTTGGTAATGCTCAATCCCACATAGTATTGGAAACACTATTGAGAATGGTATTTAAGGCTTGGCTTTCTCACTTCCTTGTTGAGTGATAGAGAACAAAGGGGACTCTCGCACGCCGCCGCCGTCCGTCTCGTCTCGTCTCGGGTCGTGGTCGTGGTAATACGTGTCTTCGACACGTACGCGCGAATACTATCTTTTTAGAGAAAATTCTTAAGAAACAAATGCAATACCACCAGTCGTTGCAAATTTGGAATAAATCGCAACGCGAACTTCGACTATCGCAACGAATTTGGAAAAAATCGCAACGCGAACTTCGACTATCGCAACGAATTTGGAAAAAATCGCAACGCGAACTTCGACTATCGCAACGAATTTGGAATAAATCGCAACGCGAACTTCGACTATCGCAAATCAGTTTCCAGATTCGCAACGCGAACTTGGACTATCGCAATGCGAATATGTAAATCGCAATGTGATATTCGAAGTTCGCGTTGCGAATCTGGAAACTTGATTTGCGATACCGGAGATCGCGTTGCGAATTATCGATCGCATTGCGATTTAGTTGGTCATTTTGACAAATCCAAAAAAAGTTGGTTAAAATCGTATATTATAAGACATTTTTTGTCACTGAGGTTATTTTCTCTTATGTTAAACACGTATATATAATTGAAAATAATAGCGACAATGCCTTTATTCAATAAAATCGGTAAATAAAAGTATTATTACAATCATCATATGATTGGTCTTTGGGCATACTCTAACATTTCTAACATAGAATATGAACAAGAAAAAGCAAATCTGTATAACTGAAGGGTTTCTTCCCAAAGGTAATCAGCAGTCCTTTCAAAGCTGTATAACTTAAGGTTTCTGAATGGAGTTGTTGTTTCAAGCTGCATCTAAATATGTTGTGTGTTGGTTTTTCATTACTTGGAGTGTCCATTTATTCTTTCATGTTTCTTTTCATTTTCTAGCTAAGAAGAATGTGTGTTTCTTCTCCTGAGAATTTGCAGGTTTCACTCTGAGATACAGGAATATTCAGCTTTCTGGGATTAATATGTTGATAATGACTAATTAACTTCAGTAAATTCCTATAAAACTCTTTCACTTATTAGTATTATTTTTTTCTTCTTCTTAAGAATTGATGGTTTGTGATAACAAAATTGGGATCAGACGGTAGTGATGCTGTTGATAGTGATTTTTAATGGCTGCATACGCACCGTTTCAGATACAGATGATAGGGAGAAAAGAAAGAGTAAATGTTAAGAATCAAATCCATATGCCAATTCAAAGTTGTTTTGGTCAATTTTGTTATCTTCTTTTTTTTCCCTTTTGTACTATTAATTCTAATCATACAGTACTTTTGGTTTCGGGTTCGATTTCATCCTTTTCTACTATACTAAGAAAGTGCGACACTGAACCGCAAACTAAGCATTTTCTAAAGGAGGAAAGAAAGTTGAAAGCTATCTAACATTTAAAGCTAGGATTCAAAAAGAATGCCCTATATTCTGTTCTATGATTTATTCCTGGTTTGAAATCTTAGAGGGATTGACCCTTTAAGTTGAAAGGTAGGGTATATGTACCATTGCAGACCAATGTTACAATCGACCGAGTTAAAATTACCGAGCAAGAGCTTGAGAATGACCTTATGGTATGTAAAGTTGAGGTACTAAGTTCCACCAGGGTTTCAAATCACGGTCGCGTTTTCGGTTATTTCGGATTTACCGTGATTGTGGCCGTCGCGGGTAACTCGGACAGCGGCGAAACCGCTATATCGTGGCTGAAATCGCGGTCGCGGACTGTTTTTTAAAACCCTGAGTTCAACATAGAGCTTGTTTGGTATAAAGTATCTTTGGTGGATAGCCTGTATTGTTTTTTTAATGATATTTTTTCTATGAAGTTTTAGAGTCATCTTTCATGATCTTATACATAGATACAAGTCCATATAATGATACTAAACTGATTTCGAATTTTTGATCTTGCGAGGATTGCATTAGCTTTATCTATTAAGCAAGTTTCCCTCCACTTTGTTTGCAGATACTTGTTGCTATAATGTGAACCTGATTTCCATCAACCCAGGGATTGCTACTTTAGTCAACCTTAACTACAAGCTAAATCATCAAAGAAGACCTTTCTTGTTTTCTTCGGTATCGGTAGTTCTCGTCGATTATGTGCCATTTGATGTAGAACTTGTGAAGCTAATTCATGCACGATGTTCTCCTCCATTTTCGGATAGGTTGCAGTTGTTATACTAGAGTGCATTTTGTGGAGTGAATACTTTTAGTCAATTACAGATATATTTAATATGTTAATAGTTGTTGCACGAATATCCCGTACCTACATAGTTTAACCTATATCACCAGTAACTAAGCTTATGTTTGCTCTGACACTGACCGAAAAACGCCTCCAGATTATCGTGAAGCTGTGGTTTAAACGGCTAAAGTTTGTTGGCCGTACTTCGATCCCGAGTATGAGAACCTGAGTGTCAGAATCAATCCTCCAAGGTTAAGTCTCTTTATTCACATGCTTGTTTTTCTTTTTCCACTATCAATATTTGTTCCAAAGCAAGAAACTACATTCAATCACTATAGTTCCTTGAATTTACAGTTTGCAGAAATACATATTGATAAATTTTATGTTACCAAACTGTATTTCCGTGGTATAAGGGGTTTTCTTTTTTCATACCAAAAGACAGACACAGACTATTTGTGAAGAGTTTCAGACACATTTAGTAGTGAACATCTTTGTATAGTTGTAACTCTGTCTCTCGTACCTTTTCCGGCAGGGTGTCCGTTGATAACACGAGTTGCCGTGACTATACTATTGTAAAGGTAATTTTTCATTGCAAAACAAATCTAATGTCTCACGTGCAAAATCGAACATTTTTAAAACAATATGTCATTTTGCTGTAATAATTATGTTGGCATGCAATTACAGTTTAAATCATATATGCTCTGAACGGTTTATAATCATTTTGATGGTATTTATGTAAATTATGGTATTGTTGTTTCAATAAAAGTTTTAAATTTTATGGGATTTTGTAAAAGTAAGCGTTTTAAAAAGTCAATGTGACACCTCGTATTCGTATCCGAGTCAGATACGGGTTGGGGGTGTTACAAGCTACATCCAGGAAAGCCTTAGTCATTGTGCCATCTCAGCGACAAAACAAGAGTCAATCCACACCAAAGCTAAGCATATTGTTTACTTTGATGATATTCTTATATACTGACCTTCACTTGATTTTCATCTCTCCCATTTCTGCTCGGTTCTTGACTTTCTCTGATGAGAACACTTTTATATTGATATGGACAAGTACTTATTTTGTAAGCTTATCTTTTAGGCTTTATAATAAGTGCACATGGAATCCATGTCGATGTTGAAAACATAAAGGCAATTCAAGAATGATCGACGCTATCTTCCATAACTAAGGTAAGATCTTTTTTACATCCGCTTTGTCAAGGATTTCTCTACCATTGATGCACCTTTAACGAAAATCACCAAACATTTTGAATTCAAATGGGGACCACAATAATAAGAACCATTAAAACTTCTTAAAGGTATGTTTTGTTCTGCCTCTATTTTTCATCTTCTCAATTGTTCTAACACTTTTGAGCTAGAATGTGATACTTCAGGTATAGGCATAGGCACAATTCTTATGCAGTAAAGAAAACCTATTGTTTACTTTAGCGAGAAATTAAAAGCTACATAATTGAATTACTATACCTATGACAAATAACTTCTGGCATTAGTTCATGCACTTGAAGTATGGAAACTAATCATAACCATACCAATGGCTCCTGAAGTCATGCCTAAAGGACCTATCACTCGTGCAAAGGTAAAATAATTCAATGAAGTACTTTCTCATAAGTGCATTCATGCTTTTAAATCTTTTAATGAGAAATAACCAATAGATAATATGTTGTTCAATATATTACATGTTGATTATTAAATAACCTATACTACACATCTTTATCTTATACACATTAATATAGTTTATGTATTTAACTTATTCTTTATGTTTTAAGTGTAGGTACATTCGGCCACAACTTGGGAGCTATCTTGGAGCTAAATGGTGAAAGTAACATCAAGGAAACTTACATGGGGACATTTAGGAGAACATAAGGAACATTTGGTGAAAAGTTGTCTGAGACCCATGAGCTCATAGCTGAATTGAGCTGAGGATTTGAACTACAAGATGACTTCAGCTTAGCTGGGGAGCTGCACCATCATCATCACCACTTAGGACACTTCAAATATTTCCTAAGTCAATTTTTATGAAATCTCACATTTTCGTGAATAGTTGCCAACTCAAGAGGTACCTTTCCACAAGGAGCTGCCATAATGTTCATCATGTTACAACTCATATATGGCCAGCTCACCTCCAGCTCATTCACCTTGGAACTAGCTCAAGCATGAAAGGTTACCTTCCAAAAATTATGACCTTTCATGAATGATGCTGCCCATTAAGATGCCCTTTCATCAAGGTGCACGTTGGTGAAACGATTCCACCCATTGGAGGCCTAAATCATGAAGAGACATGAGACAAGCACCATGCCTATTCAGCCACCTCCCACATGTCTTGCACAAGAAGGTAACTTTTTCGCCAAAATGAACAAACATGTTACCATTTGGCCAAGGGAGATGTATCTTCATCATAACCGAAACATCAATACCCCTTTGAAGAGATAGTTGAACCATCACCAAGCTAAGGGACTCATCTTTTTATTTAAATCATTATGTATTTTCAATTAAAGTAATGTACTTGCCGAATCACTAGATGACTATTCGGCCAAGCCCTCTAATTTCTTATAAATTGAGAGTCTCGCTTTCATTTGTGATCATCTCATTTCATAATATAAACAACCTTTGTGAGTTAAATCTCTCTTCAAAGTTCTTTGAGAACTTTATCGATTAAGTAAGTATATTTCTTATACTTGTGGTGTCATTCATTCACCTTGATTCCTAAATTCCTAGATTTTATATCTAGTGGGTTGAAGACACCATTACCACCTTCAAGCAAGTTTATGAAGATCAGGGTTGTGCTCTCTAGCATAGATTCTTCTTTGGCGTGTTTGAGATACATCATCATCATACAACATATGCACCATCAATTATCTTCCATCAAGACCAACAACATCTTCATTTATAATTCTGCATCCAACTCTTTTCATCTATTTAATTCCATTACTTATATTACCTATCCTTTCTTATATAATTACTAATTACATCTCTTTATTATATTTGTTGCAACCATACTTATAATTCAAGGGCATTACTACTTGTCATTCCTAGATCGGGACAACAATAAGGCTATCTACTCACTTCCATTGAAGAGTGTAAATGAGCCTACATCAGAAACACTATCTTCTTCCTACAAAGTTTATCATACACACTAACCATGAATTCTTTAAGTGGTTAAAAGAATGAGGTAAGAAAAACATAGTAGAAGATGCACTATCCCGAAGGTACACTCTTACCTATCAAACACGTACTACTATTCCAAGAATTGAACATATTAAATATGTACATCAAGATGACTTGGAGAATTCTGATATATATATCCATTATTTTAATGAGTTTTATTTTTTAGATGAGTTTTTGTTTCAATCGAATAGGTTATGCAATCAACAAAGCTTCTCACAAGAATTCTCAACTCATGAACCATACTTAGGAGACTTCATGAATTAACGAACTGATTGACAAGATTTTTAAACACTCTTTCTCGCTACACAAGAGTAAAACCATGGAAAGGACATATAAGGCAATCACAAAGAAAACCAATAGTGGTCGACCATGTTCAATTTCAACTGAAACAGCAAATTTCAAAACATATGTTCAAAAGAGGATTTCAATACAATAAGAATTTGATTCCGAAAGGAAGAAACCTCTACTAAAGCACATAACGACACATCAACTTGATACGGGTAAGTATTTCACAAGTTTTCCTTCCACATATCTAATTCTCTTTCTCTTGAATTTTCAGATTCATGGACGAATTCTTTTGAGGAGAGGGGGAATGATATATGTACCAGACTCCATAATGATTACAATGCATGCTTGTTTGGACTATTGATTCTATTCTAACATATCAGAAGAACAAAGTCTCAAAGATTTAAAACATATCTACTTGGTAAGTATAATGTAAGTGAATTCTTAAAAGGCTCTAATGTTTCTCCCTTTGATGTTTCAGATTCGAGGTTGAATCCTTTTGAAGAGAGGGAGGATGCTACATTCATAAAAAGGTTCACATTAAATGAAAATGGATTAAAGCTTCTAAGTGATCCACACGATAAAGAATTGGAAAAGAAGAACAACAGAGCACCATACTTGAGACTGCTTATTGAATGAGATCCTAATGTTATTTGGTCAACATGTCTTATGGAATTATGACCGACTATCTCTTATATTTCCAAAAATTATTGAATCGTCTCAATTCGATATCGAGAACTCAAGATATGTATATTTTAATGAAGCTAGCGCAAGCAGAAAATCCTATACAAGATCAATACGAAATTTTTATAAATATTACGAAATTTCAATATTTTCATTGATTTTTTTGTAATATAATTTAATATTGAATGATACATTATCTTTTAGGATTATATTTATTATTTTATTAGGAATTAATATAAATTTAAAACAATTATCTTTAGTTTATTGCTATTAGGTCATCTTTATTTATTACATAGTTATGTTACAAATAAGGATTCCTCCTCATTTATATAAAAGGAGGCTCCTCCCACCTTTGTAAACACGTCACATTTTCTTTGAATAATAATACAATGTGAGTATGTTTTTGCAAGAGTTGATTGCCTTGTGCATTCGAAGCATCTTTTCCTTTAAGTTATTATATGTTCTTGACAGAGAGAACTTCACACTCCGGTTTGCCTTCTCATTATGATTAGGAGGGCAGGTTAGAGTCATATTGCTCAGTTTTCCTTTTGATTGTGATTAGGACGGTTTGGTAAGACATATCCATCTATATTCCACCTCTATAATCTATTATCGTCTTCCTCCATCATCACACCACCATCATTACCAAAGCCCTAAGTTTGCGTTAAGCTGTATACTTATGAGGGGAAATTTTCAAATCTCTTTTTACGAAGATTTGACTGTCATCCAATGCACTTATTTTAGAAGGTGAAAGTCTGGAATGTATTTTTGATCTCTGATGTATTCTGCAAGTGCAAGAAACTTCCAAGAAACTCCCCCTTGCTATTCATGCATGCTTCAAAAGATGAATGAATGGTCTTGGTGAATGAATGATCCTTGAATCTTCCCACCTCTTCATGAATGTACACGTGTTATCCTAAGTTTCTTTATTTCAAGCTTGATGTGGCCAAACATGTAGGATTAATCTAGGACATAATTTATGAACAAAAAAAATCATATGAATAATAGGTGAAAATAACATATAAATGTGACATAACTATGGGAACTGGAAAATTTGACAATAATAAAATTATAAGAAACATGTAGCACCAAATAAATTAAAACGTCCATTTTTCATTCAAATATGTTTACTTAAAACAAATTACATGGATTACATGGTACAATTCCATCGTTCAAAGCTTGTTCAATGTCCCAATGTTTTCATTTAATCCAATGAGAGCTTCTTTCAATTATTTAGCTCTTGCTCATGTAATCAGCCTTTGTGAAAATTGGATCCATGCTTGTACCATTCCCCTATTTCTTTAAAGTGATTTGTCCCTAAATGGTCACCTACATCATAAGAAAACAAATCATATATGTTATAGCTTGTACTGATGTTATACTTACTTTTCAATTTGTTTGCATTATCATTAATCCTTTCAAGACCTTGGAAAATACCATCTCATCGGGACAATAACTTCAATCTTCATTGAGCGAGAAATTGTTCCTTACACATGTGTATCCAAACACAATTTCCAAGCTAAAAAATGACTTGCTTGTGTCCCTTGTTTGCTTTGTTGACATATTGCTCAATTCTTCTTTCAATATTTTTCTTCTCCTGTCGATGTAGAATCCTCACAAATACTGACTTCTTCTTGTAATTTACATGCATAAACGTGTTAATGGTAAACAAATTAAATCAAGTGGAGTTAATGGAATAAACCATAAACATCTCTAACGGTGTATAACACCCAAAATTTTGGGCTAGTAGTTTGGGGTTTACCCGAGAGGTAAGTAGACCTCGTGAAATACATAATCAAAGTAGTTAGACCATGTTAGACATAATTGGGTTGTAATTAGGCCATGTTAGACATAAAAGAGAATTTTTTATTATAAGACAAAATGTGAAGGACCAAAAGTGTGATACTCCCATTTGTGAAAAGATGAGGGTTTTATATCCTCCTTCATCTTCTTCTCTTCATTTTCTTATTCTCCATCTTCTTCTTCAACTTCATGGATCAAAGATGATAATGGTAATGACTTCTTCCATATTCCATCTAGCTTTAAATTAGTATTTAAGTCTTCTAGCAAAATTGCTTAAGGATTTAGAGCCTTATTTTTCTTGTAAGCTATAGAAAATAGGTATAGATAGCTCAAAGGTAAATGGAGAGGAGAAAATTTGTGTAGATGAAGAAAGGATCTTTATTTCAGATTTCAAAGCTAAGGTAGTCTAATTCTAATCCTTTTTTGTGTTATGAAACTCCTAACAATGATGCCTTTTTGGGGATTTAAGAGTATTTGAGGGTGATAAGTGCTTAATTTAGTTAATATTTTACTTTTAAAATACTCCTTAATCATTGATTTTATGGCTTATTTGTTCATTTTAATTCATTTTCTGTGCTGGACGTAAGATTCTAGAAATTGCATTAAAAGGAAGGCATTCTGCAATTTTTTATTATTTGGTCACGGCTGGAGACATGGGCACGACTCTGGGCATGACACAGTCTGACGTGGCAGTTTCTAGAAGATCCAGTTAGCGTTTCTAGAAGCACGAATGGATTGGCAACACGTTTATGAAATTCAAATTTGAATTAAACTCAAATTTTAGGATAATATTTTAAACATTATATTTTATCTTTGTTTTAGGTATTTTAGTTTTAGTATTTTAATTATGATTTGGAATATTATTATTTTTTTAGGTATTTTAGTTTAAATAGTCTTAAGTGTTTTAATTAGGATTTAAGATGTTTTAGCTTGTTTTTAGGAATTTGAAGGCTACAAATACCCTCTCAGGGTAAGCCTAGAAACATATCTCTTTCATCTGAGAATAAAATCTTCTTTTTCTCTTTATCTTTCTCTCTATTTTTTGCATACTTTCCAATTATGCTAAGTATGACTTTGGTCATGGTTAGCTAATTTTATTTCAAGCCGAAGACTAAAACGAAGGCTCAATTCAAAATGTGAGATTTGTAAGGTACTTAAATCACTTCTGATTTTTCTCTCTGTTTTCGAGCTTACTTTTCAAATCAAAATGATTTTGACATTGGTCCGGATATTGTTATGGTTAACGTTTGAAGAAGGATTTGCTTATTAAAACATATTCGACTGACCTAGAACACACTTAGCAAAATTATTTGCTAAGAGGAAATTGAGATCGGAATCAGTTGTTGTTGAAAATACACAATTCGAGTTGGCAACGAAGAATTGTCCTTGTAAGCTGGCATGAATCTTGAAGTAAAAATATGTTTCGATGATCCAAGGAACTTGAGGCGAAGCTGAAGTCTAAGGCTAGTTTCACAATAAGTTTTCTTTATCTCAATTCAGTTATTTTATTTATTTATTTGTTTATTTATTTTTATTTAATTATACTTCTTTAAATGATTTAAAACCCCCTTTTATATTTATTACTATTTTTAATTCATGATTTATTATTTTATTATTTTTACTCTTTATTTATTAAAGAAGCCGAAAATATTTTGATAGCAAAACGACGGTTATCAAATTGGCGTTGTTGATTGACCCTGCTTCTCTATACTACATGTGGATCGATCCTGCTTCTCTATACTACTTTTTCCTTTCTATTTATTAAAGAAGCCAAAATTATTTTGATAGCAAAACGACGGTTATCAAATTGGCGCTGTTGCCGGGGACTAACGGTAAGTACGGATTTATTTTTCTAGTTTTTGATTTATGACCTGAAGTAACACATATGAATTAGTAGATCTAGATCCAGAGATCGAAGCACGAGCACGAAGAATCCACGTACAAATGCTTCGTGAAAAGAGAAAAAGACAAGAAGAACAAGAGCAGAGTTCAGATCCAGAGATAGACTCTGAAGCAGACGCATACAACATCCCGATGGCAGAAGAAGAATAAATTATCCGAGAACTAGCCACGGCTCCTATCACTCAAACGCCATTATGCATCAATTTTCCTAGTGGCGGGACTCCGTTTCAATTAAAGACAGAACTCATTCATCTTCTTCCCACTTTCCACGACTTTCCCACTGAAGATCCGTACAAACACTTGTTGGAATTCCACATGGTTTGCATTAGCATGAAACCACAGGGAGTTACTGAAGATCAAATTAAATTGAGAGCTTTCTCTTTCTCTCTAGCCGACTTGGCTAAAGATTGGTTATTTTATTTACCTCTAAAATCAGTTAATTCATGGACTGGCATGAATCAAATTTTTCTTGACAGGTTCTTTCCAGCTGCTAAAGCAAATGAGTTACGAAGGAGCATTCATTCCATTCAACAAAAGACCGAAGAAAATCTTTATGACTATTGGGAACGATTTAAAAAGCTTTGCGCATGTTGTCCGCAACACGGATTAAGTGAGAAAACGTTAATTCAATACTTTTATGAAGGCCTTTTACCAATGGAGATGAAAATGGTAGATGCCGCCAGTAGAGGATCATTAGTCAACATGACTCGAACAATAGCAAGGGAATTGATTTCAACCATGGCAACCAACTCTCAACAGTTTTCAAGTGAACCCAGCCAACGGGTTCACGAGATAAGTACATTTTGTCTTGAAAATAAGTTAGATAAATTAACTGAGTTAATTCACTTGTTTCAGGAAAATCTAGAGCAACAAGAGCATGTGGAATACGCACAAAGCTAGACCATCCGATTGATTGCTGCCCACTGATACATGAAGGAGGCAATGTAGAAATCAATGTAGTGCAGAACTTTCTAGGTCCTTCACAAAGACAATACAACCCATACAGTAATACTTACAATCCAGGATGGCGAGACCACCCAAACTTCAACTATGTGGCAAATCAAAGACCAACTTATCAACCAAGGCCTCCTCCTCAAACGTAAAGCTCATCATTGGAGGAACTCATAGGAAAGTTAGTAATTTCACAAGAACAGTTCATTGTATCCAAAAAAAAATTCCAAAGCCGAACCAAAATACATCTTCAATAGTTAGATAACCAAGTAAGTAAACTAGCTCAAACTATGGGAAAATTGGAATCACAAGGAAGACTACCTTCTCAAACGGAGTTAAATCCAGAAGAGAATGTTAGTGTCATCACACTCCGAAGTGGAAAGGTTATCTCACCCGATGTTCCAGCAGAAAAAGCCGCACATAAAGAAGAACAAGAGGACACACCACCTTCAGAAATACAAGGTACATCTAATTCACATCTTTCTCTTTCTTATCATGAAATCACACCACCACCCTTCCCATCAAGGTTGATGAAGCGTGATAAAAGGCTGAAGAAAAGGAGATCTTAGAGGTGTTGCAAAAAGTTCAAGCCAACATACCTCTTCTTGAAGTAATTCGACAAGTACCAAGGTATGCTCGATTTTTAAAAGAACTTTGCACTACAAAGAGGAAAATAATGGGGCACGAAAAAGTAAATTTGGGAGAATATGTCTCTCAATTTTTCAACGAAAGCTCCCACCTAAAATGAAGGATCAAGGTATGTTCGCTATACCTTGCAAAATAGGTGATTTTAAAATTAAACGTGCAATGTGTGACTTAGGAGCTTCAATTAATATGCCATTTTCTATATATAAAATGATTACTAACGAACCTTTGAAGGAAACATGAATAACCATACAGTTGACTGATCGATATGTTATCTATCCAGTGGGAGTAATGGAAAACGTCTTGGTAAAGTGATGTATTATTTTTTCCTACAAATTTCTATGTCATTAACATGGAACATGACAGGTCGAATACTTATTCCAAAGTACTCTTAGGTTGACCCTTCCTAAGCACATCACATACAAAGATCGATGTTAAAAATGGTATACTAACAATGGAATTTGATGGTGAGATCATTGAATTTGATGTTTGCAAAGCAATGAAATGACCTGATCATGTTGAAAGAATTAATTCTGTTGATATTATAGATCCTTTAATTGATGAATATATTAAATCTAATTTTTCTTATTATTTTTTTAAGGATCCTGAACTTTTCTATGAAGAGGAAGAAAGGGAGTTTAAAAATATTAATTCAATCAATTCTAATTTATCTTTATCTTCCTCTAAAACTAAAATTTTACCTTATGTTTTGCAAGCACCTGAGGTAGAATTAAAGCAACTACTGGAACATTTGAAATATGTCTTTTTGGGCGAAAATGAAACCTTATCGATGATCATCTCAAGTAAATTGTCCGAAGGAGAAGAGGAAGCTTTGGTAGAAGTGTTATGCTCTCACAAATAAGCCATAGGATGGACCATTGCCGACATTAAAAGATTACGTCCCTCTACTTCCTTGGATAAGATCAAAGTTGAAGAAGGAGCAAATCCAACACGAGAAGGACAACGTCGATTAAATCCACCGATGATGGAAGTAGTGAAGAAGAAAATTCAGAAACTCCTTGATGCTGATGTAATATATTCGATATTGGATAGTAATTGGGTAAGTCCGATTCATGTGGTTCCCAAGAAAATGGGAGTCACAGTGGTCGAAAATCAAGAGGGGAGTTAGTGCCAACAAGAATTCAAAATGGATGGAAAATTTGTATTGATTACAGGAAGTTGAACTCACTTACTCGAAAAGATCATTTTGCTCTTCCTTTTAGAGACCAAATGATTGAAAGATTAGATGGGAAAACTCATTATTGTTGCCTTGATGGTTTTTCAGGTTTTTTCCAAATCCTAGTAGCGCCAGAGGATCAAGAAAAAATGACTTTTACTTCTCCCTTCGGTACATTTGAATATAGACGAATGCCCTTTGGTCTTTGTAACGCGTTGACCACCTTCCAAAGATTCATGTTAAGTATATTTTCTGACTATGTGGATAAAGGAATTGAAGTCTTCATAGATGACTTCATGGTTTATGGTAACTCTTTTAATGAATGTCTTATAATTTAACTAATGAGCTTAAAAGATGCTTAGAATATAACATTGTTTTGAACTATGAAAAATATCATTTTATGGTTGATAAAGGTTTAATTTTAGATCATATTGTTTCCTCAAAAGGGATTGCGGTTGATAAAGCTAAAATAGATGTTGTATGCTCACTTCCTTACCCCACAACTGTGAGGGAAATTCGTTCTTTTCTTGGCCATACAGGTTTTTACCACAGGTTTATTAAGGAGTTTTCGAAGATAGCACAAACTTTATGCAATCTACTTATAAAAGATCAAGACTTTGACTTTAATTCAAACCGCCAAATTGTTCAACCGCCAAATTAGAATTATCCCTTTGAACTTATGTGTGACGCATCAGATACTATCATTGGAGCCGTTCTCGGCCAGAAAATAGGGAAAGAACCACATGTCATAGCCTATTCATCCCAAACTTTGGACTAAGCTCAGAAAAATTATTCGACTACGGAAAAAGAACTTTTTGCTATAATTTTTGCTTTAGAAACATTTAGATCTTATTTGCTTGGAACTAAAATTACTTTTTTTTCTGACCATGCAGCTATAAGGTATTTGTTGAGCAAAAAGGAAACAAAATCGAGGCTTATCCGATGGATCCTTCTTTTACAAGAATTTAACTTGAAATCAAAGAAAAAAAAGGGATACGAAAATCTGGTAGCGGATCACTTGAGCTGAATTCCCCTTTCCACATCCGACTCACCACTTAGAGAAGAATTTCCTGAAGAAAATTGATGGTGGCGCAAAGCATAACTCCATGGTTTGCGGCATGGTTAATTATTTGGCCACATGTAAGTTACCATTAGATTTGTCGAGAGTTGAAATCAATCGAATTAAGCAAAAATCCCGTTACTATATTTGGGACGATCCTTATTTATGGAAGCACTACTCGGATCAGGTAATTTAGCGATGTATTGCCGAAAGTGAGGTAAATTCAATTTTGCAATTTTGTCATTCTTACTCTTGTGGTGGTCATTTTGGGCCAAAACGTACAACCCATAAAATTCTTGAATGCGGTTTCTGTTGGCCTAACATCTTTCAAGATTCTTATCTATTTTGTAAAACTTGTGAAAGATGTCAATGTACAGGTAATTTAAGCCGTAGGAATCAAATGCCGCTTAATTCTATACAAGTTTGTGAAATTTTTGATGTTTGGGGAATCGATTATATGGGTCCTTTTACTTCGTCATTTGGAAATACTTATATTATTTCAGCTGTATATTATGTTTCTAAATGGGTGGAAGCTAAAGCCACTTGGAATAATGATACTAAAACTACAATTAATTTTTTGAAAAATATTTTTTCCAGGTTTGGCACGCCACGAGCTATAATAAGCGACAGAGGAACACATTTCATCAACCGAGTAATTGAGTCACTAATGAAGAAATTTGGAGTAACTCAAAGAATTGCTACCGCTTACTATCCACAAACAAATGGACATACATAAGTATCAAATCGAGAAATTAAAACAATTCTTGAGAAAATTGTTAAACCAGACCGAAAGGATTGGAGTTTAAAATTAACCGATACACTTTGGGCATATCGAACTGCTTATAAAGGTCCTATTGAGATGTCACCATATCGGTTTGTTTTCGGTAAATAATGACATTTACAGGTCAAGTTAAAACATCGGGATTATTGGGTCGTTAAACAATGTAACATCGACATGGATGCAATTGGTGAAGCTTGAAAATTACACATTCAAGAACTTGAGGAAATCCGAATAAATGTCTATGATAATGCTCGGATATTTAAAGAAAAAAATAAAAGAAGTTCATGATAGTAGAATTTATTTTAAAACTTTTTTTGTCAGTCAAAAGGTTTTATTATTTAACACCAAATTTAAGCTTTTTGCAGGAAAGCTCAAATCAAAATGGCTCAGACTGTTTATAGTAACTCAAGTATTTCCTCATGGTGCTATTGAAGTTGAAGATAACTCAGGAGTTCGATTTAAAGTTAACAGTCAAAGATTGAAGCCGTATTATGAAAATGCTCTGGTTGGTCTAATCGAAAAAATCAATTTAGAGGAACCCACACTTTGACAAATCAGGTCGTCGAGCTAACGACGTTAAACAAAAACGCTTGATGGGAGGCAACTCATTTCGTTATATTTTTGTTTTTGTTTTTTTCATTTTATTTTTGTTTTATTTCAGTTTATTTTGAGCGAACTTTATTTTATTTTATTTATTTTATTTTCAGTTATTTTTTTCTCTAAACAGATCCGAATTTTGATCAAATATTTAACGAAAAACAGTGTAGAAAAAATGACTTGGTTCGAACTATGCAGAAAAATTCGAACAGAACAATACAATAAAACTGATTTGGTTCGAACAGTACAAAAAAATACTCATCATATTCGAACAATACAGTTAAAAAAAAAGATTTGGTTCGAACTGTGCAGAAAAGTTCAAACAGAACAATGCATATCAGATTTTCTACTCTACAACAGCTCATCCCGATGTGGCTGCGGTCGCCACTAGATTGGGAGTATTCTTTTTCCCTCTTTTTGTTTTTAATTTTGATATACGTTTTTGGACAAAACAGAATAATTGAGGGGGAGGATAAACATGTTGTCGTAATTTTCCTTGATTTGTTTAATTGTTTGAAATTGAGATATTCTGATATTGATGTGTTGGGATCGTTGGTTGCTAGTCTTGAATTTCGCTTTATACTCTTGCTTCCTTTTTTATTGTGATCATGTATTGATCGAATTTAATTTGCATGATTGGTATAACTGGTGAATTTTTGTTGAGTACTGATATTTCATGCTTTTGTCGATAGAGATGAACTTGACTCAATGCACATAAACTTTTCTTGTGAGATTTGAGCCTAACGAACATACATTTTCTTTCTTGCTCATTGTCTGACTTGTGTGTGCCGAACTAATTAGGATGTTCTAGAACTTGTTATCACAATGCATATCGAGACTACATGTTGAATGTAATGTTTTAATGTGATAGGGGCACCTAGGATAAACCCACTTTTCCCAAATAGCCTACCCATTTATATATCCACTAGGGAACCACATTTGAGCATATTTCTCTTTTTTTATCTTACACCTCATAATTAAACTCGAAGCCTCTCTTTTCACACCCTTACCGAGCCTTGAGATCTTGTATCACTCATGTTCCACAAAAAAAAGAAGTCGAAAAAATTCACTGTTTCATACAAAAAGAAGAAAAAAAGAGGAAAAAATGTTCACTGTTTCAAAAAAAGAAGAAGGAAAATTTGATCGCTTCAATTATCTTTCATCTATTCTTTTTCCTTATTTTATCTTCATTGTGCTTCATGTCGATTCGTGGATTGTTCTTAATTATTTTGATCTCTTGCTTCGGTATTTTAAACCTTTCTTTTTGGCATTTTCCCTACCCTAACCTGAGCCCCATTACACCTTGTTTAAGGCCCCTTGATTATTGTATTATGTTCATTTTTAGTGGTAGAGAATTGATTGGATTCCAAGCTTACGGTAATATTTTGGTTAGTTTCTGTTTGAGCGATTTCATTTACCCCCAAACACTTTGAGCGGATATTTGTGAATCTTTGTGAGGTATTGAGTCATGTTTCATTGAAATTGGTAATTAATTGGGATATCATGTTTACTTTAAATTTTCTTGGTTATGTCTTTGCTTGATTGTAACTTGAATTCAGCAAATGTCATGGACTTAATTCTATTGGAAGTTTGAGGAATAAATTGAAATTGAAGATTACAACTTATGATTTTGATATGTTAATTGAGGAATACTTGAGGATAAGCATTGAATAAGTGAGGGGGAATTTGATAAGTTCTTAATTTAGTTAATATTTTACTTTTAAATAACTCCTTAATCATTGATTTTTGTGGCTTATTTGTTCATTTTATGTACAGGACGTAAGATTCTTGAAATTGCACTAAAAGGAAGGCATTCTACAATTGTTTTATTATTGGGTCACGGCTGGAGACATGGGCATGACACTGGGCATGACACGGTATGACATGGCAATTTCTAAAAGATCCAATTAGCGTTTCTAGAAGCACGAATGGATTGGCATCACATTTCTGAAATTCATATTTGAATTAAACTCAAGTTTTAGGATAATATTTTAAACATTATATTTTATCTTTGTTTTAGGTATTTTAGTTTAAATAGATTTTAGTATTTAAATTAAGTTTTAGAATATTATTTTCATATTTTATCTTTGTTTTAGGTATTTTATTTTAAATAGGTTTTAGTATTTTAATTAGGATTTAGAATATTATTATTTTTTAGGGTTTTTAGTTTAAATAGTTTAAAGTGTTTTAATTAGGATTTAAGATGTTTTAGCTTGTATTTAGGAATTTGAAGGCTATAAATACCCTCTCAGGGTAAGCCTAGAAACAAATTTCTCTCATTTGAGAATAAAATATTATTTTTATCTCTAAATTCTCTATATTTTTTCCATACTTTTCAATTATGCTAAGTATGACTTTGGTCATGCTTATTTAATTTTCTTTCAAGCCGAAGATGAAAGCGAAAGCTCAATTCCAAATGTGAGAATTATAAGGTACTTAAATCACTTTAGATTTTTCTCTTTGTTTTCTGAGCTTACTTTTCAAATCAAAATGATTTCGACATTGGTCTGGATATTGTTAGGTTAATGTTTGAAGAAGAATTTGCTTATTGAAACATATTCGACTTACCTAGAACAAACTTAGCAAAATTGTTTGCTAAGAGGAAACTGAGATCGGAATCTGTTGTTGTTGAAATGACACAATCCGAGTTGGCAGCGAAGAATTGTCCTTATAAGCCGACTTGAATCTTGAAGTAAATATATTTCGGTGATCCGAGGAATTTGAGGCGAAGCTGAAGTCTGAGGCTGCTTTCACAATAAGTTTTCTTTATCTCAATTCAGTTATTTTATTTATTTGATTATTTAATTATACTTCTTTAAATGATTTAAAACACCCTTTTATATTTATTATTATTTTTAATTCATTATTCATTATTTTATTATTTTTCCTTTTTATTTATTATTATCTATTTTATTTTATTAAATCTTTTCAACTTTACTGGAACTCTATCTCTTCCTAAAATCAAGAAACAGTTTTACTAAATCACAAAAACCATAGTCCCTGTGCATCGACCCTGCTTCTCTATACTACCTTTTCCTTTCAATTTATTAAAGAAGCTGAAATTATTTTGATAGCAAATGACAGTTATCAGAGGGTTTTACTTGATTATTGTTTTAGATGACATTTTTAGTGCTAAATGACCCTAAATAAACCATTTAAGCTTTAGAAGTTGATTCAAGACCAAACTAGAGTCTTTGTAAGGATTTTTAAGTCTTTTTCGAGCCTATTTCTAGGTTTTCTAGGTTAGGGTATCGATATTGGATGAACAATATCGATATTGGTTGAATAATATTGATACTGGTTGAATTGGGTCAATTTTTAGGAATTTTATAATGGGAGTATTGTTACTCTAAAAGGGTATCACTATTGCAACCTTGGTATCCATACTGAGGGTAACAGTATCGATAGTTGACCCCAGGGTAACGATATTGCAAGTAGAGTATCGATAGTACCCCTTTTGGATTGTTAGAATTGATCTTGTTAAGTTCTATATGAGAAGGAGTGGGTTAAAACCGAAGTAACCATACTAAACGAAATAGTTTTGAGTATATTCAGTTGAACTCGTATTGAGTAATCATAAATGAAGGATCATTTCAAAATATGTGGCAATGAATGAGATGGTGAATTACATGACTAGCGTGATAGAGGAAAGCGAGTACTACATGAACATCCATAATCAAAGATGTAAAAGTTGCCATACCGGTTTAAGGACAAACCGATGAGAAATGTGAAAAGAGTTACTAGGGAGTCGTTGTCAATAGTCTATTCCCCGAATAAAGTGTTGGGCTAGTTATAATATACACAAAGGGTATCAATAAATATGAATTTCCTTAAGGGAATAGAACACTAAAACACTATTAAGCTATTGCATAACCTTCTAGGAGAGAGAACAAATGAAATAGTAGTAAGTGAGGGAGTGATCTCCCCTACTAGTGTTATAATTGATAATAATGATAAAATAACCTTATGATAATAATAATATGTTTGTGATAACCATGAGAAACTTATAATGTAAAATTCCTATAATACTTTTTACTTGTTTGCCACTTGGGAAACAATGAGGACACCCGAGTTACTTGTGTATGTGACGATCATCCAGTTATCTATGAAATATCAGGATATATCCAAATCAGTGCGAGGGTACTTTAAATGTTATTTGGACGTATGCTCTGATTCTATATGACCTAGAGCCATCCCAAGTACTTTGAGGAGTAGATTAGTCAGGCAAGGTACCGATAATGTGTGACCATAACCTAGCCTAAGGTATTTGGGAGGTGCCGATGCGATATGACCTGGGCCACCTGAGGTACTTAGGATATGTTGATGTTGTGTGACCCAAGTCTTTCCCAAGGTACCTTCAGTAAACAAATATGGGGTGTGAGTTCTGTGATGCTATATGTCCCCAAGCTACACCATGATGTTTACTTGTTGTTGTGTGGTTGTACCTGAAGTCCTTATTAAACTAGGTACTATCATTGTGTGTTGCATGATGATGCATATTAGGATGATACTGAGGTTAAGACCTAGTATATGTTTACTCATGGTGAGGCCCTTAGTAGAGACTAAGGGAAGCGTGAGACTTATATTAAAGATGTAGAACTATCGAGCCTTAAGTAAGTAGCACTTGATTAGGATCATGCTTGTACCTACTACTTATTACCATGTTTTCTAGCATGCTTATGTCTATGTGATTTATATATTGCTCTAGAATAGTGATTATACTACTAGATTTGTAAGCTCAATATCCGAATCTTTCCGTTTGTAGGTAAGAACATCGAGTTGTTCGATGAGTAAAATCGCAGCAGGACTTTCGGTATTCCTCACGTAGTACTTTTTAGTTACTTGTAGTGGGAATATGTATTCATAGGACCCTTATGTATTGGAGATTCTAAACTCAAGTTTTATTATTTTATTTAAATTATATTTTATAGAGCTTCAATTTTAGAAAAAGTATTTTATTACTTTATTTGAGCTATTGATTTTAAATGATGGCTCTGGTTATTGATTTAAAAAATTTCTTAGCCACTTTGGTGATTTTGTGTGACATTTGAATCCTCTAGACTTCATGTCAGATCAAATTAGAGTTATTGTAATGGTATCAGACCTAGGTTGAGTCAGTCCTAGGATCCAATGGTTAGTTATTGTAAGGTGTTAGTGAATACATGCCCCTAGGAACTGAAAGTACTCTTATAAGACTGAAATCCAGATGGTGCTTTCTCTTTGTAACCGTGTTTACAGAAGTGGTGATGGTTTTAGGTTCTGAGCATAGTATCGATGGCAGGATGGAGAGTCTTGTCTCTCATCCTAATTATTTTTAGTGATGAGTTCCTACTTAGGGTATATATTCACAAGGTTTCGATGTTAGTTAGAGTCATTAAAATGACATTCTTTAAATGATTTACTTCCATTCTTTAGGAGGTAATGGACGTCTTCGTTGAGCACTGACTGCTCAACCAGTTGTTCTGAAGATGATAGCACCGATAAAGTCTTTGGTAGAGGAACTAAGGAGGGTTAAGACCGTGAAATTAAATAGTTGAATTGGTGATGACTCGATTTCTATCGATTAAAGGTTGAGAGGAATAATAAGGACTTGAGATAGCTTCATCTTACCTCTGAGGGTGGGCTTGGATGTGTCATTGTTCTAGTCAAGGGTGACGTTATCCACTGGTATGAGAGTGTATAGATAGCATTACAGCCCAAGATTCCTATGTGGGATACATCTTTAAGTAAGTGTAGGGACAACATATCAACAAAGCGTACGAGGATATATTGAAGATGTATTCCTTCTAGTTGGTTAAGGAGATTGTACGATGCTTGAGTACAGTAGAGATTTCTTTTGGTTAACTTGATATATTTCTGAATTGGTTTCAACTGAGTCCTTAAGGTGAATAAGGTCCCTTGAAGGGCTTCATGTAAGTATTCATGCGCAGTTAGCAGCAGACCCACTTATGGTATTCTCAGAGTTGACACGGCAGGCTAGGACTGTGGAGAGGTTGCAAACCATAAGGAAGAGTTTGTAGGGAGAATCAGACAACCCAAGTACTAGGAATTGTGCAGTGGACCTATCTTAGTCAGTGGCAGAGAGGTCCAGAGGTCTGCGTGAGCAGAGGAGAGTGACAACAGCATTGTCACTCCATCCAAGTCAGAGGTCAGATGTAAGGTCTAATAGGAGACCACCAACTTCACTGTTTATGGTGAGATCTAGAGTCTCTGATAGAGTTGTGAGATATCTAGAGTGTGAGCATTACGGAAAAAATATCAAGGAATGCACTTTAAACTCTATAGGAAGTGTTATAGATGTCGGTCCTTAGCGCACATAGTGAGGGACTACCCTAGTATGAAAGATAATGTTTCAACTCGATTCAGGGGAGAACCTAGTAGCTCAACATGGCAGAGATCCATACAAAGAGGTATTAGTTGTATACTTGGATAGGAGAGCAGAGGAGTGGATTGACCAGTTCTAGATTTGACTATGCGCAAGTCAACTTTTTAGATCATAGAGAGGCAGGGTCAGGACGTTGATGTATTAGATGAGATGTCTGGTATGTTTTTAGATACCTTAGTTTTTCAGGTTGTTCCAGAAGATGTAAGTCCATAAATCTTTTTGTGAGGTCAAGTGAACTAGGTAGGAAAAATATATGTGCAGAAGTTCCAGGCGCGAGGATCAAAGTGCCTAGCCTGCGGGCCTTAGTGGAATAGACAAGGTTATCTTAAACATTCTTTGAGTGCTCAAGTCAGGCTCAGTAGTCGACTTGGGTGTCGTGTTAACACAAGAGTTGTTTAGACCTCAGGGTTATGGGCACATATGTACGTGAATAGGTGATTGTCCATTGTTGAGTAAAAGGTTAACTCTAAGAGTTTTTTAACCACAAAATCTTTCACCCTTGTGTGTTACCTATAGAAGCATCCTTGTGGGCTATCAAGTTAGATGTTAGGCTCTGAGGACACCTTCATATTGTTAATTGAGGGTTCGTGTGATCAATCCTATAAATATTTAGTAATCCCAAGTTCAACTTTAGAGGTAGAGACCTCCATGAGAGTGTTAACATTCCCAAGTTACTTTAGGCAGTATAACGACCATATTGGTTGCGAGTAATATCAGGATATATTTTAGCTAGTGCCTAGACACTTCAGTTGCTAACTAGGCATAGATGCCCCAAGTACTTGTGAGGGGTATGTTAGCAAGGTGTACATTTTGATGCAACGGTCCCAAAATTTCACCCTAGGTACTATGGGTATTACAGGTGTTATAGTGAGTTGTGAGTATCGAGGTACAGTGAACCCTCAGATGTCACCATGATGTCTTCTTGCATGAACAACAAGTGAATTAGTTAAGTGGTTCACTATTCACCAGTGATGCGTTTGTGTTGGTATATGAGCACGAGCTATGTACAACATGTAGCAATATGCAGCGTCACATAGTACCATGGATCTTAGTGCTTTAAACTAAAGGATATCAAGTAAGTTAAGCATCATTTGAATAGCGTTAATCATCATTTGAATAGCGTTAATCATCATTGAATAACTTAGTGGTGGTAAGCGATAGTGAGTCCAAGACGTATAGCTTTATAATCCTTAGATCAGGGTGTTATTACCAGAGAACTATGCTTTGTGAGGATACTCTCCAGGAAATCCAGATGTTGCTAGTTTCATTAGGAAAGTGGTTGAGTTTAGTTGGGAGTGCCTTAGATGTATCCAATAGAGTGTATGTGAATAAAAAGACAAGTGAGTAAAAGTCAGCTAGTGTGGATGAGTATAAATCAGAGTTATACAGTACGAACGTAGAGATCGGTGTTAGAAAGTCATGAATTTTCATCATATATTTAGTGGATAACATCGAGGCCATATATGGCGAGTGTTCGTAAGATCTCGATGTGTAGCATGTCAATTTACCTATGTTCAGCAAGTAAAAGAGGTTATATAGTTATGCACTAAGTTAACTAAATTGAGTAAGGTTAGCCAATGAATGGTTTAGTGAGAATAGTTGAACCATGGGGTAACGTTATCCCTTATGAAATGTCCTAAGAATTCAATATTAGGATGACCAAAGTAAGACTAGATGGTTTTGCGCTTCTTGAAGGTTGTTACTTAAGGTTTGACGCATACAACACCCATAGAAAATCGTAGATTGATTTTGCGAGTACCAAGTATAATGTTGGGTTACGGGGATTTCTTGCCAAAGGATCAGGCTGGTAAGAGTCTAGGTGCTTGATGTTAGAGTATGCCCAAAGACCAATCATATGATAATTGTAATAATACATTTATTTACCGATTTTATTGAATAAAGGCATTGCCACTATTATTTCCAGTTATATGTTTATGTTTAACATAAACTGAAAGATAATAAAGTCCATATAATAACATTATTCAAAGATCCATAGTCAAGTATTATTATAGGCATGGACAATAATAATACGCTTAAGACTAACATGTTATTGATTGATGAAACCGAGTTGTCATTGACATAGAGATGTCAGAATTGATGCATGGTTATATTGTTAGAGAACAATGTATTGGATTGACCCATCATGAGCATATGTCTTGGATTATTATGTAACGATCATAACATTGCTCATGGTGATGACTATATGTATGATCCTCACACTTTAGATCAATGTCACACCAACATATATTGTTGTATGTTTTGATATAGTTAAACATGCTCTGTAACTGGTTGCACTATAAAGACTGTTATTGAATATATCTCAATATATGTAGTGGGGTGTGTATGATTAAGATAGGATTTGTCCTTCCTACATAATAGGAAATATATCACAGGCCACTTGATTGAGTGAGACTAGAAATGCATGGCCATGCTCGAATAAGTTGATATGTGATATCACAAATTATTCGTTAATTATAGTCTACTCTAGATATCAAGACACAATAGATGGGTTATACAAGTGTGACTATTCTAAGACTTGTGTCTATTCTAGATACAAAGGACAATATGATGTATTACATAAAATAGTTAATCACGAAGATGATATGTCGAATCATAATTACTTGTAACTTAGGTCACAATGATATATTGCTAGATGTCACTCATTGTATGTAATGTTAGAATTTTTCTAATATTTACTACTAACGTTATAAGAACCTACAGGGTCACACCCTAGGTTTGAAATGAGAAAATATGTACAATTTGTTGTATATTACTATAATATATCTAGAGTTAATATATGTATATTTGATATACATATGATTTTAATTATCTCGAATATAGTAAGCAAACATTAAAAAAATATAATTTTGATTACAACTCTTTTAATTAATATTTAATTGAGAATAATTAAATAATATTTTAAATAAACATTAAAGATTGTAATTCAGATTATAAGTCTTTAATGTATATTTAATTTGAATTAATTAAATAAGATTATTTTATTAATTCAAAATAACTGAAAAATCCCTAGGGTGTTAGGGTAGTTATATATTTAAGTGAGGTAAGGTCTAGCAGCTGACTACGTCAACCGTTTTTCTCAAAACTAATTTTGGGAAAAGTAAATTTTTCTCTCAATCGAGTGAACTAAGTAGAGGTCGATAAGTGTTTTCGTGGAGGCTTACGATTCAAACCGTTCGTGATCACCACTTGTCGCTACTGCCTTCGTTGTTTTTTCAAGGAACCCATTGTAAGTATTTGCATCCTTTCCTCCCCATTTCGGTTTTGTGTACTTGGATCGTTGGTGAGATCGTCAAGTTTTGTTTCTGCTGCGCCGTGGGGTGCACCGAAGGTCCCAACACTTGAGGCTTCTAAATGTTTGACCCAAGAGAAAGTGTTAGTCGATCCAAGTAAATTTTGAGGATGAAATTGCTTTCAGGGAGGGGAGAGTAGTAACACTCCAAATTATGGGCTAGTAGTTTCAAGTTTACCCAAGAGGTAAGTGAATCTCATGAAATTCATAATGGAAGTCATTAGACCAAGTTGGGCTTAATTAGTTTGTAATTAGGCCTAATTAGCCATAAAAGGGAATTTTTTATTATAAGAAAAAAAATGAATGACCAAAAGTGTGATTCTTCAATTTATAAAAAGATAAGGGTTTTATATCCACATTGATATTCTTCTCTTCATTTCCTTATTCTCCATCTTCTTCTTCAAGCTTTGTGGGTAAAAGATGATTATGGTAATGACTTATTCCATATTTCATCTAGCTTTAAATCAGTCTTTAACTCTTCTAGCAACATTATTTAAGGATTTAGAGTTTTACTTATCTTTTTATGCTAGAAAAAATGGGTATAGATTGCTAAAGGCAAATTAAGAGGAGAAAATATATGTGGATGAAGAAAAGAGCTTTATATCAGATTAATAAGCCAAGGTAGTATATTTATAACCCTTTTTGTGTTATGAAACTCCTAAACATGATGCCTTGTTGGGATTTGGGTATTTGAGCATATTTGGGGTTTTACTTATTTTTGGTTTCGATGACGTTTTTAGTGTCAAACTTGTGTTTTTATAGTGCTAAATAACCTTAAATAAACCACTTAAGCTTTAAAAAGTTGATTTGGGACTAAATTAGAGTGTTTATAAGGAATTTTAAGTGTTTCTCGAGCCTATATTTTTTGTTTTCTAGGTTAGGGTATCGATATTGGATGAACATTATCAATACTGGTTGAATTGGGTCGATTTTTGGGCATTTTATAACGGGAGTATCAATACTCTAAGGGGGAGTATCAATATTGAAGTCATGGTATCGATACTAAGGGTAAAAATAACTATACTTGGGGTAAAATTTACAATCCAGTACCCAGTTTTGGTACTAAGTACCGTAAGAGTATCGATATTTGACCCCTGGTATCGATACTGCAAGAAGAGTATTGATACTACCTCTTTTGGATGGTTAAAATTGACCTCATTAAGGCTCATATGAGCTAAGGATGATCCACAATGGTGGAATTTAGTCTGTGTGGGACATAAATGGCCAAAGTGTCCCAGAAAACACTCATAGGAGTGGGTTACAACCAAAGTAACCATACCAGATGAAATACTTTCAAGTATCTTCAATCGAACATGTATTGAGTAATCATGAATGAAGGATCATTCATAAAGATGAGGCAACGAGTGAGATGATAAACGACATGACTAGCATGATAGAGGAAAGTGAGCACTACATGAACATCCATAATCAAAGATATAAGAGTTTTCATATGGGTTTAAGGAAAACTGATGGAAAATGTGATGAGAGCGACTAGGGAGTCATTATTAATGGACTAATCCTCGAATCAAGTGTTGAGATATTTGTAATATACCAAGAGGGTAGTAATAAATATAAATTGCCTTAAGGGCATCAAACACCAAAATACTATCAATTTTTTGTATAACATTCTAGGAGAGAGAACAAACAAAATAGTAGTAAGTGAGGGAATAATATCCCCTACTAGTGTTATAATTGATAATAATGATAAAATAACCTCATGATAATAATAGTATATGTGTGATAACGTAAGAACCTTATAAGGTAATATTCTATAAGACTTATTCTTTGTTTGCCACTCGGGAAATGACGAGGACACCCGCGTTACTTGCATGTGTGATATTCTTCCAATTGTCTAATAAATACCCATATATTTCTAAATCAGTGTGGGCACTATAAACACTATTTAGATGTAGGCTCTGATGCTATGTGACCTAGAGGTGTCCCAAGTACTCTGAGGAGTAGACTAGCCAGGTAAGGTGCCAATGCTGTGTGACCCGGGCCTCACCTGAGGTACTTGGGAGATACTAATGTTGTGTGACCCAGGTCTTGCCCAAGGCACCTGTAGTAAGCAAATAGGGGTGTGATTTCCGTGATGCTATGTGACCTCGAGCTATACCATGATGCTTACTCGTTGTTGTGTAGTTGTACCTAACATCCTTGTGATACCAGATACTATCATTGTGTGTTGCATAATAATGCATATTAGAATGATACTGAGGTCGGAGACCTAGTATACATTTACTCATGGTGAGGCCCTTAGTAAAGACTAAGGGAAGCATGAGACTTACACTAAAGAGGTAGAACTGTCGAGCCGTAGGTAGCACTTGATAGGATTGTGCTTGTATCTACTGTTTATTACCATGTCTTTTAACATGCTTATGTCTATGTGATTCATATACTGTTCTAGATTAGCGATTATATTATTTCTTTGTAAGCTCAATGTTCAGATGTTTCCGTTTGTAGGTTAGTATATCGAGCTGTTCGAGGAGCATCGTCGCAGTAGGACTTCCAGCATTCATTATAGAGTACGGTTTAATTACTTGTAGTTGGTTTGTGCCTTACTTATGTATTTGAGATTGTAAACTCGAGTTGTATTATTTTATTTAAATTATGTGTTGTGGAGCTCCGATTTTATAAAAAAGTATTTTATTATTATATTTGAAATATTGATTTTAAATGATGGCTATGATTATTGATTTGAAAAAATTATTAGCCAATTCGATGGCTCTATGTGACATTCGAATCCTCTGAACTTTGGGTCGGATCAGATTGGGGTATTACACGGTGAGTGCTTAGTAGCTAAATGTAATGAATGATCGTACATAAATTCAACATGCGATAAACATTCTTCCCACGTTTTCAAGTTTTTTCAAATGATGGCTCTTAACAAGGTTGATAGGACCCGATTAACCATATTGGTTGGTCATCTGTTTGTGAGTGACATGTAGATAATAATAATTTGGTGCCAAGTTTGTTCCACAACTTGATATCTCGATCTGACACAATTGTCCTGGGTATCCCATGTAGTCGTATCACTTCCCTAAAAAAACAAGTTAGCTATATTCGAAGCATCATCAGTTTTATTACAAGGCATAAAGTGTGCCATTTTAAAGAACGTGTCGATTATCACAAAAGCTGAGTCCTTTTCATTTCTAGCTTGAAAGGGTCCAAGTACAAAATCCATGGAAATGTCTAACCAAGGTGCTTTGGGAATTGGAAGTGGTGTGTATAATCCATGGAGTTTGAGGAGCGATTTGACCTTCTTGCAAGTGATGCATCTATCACACATCCTCTCAACATCACGTCTCATCTTGAGTTAAAATAAATACTCACGGAGCATGTCCAAAGTCTTTGTTACGCCAAAGTGACCTAAAAGTTCCCCTTCATTCACAATAACATTTCGAATGGATCCTTGAAGAATGCACAATTTGCCTTCTCGAAAGAGGTATCCTTCTTGCTTGTAAAACCTATCAAGAAACCCCTTTACAAAAGCCTTGTAATACTCAACAAAATCAAGATTATTTTCATAAAATTATTTAATATAAGGAAACCAAGTATTTTAGAATCCAAGGTATTAAAGAATACATACCTCCTTGACAACGCATCGGCAACAATATTTTCCTTACCTTTCTTATACTTGATCACATATGAAAATGTTTAAAGGAACTCCACCCAAGTAACATGTCTCTTGTTCAACTTGTTTTGTCCTTTGAGATGCTTTAAGGCTTCAAGATCAGTATGAATTACGAATTCATTGCACCGAAGTTAATGCTACCACATTTCCAATGCTCAAATCAAAGTGTACATCTCCTTGTCATATGTCGGATATTGAGGGTTACACCATTCAATTTCTCATTAAAGTACACAATATTTATTTATATGTTATAAACCCCAAACACTAAACTCAAAATCCCAAATCATAAATCCTAAGTCTCAAACCTCAAATGATAAACCCTAAAACCATAAACTTAAAGCTTAAATCTTAAATCCTAAATCCTAAAATATAACCCTAAAAACAAAAATATTAATATTTTATTGTGAGTTAAATAAATATTTATTAATGTGTTATAAATTTCAATTAAATCGAATTCATTTATTTATTTAAATATAATGGTTATAAATTAGTCTAAAACTTATTAGTTTTAGATAGTGTAAGTGGATCCTAACTTATATATATATATATTAGAAAATCTGAAGATTAGAAAAATAATAGTAAAAATATTATAAAAGCCACGACAGATGCACGAATCAGATACGATAGATACTAAAATCAAATGATTAGCTCAATTGTTCCGCATTCTAATCCATATGATTAGGATGGTAATTAGATTGTAGATTTATATAATTTCAGATATTTAATTTGATTTTTGTGCATTGAGATTATTTAGATGTTAAAATTGTTGTCTATTGTGAATATGGCTACTTATTACATCCAAGACCGGTGAAAAACTTCCCCAATGGCCGCCAGCTTCTCGGGATTGGCATCTCCATGGTTGGGTTTTCTCCACTGGTGGTGCCATCCTGGTGCTTCGATGGTTGCGAACCTCGGCCATTCAAGCGGATTGAAGATCGCTTGGGCATCCAATGTCAATCAGATGTTGCTGAAGCTTCCTTGTAACTTTAATGTGTTAATGTTTTTGAATAATGCAGTGTACAAAAGTTATTCGAATAATGTAGAACGAAAATTATTTGCTGGAATAGAATGAATGCTACAATAGCATGCAAAACGCATGGACTACATGGCAAACACATGGATTTTCATGTGTTACCCAATTTTTTTTTACTTATGATCACTACAATGTTCTCGAATCATACCTTGTTACCCTAATCAAGTTGCTCGAATCATGCCTTGCTACCCTAATAAAGTTGTTCGAATCATGCCCTTCTACATGACACTACAAGTTGTTCTTCGTGCTACTTGATAAAGTTGCTCAAGCCCTGCTAAGTTTCTCAAACCATGCCCTGTTACCTTGATCAAGTTGTTCGATTCACGTTCTGCTACCTTGACACTTCAAGTTGTTGAAGTGTTAGGGTAATAGGGCATGCTCGAGCAACTTGATTAGGGTAACAGGGCATGGTTCGAGCAACTTTATCATGGTAGCAAGGCATAGTTCGAGCAACTTAATTAGGGCAACATGGTATGATTCGAGTAACTTGTAGTGTCCATAAGTAAAAAAAAATTTGGGTAACGCAGGGAAATCAATGCGTTTGCCATGGATGCATCCCGTGTCGCATGATAGTCCATGCATCTTGCATAGTACTATAGAATTCGTCCTATTTCAGCAAATAATTTTCGTTTCACATTATTCGAACAATTTTTTATACTGAATTATTCAAAAAAATTAGCAACCCTAATGCTTCTCTTAGCCCCTCCTGCACTGCATGTTTGCTCATGCTCCTCCCTATTCTCGTTAGTTTCCCTGATGTAATGGCTTTTCTATTCACCAAAATAAAGAAACAAACATTTTTAAAAGGTTTGAACTTATTATAAATATCATTTAAAATGCAATTAGTTTACCCCAAAAAAAACACTCAATTCGTTTGGTTAGGGTTGCACTTATTACAATTACTATTTATGTAGAGTTTTACAGGCTATATGTTATATTTATATATTATATAGAATATACACTTTCAGAATTTTTTTTATTTTTACTCACTTATAATTTATAATTTTATAATTTATGATATATTTTATAATTTTAATAGTGTTTTTTTTAATTTTTAATATATATATATTTTAATTTTTTTAAGAATTTAATATTTATTTTTATGTTTTGCATTTAATTTTTAAATAGTTTTATATTTTAAATTTTAAATTATTTTTAATTTTTAACAACAAATAAATAAACTCCAAAATTTTAAAATAAATTATATAACAACATCAACCCTATATGATTTTTTATTTCAATATCATTATACGAACAATTATCTTCGTCAACTAGTAAAAAACTTTTAAGAAAAAAGAAAATTACTAATTTTTGGATAATGAATTGTTCTGTCAAGTAGAGAATGACATAGGTAAATATTCTAGAAAGTGCATTAAATCTTTCTTTTCTTTTCTTTGAGAAAAATCGTGTCAATATCAAGCTTATATATCCAGACAACTTTAATGGATGTTTTTCTCATCATGTCCGAAAATCCCAATTAAAGGTTAGTGACCAAAAACAAACATATTCATAATTAAACCCTGATTTGTTATGCTGTTAACTTTAAGAATTTATTTGGTTTAGCAATCAAAGTTTGTACTTTTGTAATTTTCAGTTATAATGTGAGAAAACGATAAGAGAATGAATTGAGATAAAATGTAAATAAAGATGGAAAGGAGAGGATAAGGGGGAACATCGAATTTGTCAAAATGATTTGTTATCTAATTTTTCAATTCTCATCTTCTTCTTTTTTTCAATTTCAATTATTTATCTCAATAACTTTTATTTAAAAATATATAAATTATATGGTTAACCATTGATTATTTTAATTTTATCAATCTCATCTTAACCATTTAAATGATATCAATCAATTTATATATCATTAATATTTGATGAAAAAATTAAAATTGATCATGAAATTGATTATTCTTTTAATTTAATTTAATAAATTATCTCTGTTACTAAATAGTTACAACTTACATGTGTCAAATTAGTAAAAATTTAAATTTAACCTAGGACATTGGGGTGAAGAAGGGTTGTTCTAATCACTTGGTCAAATTTCATTTATTTTGACAAAATTTAAATTTAATTCTAATCTTAATCCTAATCGTAGTTAGATAAGAAAAAAAGGGAACTTTAGGAAAATATGAGGAGTCTAGAACCCATGACCTAAAGTCTAAGAATATGAGAGAATAAAGGTAAACATCCTAATCAACCAATCAAATGTGCTTCTATGGCCAAATTTCATATTTAATTTATATAATTACAACATTTTATATATATCTTATCCATATTAATGGTAGCAAAAAATAAAAATAATCAAGTGAAGATTCAAACCTAAGTCAATTAGAGAGTATGAAAACATCTAAGCCGTTGAGACAAATCTAATAATTAATTTATAATTAAATATTATATATATATATATATATTAAATCTTAATTAATACAATATTTAAAATAAAAATGAATTTTATATTTTAAAATTTAAAATTTTAAATTAAATTTAATATTTTTATATATTTATTATATAATAAAAATTATTGATATAATTATAATTAATATAATAAAAATAATTAGAATTATAATCCATCGTCACAGTATACTCTTAAAAGTCACGTATAGTACAATTTGAATAAACTTCGTCGACTTCAAACTTTAAATTTATTGAATATAATTATTAAATATAATTACATGGATGAAAGAAACTTACGCCTCGAGGTTTGATCTAAAATATATTTACCTCTTATAATTTAAAAAATATTTATTTACCCTCGAGATTTGAAGAAGATATTGTCACGGGCCGTGAACTTGGGTATGAAACATTGGTGCAAGTGTCCGACAGGGATGTTTAAGATAGATATCGGGCTTGCCAATATCACCAGACTTGGCCCATCACTTGGAGAATGTTGTGGAGCTCGTTCACATTGGCCGTGTAGAAAAGGAAAGTGTCATCAAATCCTAAGATGCTCACAGAAGCTCGGTAAATATGGCGAGAGACAACAAATCAGGAAGATATTGTGGGGGAATCTTATCATATCCGGTGTGAACACCTATCCAAGGAAAGAATCCTACTAATGGATGTAATTAAGTAGGATTTGGTTGTAATTCCTTGATTTAGGGGATTTGCTATTAATTGGGCATATCTTAGCCATTGATGTAAAACGATCTAGGCCATTGATTGAGAGGAAGCTCAACTATAAATAGAGAGCCTGTCCTCCTCATTTGTATCATCCATTGCATTCATTCTTTTTGGAGAGTAATAAAGCTATGAGACATTTACTCTATACTTTCAATGTTCTTAGTTCTTTATTCTCTTTGTGTTGTTGCCTATCTTGGTGGCCAGGAGTAGCCACACTTATGTTTGCACTTCCACATGATAATCCAACGTGGTGGCTTGGAGTAGCCACGTTGCTGTTAAAGCTTCCGCAATCCTAGAAGTCTTGAGGGCTTGTTTCAAACCTTTGTGAGTTTGCATGCTCACTAGGCTTGGGTAAGGCTTACCTAGTCATAGAGAAGACCAAGAAGCGTCTAAGGCCGCACATCCAGTCAGACCTTAACTCTGATATTCCGATGATTTGGGCTTGAAGGTTCTGAGGGCATGACAAGTGTTCTAAGAGCGAGCCGTTGTGGATAGACAATGATCGTTTCGTCCGTGTTTGGTGGAAGGTGTGAAATCGAGTAAGTTTGATTTACTTACTGTTCATTCAATTTACTTTGGTAATTAAGTTGACAAGGATTTTTGCTCGAGCTAGTCAAGGGTAAATTGAGCTATTCGTGGTAAAGTTAATTGAGATGGGAAAAAAGAGAAAAGGAGTTTTTGCACGCAAAGCCAAAGAGGGCCATGGTAGGAAACAAGAAGAGAGTCCGCTAGGCTCGAGAGCATCATTGGTGTCCAGGCATGGGGATGTCGTGATGAGTTCACAAGAAATGCTTTTGGCGACGAAAGCACACTAGGAGGAGCTAGATCTTAAGGCAGAAAGGCTCGATGGTGGAACCCAAGGCATGTTCGAGTGAGACAATACGTTCACTCATGAATACAAGGAGATTCATGATGGGGAACAAGAAGAGGAACTGACAATCTATGAGAAATGAGCTTATTTGATGGAAGGTTTGGCTTTCCACACTGAGAGACTCATTAAGTTGGAACAGATCTTAACTTTATGGGAAAAGAGGGTCGAGAGACTTTAAAAAGATGAGGAAGAGGCCAAGGAGACCCAGGGTATTATGGAGTCTCGCCTTGATAGATTGGAGTCCATGGAGGACAAGTTCAAGGATGAGACACACCAAGTTCTCAACGAGTTAGAGATGATTCAAGGGAGTAATGCCCATGAGCCGAGGTGATGGCTTTGAGAAGCGAGGTGGATGAGCTCAAGAAGGAGCTACTCATATGTAAGGGAGCAATGAGTGAATAGGGTGCGCTCAAGACCTTCTTGGAAGGACTTAGACCAGGGGTGATGCTCGGGGGAGAGCAAGGTGATACCCATAGACTTTAGGAGGCCATAGTTGTAGCCGAAAAGCTGATTGAGATTATGGGAGAAAGCCAAGTAGCAATGTGTTGTCCAGACCCATGCTCAGGGATAGTGGAAATAGTGGGGGAGACCGAGAAAAAGTGTAACAGGGAAATGGTAAAAGAAGCTCTTCGAATGGACAAGGTGAGCCATTGACTGTTCGTAGCCAAGGAAAGCCATCAGGAAATAATGGCAAGTCTAAGTCCGGTGTGAAGAAGAAGGCAAGAAAGGAAAAGCTGAAGTGCTACTTCTGTGATGGTCCTCACTCGATTAGAGGATGTCCCGAGAAGCGTCTCCTTTCAACCAACATGAAGAGGATGGAAGAAGGAGAAGTAATGGGAATTGGCATGGTCGCAAGTGTTAAAGTTGTCAAGCAAGGGAACATACTTGGTCTGATTGAGGGGATCAGTGTGGCCAAGCAAGGAACAAGACGAGGTGCGACTGTGGATGTTGAGGCAGCTGAACCCATACGAAAGTCCAATGCGATTGCCAGTGTCCAAGTAATCAAGTAGGGAGAAGGACTTGGTGAGGCTACATGTTCCAAAGTAGCTGAATCAAGAAGCAATCATGGTGCAACTACAAATTCTCAAGTAGTCAACCTAGCATCAAAACATGATGAGACTATAAGTTTCAAAGAAGTCGATCACAAGAAGGGACTTGGTGCGATAGCAAGAGATAAAGTCATCAAGCCGATGGTGCAAAATGAGAAAGTTTGCTCATAGTATGCTAGGTTGGAGGCGTGGTCCAAGTTGAGGTGTCTCGGGCATAAAGGGACACTTAAGGAGCATGTGAACCGATTCAGAAAACTCATGCTCAAAGTCTCGAGTTTAACTGAAGAAGATGGGTTCTTCACCTTCATGTTCGGATTGAAGCCATGGGCGAAGAAAATGTTGGAGCGAAGAGAAGTCAAGGAGTTGTCTAAAGCCTTAACAATCGCTGAGTCCATCAAACAATTTGGATTCAAGACGAGAAAGACTTCCAAAGCAAATTCGAAAGCCGAGGGTAGTGGCAAGGGATTCCGTGATGAAGGAAAATCAAAAGATGAGGAATGTTGTTCCTCAAGTGGCAGAGAAAATCCAATCAATGATGAACCAAATGGTGAGTCTGAGGAATATTTGTGCAGACTTGACACAAATTCAAGTGTCAAAGATGCTAATCCGAGGGTAAGAGTCGAGCAAACAAAGGGGAACCAACTTAAGGTGCCAGAAGTGTTGCAAGATTACATAAGGGGAGCCGAGTCATCCAAGGTAATGGATGAGCCTAGGGTCGAGTTGTCCAGAGAAGAGGATGAACCCATGATCGAAAAGGTGTTGATATTTTGCTCAATAAGATTAGTTTAAGCTAAGGCGAGTGGGAGCCATATGCAGAAAGAGTTGTCCATGTCCAAGGAGTTTGCCGAGCATGTTCGTGTAGAGAACATGGCAACAGAGACCATCATAAGAGAAGGGTTGAAGGAGGGGCTTATCGAGGATGTTCAAGTGAAGAACACTCCTTCTAAGACAGGTAGACAAGATTCGAAGGGGGCCAAGACGTCGAGGGACAAGGCAACCATGGAAAACTACCCATTTGCATGGTGGGAAGTGAGCTCTAACCTTCGTGTTAGAAGGGAGGAGGTAAGTAGAGACATCGGAATTTTCTGTGAGAAAGTGTCGATGTATGGTGGTGCAAAGAACTCCAATGACAAGGGTTCAATGCGAGAGTGTCAGACTTCATGGAGTAAGAAGGGCTTATGCAATTTTTTGTAAATGCCAACAAAATCATAGGAGAAGGTACATCTGAACACAATTCTTGTGTTCTTTTGAGTTTGATTTGTTGCCTTTAGTGAGCGTAGGTCGAGCAAGACCTAACATTTTGCACGGAGGGAACAAAGTTTGGAGGGGATTCAAGACTTTCCCACAGGGCCATAAGGGTCCAAGCTGAGGCAAATTAAGACTTGTAGGAAAGGGTTCCTACGACGAAGGTGTACTTATGGGCGTGTTAGCCCATTTCATCACTTGGCGGTAAGAGCCGAAGTAAGCACAACCTTTATGGGGAGGCCGAGTCCTTATAGGGGACATGAGCAAGTGTAGGCGTCGAAAGGCAACCAAGTTGATGTGAAGTATGGCGCGAGGGATCGTGAAGTTACATGCGGCAAAAGGCAAGGCAAGGAGTTCGTATAGGAGGACCGCAATAAGCCAAGGCATTGAGAAGTATCCAAGGTGATGTTGCCCAAGATCGTCGAGTGCAGTGACGAGGGCGTCGCTAAGTTCGGTGCGGGAGAGTGTCATGGGCAGTGAACTTGGGTCCGAGACATTGGTGCAAGTGTCCGACAGGAGGTTCAAGATAAAGTGTCGGGCTTGCCAAGACATTAGTACAAGTATCTGACAGGATGTTCAAGATAGATATCAAGCTTGCCAAGATCACTAGACTTGGCCCATCACTTGGAGAATGTTTTGGAGCCCGTTCACATTGGTCGTGTAGAAACGGAAAGTGGCATCAAATCTGAAGATTCTCTCAGAAGCTCGGTAAGTATGGAAAAAGACAACAAATTAAGAATATATTGTGGGAGAATCTTACCATATCCGGTGTGAACACCTATCCAAGGAAAGAATCCTACTAATGGACGTAATTAGGTAGGATTTGGTTGTAATTCCTTGATTTAGGGGATTTGTTATTAATTGGGCAGATCTTAGCCGTTGATGTAAAACAATCTGAGCCATTGATTGAGAGGAAGCTGAACTATAAATAGAGAGCCTCTCCTCCTCATTTGTATCATCCATTCCATTCATTCTCTTTGGAGAGTAATAAAGCTCTGAAGCATTTACTGTATACTTTCAACGTTCTTACTTCTTAATTCTCTTTGTGCTGTTGCCTATCTTGGTGGCCAGGAGTAGCCACACTTGTGTTTGCACTTCCACACGATAGTCCAACCTTGGTGGCTTGGAGTAGCCATGTTGGTGTTAAAGCTTCCGCAATCCTAGAAGCCTTAAGGGCTTGGTTCCAACCTTTGTGAGTTTGCATGCTCACTAGGCTTGTGTAAGGCTTACTTAGTCGCAAAGAAGACCAAGAAGCGTCTAAGGCCACACGTCTCGTCAGACCTTAACTCTGATATTCCGATGGTTTGGGCTTGAAGGTTATGAGGGCATGACAATATCATCAACCCCTTTAAATGAACTTATTTGAGAATCGTGAGCAGAAGAAGTATCTCCACCACCACACAGCGGACCACACAACAAATTTAAATCAGTATCACTCGCCTCCCTATCAGAATTACCAATAAACTATTTTGTCAGTGATGAGCACCCTTTAGACACATCAACGCTAGCAGGGACTGTGCCAAGATTTTAATTCAATGGGCAAAGTATAATTAACAATAGAAAAATGAGGACAAAATCAAAATTTGAAGGCTTAAATAAGTAATTTTTCCAAAAGTTTTTAATGATAAAAAAATTTTGGGGTGGAGATAGTGGCCCCCACGGTACTATGTACCTCCGTCCTTGGACACTAGGAACAACAGTAATCAGATAGAATTTGATTAGTTTGACTTCCAACAAGCGAGCTACCATCTTCGTAACTTGAACCACCTGAGACATGACCCCTAGATTGAGTTTGCTCATTTTGCCCAAGCATCAAACAAGACAAACCTAGCACGGACTGACCTTTGAGACAAATAAACTTCACAGCAAAACTTTTATCCCCAGAATGAACTGAAGACCTTTCAGTTTATCTGAAAATAAAATTTTAGAGTCATTAAATTGAACATCATGATATATAAAGCTTACCATATTCATCGAGACACTTGGAGCCACGCTGATTGGAGCAATAGCCCAAAATCACACAAGATTTGGAGCGAAACTAAAGCTTATGAAAATTGTAAGGTCGCACGAAAACATTGACAACCAAAGATTCTTAAAGCATTATAATCGGGTTGTTTATTGAACAATGTTTCATACAGAGTTAACCCACGTAATAAGAAAAATTGCAATATAAAACCCATCACACCAATATTTACAAGGTATATATGCTTGAGACATGAGAGTAAGCCCAAACTCAACTATATGGTGATGTTTTCGCTCAATCATACAATTTTGCTCAAATGTATGAAGGCAAGAACGTTTAAAAATAACACCATGTTGATTAAAGTACATAGTTAATGATTTGAACTCTGTTTCATGGTCAGGTTACATTATTTTCAATTTACAATTAAATTGTCGTTCATTCATCGTATGTAAAGAAATAACAACATTGTGAACATTCAATTTTTGAGCAAAAAAATAAATCAAAGTAAACTTCGTGCACGCATCAACAAAACTATTATAATAACTAGAATTGGTAGAAATTAAAGGAGCAGGTCCCTACAAATCCATTTGAATAACTTGCAAAAACTGATCACAAATATAAATAAATTTTTGAAATGAAAGTTTACGAATTTTGCCTAACTAACAAGCATCACAAAAAAATTAATATCATAAAAAATATTACATTGTTTCAAAGACACTTAGCTAAAACATTACAACCATTAAGAACATTTGAATGATGAAGCTAAATGTCACCATTATTCTTATCCAAACTTGGACTTGACATAGAAGTATCACTAGTATAGACCATAGGAGTTTTATCACTATTAACAAAACACATAAGAATTATAGCATTTTTAGCAACAACAACATTATTAGAATACACAACCACCATACAATCATGTGTAACCCCATCATCCCTAGAATCAACATCTATTTTCACACTATCTGTTGCGGAAGACGGCTATCAGATAGAGAAAAAACACAACTGATAATTTGAGAAAATAAAAATGAAGATAAAATAGACACAAAATTTACGTGAAAAATCTCTAAATAATATAGGGTAAACACCACGGGCAACGGTAGAAAAATTTCACTATGAGAAAATAGGAATTACAACTTCTCTCGATCTACCAAGGAGAAAACAATGATAATTCTCTCTTGATAAAAAAGAGAAAACAACTCTCAAGAAACCCTCTAAATTTTCTAGTATTGGAAGAAAGCTAGAATGCTTTGGGATGGTTTTGAAGCTAAATGAGCTAGGGTATTTATAGTTGAAATTAAGGACTAATTTATAAATACCCTAAATTACAATGACTAAAATTGATTATACCATTACAAAAAAAATATTTTCAAGCTGTATAATTTCGGTGCATTAATGCACCGAAAGCCATCACTAAAATCTCAGCTTAATTTGTCAATTTAAATTGCCCCACTTATGTTGCATAATCAATTTAGCCGCCCATTTACTTTTCAACAATCTCCCACTTGAAGATTTGATTTGAACAATCATATCTTCACACTATTCTTTCTACCTTGTACCTTCATGTTTCTTACGTCTCTGACAGGCCACAAGAGGATCGACACCAAGTAAATTTATTGGCATTGATCACCTTCGTCATGAAATCTTCTATGTTTTCTTTGGTATGGATCTTCTGCATATCTACTGTCCCTTCTTCCACCTTTCCATGAATGAAATGGTATTAAACTCGTATGTGTTATGTCCTTGAATGAAATGTTGGATTCCTTGATAGATGTAAGGCTCTTTGACTATCACAAAACAGAGAGACATACTCTTGATTGTGCCCAAGCTCCTCCAATAACATCTTCAACCAAATTGCTTCATTATTGGCTTGTGTAGCTGCTACATATTCTGCCTTTGTTGTAGATGTAACCACAACTGACTACAATTTTGAAACCCAGCTTACAGCTCCGCTAGCAATTTTGAACACATATCCTGTAGTAGATTTGCATTTATCCAAATCCCCTGCATAGTCAGAATCTACATACCCATTGATTAGTAAGTTTGATCCTCCGTAACATAATGCAACATTTAAGGTCCCTTTTATGTATCTCAGGATCCTCTTTACTGTATTCCAATGCTCTTTGCCTGGATTCGCCATTTACCTACTAACCACTCCCACGGCTTGTGTAATGTCTGGTCTTGTGCATATCACATCGAACATTAAACTTCCCACTGTTGATGCATACGGTACTCGAGACATCTCCATCCTCCCTTTGCATGCTGAATCGTGACAAGATCTTCTTCAAGTAATTCTTTTGTGAAAGCTAAATCTTCCTATTACTTATGTATCGGTGAATTTGCATCCCAAGAATCTTGTTTACTGATCCCCAAGTCCTTCATTTCAAATTCCCTAGTCAGTTATGCCTTCAATTCTTCAATATGATCTTTGTTGGGTCCTTCAACCAACATGTCATCCACATACAACAACAATATAACAAAATCGTTATCACCAGACCTCTTGAAATAAGCACAAGGGTCTGCATTAAGTCTGTTGTATCCAAGGCACATAATGAAGGAATCAAATCTCTTATACCAACACCTCGGCGCCTGCTTTAGACCGTACAGAGATTTGTTCAACCTACAAACCAAGTTCTTCTTTTCTTTTTTTTTCAAAACCTTTGGGCTGGAGCATGTAAATTTGTTCTTCAAGATTTCCATGAAGAAAAGCTGTTTTAACATCTAGCTTCTCTAGATGTAAGTTCAATGTAGCACACATTGCCAAAACTACTCGAATTTTTGTTAGTCGAACCACAGGAGAAAGTATTTCATTGAAATCAATACCTTCTTTTTGAGCATATCCTTTGACCACCAATCTTCCATGATACATCTCAACTTGATCATCACCATTTCGCTTGATTTTGAAGACCCATTTGTTACTAATTGGTTTCCTTCCTCGTGGTAGTGGCACAAGGTCCCATGTACTATTTTTATAAAGGACTTGCATCGCCATCATCCACAGTGAAGCATCTGAGCTGTTTATTGCCTCCTGGTATGTTAATGGCTCACCGTCCTCTGTTAAAAGGCATTATGCAATATTACCTTCTATAACATAATCTGAGTGCCAATTGGGACATCTTCTCACATGATCTGATTGACGAGTTGTTGGAGCTTCAGAACTCTCTGGTTCTTGTTCATCATGTGTTGGTTCTGCTTCAAAACAATCTCCTTGTTCAACCTCCTTTTCCACATGTATATGTGTAGTCTCTGACTTTTCAGTGCTATCATCATCTTCTTTTCTTTGTAGCTTATCTTTTACAAAGATAACATCCCTGCTGATGATCACTTTACGGGCAGTGGGATCCCACAAGTGATACCCCTTTACACCATCAGCATACCCCAAGAATTTGTATTTCCTGGATTTTGGATTCAACTTTGAAATTTCTTGGGAGTTGTACATCATGTACACAATACTTCCAAATACATGGAGGTTTGAATAATCAGTTGGTTTACCAGTCCACATCTCCATTGGTGTCTTTAGCCCTATTGCAGTTGATGGAGCTCGATTCACCAAATAACAGACGATATTGACTGCTTCTGCCCATAATGATTTTTCTAGGCCTGCATCCCTCAACATTGCTCTTGTTCTTTCTAACAAGGTTTTGTTCATCCACTCTATCACTCCATTTTGTTGAGGAGTGTTCGCCACTGTGAACTGCCCTTTGATGCCTTCCTGCAAAAGTCATCAAATTCTTGACTTGTGTATTCTCCTCCATTATCTGTTCTGAAACACTTGATCTTATTTCCAGAATCAAGTTTCACCCGCGCTTTGAAGTTTTTGAAAGTTGAAAACACGTCCGACTTTTTTTTAATAGGGTACACCCAACATCTCCTTGAGTAGTCATCAATAAATGAGACAAAATATTTTGCTCCTCCTAGGGATGTAACTGGTGCTTGTCATACGTCAGAGTGAACCAATTCTAGAACACTTTTGCCTCTAGAATTTGATGTGTTGAATTTCAACCGGTGCTACTTACTTGTTATGCAATGCTCACACAAATTAAGTGATACCTTTGTTAAGCCTAGAAGTAGCTTTTACTCCACAAGCACTTTCATTCCTTGTTCTGACATGTGTCCAAGTTTCTGATGCCATAGCATTGCAGAATCTGAACTATATGAGGCAATAGAGGCTTCTCCTTCTAGCAAAGTTTCTCCCTTTAGAATGTACAAGTTTGTAGCTATCTTTTTGCCTTTTATCACCACAAGCACTCCACGGAACACCTTTACGATTTCTTTTTATGTTTAAATCTTGCTTGCATTATTATCCAATAATCCGTAGGATAATAAATTTCTCGAACAACTTTAATTGTTCTGTCATACATCTTCAATTTGATGGTTCCCACACCAACGATCTCTAAGGCATGATCTTTGCAACTATACACAGACCCTCCTGAGACAAGTTCATAATGATGGAACCATTCTCTTCTTGAAGTCATATGATATGTTGCTCCCGAATTAATGAGCCATATATCTGCTTATCTCTTTCTACCTTCCACGGTGGTTGAAGCTTCACAACATAGAGCATCTCCATCATATGAAGTGTTTGCGGTATTGCCTTATGGATTGGAGTTTTTATTTAGATTCCAACAATCCTTCTTGAAGTGACCCTTCTTTCCACAGTTGTAGCACTTTAAATTATTCTTGATTCTTGACTTTGATCTACCATATTTGTGACTACTGCTTTGGCCATGCTCCGTTAATCTCCCTCTCATCGTTGTCAACACTTCTGCTTGTTGCAGATTTACTTGTCTTTCTTCCTTGTTCTTGTGTCGATTTTCTTCTTGTAGAATAGCAGCTGCAACGTCATCGAAGACTAGACTGATGACATTACTGTTTGTCAAGTTGATGATGAGTTGATCATATGAATTAGGTAGACTTTGAAGTACAAGTTCAGCACGTTCTTGTTTTCCTATTATACATCTTAAGGATGTAAACTGAGAAAATAATGTGTTCGTGTGTTTAAGTGGTCCGTCACTGAAGTAGATTATGGCATACGGAGAGTATACAATTTCCTCTTAAGGAAATTTTTATTGTGCAATGATATGACCTCGTACAATTTGGTGAGATGATCCCATATCTCCTTAGCTGTCTTCTTCTCCTCGATGCTTGACAATACTTCATCTGCTAAAGCTAGATGAAAGTTTTCCATAGTATTCCCGTCTATTTCGATCCATTTGTTGTCGTCTGTGAAATCTATCGGCCTTTCGCTGATAGCTACTAGACAACCGTCTTTCCTCATGATGGCCTTCATCTTCAATTTCCACAATGAGAAATTTCTCCCATTGAACTTTTCAATATCAAATTTCGTTGCCATAGCTTCTAGATAGCTCCCACTATTTCACTATCCTGAATAGTTCTCTAGAACCTTCAAAGAATGGGTAATACCTTCTTACTTTCTTATGTTTGAGGATCCACCTTTTGGTGGAAACCACAAAGACAATAAGAAGATATTACACACTCAAATCTGGCTCGGATACCAATTGTTGCGGAAGACGGCTATCGGATAGAGCAAAAACGCAACTGATAATTTGAGAAAATAAAAATGAAGATAAAAGAGACATAAAATTTACGTGAAAAACCCCTAAATAATATAGGGTAAAAACCACAGGCAACGGTACAAGAATTTTACTATGAGAAAATAGGAATTACAACTTCTCTCGATCTACCAAGGAGAAAACAATGATAATTCTCTCTTGATAAAAATGAGAAAACAACTCTCAAGAAACTCTCTAAATTCTCTAGTATTGGAAGAAAGCTAGAATGCTTTGGATGGTTTTGATGCTAAATGAGCTAGGGTTTTTATAGTTGAAGCTTAAGGACTAATTTATAAATAACCTAAATTACAATGACTAAAATTGATTATACCATTACAAAAAAAATATTTTCAAGCTGTATAATTTCGGTGCATTAATGCACCGAAATCCATCACCAAAATCTCAGCTTAATTTGTCAATTTAAGCTGCCCCACTTGTGCTGCATAATCAATTTAGCCGCCCATTTACTTTTCAACACTATCAACAGAAGACAATTCATGTATGCCCTCATTTTCCAAGCTTCGAAGAATACATGTCGAGGTTTCAAATCCTTTATAACACAACAATCAGGGTAAAATTCTATCGAAATACTATCCTACTAATTCCTAAAAAAATATAAATTTATATCAAATTCGAACTAGTAACTAATCCTAACATTGAAATATTGAACAAATTCTTATAAGCAAAATTTTTTAAATATGCTTGATCATGAAACATATAATTGTCACTACAAAAAAGAACAAAAATTCCAATAATAGTGATTGACATAATAGAGGTAATTGAATCAATAAAGTAGTCAAACTAGAAAGAAATCGTTATTGATGGTCCAAGACCATACATATTGATAGATAAAACTTCCATTTATTTGCTGAATATACAGATCTACTGAGAATTCCATTAGTATAATTTTGGACCTTCCAATCTATCTTTTCTCTATCTATTCTACAATCATACGAAGATAAACAATACTGATTTGGTCCTTAAATTTATTTGTGACCCACGAGGAGCCGTATGAGGTGAAAATCTCATGTACGGTTTAGAACTAGCGATAGAAGCAATGATGTTATCATTGACTATAATTATCTCAGAGTTCAAGTACATTTGATATAATTGAGGCACAATTAAAATATGTCAAATTCATGGGGAGATAAAAAAATAAATTAGGTCATATATGTCACCCCTTTCCGAGAATATGAAAATATCCGAGAATATGAAAATATGACAAAAAATTATGACAATAGGTATATATTAAGTATATAATTAGTTAAAGATATGAGTATTAAGTATATAATTAGTTATAGATATAAGTATTAATTATATAATTAGTAATAAATATAGCGCATATTTTATTTACATGCATATTTTATTTATATACTTCTATATAATATATTTTTATATATTAATTATTATATTATTAATAGTGTTACATATATTTTAATTTATATATATATTTAAATATTTTATTTTATATACATTAAAATAATAAATAAATAATAAAATAAAAATAAACAAAACAAGTCATATTTATTATATTCATTCTATAATTACCGCTTTTATTCGGACACGAGGTCGAGGGTAATTTTTTTATTTCACATTCATAAATAGGCATGCTAGATCATGTATTTCATCTATCTATATATACAGATAAACAAATTAACCCATAAGTTCACACACGATGATATGATCCCGGTTGTGTGGCCCTAGTCATATATGATGTTGCCCGGTTGTGATTCGAGTAAGAAACTGGTAATACATTACTTGAACTCTGGAATTGCACAAACAGTGTTGTAAGAAGGAAATTGATATAAGTAAATTGAAAACGATAGGATGTAGGTTATGATAAATTGGTTTGAAAGTGATACGAGAGTGATGGTTGTTGTGGTTTAGTGAAATGAAGTAAAACGGGGAAAATGTAGTGGTGATAATAATTTCTAGTGTGGAAAGAATGGAAGTATGGTGAAGGTAAATGATGTTATGGCTTGGGAGAAAAATGATGAAATAAAGAGTATGGATTGTGACCCGCTAGCTATATGGAGCTAGGAACCAACAATATACAAAGATGGAATCAAAGTGATAGAGGGTAGAATTTGACCCACTAGCTATAGAAGAGCTAGGAGCCAACAATATAAACAAATGGATAGATGAAGACTACAAGACTATCTTGAAGCCGATAGAGTGCTTCAAAAGAACAAGAATGAAAGCAAACTCTCAAAAGGTATTTTATAAATAAAAGTTGTGTACAAAATGAATCTAAGTGTGCCTATTTATAGTACTTCTAGGCTTAAATGTAAATAGGTTACAAAAGAGAATGAATGCTCATAAAAATGGTATTAAATACTCTTAAATGACTTGTTTATTCTCTTCTTCCTTTGTGAACGAAAATGATAGTTTTCTTGGAATAATGTAGACACTTCTGGGGATGAATTTGGCCTTAAATTAATCCAAGGGGTGGAGGTTATGGGGCTACCTTGCTTTGCTTAAATATGAAATAAAGTGGAATGAATGCATTCCTTGAATGGCCACAAACCTCCTTACTGTCCACTCTTCTCATTCTATGTTTAATTATCACACTTAACTGTCATAATAAGTGAAATAATTTAGCCTTCATTGCATGCACCTTGAATGTTATAAACAACCCCTTAAATTGGATGATAATGGCTTTCAATGCCTTGAATAGTTGAGTAAATAAGGCCTTCATTGCATGCTTCCTTGATAAATATTAACAACCCTTGAAATTGGATGATAAAATCATCTTTGAATGCCTTAAATTAGGTCATTAATAAAGCCTTCAATTGCTTGTCTCTTGGCTGAAAATGAAAAGACTTTTCCTTGGCTTAAACTCATCCAAATCATCTATTGCATAAAATTCCCCTAATGAAAATTTTAGCCATGTACTGTCTTCGGTAAAATGATTATATCTCAAACTCCCGATATAGTATTGAGTTGATTCAAAAGGCGTTGGAAAGCTAAGAGATACAAGAATAATATCCAATTGATTTCAGGACCAAAACACATTTGTATCACATCCATAAATGGATGACATTCTGATTGATATTATTAAATTTGTTATGACTATTCAACTTCCCTCATGCACCTAGACACAAAACAAGCAAACGTTCATGCTAAAAAGAAACAAATATAAAAATACCGTGAAAAACATTAAAGAGCTAGTTTAGTTAATGAACTAGCTTAAATGAATGAACTAGTTTAATTAGTGAACTAGCTTTATTTAATGAAAGAGCATACTTAAATGAAGTATCTTCATAAAAACCTACATGCTTTAACGAAATCATGCTTAAATGAAATACATGCTTACATGAAGTAGCATGCTTTTTAATTTATGCAAGTTAATGTCATGCAAATTTATTAAGACTCATGCAAATTCATGCACAAGTAAAAGATGAAATCCTCCCTTAAACTTGGTTGTTCATTCTTCATATTCCAACCTTGAGTATGATGGTGGAGGTTCTTCTTTTGGATTGAAAAAGGCTTCCAAAAATTTGAACTTGGTTTGAAATTCCCAGATTAAGCTCAAATAAGCTTCTTAAAGCTTCTTGAATGTAAATAACTTGCCTCGATCAAACGATCTCAAGGAGATTGTAGAAAATGGTGTAAGGCGCATAGTCGGGATCACATCATTTCCTCCCTCTTTAAAGTGATTCGTCCTCAAATAAAAATTATCAATAAAAGAAAAACCTCAATGACAAGTAAGAAAAAAATATTTGCCATAGGTAGAATAATCCAATTGAGTTCCTCTCCCTTTAGAAAGGCTCATCCCTGAATTACAAACATCTTTGGGGAAATGTTCTTCATCACCAAGAAAAAATAAATTTTTTCCATAGATGGATAAGTCCTTTTGAACTCCTTGCAGTGGCGTGCCAATTATTTCTTCTATGACCTCTTTTCTCGAATCAACCTTGGTGATAACTCCTTGTATTCGAATCATCCCATTAAAAAATGAATCAATGTTAGAAGTAGAGAAATTGTTATCAAATGAAATAGAAATAGAAAAAAATGGAAGATGTTTGCCAATCTTAATGGGCGTTGGTTGTTTTGTGAAGATGAACTTCTTTGAAACATATTTTGAAGACTTATCATCAAAATGATCTTCAAAACATGAAGGATGCTTGAGAATATTCATGACTTGAAATGTTCTCAAAATGTCTCTTGAAGTCTTCTTCTCATCATTATGTATCAATAAAAATTCAAGAATAGAAAAAGAATGGTTAAAGTTGTTAGTGTAAAATGAAATATGACTCTATCTTTCTTGCACAAATAATTTCTTTTTCAAACTCATTATTTTCACTCTCATCGTCCTTTTGAATTTCTTTTTCATCTTCGTATTCTTTTTTTTCCAACGTGATCATTTTCAACTCCAACTTTTCTTCCACAACTTCTCTTTCTTTCTTTCTTTTCTTTCATTTTTCCACTCATTTTGTTCCATGCAAACGCCTTTGTTTTTTATTTGTTCATTGGTGTAGTAAATAATTTCAAGGACAGCTCTTGAAATATCTTTTCCTTTGCCTTTGGGTACACAACAAACATTCTTATCATTGACGTTGCAAATGGTCATGGATTGGCTTATCTCCAAAGAGATCTCATCTCTCGATTCTACATCGGTTGCATCTTTTCTGTCATCTTGTCTTGGGTTAACTTGTTCAATTACCTCTAATTTGATTTGTTCTCTTAGTTTATGATTGGAGACAACTTTAGAAATGCCTTTAAGCTTTGTAGCACTCTGATTAAGACATAGGCTAAGTGTGTGCCCTTTTCCCAAGAAACGATATCATCTAAAATCTGGATGAAAGTTGCATTTAGTTAGACTAGTCTTTTCTTTTGACATGTACTCCCTCGATTGAGAAATAATGTCATCTTTTCTTTGTATTTGGCTTGAGTTAGAGATGAAACTCGAAAGGTGCTTTACAACTCATAAACCATTGATTGCGTTTTTAAGTTAGGTGCAACACTGTAATTTTTTTCTTTCATCTTTTCCTGAAATACGAAAATTGTTTGGTTCTTAATTCTTCCTTCCACAATCTTGATAACTCATAAACCATTGTTTGCATTTTTAAGTTAGGTGCAACACCGTAATTTTTTATTTCACCTTTACTTGAAATACGAAAATTGTCTCTAAAATGGCAAGACATAGTTAGTAAACAAAAAACGTATAAATCATCACCAACGCAAATTCCTCACCAATAACTCCAATGAAAATCACTCCTACTCTTGTTTTACTCAGGATGGCTTTTACACTTGATGTGCACTCTTTCCTTTTACCACTCTTGCTTCTTTTTCAAGTCCTTCTATAACTCCCTCAAGGCTTACATGTGTCTCATGGAATTTGGCTGAAACAAACTTGGTTAGGTAGGTGATTTGAAGTGAGTAAAAGAAAATAACTATAAAGAAATAAAATGGTGAGAATAGGAAAAGAAGGTATAAATTAGCAAATAAGAAAATAAAGTAAATGTAATGTTCTTGACTTTTTTTTCAAAGATGAAAAGATTCCTCCCTCCCTCTTTAATTTTTTTCACCAACCCAGGAGAGTGAAAGTTGAATTCTTACTAAATCGTCATAGCTCTAATACCAATTGATATGATCTCGGTTATGTGGTCTGAGTCATACATGTTGTTGCCTGATTGTGATTCGAGTAAAAAATCGATAGTACTTTACTTGAACTCTAAAATTGCACAAGCAGTGTTGTAAGAAGGAAACTGATATAAGTAAGTTGAAAACGAAAGGATGTAGGTTATGATAAAGTGGTTTGAAAGTGATGGAAAAGTGATGGTTGTTGTGGTTTAGTGAAATGAAGGAAAACAGGGAAAGTGTAGTGGTGATAATAATTTCTAGTGTGGAAATAATAGAAGTATGGTGAAGGTAAAGGATGTTATGGCGTGGGAGAATAATGATGAAATAAAGAGTATGGATTGTGACCCACTAGCTATATGGAGCTAGGAACCAACAATATACAAAGTTGGAATCGAAGTGATAGAGAGTGAAATGTGACCCATTAGCTATAGATGGGCTATGAACCAACGCTATAAACAAATGGATGGATGAAGACTAGAAGGTTATCTTGAAGGCAATAGAGTTCTTCAAAAGAACAAGAATGAAAGCAAACTCCAAAATGTATTTTATAAATCAAAGTTGTGTACAAAATGATTCTAAATGTGCCTATTTATAGTACTTGTAGGCTTAAATGTAAATAGGTTACAAAAGAGAATGAATCCTCATAATAATGGTGTTAAATGCTCTTGAATGGCTTGTTTCTTCTCTTCTTTCTTGGTGATTGAAAATGATAGTTTTCTTGGAAGAATGTAGACACTTTTTGGGATGAATTTGGCCTTAAATTTGTCCAAGGAGGTTATGGGGCTTCTTTGTTTTGCTTGAATATGAAATAAAGTGGAATGAATGCAGTCCTTGAATGCTCATAAACCTCCATGTTGTCCACTCTTCCCTATGCCTAATTATCATAATTAATTGTCATAATAAATGAAATAATTCAGCCTTCATTGCATGCCCCTTGAAGGTTATAAGCAGCCTCTTAAATTGGGTGACAATGGCTTTGAATGCCTTGAATAGGTGAGTAAATATGGCCTTCATTGCATGCTCCCTATATGATCAACCCTTTAAATTGGATGATAAAATCAGCTTTGAAAGTCTTAAATTGGTGAATTAGGAAGGCCTTCATTTGCTTGTCTCTTGGCTGAAAATGAAAAGACTCTTCCTTGGCTTTAACTCATCCAAATCATCCATGCATAAAATTCCCGTACTGAAAATTTCAGCCTGCATTGTCTTCGGTAAAACGATCATATCTCAATCTCCAGATATCGTATTAAGATGATTCAAAAGGCGTTAAAAATCTAAGAGATAGAGAAATAATGTAGAATTGATTTTAGGAACCAAAAACATCTGTATTGCATCCAGAAATGAAATATATTCTGATTGATATTCTTGCATTTGTTACGACTATTCAACTTCCCTCATGCACCTATACACAAAACAAGAAAATGTTCATGCTAAAAATAACAAATATAAACATGCCATAAAAAAAATAAAGAGCTAGTTTAGTTAATAAACTAGTTTAATTAGTAAACTAACTTAATTGATTAAAATAGCATACTTAAATGAAGTAGCTTCATAAAAAAACCTACATGCTTTAATGAACTCATGCTTAAATGAAATACATTCTTAGAATGAGAAGAAAAAAGCTAAAGTAATAGAATATACTTAAATACATGCTTTAATAAAAACCTACAACTTACCAGAGGCGACAGAATAAACAAACTAATAGAAGAAAAAAGCCAAGAACAAAACGCATTATCTTATTGTTTATACGAAACATACTCTCAATTGACAATCTTGACATCTCCTTCAAAAATATAATGAGAATGGATATACAAAGTCTCGTTAACATGATTGACAAGGGTCAAGCTTTCAAGAACAAACAAAACTTGTTGCCTGCAAAGAAGGTAATTTGAATCATCAAGGCGGATGGAGAAAGTCCTATTTATGAAAGACTTGGACGCAATTTCTGTCATCTTTAAAAAAGAAAACCTCTGATACCATGAAAAATAAAGAAGAATCTCATGAAAGTAACCTCAAAACCAACTTATTATTAACCACATCATAGGTTTAAATACATTTCTCAATAATAGCAGACTTTGTAATCGAATAACCGTAAACAGTTTCAAACAGACCACGATTCTAACATACCACTATAAAGATTATCGTTCTATTTATTCTATTCATTTTCTTGTATTTTTAATTAAAAAGAAAAGTATTAAAGTCGTTAATTACTTTAAATTATATTGAAATTATTATAAAAATATATCAAATTTGATATAAATTCATTAAATTATTTTTATTTAAAATTAATCTAAATAATAAACATGTACCAAAATAATAGGAAAAAGAAAATCAAAACATACCTTAAAATTGATTCAAATAATTTATTTATTTCTTATTCTTTTCATTCAGTATCGTGCGACTTTCGGTTTAAACATACAAAAGGAAGAAGACAACTTTCTAAGTTAATCCTGAGGGGCGTTTGGATCATGGATTTCAATATTACTCGTAGGAATATTTTTTTCTACCTTATGATACCCACGTTTGGATGGGCAAGATTCCCAATAGGAAAGTAATAAAAAATTTCCAACAGTAAATTTTTTCAAATTTTATCGGGAATACTAATCCTATGGTGGACTTAGGTATTTTTTGTTTCCCTCCAACTTGGACTAAAATGCCCTTGAAACAAAAGATTTATTTCAAAAAAAATATCATTACTTTTGTTTATTTATTTATTTATTTCAAATTTTACTGGGAATTTTATTTGTTTATTTATTATCATAACTTTTTAAATATTAATTAAGATTAAAAGAATATATGGTATATTTACTCTTTTAATCTACCCATTTATATTTTAAACTTTGTAAAAAATGTATATAAATTTTATAAATTTAAATTTAATAAAATATATATATAAATTGAAAATAATACAATAATATATTTTCTATGAATTTTTATATAAATATTTTCATTTGAATATTTGGAATTCAACTTGTTAAAACAATATTATAAGGACAATCTAGTAAAATATACATTCTAGTAATATTTTATTCCTTTAACCAAACAATGTAATCATACATTCCAGTTAAACAAACCAAACACAATAATGTAACATTCTAAGTAATGCATAAGACAATGTAACATTCTGATAATCTTATTCCAAGAGATAATGTTACATTTCATGAACTAAATACACCATAAAATATATTATTTTAAGGGTAAAACCCCCTAAAATTATTGCAAAAATATTAGAGAAATAAAATGTTCTAATCTCTTTGACTCTGCTCCTTCTCATTACCGTTGAACATTAACGATGATCAAATTTCATGATTTAAATATCTATTGGGGGTAGGACCACCTGATTTCAACCGTTGATCTTGGACACGTGGCATTTCTAATGCCGCAAACTCTCCCTTCCTATGTTTTCTCCCTCGCTTTTCCTTCCTTTCATGTCTTTTTTGTTTATAAACTCATCCCTCCTTTGCTTCTACCCATTATCTCTTCCAGAAATCACAAACAAAAGCAAAACGCCAATTGAATTTTGCAAGAAAACCCAGAAAGATAAGGCATTTGATCATATTCAGAATCTCTCAGAATTTCATTCTTTGTTACTGGGAATCATCTCTTGTTTGATTCCGTTTTTTGCTTTTGTTGTGAAGTGGAGCTGCTGATTTTGAAGCAGGTTCAAGTTCCTATGAAGTTGTGACTTCTTGTTTTGCTAGAAATGTTTAGTTTACAATCAAATAAAACCCTCTTTTACATTTCTCACAGTTTCTCAAGGCTTTGTCACATGGGTTCTGTTGTTCTTTCTAAACACTTGTCTTTCACTCACTGAATTCGATGTCTCTAATTTTTAACTTTGTTCTTTTTTATTTCTGGTTATAGGCACGAGAGCTATAATCCATTTGGAAACATATACATATAAGTGGGAAATGATTGGTCAAGCAAAAGTGGGAAACGAAAACTTGGACTTATGCTTTGTGAAGCTGATGATGGTTGCAGTTGGAAACACTGCGTGTAAGGGAGTTGAGATGAATGGTGTGGGGATCACCCAGTGGAAAGATATCCCAGTGGAGCTGCTGTTAAGAATCGTTTCGCTCCTTGATGATCAGACGGCTAACGTTCTTTCTGGTGTTTGTAGTGGCTGGAGGGATGCAATTTCATTCGGCCTCACACGACTCTGTCTCTCATGGTATATGCTCTCTTTTAGCTTTTGTTTGTCAACAATTGTTTCATGTTTATGTTTTGCTACATTTTTTTGCTTTTATGTTATTATCATCTCTCTGACTCAGATAGTTGTAAGATTAGGGATAATGTAAGGTTGCATGCACCTTCTCGATACGGTTCATGGACATGAATCTCAACTCAAGGAAGCATCGATTCTGGTAGTTTGCTTAGCTGCATTTAGATTTGTTTGTGTTTCTGGCCTCATCTTTGATAAGTTAAAAGTAGGACCTATGTTTTGTGTCTTTCTATCCCTCTTCGGCTCTTCCTGATAGCTGTGTTGTCTAAAATCTTACTTTAGGTGCAGAAAAAACATGAATAACTTGGTTCCGTCTCTTGCGCCGAAATTCATCAAGTTGCAAACCTTGATATTGCGCCAAGAGAATCCGCAGCAGGAGGACGACGCTGTCAAGAGGATTTCGAAGTTCTGTCACAATCTGCAGGACCTGGACCTCAGCAAAAGTTTCAGGACCTGGACCTCAGCAAAAGTTTCAGGACCTGGACCTTAACAGGCTTAACATCAGTGGATGCACGTCGTTCAGCGACGAAGCTCTTGCGTATTTGACAAACTTTTGTCTAAAACTAAAACTATTAAACCTCCGCGGATGCATTAAAGCTGCAACCAACCATGCATTGCAGGTATATGAAAACAATATTAAGATGGATTATTGTTTGCTTGCTGATGAAAAAAGATGTTGCTTGCCTGTAAGAAAGATGAAGAATTGCTTGAATTGATTATCCACACAGGCTATTGGACGAAACTGCAATGCGTTGCAATCTTTAAATATGGGGTGGTGTGACAATGTTGGTGATCACAGAGTCATGAGTTTAGCGTACGGATGCCCCGATCTTCGATGCCTGGACTTGTGCGGTTGCATGCGCATAACAGGTATTCCTTTGCTTTTGGTGGTTATTTGCCATTCCATGATGCGATGTAAGATATATAGGTGAAGAATAATGAACTTGTTACTGCAGATGATAGCGTGATTGCTTTAGCAAACGTGTGTGTCCATCTGAGGTCTCTCGGACTGTACTATTGCCGTAACATAACGGACAGCGCGATGTACTCGCTGGCTCAAAGCCGAATGAAGAACAAAGGTTTGATGTGGAAGTCGATGAAAGGTAGATACAATGACGAAGATGGCCTGAAAAGTCTGAATATAAGCCAGTGTACGGCCCAGACTCCCTCAACTGTGCAGGCGTTGTGCGATACATTCTCTGCACTTCATACCTGCTCGGGAAGGCATTCCCTTGTCATGAGTGGCAGCCTGAACTTAACGTTCGTGCATTGTTCTTGTGCCGTTCAATCTCATCGGACGTTCAACAGTATTTATCATACTGCTCATTCAAGGGATTGTTCAAAATTCATTTCTATGATATATATGATTGCCGAGACACATTTGGACTCATGCTAATAATCATTATCATTGTATATAGTAAAAATTTATAGAATTTATGAGAATCTTAACAAAAAATGTAAAGTAGGAAAGATTTCCTGAAAACAGTGACGTATATAACTGAAAGAATGAGCATGGCCATCCAGCTGAGACTACAAAAATTTTATACTATTGTGATAAATTTAATTTTATCAAAAATATTTTTATCACTATTAATAGTTTTTCTGTGAAAACATAAATAACCATCACATTAAATTAAAAAAATACAATAATTAAAAAACTAAAATCTTCATAATAATCCGTCACAATTAGCAAACATGTGTAATATATGGTGACAAAATAAATTTTGTTACCAATATTTTTCACAAATGTTTACCTCCATTTTTTTGGCGCCAAATTAAACTCCTAGTGACAAGTTTCGTAACAAAAAAATTTTAGTAAATATGATAGAAAAAATTGTCACATCAAATAATGATATTTAGATATGTTGTGACAAATTTTATTTGTAATTATACATTTTAATTATAGTGACAAATGTATTATCACAAATGATTATTATCAATTTTTGGTGTAAAAACAAAATTGTAATATCCCAAATATCAGGTTAGGGACTTTATTGAAAAGATTTGAAAATTTAAGATTTATTTGAATAAGTGGTAAAAGATGAAGAAATGATTTAGATTAGTGTTTAGAATAATTTGTAACAATAGATAAATTAAGAGAGCACTTTTTTCTTTTAAAAGAGAAAATGATTTTTTAATATATTCCATATTAGGGATTTTGAAAGGGGAAAAAGAGGAAAGTAAGTCATTTTCTACTCTTCTTCTTCTTCACGAAGGTAGTGCTCTCCTCCAGAGTATAAGGTAAACTTCAATTAGTTAGTTCTTCCTTTAAATTTTGGGTTGCTCTTGTAACATTAAGTGATTTGTAAGCTTAAGGAAGGCTTAAGGAAGTATTAAAGAAGATTAAAACTAAGTGGGGGAGTTTTTATATAAGATTTAAGGAAATGGGTTTTTGAATGATATGTTGATATACAATTTTTTATTGAGGTTTATTAGTAGAATTGACTTGTCAAAGGATTGAATAAGATATTACAAGCATGAGGTATGATTAAAAACATGTTTAGAAAAATGATATGATTTTTGAGTTGAAGTGTTCTATGAAGATTCTAAATGTTATAAGAGGTTAAATTAGTGGGGTTAAGTCAAGAAAAGTTTAATAATATTGTTGAAGATAAAAGTAAGAGATTAGAGGGGAAAATTTAGTAAAAGTCGGGCTGAAAAATGGTAAATCTGGGTAAGGGTATCGGTATTGATAGAACAGTACTAACACTATAGCTGTAAATAGGTAGAAATGTGACAAACAGTATCGGTACCGATGCAAGTGGTATCGATACTGATGGGGTATCGATACTAACAAAAGGAAGCATCGATACCATGGATCCAGAATGCCAAAATGGTATCAATACTGAAAGGGAGTATTGGTACCATAGTATAGTAGTATCGATACTGAAAGAAAGGCATTGATACCATACAACATACAATATAAAAATGATATCGATACTGAAAGGGAGTATCAGTACCTTAGTATAGAAGTATCGATACCAAGGTAGTAGTATCGATACTATTGAGCTAGGAACTACAAGATAGGTTGAAGTTGTTATAGAAATTGAAATAATGGTACTTTTGAAAATTATTAAAGTATAATGGTAAGGAGTATACTAACATTGGTACGTTATGTGTACTTAATGGATGCTTGTGTAGATCGTAACCAAGCTCCCGAATCTAGCAAGAAAAATGGGAATGATAAAGTTATTGATTAACCAGACATCATTGTATCTTATTAGTTGGGATTACCAGGTGAGTACATTCATTATGCACTTATGTGTTATGATAGTTATAAATTTATGTTGATTACTATATGTGTGGTGATTACCAAATGGCACTATGTGTGCAAAAAATAATAAATTCATAATATGTTTATAAATTTCTGTATTGGTAGTGTGTGTGCAATCCAAGTAAATTGTATTAAGAATATGAATTACTGTATTGGTACAAGTATACAAATTATAGAATTTATAATAAATTGAAAGTGATATTATGAATAATTATTAGTGTAAAAACAGTTCTAAAATAAAAGATTAATGGCCTAGCTGTGCATGTGGAAGAAAGGTGTCAATTATGCCAGTAAGATGAAAGATTAAATACCTTTGAGTAAAATATTAATGACCTAGCTGTGCATTTGGAAGAAAGGTTTCAATTATGCTAGTTAGATGAATGGTTAAATACCTTTGAGTAAAATATTAATGGCCTTGTTGTGCATTTGGCAGAAAGGTTTCAATTATGCCAGTTAGATAAAAGGTTAAATACCTTTGAGTAAAATATTAATGGAATTGTTGTGCATTTGGCAGAAAGGTGTCAATTATGCCAGTTAGATGAAAGGTTAAATACATTTGAGTAAAAGATTAATGGCCTAGTTTTGCATTTGGAAGAAAGGTGTCAATTATGCTAGTTAGATGAAAGGTTAAATACATTTAAGTAAAAGATTAATGGCCTAGCTGTGCATTTGGCAGAAAAGTTTCAATTATGCAAGTTAGATGAATGGCTAAATCCCTTTGGGTAAAAGACTAAAGGATTTATAATGTATTTTGATATAAACGGTGCATAAGTGGTATGAAAGGATGCCAAATATATAAAATGTACAACAATGCATAATTGGTATAAATGGATGTCATAAAGGAAAACGTAAACAATACATAACGGGCATGAAAGGATGCCTTAAATGAAATACAAAACGGTGTACTAACCATATTTAAGGTGCCACCCATGATGATTATAAAAGATACATGATCAATTGGCTCTTTGGTGCAATACATGTATAGTGTTTTCTCATTTAATGTACACATGGCAATAAAGAATAATGGGGGAAAATATATAGAAGGATAGGTATGTTAGGCCTACTAAGAATAATTTTGATAATTGTATGAAAGAATTATGGTTTAACTGAGAAAGGCTTATCTGGTCCTTATGGATTTTGAAATTTAATTTTTCATTCAATAGTCATAAAATACTTATGTATAAATTGTGATATTTTTACAATATTATCTCACACTAAGTAAATACTTAACGTGTGTTGAATTCACGCGTAGGGAACAATCAAGGTTTTGCCAAGTAAGGAGTGCAACAGTAACAACTTTCATCAATTAAAGGTTGACTCGTCAGTAACATTGGGACAATCTTATTCATTTTGAAAACTTAATTGGCATGTAATGAAACTAAAGTAAATATTTTGTAATGTATTTAAAGTGATAGTTTTAGTATTTTGCTTCAATGAATATCATACTTTGTGGTTGTTAAAAATTGAAACAAAATTTTACGGGTTTTCAAATGACACAATGTTTTAAAAAGTAATGTGACATCCGTATCTTATCTACGGAAAGGTATACGTGAGATGGGTGTTACATTTATTGGCATTAGAGCTACATGTTTAGTCTATTCTCTAAGTTCAACTGAAATGAGAAAAAGGGATTACATGTCATTAAGATTGTCAAGGTTACTGATATGGTGTCATTAGAGTGTAATTGATGACACTCCTTACTAACTGTAATGTTATTACTATGCATGTTCTAATAGATGTCAGAATCCTCAAACTCGTGTAGAGCGGGAGAACAAGAGATGAGAGAAGGGGCTGGTAGCCAAAGTTACGAGGCTAATAGTGAGTAGCCGGTCCCATCTTAAAACTCTAGTGCGCCTGCACATCAAGGGATGTTGATACCATAGTTTGGAGCTTTTATGCAAGCTCTCGACGCTATATTGACCCATTTTCAACCTCCTCCGCCTCCCCCTGTTCGTCCAGCACCAAGAATGTTGATCCCAAAAGAGCTGAAGAGCTTGGGAGCTCCAGAGTTTTGGGGAGAATAGGGTGAAGGTCCTATAGAGGCTGAGTTTTGGTTAAATGATGTTATAATAATGCTCGAAAGTCTTCACTATTCGGATCTAGAAAAGTTGGATGGTATTATATCTTTACTTAGAGGATCAGCTCGAGTTTGGTGGTCAAATACTAAGATGAATGCACTACCGGAGGAAGTGACCTAGCAATTATTCTTGTAAGAATTCAAGAACAAGAATGTGGGTGAACAGTTCAAATGGGAAATGCTATTAAAGTTCCTAAATTTGAAACAAGGTGATCGAGCAGTACATGAGTACGAGGTTGAGTATAATAAGTCGAGCCATTTTGCTACGGAGGTGGTCCCAAATGACAAGGCCCGACGTGATTGGTTTTGATCGCTTGTAAATGTATATGCTAAGGCAAGTAATTCTGTGCAAGTATACATAGTCGAATCAAGTACTACAGGGTCAGTGACTTATCGTCTCATCAGGGATTGGTCGAATATTTCTATGATTCACCACAACCAGAACTAGCGGTCACAAGCTAATTCCTATTACCTTGTCAAACTAAAAAATACTATTAATAAAACAAGAAAATACTATAAAGTATGATTGTAGAAAAGTTTGGACGATACAAAATAAATATGTAGACTATCGAAATAAAACAAAGACAAACGTTGATTCAAATATAATTCAAATAACCTCGCATATTCAGACTTTTCACAAAGCACTTCTGCTAATCTTTCGCATTGCCAAACATTTATTCTAAGTCCATAATGAATTGTTATGACACACTTAAACTGCCCGGCAAGATTACTAAGTATTCTTAGATGGTTTATATGGCAATACTTCTCAGCATTAACTACAACCCTTGGTTTGTCAGACTGTTGTTGTAGCAATACCTCTCAGCGTAAACTATAGTCATTGCCTATCCTACTCTAGCGTCTATCCCTTTTAGTTGATTGAAACCCGCTCCTTATCTCTAATGTAGACAAGTTAGAACATCACCATATCGGATCCATTCCATTGTTCACGTAGATCTATCTTAATTCTCTCGAATCTAAGAATGAATGTCTAGATAAAAGGCAATCTATCGACGCTTTTACATTGCCGAGACATGTTTCACCAAGACCCCAGAAAATATCTCGAAGCTCTTACAATGTCAAGGTAAAATATTCAAACAATGAACAAAACAGTCATGATCATAATCATAATCATAATTCATCATTCATATAGCAAAAAATAATTGTTTAGGCAAAACAAAGATTAACACCAAGTAAGACAGTCATGGTGCTATCAAAAAGTCATCCAAGTATCATTGTTTTAATACAACCTCAAATACATAAAGAGATTAAGAACAAAGGAAGAACGACTCCCACAACCGGGGGCTCTGTCATGACAATTCTAATCAACACCGTGCCTGCCTTGGCGATCAGCCTCTTTCGAGACCTGATCGCCGCTCTACTACACTCTGGCTATGGAGGACATAAAGAAAGGTTGGCTGGTAAATGGTGGGGAAGTATTTCAGTTGCTTGCTCACACTTCCAGTAAAGCTCTTCTAACTTCCTTGCCCCTTTTTGGCAGCTATGGCTGGGTATTTATAGAAGGGAATCTCCTAGGGTTTCTCATAAGTAGAGATTCCTTAAATGCATGTTATTGTTTTGTCCAGACTAAAAAGGAAAGGTGGTTGTCAAAGTTTTGAGGGCTTGCTTGCACATGAAGTAAGTCGTACAGTTGGCTTGTGACATAGGCGATCTTGTCATATCCGCTTCGGACTTTTCAAATAAACCTTGCCTTGGCGAGATAAATCTGCTCCTCACGTTCTTTAACTTCTCTATTCCATTGGCCCTTACAGATTATGTTACCGTGACTGAGATGTTATTCCTCAGTAAATTTCCTAAACATACACAATCTACATAAACCCTTTCTCTTCAACAACATCTATCAAACCAAATAAATCTTGCTGAAGCAAAACTTATCCACCATAAGCAAATATAACCTAAATGTAACTAAAATGTTATTCATACTTTGTTTAGTCGAGCAATAACTTAAGTGAAAATACTAGAAATTGAGTCTTTTTATAGAGTTATCACACCACCAAACTTAAGCTATTACTTGTCCTCAAGCAATGTACAATGGCTAGAAAAAAATTAAATTTTCATTGCAAAGCAGTGTTAAGAAAATCATGTGGTTTGAGATTTCAGCCCTCAGCAAAAAGGTTGGCCTCAACATGTTTGACTGTCATATCAGTCAAGTCCCTTCCCTAGTCAGGATCCCTTGCTATTGTGTGTGCGTTATTGTAATCAGTCTATGCATTAAAGTATTTAGAAAACTTAAAGTAAGTACTTCTGGTTTGTCAAGGTATCAAATTATTTGTCAGGCTTAGTTTTTACTCCTAGTTATTTGTCAACGTTTTTTCTAGGAGTCAGCTTATCACATCTACCTTCCTACACTCTAGGTGAAAGGGAGCATACCTTCCACTCCCAAGCTAGTCGAGTAGAGTCATCATGTGACTACTTTCATTCACTCATATGCCTCGACAACTCTTATTATTTTTGGAGTTTTTCTAATTATGCCATTGCGTAGAGGAGTGTCCCTTTTATTCTTCAAGTTTTAAACTCTAAGGAGTTTAACCTTAAGCTTAAAATATTTTCCATGTCTTGGAAAGCCGAAAGTTCTCTCCTACAAATTTTACTTATTACCTTAAGCAGAGACAACCTACAATCATGTTTGTAAATATTTAAGGAATAAAGCCTAGGATTAGTTCTTTTCTTTATACAGTCTTGAACAATAATTATGGCCTAGGCATTCAAATTATGCATTCATTATCGGGCATCCCTAATCCATTCCAAAAAGTGAACTTAACATGCTTATGTCATGACAACCAAAATTTTTAGTCAAATATCATCAATTGCTTACTTTTTAACAAAGTATGTTACAATACCTCCCCCAAACTTGAGGGATACATTGTCGTCAATACATGGAAACTAACTACATGTATCTATATGCAAATGCTTTTAAAACATTTAAAATGCGATCTTACTGCGATGGTGTGGCTTGACTGGACACTCTTGTTCGGCATCGTTTAGGGGGAGGGGGACTCTCTAATCCCGAATCTACTGCTGTTATTGTCGAAGGTGATGGCTGAAGGACACATCATGCCATTCACTTGATGCGTCTCTTGGTGCTCGAGCTCATGCTGGTGTTTGTTCTTCAGTAGGAGTCGGTTGTGCAGGAACTGGAGCTTGGCTTTGAGCTGTTTTGGGGACTAACGTTGCCTGACGGATGGGGGACTGTACTGGAGCTTGCTCGGGTTGGGCCTAATCTGGAGTGAAATCTTTATCCGTGAAGAAGTTAGGTGGAGTGTCTTGAGTGCTTTTGGAGGTTGAGAACGAGGAAGAGCTGAGGAATTCGTCTGTGTCGCCATGGCCTTCCTCTGTTATAAGCGAGACATGAGTGGCCAGTAGTGGAACGTCTGTGGGTACCTCTGGGGGAACATTCAATGTCGAGGCTTGGAATGTATTGTCGAGGCTTGGAATGTATTGTCGCCAGCAGTGTGCTTCAGAATGACGTTGGGGAAAGGCGGCAAATTATCATTTATGATCGGGAGCAACTCCTTGAAAATGGCGTTGAGTTGTACGTCCCGTGCCTTGATGTATCCGAAGAAGATTTCAATGTGATTCTCAAGGCACTCTATCTTCTCACGTGTTTCTCGTGTGTACGTGACCACTTCTGCCATTCTAGTTGCGACAATAGATTTTGCTCCTCTCTCCAGACCTTAATGCGGGGCGTTGTCATCAAAACTCATCAATTCTAGTACTTTCTTTTCGGTGAGTCCCTCCTTAGATTTGATGAAATCCTCAAATGGCTCCTCGGGGACCTTCGTTTTCCTACACATTACAGTATTCAAGTAAGAAAATAAGAGATTACCCCTGTTTTTTTGGCGCATTCATGGATTTACTCGAAGATGAGTTCTCCAATATTGATTTTTCTCCCGTATATGATCGAGTGTAAAAATCATTCTTTTCATGATCACAGTTTTGTTATGAGATGTTGACATAATTTTCCCTTGAGAAAATGATTCCACAATTTTACAACCGGCTTAAGGGCTCGGCAATCGACCCTTTTCCTTGTTGGCACATTCCCTTCAAATTTAGCCCACCCGAAACAAAGATCATCGATTACTCTGTTATAAGTTCTTTGGTCTACCTCAGCCACAAATCTCTTATATTGCTCCTCTACTTTCCCCAACTTGAAATATCTGTTGAGTGATGAAGGGGAAATTGAAGGAGTTTTCCTCTGACATACACAACGTGGTTGGAAGGATCTTATAAATGAGCGTATAACTCTCTAACCATCGCTGGTGCTACAGCTTTGGGGTGGCGAGCAAACTTCTCCCAGTTATACTTTCGGATCACATCCATGACCTCCAGTCCGAATGTCTCTTTTCCTCGATTTGGTCATGATACCTGTTTGGTACGGTGAATCTAGTGGTGGCGATTGGGGAGGTTTTTGTTGAAGGAAAATTTTGGTTCTTGAAGTAGAGAGAGTGAAGCACGATAATGAGGGTGGAGTTGAGGGTGTTTTTTTGGAAAGTGAATGGGTGGTTTCTTTAGGGAAATTCAGTCAAAACAATAGGGGAAAAGATTTTGCATTGATTGCTTGATATTTGATTGGATGTAAAGTAGGGGAAAAGATACTTTCTCTCTTTAATTATGCCACCCATATTTTCCTTTCCCTAGGGTTTCTCTTTATTTCACGTATGAACTTGCTCCCCATGCTGCAACGTGCGCTTTGCATGCCTACAATAAATAAAGAAAACTAAAATAAAGCAAAAAAGATAATGGGTGTATAAAATAACTTAATTTATTTATGTACAAAATTTATATTTTCGTTGCCCAGGCAACGAATTTCGTTCAAGTAAGTAAGGCAAACTCTTGGGCATCATGCATCGTTGATGTCGGTTTGTCCCGCATAACTGGTGCTCCTTTGTATTCCTTTAGTCTCTGCCAGTTCACCTTGAAAATGGATCTATCTTATGGGTTCTTGATTTCTATTGCTCCATTGTCATGAATTTGATGAACTGTGAATGGTCCCGACCATCGTGACTTTAGCTTGCTTGGGAATAACTTAAATCACAAATTGTAGAGCTTGTTGTACAGAATAAAATTGCCTAGGCAATATTTTTTTGTCATGCCATCATTTTGTTTTCTCTTTGTATAGGTTAGCATTTTCGTATTCGTATGCGTGTGCTCTAAATTCATTAATTTCATTTAGCTCCAAGAGTCTTCTTTCTCCAGCATTATGATCATCCATGTTTAACTTCTTGATGGCCCAGTAGGCTTTATGTTCAAGTTCCACAGGTAAATGACATTATTTACCGTAGAAGAGTTTGAATGGGGACATTCCTAGCGGTGTCTTGAATGTTGTGCGATAAGCCCATAGTGCTTTATCTAGCTTTGACGACCAATCCTTTCGACTTGGGTTGACCACTTTCTCAAGGATTCATTTGATTTCCCAGTTAGAGACTTCAGCTTGTCCATTAGTCTGAGGGTGATATGCCATAGCGATGCGATGTAACACTCCATATCTTTTCAATGCATTGGCAATTAATTTGTTATCAAAATGTGTGCCTTCATCGCTAATGATAGCTCGTGGTGTTCGAAAACGTGTGAATATGTTCTTGTACAAAAATTTGAGCTCGGTCTTGGGATCATTTTCAGGAGTTGCAATGGTTTCAACTCACTTAGATACATAATCCACTGCCAAGATGATGTACAGATCTCCAAAAGATGTGGGAAAGGGTTTCATGATATCTATTCCCCATACGATGAAAAGTTCAATCTCCAGAATGTTTTTCCATGGCATCTCATGTCGTTTTGATATGTTCCCTGTTCGTTTACATCTATCACATGACTTGTAGAATTCATGCATATCTTTGAACAAGGTTGGCCAATAGAATCCGGATCGAAGCACTTTCGCCGCTGTTCTCATGGCACCAAAGTGCCCTCCATACGGTGACGAATGACATTGAAGTAGAATTTCCTCGTGCTCTTCTTCTGGACACGCCTTGGGATTATTTGGTCTCCATATTGCTTGAATAGGAACGATTTATCTCAGTAGTAGTATCGCACATCATATCGAAACTTTTTTCGGCCTTAGCTAGATAAATCAGGTGGAACAATATCACTAACAAGAAAGTTAATTATGTCAGCATACCACGGCACAGTCGTAACAAATAAAATTTTCTCATCAAGGAAATCCTCTTGAATTTATGTTATGTCACGAGAATCAATTTTGTTATCTAATCTAGACAAATGGTCTGCTACTTGATTTTATGTACCCTTTCTATCCTTAATCTCTAAATCGAACTCTTGTAGTAATAATATCCATCGGATTAGCCTAGGCTTTGCATCTTTTTTATTGATCAAATATTTAATGACAGAATGATCTGTATACATAATTACTTTAGTGCCTACGAGTTATGGCCTAAACTTATCAAATGCAAGTACTATTGTTAAAAGTTCTTTTTCAGTGGTGGTATAATTTACTTTTGCATCATTAAGAGTACGACTCATATAGTATATAACATGAAAGAATTTACTTTTATGTTGCCTTAGCACTGCTCCAACTGTGTAATCACTAGCATCGCATATAAGCTCAAAAGGTTTGTTCCAGTCAGGTGGAACAACAATTGGTGTTGCTGAAAGTTTTTTCTTCAAATCTGTAAAGGCATTCAGACAATCATTAGTAAACTCAAATGGATGATTTTGCTGTAGTAAAAGACACAAGGGTTTTAAGATTTGAGAAAAATCTTTTATGAACTGCTTGTAGAAGCCTGCATATCCAAGAAAACTTCGTACACCTCTAACGTTAGTGGGTGAAGGTAGGTTTGTGATTACTTCCACATTGGATTTGTCGACTTCAATACCTTGACATGAAATTTTACGACCCAACACTGTTCTCTCGGTTACCATAAAATGGCATTTCTCCCAATTTAGTACTAGGTTGGCTTCTTTACATCATTTTAGTACTTTGGCTAAATTTCCAAGACATTGGTTAAAATCGTCACCTGAGATGGAGAAATCATTCATAAATATTTCCATGAACTCTTCCACCATATCTAAAAAGATGGCCATCATGCATCTTTGGAGGGTAGTTGGAGCGTTACATAGCCCAAACGACATTTGTCTAAATGCATAGGTACCATATGGGCATGTGAAAGTAGTATTCTCTTGATCCTCTGGTGCTATGGCTATTTGGTTGTATCCTGAGTATCCATCAAAGAAGCAATAAAATGCTTTTCCTGCTAACCTATCGAGAATTTGGTCGATAAAGGGTAGGGGAAAATGGTCTTTTTTCTGGATTTATTAAGCTTCCTGTAATCCATATATATATGCCAGCCCATGACTGTTCTAGTAGTGAGGAGCTCGTTATGTTCGCTTTTAACCACGGTCATACCACCCTTCTTTGGTACACATTGCACCGGGTTGACCTATGAACTATCAGATATAGGATAGATCACTCTCGTATCCATCCATTTTATGATCTCTTTCATGACTACCTTCTTCTTGATCGGGTTGAGTCTTCTTTGGGATTCCACCGAAGTGCTATGGCTATTTTCTAAGTTGATATTGTGCATGCATATGGTAGGGCTAATTCCCTTCAAGTTTGCCATTGTCCATCTAAGAGCCTTTTTGTGCTGTGAGAAAACATTCAACAAACTATTATCCTATTTGGAGGTTAGATTGACAGAGATTATCACTGGTCTTACTCCCTAGATATGCATACATCAAATGTGCTAGCAGGGTTTTAAGTTCTAGATTAGGTGCATGTTGTAAAGATGATTCTGGAGACTTAACTTCATTAAAATCTAAAGGTTCAAATTTCATACATGATCTAGTATGAAGGAGACTCGATTGTTCCTTCGACTTTCCTTCGTATTCTGCCTTGGTGTCATTTTCAGGGAACCCAGTGTGTGCTTTACTCATACTACTGTTGTCATGGCCATAATTCTTAGAATAGTCTTCTGAAAATAATTCACCTAGGCTAAGATTTTCCTGTTTGTACATCATGGTTATTGAATCGTGGAACAAAGCATTGTATTCATCTAGTTTTAGAAATTCATCGTGACCAAGAATTTCCTTTTCTTCCTCTTTTATTGAGTCCACTTCTTTAATGCATTGGCATTCTTCTGAGTCCAACATTTTCAACGAGCGCTCGTCCTACAAAGTTATTACCAATTGAACATGGTATTATAAAACTTCCAGGGTCTTTTTGTTTTGGTGGGAGGTTGCCTACTACCGAACAAATTTCTGTTGCCGTGGTAAGATTTTCTACCTTCCTTTTCTTTGTAACACTGTCTTTTAGAAACTTGGAATAGGAAGGCATTTTCTCGATGGCTTCAAGTAAGGGCACGTTGATATACAACTGTCCAGGATATCAACAAATTTCTTGAACTGGATATCATCATTATGTTTCTTTAATCGTTGAGGGAATAGTGGTAGAGGTCTCACATTATTTGTCGTTGGTGCCGAGGAATCTCTAGCCTTGGCCATGGATTTCCTATTATCTGGGAAATGTTTTTCTGAACCTTCATCCTTTTCTTTATCTTTGGGCGATTCATCATGTTCCTCATTTTCAGCTCGATCCTCTAGTTGTGTTATGCCATGGCGAGAATTGTTTGGTTGTTCTCCCCAAACTTGTCATTTTGGTTAACCTGTGTTCCACTCCTTAGTGTAAGCACATTGCATTGCTCCTTTCCATGATGTTTAATGATTTCAGTATCACTAGGGATATTTCCTTGCGAGCGAGAATGCAATGTCGTAGCAATTTAACCCACTTGGTTCTCCAATGCTCTTAGAGATGAACTATGGCTTTGCAAAAGTGCAGCTTGGCTTTGTAACAAATTTCCTTGGTTTTTGATTATTGTAGAATGCTCGTACATCAAGGTTTTTGTTGAAGCAATGAATTCTTTTGTCGAGGCCATAAATTCCTGCAATGAAACTTCCAATGAGTTAGTATTAGAATTAGTATTAGAGGAAGAAGCTATACCTTTAGTGTTTTGCCAAGGCAGCTGATGATGTTGATTCTGAAAATGTTGATAGTCTGAGTTACTTTGTTATGGCCTGTTGTAATTTACTGCTTGATTATTATTGTTTCCTTGATTACCCCATGAAAAATTCACATGTTGTCTCCAACCAGGATTGTACGTGTTTGGATAGGGGTTATTATTGCTCCGGTTGTAACTGTCCACAAAATTGGTGGACTCATGATTTTTTGGAAATTCACTTTCATGATGGTTGTCGTGAAAAAATATACATGCGTTATTGGTCGCCTTGACTTCTATTACCTCATTAGGACGCTGCAACTTTTTCAGCATATTAGTTATGGTAGAAAGTTGAGCAGCTATTGAATCCTTACCCTCTAATTCATATGCTCTAGATGTTTTCCTTTCGGTTCCTAATCTTGTGTTCGGGAATTGATAGTCACTATTTGCTATCCTGTCGAGGATATCAAAGGCTTCCTCGGGTGATTTGTCAAGTAAGGTGCCATTTGCTAAGGCATCTAACATCATTCGAGTTGGTGCATTAACTCTGTTGTAAAACATCACTACTTGAGTCCAGTCATGAAATCCATGGTTAACACATTTACGGAGTAAGCTTTTATACCTATCCCAACATTCATATATTGATTCATCGTCTCCTTGGAGAAAACTTGCAATATCATTACGAAGTTGTGTATTCATGTTGGGTGGATTGTATATGATAACTCCGTAAAAAGACTCAATTTCTAGTCCTTTAACTTAAGTTATTGTTCGTCTAAACAAAGTATGCACAACATTTTAGTTGCATTTAGTTGTATTTAGGTTATATTTACTTGTGGTGGATAAGTTTTGCTTCGGAAAGATTTATTTGGTTTAACTGATGTTGCTGAGGAGGAAGGATTTGTGTGGATTGTGTATGTGCAGGAAACTTACAGAGAAAGATCATTTCAGTCGTGACAACATAATTTGCAAGGGCCAATGGGACAGAGAAGAACGTGAGGAGCAGATTTATCTCGCCAAGGCAAGGTTTATCTGTAAAGTCTGAAGCGGATATGAAGAAATCGCCTATGTCACATGCCAGCTAAATGACCTCCTTCACGTGCAAGCAAGCCTTAAATATTCTGAAGCCTCCAGCCGCCTTTCTTTTTTTAGTCTGGACGAATAATAAAGGTTATTTAAGAAATCTCCAATCATGCGAAACCCTAGGAGTTCCTCTCTATAAATATCCAATCGTAGCCGCCAAAGAAGGAGGACATGAGGAAGATAAGAGAGCTTTACTGAAGGTGTAAGCGAGCAACTGCAGTAGTTCCCCACTATTTACCAACCGATCCTCCTTGGTGTCCTCCATAGCCAGACTGTAGTAGAGTGGTGATTAGGTCTTGAGAGAGGCTGATGACCAAGACAGGCGCGATGCTGTTTAGAATTGTCACGACAGAGCCCCCGGTTTTGGGAGTTGTTCTTCCTTTGTTCTTAATTTCTTTACATATTTGGGGTTGTATTAAACGATGATACTTGGATGAATTTTTGATAGCACCATAACTGCCTTACTTGGTGTTAATCTTTTTTTTGCCTAGACAATTATTTTCTATTTTATGAATGATGAATTATGATTTTTGCTCATGACTATTTTGTTCATTATTTGAATATTTTACCTTGACACTATAAGAGCTTCGAGTGATTGCCTGGGGTCTTGGTAAAACATGTCTTGGCAATGGAAGAGCGTCGAGAGATCGCCTTTTGTCTATATAGTAATTCTTAGATTCAAGAGAATTAAGATAGATCTACGTGAACAATGGAATGGATTTGGGATGGTGATGTTCTAAATTGTTTACCTTAGAGATAAGGAGCGGGTTTCAATCAACTAAAAAGGATAGACGCTAGAGTAGGATAAACAACGACTATAATTCATGCTGAGAGTTATTGCTACAACAACAGTTTGACAAACCAAGGGTTGTAGTTAACGCTGAGTAGTATTGCCATAGCAACCGTCTAGGAATACCTTGTAATCCTATTGAGCAGCTTAAGCAAGTCATAATAATTCATTCTGGACTTAGAATAATTGTTGTCAATGCAAAATATTAACATAAGTACTCTGTAGTAAGTGTGAATATGTGAGGTTGTTTGAATTATATTTAAATCAACGTTTGTCTTTGTTTTGATTTATTTCAATAGTCTGTATATTTATTTTTGTCTCGACCAAACTTTTCTGCACTCATACATTATAGTATTTTCTTTTTTTATTAATAAAAGTTTTTAGTTTGACAAAATAGTAGGAATTAACTTGTGACAACTAGTTCTAGTTATAGAGCTTAAAAACTTTCAACCAATCCCTGAGGAGACGATACTCACTTACCCTATATTACTGGATAAAATTTTTATTCGCGTAACAAGTTTTTTTGTCACCTTATATTTATCTAGTATAACGTATTTATTTCCTTTTGTAGGTTTTTATTATTGCATGACCCTGAGATCTGATGGTAATCCATTGGAGCCATTCGACCCTGAAGTTGAACAGTTGTTCAGACAGAGACGATGTGACCAATGAACCAGAGAATATTTAAATCAACTATAAATACAAGGCAACAACATGGGAGATCACGACGATCCCGATGTAGAAATTAATCTTCAAGTTGCAAGACCAAGAGCAATACGAGATCATTTGAATCCAATTCTTGATGATCTCAATCCAGGCATAGTGGCACCTGAAATACAAGCAATTCATTTTGAGCTTAAATTGATGTTCAATATGATAAATTCTATTGGATAATTTGGTGGTTCACCTAATGAGGATGCTAGACAGCATATTCGTACTTTCCTTTAAGTATGCCACTAATTTCAACAACAAGGAGTGCATGAAGATCTGCTTAAACTAAAACTTTTCCCTTATTCCCTACGCTATAGAGCGAGAGCTTGGCTCAGTGGAGTTCCTTCAAACTCAATGGAGTTCCTTCAAACTCAATGGAGTCATGGGCAGATTTATACAAGAGTTTTCTACTTTGATATAATCCACCCAATATGAATACACAGCTTCGCAATGATATTGCAAGTTTTTTCCAAGGATACTATGAATCAATATACGAATGTTGGGATAGGTATAAAAATATACTTTGTAAATGTGTCAACCATGGGTTTCATGACTGGACTCAAATAGTGATGTTTTACAACGTAGTTAATGCACCTACTCGAATGATGTTAGATGCCTCAGCAAATGGCACCTTACTTGACAAATCACCCGAAGAAGCCTTTGATATCATCGACAGGATAGCAAATAATGATTATCAATTCCCAAATACAAGATTGGGGACAGACATAAAAGCATCTGGATCATATGACTTAGATGGTAAGGATTCAGTAACTGCTCAGCTTTCTACCATTACTAATATGTTAAAGAATTTGCAACATCCTAATGAGGTAAGAGAAGTCAAGGTGACCAATAACGTATGAATATTTTGTCACAACACCCATCATGAGAGTGAATGTCCGAAAAACCATGAATCCACCAATTTTGTGGGCAATTATAACCGGAGCAATAATAACCCCAATTCAAACATGTACAACCTTGGTTAGAGACAACATCTAAACTTTTCATGGAGTAATCAAGGGAACAGTAATAAAGTAGCAAATTACAACAGGCCACAGCAGAATAATTCAGACCATCAACATTTTCAGAATCAGCATCATCAGCTGCCCCGGCAAAATAATAAAGGTAAAGCTTATACCTCTAATACTAATTCTAATACTAACTCATTGGAGTTGTCATTGCAGAAATTTATGACCTCGACAAAAGATGTCATTGCCTCAAAAAAGACCTTAATGCACGAGCATTCTGCAACAATTAAAAACCAAGGAAATTTGTTACAAAGCTAAGCTGCACTTTTACAAAGCCATAGTTCATCTCTAAGAGCATTAGAAAATCAAGTGGGATAAATTGCTACGGCGTTTCATTATCACACACAAGAAATCTCCCTAGTGATACTAAAATCACTAAGCATCATGGAAAGGAGCAATACAGTGTACTTACACTAAGGAGTGGAACACAAGTCAAACAAAATGAAAAGTATAAGGGAGAACACCTAAACAATCCTCACCTTGGCAGAACACAACCAAAGGATCAAACTGAAAATGAGGAACTAGATGAATCGTTTGAAGAGAAGGAAAATGATGAAGGCTCAGAAAAACATCGTCCAGATAATGAGAAATTCATGGCCAAGGCCAGAGATTCCTCAGCACCAACAGCAGATAATGTGAGACCTCCACCACCGTTTCCTCAACGATTTAAGAAACATAATGATGACATCCAGTTCAAGAAATTCGTTGATGTTCTGGACCATTTGTATATCAATGTGTCCTTACTTGAAGCCATCGAACAAATGCCTTTCTATGCCAAGTTTCTTAAGGACATCGTTACGAAGAAGAGAAAGGTAGAACATATTGCCACAGCAACATAAATCTATTCTGCAATAAGCAAACTCCTACGAAAATAAAAAGACCCTGGCAGTTTTATAATACCATGTTCAATTGGTAATAACTTTGAAGGACAAGCTCTTGTTGATTTGGGATCAAGTGTAAACTTGATACCAAAGTCCATATTTATGAAGCTGAAGGGATATCATGCTTGTCTAACCACAGTTATTCTATAGCTGGCCGATTGATCTTATGTGCGGCCTGAGGGCAGAATAGAAGACGTCATAGTATGGATGGACAAGTTCGTATTTCCATTTAATTTCCTCATCTTGGACTGTGAAGCCGATGAAAATGCACCCATCATCCTGGGACGACCTTTTTTAGCCACTGGAAGAATCCTAATAGATTACAAAAGGGGAGAGTTCGCAATGCAAGTAGGAGAGCAAAACGTCATAATCAATGTCTTCAATTCCATGAAATATGTGGACGACTCAGAGGAATGCCAATGCATTAGAAAAGTGGACTCAACAGAAGAGGAAGAAAAAACAACTCTTGGCCATGATGAATCTATAAAGCTAGAGGAATACAACGTTTTGTGTCACAACCCTATAACTGTGATGCACAAACAAGAAAATCTTAGCCCAGGCGACTTATTTTCATAAGATAATTCTGAGAGTTATGGCCTTGGCAACAAAAATCTGAATAAGGTACACAATGGGTTTCCTGAAAATGACACCAAAGCAGAATATGAAGAAAAGTTAAAGGAAGGATAAAGGCTCCTTCATAATAGATCAGGTATGAAATTCAAACCCTTAGATTTTGATGAAGTTATTTCTTCAAAATCATCTTTACAACATGCACCCAAATTGGAACTTAAAATTTTTCCATCACATTTGAAGTATGCATACTTAATGAGTAATGAAACTTTATATGTGATAATCTCTGCCAATCTAACCTCCATATAGGAGAATAGTTTGTTGAATGTTTTTTCACAGTTCAAAAAGGCTCTAGGATGGACAATGGCAGACTTGAAGGGAATTATCCCTACCATATGTATACAAAAAATCAATTTATAATATAGCCATAGTAATTCGGTGAAGCCCCAAAGAAGGCTCAACCCGATCATGAAGAAGGTAGTCATGAAGGAAATTATAAAATTGTTGGATGCGGGAGTGATTTATCCTATATCCGATAGTTCATGGGTTTGCCGGTGCAATTTGTGCCAAATAAGGATGGTGTGACCATGGTTACGAGAGAACATGACGAGCTCCTCACTAGTAGAACAATCACGGGCTGGCGCATATGTATGGATTACAAGAAGCTTAATAAAGCCACCAAGAAAGACCATTTTCCCTACCTTTTATCGACCAAATGCTCGACAGGTTAGCGGGAAAAACATTTTATTGCTTCCTCGATGGATACTCAGATACAATTAAATAGCCATAGCACCTGAGGATCAAGAGAAGACTACTTTCACATTCCCATATGGTACCTATGCATTTAGCCGAATGTCGTTTGGGCTATGTAATGCTCCAGTTACCTTCCAACGATGCATGATGGCAATATTTTCAAATATGGTTGAACAATGTATGTAAATATTTATGGATGACTTCTACGTCTCAAGTGACGATTTCAATCGATACCTCGATAATTTATCTAAGGTACTGAAATGATGTGAAGAAGCCAACCTACTACTAAATTGGGAGAAATGTCATTTTATGGTAACCAAAAGAATAGTGTTAGGTCACAAAATTTCATGTCAAGGCATTGAAGTCGATAAAGCCAAGGTGGAAGTAATTGCAAACCTTCCCCCACCCACCAACGTAAGAGGTGTATACAGTTTCCTTGGACATGCAGGCTTTTACAGGCGGTTCATAAAAGATTTTTCTCAAATCTCTAAACCCTTGTGTCTTTTACTTCAACAAAATCATATATTTGAATTTATTAATGATTGACTGAATGCCTTTACAAATTTAAAGGAAAAAACTTTCAGCAACACCAATCGTTGTCCCACCTGACTGGAACAAACCTTTTGAGCTAATGTACGATGCTAGTGATTATGCAGTCAGAGCAGTGCTGGGGTAACGAAAAAGTAAAATCTTTCATGTTATCAACTATGCTAGCCATACTCTTAATGATGCACAAGTAAATTACACTACCACTGAAAAAGAACTTTTAGAGGTAGTATTTGTATTCGATAAGTTTAGGCCATATCTAATAGGCACTAAGGTAATTGTGCATACATATCATTCTTTCATTAAATATTTGATCAATAAAAAAGATGTAAAGCGTAGACTAATCAGATGGATATTACTACTACAAGAGTTTGATTTAGAGATCAAAGATAGAAAGGGTACAGAAAATCAAGTAGCAACCCATTTGTCTAGACTATATAACAATTCTGATTGTCATGACATAATAGAAATTCAAGAGGATTTCTCTGATGAGAAAATTTTATTTGTCACGACAATGTCGTGGTATGCTGACATAGTTAACTTTCTTGTTAGTGGTATTGTTCCTCCTAATTTATCCAGCCACGGTCGAAAAACGTTTTGACATTATGTACGACACTATTACTGGGATGAATCATTTTTGTTCAAGCAATGTTGAGACCAAATAATTCAAAGATGCATTCCAGAAGAAGAGCATAAAGAAATTCTACATCAATGTCACTCGTCACCATATGGAGGGCACTTTTGTGTAATGAGAACAACGGCGAAAGTACTTTAGTCCGGATTCTATTGGCCAACCTTGTTCAAAGATGCGCATGAATTCTACAAGTCATGTGATAGATGGCAATGAATAGGGAACATATTATGGAGGTTGAATTTTTGATGTATGGGGAGTAGACTTCATGGGACCCTTTCCTACATCATTTGGAGATTTGTACATTCTCTTGGCAGTGGATTATGTATCCAAGTGGGTTGAAGCCATTGCAACACCTAAAAATGATTCTAAGACGGTGCTAAACGTTTTGAAAAAAAACATATTCACACGTTTTGGAACACCATGGGCTATCATTAGTGATGAAGGCACACATTTTGATAACAAATTAATTACCAAGGCATTGAAACGATATGGAGTGCGACATAGGATCGCTATGGCATACCACACTCAGACTAATGGACAAGTCGAAGTGTCTAACCGAGAAATCAAGAAGATCCTTGAGAAGGTGGTCAACCCAAGTCGAAAGGACTGGTTACAAAAGCTAGATGAAGCACTATGGGCTTATCACACAGCATTCAAGACACCGCTGGGAATGTCCCCGTTCAAACTGGTCTACGGAAAAGAATGTCATCTGCCTGTGGAACTTGAACATAAATCCTACTGGGCCATCAAAAAGTTAAACATGGATGCTCATCTTGTTGGAGAAAAAAAACTCTTGGAACTAAACAAGATTGATGAATTTAGAGCACACTCATACGAAAATGCCCGCCTATACAAAGAGAAAACAAAACGATGGCATGACAGAAAAATATTGCCTAGGAAATTTTATTCAGTACAACAAGTAATGCTCTACAATTCACATCTTAAGTTATTCCCAGACAAGCTAAAGTCATGATGGCTAGGACCGTTCATTGTACATCAAGTTCATAAAAATGAGGTAATAAAAATCAAGAACCGAGACGATGGTTCTATTTTCAAAATGAATGGCCAAAGGCTAAAGTAATACAAAGGAGCCCCAGTTATGCGAGATAAACTAGAATCAACGACACATGATGCCCAAGAGTTTGGCTTACTTACTTGAACAAAATTCGTTGCCTAGGCAACGAAAATTTGAATTTTGTACATAAATAAATTAAGTTATTTTATGCATTCATTAACCATTTTGTTTTATTTATTTATTTATTGTAGGCATGCAGAGCACACGTGGCAGCATGGGGAGATAGTTCTCGCATGAAATGAGAGAAAACCCTAAGGCAAGAAATTTGGATGGAAAAATTAAAAGAGGGGATGTATTTTTCCCCAACTTTACGTCCAATCAAATATCAAACAATAAATGCCAAATCATTTCCCCTCGTGTTTTGACCAAATTACCCCAAAGAAACCACCCATTAATTTCCACAAAAACCACCCTCAACTTCATCTTCTTCATCGTACCACACTCTCTCTGTACAACAAGAAAAAAATTTCTTTCGTTCAACAAAAATTCTCCCATCTCCACCACTAAACCTACTCCACCAAAAAGATATCATGGCAAGATCGAAGAAAAACCCAACCCCAACACCAAGCTTTGAGAGATTCCAAACAGCCAAAGCCGAGGCACGTTTCAAAAACCTCCTAAAATGACAAGAATATTTGGAAGACGGTTCGTCTTTACATCAGAGGATGAAGAGCTATTTGGACCGGAGGTCATGGACTTGATTCGGAAACACAACTAGGAGAAGTTTTCTCGCCACCCCAAAGCTGTAGCACCAGCAATGGTCAGAGAGTTCTACGCCCATCTCGAAGACCCATCCAACCACACGGTGTATGTCCGAGGGAAACTCCTCTGATTTTCCCCTTCGTCACTCAACAGATACTTCAAGTTGGGGAAAATGGATGAGCAACATAAGAAATTTATGGCTGAGGCAGACCAAGAAACGTACGACGAAGTACTTGAAGATCTTTACTTCGGGTGGACTAAGTTCGAAGAGAATGCACCAACAAGGAAGAAAGTCAATCGCCGAGCTCTTAAGTAGGTGGTAAAGTTGTGGAATCATTTTCTCAAAGGAATACTTATGCCAACATCTCATAACACAACCGTGTTCATGAAAAGACTGATGCTTTTACACTCAATAATATACGTGAGAAAAATTAATGTTGGAGAACTCATCTTCTAGCAAATCCATGAGTGCGCCAAAAGAAACCGGGGTAACCTCCTATTTTCTAACTTGATAATCGCTATGTGCAAGAAAAAAAAGGTCCCTGAAGAGCCCTTTGAGGATTTCATCAAATCCAATGAGGGTATCACTAATAAGAAAGTACCAGAACTGATGCGTTTTGATGACAATGCCCTGTATGAAGGATTGGAGATAAGAGAAACATCTGTTGCCACGGATAGAATGACAGTAGTGGTCACATACAAGCGAGAAATGCGTGAGAAGATAGGGAGCCTAGAGGATCACATGGAGATCTTTTTTGAGTACTTCAAGGCACGTGATGCACAACTTAACACCTTTTTCAAGGAGTTGCTCCCGATCACAACCGATAATCTGCCGTATTTCCCCAATTTTATTTTTAAAGCACACTGCTGGTGGCAGCATATTCCACACCTCGACATCGAATGTACCTCCAGAAGTACCCATATACGTACCAGCACTAGCCACCCATGTCTCGCCTGTACCAGAGGAAGGCCATGGTGACACAGATGAGTTCCTTAGCTCATCCTCCTTCTCAACATCCAAGAGAACTCAAGAGACTCCACCCAACTTCTTTATCGATTAAGATTTCACTCCAGCCCCGAAGTAACCCGAGCAAATTCCCATATAGTCCCCCGTCCGTCAAGCAACGCCATTCCTTGAAACTGCTCAAAGTCCAGCACCAGTTCCTGAACAACCGACTCTAGTACCTGCATAACCTACTCCTTGCAGATTAACCAACTCCAGTACGAGCCCCGAGCATCAAGAGACGTATCAAACGAACGGCAGGCCGTGTCCTTCAGTCATCACCCTCGACGGTAGCAGCAGTAGACTCTAGATCAGAGAGTCTTCCTCCTCCTAAACGACACCGAACGAGGGCGTACAGTCAAGCCACACCACTACAGTAAGCTCGTATTTTTTTTGCATTTGCATATAGATTCATGTAGTTTAAGTTCTCATGCATTGAGGACAATGCATCCCTTAAGTTTGGGGGAGGTATTGTACCATACTTTATTAAAAATAAATTGATGATATTTGGTTGAAAAGTTTGGTTGTCATGACATAAGCATGTTAGGTTTATTGTTTGGAATGGATTAGGGATGCCCAATGATGAATGCATAATTTGATTGCCTAGGCCAAAATTATTGTTAAGACTGTCTAAAGAAGAGAACAAACCCTAGGCCTGATTCTTTGAAATTTACAAACACGATTGTAGGTTGTCCCTGCTTAAGCTAATCAGTAAATTTTTTAGGAAAGAACTTTCTTCTTGCCGAGACATCAAAAATATTTTAAGGTTAAGGTGGAACTTCCTAGTGTTTAAAACTTGAAAAATAAAAGGGACACTCCACTATTAAAAGGCATAAACAGAAAAACTCCATAAGAAATTAAGAGTTGCCAAGGCATATGAGTGAATAAAAGTAGTCATGGGATGACTCTACCCGACTAGTTTTGGAGTAGAAGGTATGCTCTATTTCACCTAGAGTGTAGGACGGTAGGTGTTATGAGTTGACTCCCCAAAAAAAGGTTGATAAATAACTAGGAGTATAAACTAAGCCTGACAAATAATTTGATGCCTTGACAAACCTGAAGCATTTACTTTAAGTTTTCTAATTACCTTAATGCATAGACTGATTACAATCATGCACAAACAATAGCAAGGAATCCTAACTAGGGAAGGGACTTGACTGATATGACCGTCGAACATGTGGAGGCCAACTATTTTTGCTGAGGGATGAAATCTCAAACCATATGATTTTCTTAACACTGCTTTGCCATGAAAATTTTAATTTTCTTTTAGCTATTGTACATTGCTTCAAGACAAGCAATAGCTTAAGTTTGGGGGTGATAACTCCTTAAAAAGACTCGATTTCTAGTCTTTTAACTTAAGTTATTGTTCGTCTAAACAAAGTATGCACAACATTTTAATTGCATTTAGGTTATATTTTCTTGTGGTGGATAAGTTTTGCGTCGGGAAGATTTATTTGGTTTAATCGATTCTGCTGAGGATGAAAGATTTGTGTGGATTGTGTATGTGCAGGAAACTTATAGAGGAAGAACATTTCAGCCACAACAACGTAATTTGCAAGGGCCAATGGAACATAGAAAAATGTGAGGAGCAGATTTATCTTGCCAAGGAAAGGTTTATCTGTAAAGTATGAAGCGAATATGATGAAATCACCTATGTCACATGTCAGCTGGATTACCTCCTTCACGTGCAAGCAAGCTCTAAATATTCTGACAATCTCCAGTCGTCTTTCCTTTTTTAGTCTTGAGGAATAATAACAGTTATTTAAGGAATCTCTAATCATACGAAACTCTAGGAGATTCCTCTCTATAAATATCCAACTGTAGCCACCAAAGAATGAGGGAAGAAGGAAGATAAGAGAGCTTTAGTGAAGGTGTGAGCGAGAAACTGCAGTGCATCACCACCGTTTACCAACAGATCCTCCTTTGTGTCCTCCATAGCCAGACTGTAGCAGAGCGATGATCAGGTATCGAGAGAGGCTGATCACCAAGGGAGGCACAGTGTGATCAAAATTGTCACGACAGATCCCCTGGTTTTGGGAGTCGTTATTCCTTTGTTCTTAATTTCTTTACTTATTTGGGGTTGTATTAAACGATGATACTTGGATGAATTTTTTATAGCACTATGACTGTCTTACTTGGTGTTAATCTTTGTTTTTCCTAGACAATTATTTTCTGTTTTATGAATGATGAATTATGATTTTTTGTCATGACTGTTTTGTTCATTGTTTGAATATTTTACCTTGACACTGTAAGAGCTTCGAGAGATTGGCTGGGGTCTTGGTAAAACATGTCTTGGCAATGTAAGAGCATCGAGAGATCCCTTTTTTTCTAGATAGTGAATCTTAGATTCAAGAGAATTAAGATAGATCTACGTGAACAATGGAATGGATCTGGGATGGTGATGTTCTAACTTGTTTACCTTAGAGATAAGGAACGGGTTTCATTCGACTAAAAGGGATAGATGCTAGAGTAGGATAGACAATGACTATAGTTCATGCTGAGAGGTATTGCTACAACAACAGTTTGACAAACCAAGGGTTGTAGTTAACGCTGAGTAGTATTGCCATAGCAACCGTCTAAGAATACCTAGTAATCCTATTGGGCAGCTTAAGCAAGACATAATAATTCATTCTGGACTTAGAATAGTTGTTGTCAATGCAAAATATTAGCATAAGTGCTCTATGTTAAGTCTGAATATGTGAGGTTGTTTGAATTATATTTAAATCAACGTTTTTCTTTGTTTTCTTTTATTTCAATAGTCTGCATATTTATTTTGTCTCGACCAAACTTTTATTCACTCATACGTTATATTATTTTCTTGTTTTATTAATTATAGTTTTTAGTTTGACAAGATAATAGGAATTAGCTTGTGCAACTAGTTCTAGTTATGGAGCTTAAAAACTTTCAACCAATCCCTGAGGAGATGATACTCACTTACCCTATATTACTTGATTTGATTGTGTATACTTGCATAGAATTGCTTTCCTTAGCATATACATTTACAAGCAATTAGTATCGGAGTAGGAAACTCTTGCATAAATCTGAAATCTGCCCACGATTCCATTGAGCCTGAAGGAACTCCACTGAGCCAAGCTCTTGTCTATCGCGTAGAGAATAAGAGAAAAGTTTTAGTTTAAGCACATCTTCATGCACTCCTTGTTGTCAGAATGAATCGTAAACTTCAAGGAAGGCACTAATATGTTGTCTAGCATCCTCATTAGGTGAACCACCAAATTGACCGATATAATTTAACATATTAAACATCAGCAGTTTAAGCTCAAAATGGGTTGCTTATATTTCAGGTGCAACGATGCCTGGATTGAGATCATCAAGAATAGGATTCAAATGATCTCGTATTGCTCTTGGTCTTGAAACTTGAAGATTAATTACTACATCGGGATCTTCTTGATCACCCATTTTCTTGCCTTGTAGTTGTAGTTAGGTTATATATTCTCTGGTTCATTGGTTACGTCTCATCTGTCTGAATAATTGTTCAATTTTAGGGTCGAATGTTTCCAATGGTTTACCAGCAGATCTCAGGGTCATGCAATAATAAAAACCTGCAAAAGAAAATAATAAAATACATTATACTAAGTAAATATAAGGTGACAAGAAAAACTTGTTATGGCGAAAAGCAAAATTTCATCAGTTTCCAATCCCCGGCAACGACGCCAAAACCTTGATTGCTTGTAAATGTATATGCTAAGGTAAGCAATTATGTGCATGTACACACAGTCGAATCAAGTAATACAGGGTAAGTGAGTTATCGTCTCCTCAGGGATTGGTCGAATATTTCTAAGCTTCACCACAACCAGAACTAGCGGTCACAAGCTAATTCCTATTACCTTGTCAAACTAAAAAATACTATTAATAAAACAAGAAAATACTATAAAGTATGATTGCAGAAAAGTTTGGTCGAGACAAAATAAATATGTAGACTATCGAAATAAAACAAAGACAAACGTGGATTCAAATATAATTCAAACAACCTCGCATATTCAGACTTTTCACATAGCACTTCTGCTAATCTTTTGCATTGTCAAACATTTATTCTAAGTCCATAATGAATTGTTATGACACACTTAAGCTGCCCGACAGGATTACTAAGTATTCTTAGACGGTTTCTATGGCAATGCTTCTCATCGTTAACTACTACCCTTGGCTTGTCAGACTGTTGTTGTAGCAATACCTCTCAGTGTAAACTATAGTCGTTGTCTATCCTACTCTAGCATCTATCCCTTTTAGTCGATTGAAACCTGGTCCTTATCTCTAAGGTAGACAAGTAAGGACATGACCATCCCGGATCCATTTCATTGTTCACGTATATTTATCTTAATTCTCTCAAATCTAAGAATCAATGTCTAGATAAACGGCAATCTCTCAACGCTCTTACATTATCGAGACATGTTTCACCAAGACCCCAAGTAATCTCTCGAAGCTCTTACAGTTTCAAGGTAAAATATTCGAACAATGAACAAAACAATCATGAGCAGAATCATAATTTATCATTCATAAAGCAGAAAATAATTGTTTAGGAAAAACAAAGATGAACACCAAGTAAGACAGCCGTGGTGCTATCAAAAAGTCATCCAAGTATCATCATTTTAATACAACCCAAAATACGTAAAGAGATTAAGAACAAAGGAAGAACGACTCCCAAAACGGGGGCTCTGTCGTGATAATTCTGATCAACACCATGCCTACCTTGGCGATCAACCTCTCTCGATACTTGACCACCGCTCTGCTATAGTCTGGCTATGGAGGACACCAAGGAAGGTTGGTTGGTAAACAGTGGGGAAGTATTGCAGTTGCTTGCTCACACTTCCAGTAAAGCTCTTCTAACTTTCTTGCCCCTTCTTTGGCTGCTATGGCTGGGTATTTATAGAAGGGAATCTCCTAGGGTTTCGCATAAGTGGAGATTCCTTAAATGCCCATTATTTTCTTATCCAAACTAAAAAGGAAAGGTGGCTGGCAATTGTCAGAGTTTTGAGGGCTTGCTTGCATGTGAAGGAAGTCGTACAGCTGGCTTGTGACAGGCGATCTCGCCATATTCGCTTAAGACTTTCCAGATAAACCTTGCCTTGATGAGATAAATCTGCTCCTCACGTTCTTTAACTTCTCTATTCCATTGGCCCTTACAAATTACGTTGTCGCGACTGAAATGTTCTTCCTCAATAAATTTCCTGAACATACACAATCCACACAAACCCTTTCTCCTCAGCAGCATCATTCAAACCAAATAAATCTTACCGAAACAAAACTTATCCACCACAAGCATATATAACCTAAATGCAACTAAAATATTATGCATACTTTGTTTAGATGAGCAATAACTTAAGTGAAAAGACTAGAAATTGAGTCTTTTAATGGAGTTATCAGGTTTAATAGAGCTATCGAGAGAGCTCAAGTGAAGTCATTAACAGTAGAACAGAGTTTGCAGATGGGTAAAAAGGTTGGAACGCCTTTAACTCCCCATTATGTTAAGAGAGGTAACGACTTAAGTTCTAGATATACGGACAGAGAGGGTTATGGTGTAGCTTCACAGAAAATAAAATAGTCCCAGTCGATTGCTGCTAGCTCGGGTAAATTAGTGGGAGAAAGAAATGTATGTCAAACATGTGGTAGAGTGCACCGGGGAGTATGCAAACTTATCAGTGGAGCTTGCTTCCAATGTGGCGAGATTGATCACTTTGCCTGAAACTATCCAAATAAATCTAGGGATCATTCGGTTCAAACTGACAGATCTGAGGCAACCTCTACTAGAAGTAGAGGAAGGGAAGATCAAGGGGACAAGCTGAATCCATGCAGCTACAAGAGACTCAGGGAGTCGCCAGAATATATAACATTAAGACCAATGAGGATCGGGAAGAACCGGAGATCATAACAAGTACTTTTCATTTTTTTTATGAGCCTGTAATTGTATTAGTTGACCCTGGTTTCACAAAGTTGGTTAGAGCTAGAGAAATCCCTTTAGAACCTATCTTTAGTGAAATGATAACGGTAAACCCTAGTGGGTCATGGTACAAGTGTGAGTAGACAAGCAATAAGTATTTAATAAAGCTTTCAGGGGCTATGTTTGTGATGAATCTGATGGAATTACCAATTGATGAGTTAAGATCATATTGGGGATATGTTGTTTGTCAACAGAGACGATTAGTTGAAAAGATACAAAGGGTATGGAAATTATAGTTTTTGGAGAGAAAGAAAAATCATTTTTCAAGGTAACATCGAAAATGATTGTGAAAAAATGATGTCATAAATATATATATATAGCTTTATAGCTAATGTGATAGATACTCAAATAATTAAAGTACAATTGTTTGATAATTTAACAAAATTGGGAATTTATAGATGTATTTTCAGGTAAATTTATTGAGTATCTCCAAATCGAGAGGTTGAATTCAAGGTTAATGGTTATTAAGGTATTGAACATATTTCTATGATTCAGTATCAAATGATTTAAGTGAGTCAAGATAATTATGGGCTCAATTATAAGAGTTAATTGATCAAAGTTTTATCAGCCAAAGTATTTCATCATGGGAAGTATTTGTGTGATTAGTGAAAGGAAAGAAAAACCTATGTTGTTATGCATAGATTTTGGCAGTTAAATAAGACTCTTTAAGAGAAGAACTTGTATGTCAAACTATACCAATGTGAAATTCTAGTTAGCAGAGATGGTTTTCTTTGGCCAGGTTGTTTAGCATACGGTATAAGAATAGATCCTAAGGAAAACTCATGTTGTAGTAATTGGAAACTCCCAAAGAATGATCTTGAAGTTCAGATTTCTTTGAGGACTTACTGGTTACTATCGAAGGTTAGTGAAAAACTTTTCGATGTTAGCTTTGCTTCTAACCAAGTTGTTAAAGAAAGATATGTCTTTTTTAGAATGGAAAAAAGGTCAAGAGAGTTTTGAAATGCTAAAGAGGATTTTAATAGAGACACCGATGTTTATACAGCTTGAGTAGGGTAAAGGATTATGATGTGATCATTGATTATCTTCCAGGAAAGGCCAAGGTTGTTGCATAGGTACTTGGCCAGAAACCTTTGGTAATTTTACGAGCAATGGATGTGCGATTAGTATTGAATGAAAAGGGCATTGTAAGCTGAATTAAAGATGAAGCCAATGTTTTTATTAGATCGAAATCTAGTTGGCCCTAAGTTAATGAAAGAAATTGATTATAAAATGAAAGTTACACAAGATAATTTGTTAAGATCGCTTCCGATTGACAAAAGTCTTATGCAGATCTGGACTCGAGAAATCCAGAAACCCCGTAACCAAACAATTCCTCTAGTTAAATTGTGGTGGTAAAAGCATAAAGTCTTTAAATTCGAGGATGAATTTTTCTTAAGGGGAGAATTGTAATACCCTAATTATCAGGTCAGAGACTTTATTGAAAAGATTTAAAATTTAAGATTTATTAGAATAAGTGGTAAAAGATGAGGAAATGATTTGGATTAGTGTTTAGATAAATTTTTAACAATATATAATTTAAGAGCGCACTTTGGTCTTTTAAGAGGGAAAATGAATTTTTAATATATTCCCTATTCAAGATTTTGAAAGGGGGAAAAAGAGGAAAGTAAGCCATTTTCTACTTTTCTTCTTCTTCTTCATGTGGGTAGTGCTCTCCTCCATAGCATAAGGTAAACTTCAATTAGTTAGTTCTTCCTTTAAATTTTGGGTTGCTCTTATAACATTAAGTGATATGTAAGCATAAGAAAGGATTAAAGAAGATTAAAACTAAGTGGGGCAGGTTTTATATGAGATTTAAGGAAATGGATTTTTGAATGATATGTTGATATAAGAGTTTTTATTGAGGTTTATTAGTAGAATTGACTTGTCAGAGGATTGAATAAGAGATTAGAAGCATGAGATATGATTAAAAACATGTTTAGAAAAATGATATGATTTTTGAGTTGAAGTGTTCTATGAAGAGTCTAAATGTTATAAGAGGTTAAATTAGTGGGGTTAAGTAAAGAAAAATTTAATAGTATTGTTGGAGGTAAAAGTAAGAAATTATAGGGGAAAATTTAGTAAAAATCGGGCTGAAAAATGGTAAATCTGGGTAAGGGTATCGGTACTGATAGAACATTACCGATACAATAGGTGTAAATAAGTAAAAATGTGACGAACAATATCGGTACCGATGCAAGTGGTATCGATACTGATGGGGTATCGATACCATTAATCCATAATGTCAAAATTGTATCGATACTGAAAGGGAGTATCGGTACCATAGTATGGTAATATCGATACTGAAAGAAAGGTATTGATAACATGCAACACATAATATAGAAATGGTATCGATACTGAAAGGGGGTATCGGTACCTTAGTATAGAAGTATCGATACCAGGGTAGTAGTACCGATACTATTGAGCTAGGAACTACAAGATAGGTTGAAACTGTTATAAAAATTGAAATAATTGTACTTTTGAACATTATTAAAGTATAATGTTAAGGAGTATACTAACATTGGTATGTTATGTGTACTTAATGGATGCTTGTGTAGATCATAACCAAGCTCTCGAATCTTGCAAGAAAAAAGGGAAGAATAAAGTTGCTGATTAACCAGACATCTCTACATCTTATTAATTGGGATTACCAGGTGAGTGCATTCATTATGTACTTATGTGTTATGATGGTTATAAATGTATGTTGATTACTATATGTACGGTGATTACCAAGTGGCACTATATGTGCATAAATAATAAATTCATAATAAGTTTATGAATTTTTGTATTGGTAGTGTGTGTGCAACCCAAGTAAATTATATTAAGAATGTGAATTATTGTATTGGTACTACGTGTACAAATTATAGAATTTATAATGAATTGAAAGAGTTAAGTGACATTATGAATAATTATTATAGTAAAAACAGTTCTAAAATAAAAGATTAATGGCCTAGTTGTGCATTTGGCAGAAAGGTGTCAATTATGCCAGTTAGATGGAAGGTTAAATACCTTTGAGTAAAAGATTAATGGCCTAGCTGTGCATTTGGAAGAAATGTGTCAATTATGCCAGTTAGATGAAAGGTTAAATACCTTTGAGTAAAAGATTAATGGTCTAGCTTGTGCATTTGGCAGAAAGGTGTCAATTATGCTAGTTAGATGAAAGGTTAAATACCTTTGAGTAAAATATTAATGGCCTAGCTGTGCATTTGGCAGAAAGGTGTCATTATGTCAGTTAGATGAAAGGTTAAATATATTTTGAGTAAAAGATTAATGGTCTAGTTGTGCATTTGGCAGAAAGGTGTCAATTATGCCAGTTAGATGAAAGGTTAAATACCTTTGAGTAAATGATTAATGGCCTAGCTGTGCATTTGGCAAAAAGGTGTCAGTTATGCCAGTTAAATGAAAGGTTAAATACCTTTGAGTAAATGATTAATGGCCTAACTGTGCATTTGGCAGAAAGGTGTCAATTATGCCAGTTAGATGAAAGGTTAAATAGCTTTGAGTAAAAGATTAATAGCCTAGTTGTACATTTGGCACAAAAGTGTCAATCATGCAAGTTAGACGAAATGCTAAATGTCTTTGGGTAAAAGGCTAAATGCCTTTGGGTAAAAGGCTAAATTTATAATGCATTTTGATATAAATGGTGCATAAGTGGTATGAAAGGATGCCATATATATAAAATGTACAACAATGCATAATTGGTATGAATGAATGTCATAAAGGAAAACGTAAACAATACATAATGGTCTTGAAAGGATGCCCCAAATGAAAATACAAAATGGTGTATTAACAGTGTTTAAGGTGCCACCCATGATGATTATAAAAGATACATGATCAATTGGCACTTTGGTGCAATACATGTATAGTATTTTCTCATTTAATGTACACAGGGAAATAAATAATAATGGGGAAAATATACAGAAGGATAGGTATGTTGGGCCTACTAAGAATAATTTCGATAATTATATGAAAGAATTATGGTTTAACTGAGAATGGCTTCTCTGGTCCTTATGGATTATAAAATTTAATTCGTCATTCAATAGTCATAAAATATTTATGTATAAATTGTGATATCTTTACAGTATTATGTCTCACTAAGTAAATACTTAATGTGTGTTGAATTCACGCGTAGGGAACAATCAAGGTTTTGCCGAGTAAGGAGTGCACCAGTAACAACTTTCATCAATTAAAGGTTGACTCGTTAGTAATATCGGGACATCTTATTATTTTTGAAAACTTAGTTGGCATGTAATGGAACAAAAGTAAATATTTTTGGAATGTATTTAAAGTGATTGTTTTAGTATTTTGCTTTTATGAATATCATACTTTGTGGTTGTTAAAAATTGAAACAAAATTGTACGTGTTTTCAAATGACAATATATTTTAAAAAGTGATGTGACATTCGTATCTTATGTACAGAAAGGAATACGAGAGATGGGTGTTACAAAAATTCATATAGTAACATGTTTTGTTACTATAAGATATAATTATTGTTACAAAAAAAAAGTTGCCACAAAAAATAACAAAATTCAAGTTTTTAGTGAAAAATAATTTTTTTAGTAATATATTTTCATTATAGCAACTAAATATATTGTCATAAACTTTTCCATCTATATTTTTAGTGTCAAAAAAGTCATATAGTGATAAGTTTTGTAACTATAAGCTTTAATAATTTTTACAAAATACATTGTCACAACAAATGATGATATTCAAGTTTTTGTGACAAATTATATTTGTAGTTATAATTATTAATTATGGTAATAAAATATATTGCCATAACTATTTCCTCCATTTTTTGTCTCAAAAAATTATATAATGACAAATTATATAACTAAAAGTTTTATTTTAGCCTTAGAGGACCATTCAAACCACAACATCCATAGAAGTTGAATTCAATTATAGAGAGTTTTAGTATTGCTACGTCCATTTTTATTTGTAAATGCTATTTAAAACTGATTATGCGTGAATCTATTTTCAATTAATTCAAACTCAATAACTATATACTTATCTCACAAATTCGTTAGAGAATTGAACACTGAACAAAACTAGTTTTGATAAAAGAAAAGAAGAAAAATAGTTGAGGAAAGGAAAGTACATGTGTTGTGGGATCTAGGTTGTGGATGTGTGTCGGTGAGAGTGTGTCTGCTTGCACCTAGGATCGTGGGAGAAGTGATGACAGCAAATGAGAACACAAATAGAATTAGGATTTCAATATTTAGGGGAAAACTGAAAGTCAAACAGATTATAACAAAAAAGAAAATAAAGAACTAAATATATACCAACTTTTTAGCGAAAGATTATTTAATGATTTTTTCTTTGTAGAAAATAAGTTTTTTTATAATTTATTTTTAAATTTTCATCTTTAGATAATATTATCAACTTCAGTAGATTTATTTTTTTGATTTATATATTTTATAAATTATATCTTTTATTTAAAATTAGGTCTGCATATAGTTAAATTTATTTTTTTTAAAAACTTTAAATAGTTTACAATGTCTTTTGTTAATAACTTTAGTTTAATAAAATATTATTAAAAACTGAAAATATTAAATCAATTATAAAAAAAAACCTTATTTTTACACAAAGAAAAAGATTAAATGGAAATTCCATTCACTAAAACACTCGTATATGTATTATATATAAATTTTTCTATTTTTCTATTTTATTTTTAATTTTTATCATTTATTTTAATAAAAATATCTTTAGTTATAACTTTGAGACATTATGAGATAAATTTTCAACATTTAAAAATAATAATTAATAACTGATATATCATTTATTTAAATTATTTTATTTAAAAATAATAAATACTTTTTTGATGATTTACAGTTCGTATGTAAAAAAATATTTTATTTTAAATAAAAATAATAATTTATGTACTTAAATAAAAATTAATATATTTTTGTAATATAAAAAAATAAACTAAAACTATTTTTGTTAAAATTAAAATAAAATTAATACAAATAAAGTATAATCAAGTATTCAAAATTCAATTATAGATAAAAATATATTTTAGAGAAAAATAGATAAATTAAATCAAATTAATTTTCTAAAATTGATAAATATTATTAAAAATTAAGTTTTTTAAAAAAAGTTACGAAACAATGTATTTTACATGACTGTCGACACCGTTTTTCGCCTGGGCGGGGAAAGACCGATACCGACTCGGGGGTTCTCTTTGAAAATCGTTTCGAAATGTGAGGAGTCGCCACCAATCATTTAAGGTGAGATTGGAACACCGTAAAAACCAAGTGATTTTAATAAAATATTTTATTTTAATAAAATACAAAGTTTTAGGGTCTGCGAAAATCCAGAAATCAGGTTCGGGAGTCAGTTACGCGTGGGGAAGGATTAGCACCCCTACAAGCGCCCAAAAATTGGTACCTAGTTGATTACCCTATATTTAAAATTTGAAATTTTGAGTTCAATCTTTATTTAATTTAAAAATCATTAAGGATGCAGAGTTTGAAGAGGGTATTCGTTTATTGAGACCGATAGCATTCGCTCCCGAGCGTAAATGCGAGAGATCAACTATTGTGCCTAATAACCGAATCGTTTTTAGAAAATATGATTTGGCTTTGAAAAGGATGTCGACCTATTTAGGGAATTATCAGTAGTCACCCCGGAGCACGATCGCGGGAGATATACTATTAATTCCTTAATAAGTGAACAGTGCCTTAGATTTATAAAAACAATGCGATCAAGAAAATTTTTATTTATCCTAATTATGCTAAAAATAAATTAAGGCTCTTTTCTAACCTACGGTGTCAAATTATGAAAATTAAAGAATCTAAGGGCTTAAATCTAAAATGTAGGCTCTAATATTAATCCTATTTAATTTTAATTAATTATTGAATCGAATAACTGAGATGGTCCCTCGAGCGTTTACGCGACTCAAATTATCCCCTAAATTAAAAGACTAGTTTAAAATCTAAGATAAAATGGAGGTTCTATTTAACCTATTTAATTATGTCAATATTTAAAGTCTAATTGAAGTTCGGGAACTAAAAAATCAGATAACTAAAATAACGGGTTCTGAAAGATTTAAAAATCTAAAGACCTAAATAGAATGTTTTTAAAGTAAAGGGACTAACCTACTTATTAAACTAATTTTTTTAGAAAATATTAATCATTAATTAATTTTAATTGAACAATTGATTCAAGTATTCGGGGGTATAATTCGAAAAATCGACTCGAATTGCCCCTAATTAAACTACAGTGTCATCCTAATTTCTAATTTTGATTCGAATATTAATCTTAATTAAAAATAAAATTACAAAATAAATTAAATAAATACTAAAATTAAACAAAATAATAAAAATTACAAATAATAAAGAAAATTAAAATACAAAGATCTAAATATAATAAAATTTAAATATAATGACTAAATTGCGAGAAAATAAAAGAAAGTAACTCAATAAAAAGTAAATAGGGACCAAAATGCAAGAAAATAAAATTTAGTAACTACATTAAGACTAATAAGTACTAAATCGAAATAAAATAAAAATACATGCCAAAATAAAAAATAAATAGAAATAAAAGATGTAGTGACCAAAGTGTAAAAACACGCTAAAATTAAAGGTACCGAAACAGTGAATTTACCAGAAAAATAAAGCATGAATAGAGAAATGGTTAAACATCAATTTCGGTCCTTACAGTGACTAAAATGTAAAAAAACGGGAAAGTTATAGGCATTTAAGATTAATCTAGCCTCTATATACCAACCTTTACTCTTTTTTGTTTCATTTTTACCCAAAACACAAAAAAAAGGAAAGAGCTCTTGAGAGCTCTCTCAACCATTCCACCGCCGGCCAACTTGCTCAACCCCCGACCACCGGCCGACCTCCGTACACGGTGGTCGGAAATTCTAATATTGACTCAAATCGCCCCAAAACAATAGATCTACCCCTTAGACACCCTCATTGGGACTAAAACCACCAAATAAAGCCTTAAAGTACCCGAAAACACCCCGAAATAGCTCAGTTTTCCCGGATTCCGACGACCTCCGACAAGGCCCTCTTTGACTCAAGTAAGCCTCGATTTCTATTTCTTTTATTTTCTTACTATAAAATACACATTATTTATGCTTTTTATTATTCCGAAATTAAACAAAAAAATCAAATATTATTTTTATTTCGAAATAAAATAAAAAAAATTGAACGTTGTTGTTTCGAAATAAAATATAAAAAAACTAAAAAACAACTACCTTGCAAAACTGCTTTGTATTTCTACTTAAAAGAAACCCATCCCTCTCTTCATACATTTTGTTTGGCTTTTATAGCCCAAAGTTTACATAATTTCAACATGAAAAAATTAATCCTGCGCAAATTTCTGCAGGAGACAAGGATGAAGGGAGCAGGTATTATAGGTGAACTGCCTTTGACTTCTGATTTTGAAAATTGGTGATTACAACTGCCCCTCTTTTCTTGTTGCTATGAAACAGGAATAGAGCAAAGATGAAAGCACCAATTTTCATATGTCTGGTCCATCAGTGAAATTTTGAGTTCCAATTTCTTTTGATCGGACGAGTTCTTCTCATTATGAACTCTTCGTTGGAGATGTCAATCCACTTCCTTATGTGATGAATTAAAATGTCGATCCAGCTCCTCATGTGATATATTATGATGTCGATCCACCTCTTTCTGTAATGGATTCGAACGAGATGTCGATGTTGATCTACCTCCTTTTGTGATAGAATCGAACAAAAAGTTGACGCTGATCAAATCCTTCTGCGATGGATTTGAGCGAAAATAAAAATGTCGATCCACCTCCTTCTGTGATGGAATCGAACGAGATGTCGATGCTGATCTACCTCTTTCTATGATAGAATCGAGCAAAAAGTTGACGCTGATCCAACTCCTTTTGCGATGGATTTGAGCGAAAATAAAAATGTCGATCCACCTCCTTCTGTGATGGAATCGAACGAGATTTCGATGCTGATCTACCTTCTTCTTTGATAGAATCGAGCAAAAAGTTGACGCTGATCCAACTCCTTCTGTGATGGATTTGAGCGAAAATAAAAATGTCGATCCACCTCCTTTTGTGATGGAATCGAACGAGATGTCGATGTTGATCTATCTTCTTCTGTGATAGAATCGAGCAAAAAGTTGACGCTGATCTAACTCCTTCTCCTTCTGTGATAGAATTGAGCAAAAAGTTGAACAATATCTTCATTACGAATTCTCTACTGAAAATATTTATCTTCTCTTTAAGGTTTTTGAATTGACTGCAGTCCATGAAAGATATGGGCTGATTCTATGTGGAAGTTGTGAAATGAATCTTTCGTTGATTCTCTGAGTTCCTGTCATGTTTTCAAAACTTTATGTAAATGTATGCATATGCTCCTATTCAATGAATGCATGAGTATACATGATGTGTTCTTTGGGTTTTTAGGGTTTTGTAAGCCTTTGTTTTTCCATTTTTCCCTGTCGAATCCCTGTCTTTGTCGACTCTATGTTTTTCGGGATGCTGTCATTTCTTATTTCGCCCTTTCATCAATCCTTTGCTTTAATTAGTGCAAATATCGACCCAAATAGACGACCTTGGATTCCCATTATTTTACATGTCAATCAAAAGTAATACCGAGAAATTTCTGGAATTTGTATTATGCTAAGTTACTTGTGGCACACATAAAAAATGAGTTGAAGATTGAAATAACACTCATAAAATTTATTGACAAAAGAGAAGTTTTATACAGAGTCATGGAAATCGAAAAAAAAACTCTAGAAACAGATTAGCATATATACTAATGAATTCTAGCACAATTGTTCCTGCACCATTTGATTTGACACCCCGAGGTGGTCCTCTGTGAAGTCCTTCATGAACTACTATTATCTCGAGGGGTTTACTTGTCATATGCCTCCATATCAAAATGTATTTGAGCTGCCCTTTTCGGGTTTTTCGACTCAAATCCTCATTTGGTTTCAAAGTTCCCTTTACGGGTTTTCACCTCGAACCTCTCCTTTTTTCTTTTCTTTTCTTTTTCTTTTTCTGTTCTCTTTTTCTTTTTTCCTTTTTCTTTTTCTTTTCAGGCGTAGTATTTCTTGACAGAGTCTGAATTTATAGGGTTTTTTAGTACCCTTCCATCCATCTCCGCCAAAATTATCGCTCCCCAGAGAAGGCCTTTTTGACAACATAGGTCCCCTCCCAATTAGGCATCCATTTTCCGCGGAAATCCTTCTGGATAGGCAAAATATTTTTCAATACTAGATCTCCCTCTTTGAGCTCTCTTGGGTGTACCTTCTTGTTGTGGGCTCTCATCATCCTCTTTTGATACATTTGTCCATGACATATAGCATTCAACCTTTTCTCTTCAATAAGATTCAGTTGATCAAGGCGAGACTGGATCCATTCTGCTTCATCCAACTCACTTCTTTCAAGACTCGAAGTGGTGGAATTTCAACCTCAATAGGTACGACTGCCTCTGTTCCATATACCAGAGAGAAATACGTTGCCCCTGTCGATGTTCGCACGGTCGTTCTATACCCATAAAGGGCAAAAGGTAATTTCTCGTGCCAATCTCTATAAGTTTCTGTAGTCTTCGTAATGATCCTTTTGATGTTCATGTTTGCTGCCTCTACCGCATCATTCATTTTCGGCCGATAAGTAACAGAGTTGGCATGCTTTATCTTGAACTGCGAACAAAGTTCATCCATCATCTTGTTTTTCAAATTAGTAGCATTGTCTGTGATGATTCTTTCTGTCAATCCATATCGACATATTATTTCCCTCTTTATGAATCTACAAACTGTAGATCTCGTGATACTGGAATAGGAAGTAGCCTCTACCCATTTTGTGAAGTAATCAATTGCTACTAAAATGAACTGATGCCCATTTGAAGCTTTTGGTGTGATTGCCCCCAATGACGTCCATACCCCACATAGAGAACGGCCAGGGTGATCTCATAATGTGCAAAGGTGAAGGTGGTGCTTGGATTTTATCCGCATATATCTGGCATTTATGGCATCTTCTCACGTAATTGACGCAATCCGTATGCATTGTGGCCCAATAGTATTCATATCTCATAATTTTTCTGGCCATGGACAAACCATTCGTATGCGTTCCGCACGTTCCTCCATGTACTTCTTCCATCACATTCTTTGCTTCTTTGTCATTTACACATCTTAGTAAAACTTAGTCACTGCCCCTTCTATACAGAATTTCCCCATCAAGGAAGTACTTGGTTGCCATTCTTCTGATGGTTTTCTTGTCAATTTCATGCACCGAGAGGATAAGTCTGGTATCTCATATATTGTAGGATATCATGGTACCGTGGATGACCATCTATTTCTTCTTCTAGGTGATAGCAGTAGGCTGGGGTCTCGTATACTTGCATTGTTATGCGCATCATGTCTGTTCTTTTATTAGCTTTAAACATTGTTTCTAAGGTAGCTAAAGCATCTGCCATTTGATTGTCCTCTCGGGGAAGATATCTGAACGTGACATCCTCAAATTCTTTTAGTAATTCGAGGATTAAATTTCTGTATTCGACTAGCTTTGAGTCTTTCGTTTCCCATTCTCCCCTTAATTGGTACACCACTAGCGAAGAATCTCCATATACTTTGAGTGTTTTTATCTTTCTTTCAATTGCCACTTTTATCCCCATAATGCAAGCTTCATATTCGGCCATGTTATTGGTGCAAAAGAAATCTAATCTGCTTGTGAAAGTGTAGTAAATCTCCTCTGGGGAAATCAACACTGCCCCAATTCCATTTCCTAAAGCGTTAGAGGCACCATCAAAGTACAAAGTCCAAGATTTGTTACCTTCGGAGCTTTCCTCCTCGGTAGAAATGAACATTAAATCTTCATCTGGGAAATTGAAGTTCAGAGACTCATAATCCTCCGAGGCACGACTTGCAAGAAAGTCGACTATAACGCTCCCTTTTATTTCCTTTTGACTCACATAGACAATATCAAACTCAGATAACAATATCTGCCATCTAGCCAATCTGCCAGTCAAAGCGGGGGACTCCATCAAAAATTTCAGCGGATCTATCTTTGATATTAGCCATGTAGTATAGTATAACATGTACTGTCTGAGTCTTAGAGTAGCACAAACTAAGGCGCCACACAACTTTTGAATTGGTGAGTATCGAGTCTCGTAATCGGTAAACTTCTTACTCAAGTAATAAATGGCTCTTTCTTTTCTTCCTGATTCATCATGCTGCCCTAGTACACAACCCATTGAATTCTCGAAAACTGTTAAGTATAGAATTAATGGTCTGTCAGGTACTGGCAATACCAATATGAGGGCATTGGACATGTACCTTTTGATGAATTCCAAAGCCTCCTGGCATTCTTTATTCCATACCTCAGGATTATTGTTCTTGAGCAATTTAAATATCGGATCACATTTATCAGTAAGCTGAGAAATGAATTGCGATATATAATTTAACCTTCCTAGAAACCCTCGAACTTCTTTCTGTGTGCGTGGTGCATAAAGGTCTTGAATTGCCTTAACCTTATCCGGATCAATCTCGATTCCTTTCTGGCTTACCAAAAAACCCAATAATTTTCCAGATTTTACTCCGAATGTGCATTTTGCTGGATTGAGCTTTAATTGGTACTTCCTTAATCGTTGGAATAACTTTTTCAAATTTTGTACATGCTCTTCTTCATTTCTGGACTTGGCAATCATGTCATCAACGTATACTTCTATCTCTTTATGCATCATGTCGTGGAAGAGAGTCACCATGGTTCTTTGATAGGTTGCCCCAACATTCTTCAACCCGAATGGCATTACTTTATAGCAGAATGTTCCCCACATGGTTATAAACGTTGTTTTCTCTATGTCTTCAGGGTTCATTTTGATCTGATTATACCCTGAAAAGCCATCCATGAAGGAAAACCATGAATGCCTCGCAGTGTTATCCACCAGGGTGTCTATATGAGGTAAGGGAAAATTGTCCTTTGGGCTAGCCTTGTTAAGGTCTCGATAATCTACGCACATGCGGACCTTCCCATCTTTCTTAGGTACCGGTACTATATTGGCTACCCACTTAGGATATTTTGACTCCTGAAGAAAACTTGCATCAATCTGTTTCGATACTTCTTCCTTAATCTTTAATAACATCTCTGGTTTCATCCTTCTGAGCTTTTGTTGGACGGGTTTGCATTCTGGTTTGATGGGCAACGTGTGGACTACTATATCAGTACTTACCCCTGTCATATCTTGATACGACCAAGCAAAGACGTCTTTGAACTCTTGGAGCAAACGTATCAACTCTAAATTTATTTCTGTGGATAGAGTAGTGCCAATCTTTTTCCACCAATCTTAATAGCTCACTAGGGACTTCACAATCTTCTTCATCTTCACATTCATTGACTTCTTCCAAACATGGTGGTCGCTCGAAATTTATCTTGCAACTGGCCTCAGGAACAATTATGCTAGTATTATTGCAATATCTGCATGAAATTTGACTCGGATATATTGGAGAGTAAAGAAATAAAGAATATGATGTAATGAAAAATGAAGAATTTGGAGAATAAATAATATGATATGAAGAACATTATGGAATAATGTGAAGAATGAAAATGATTGTTATTTGAGGAAAATATCTTTTATTGATTGATGGGATAAGCGCGAAGTTTTACAAAAAGTCCAACATATATTTTTTTAGATGCTAATACAAATTATTTCTGGGTATTACTTTGGATTGACCCTAAAAACTTTGGGGAGGTCCTCGGCTGTCCAATTGTCGAGCTTTTCACCAGGTAAGCACGGACGAATTCCAACTAGAAACTTCCCGGGTTGGTTGCCCCCAGAAATCATATTGATTAACAGTCCTTTTAGATCTTCGCATGTCATCTCGGTTTCGATGGCGCTAGTTAGTTGTTGTTCTGCGTTGTACACTCCTCCAAATTTGAAAGAGCTCTTCAGGGGAGGAAATGTCATGTGTTCTTCCGAGACATCCTCTCCTCTCAGTCTGGCCTTTCCCTCCTCATTCTTTTTCTTCATTTCTTGGCTCCATTGTTGGAAGGTGGGCTTAAATCCGAGCCCGAAACGGTCTTTCTTCCACTCAACAATTATGGGTCGTACTTGCCCCTGCAGCTCTTTTCCCAGTCCTTTATCGATCTTTGCTCCTCTTCCTAGGGTTTGTCTCACTGTCATCTTAGTACAATTTGACAGTGTATGTCGTGGAATCTACTACCTTCAGCCACATAAGTTGCATTGATGAATTTCAAAGCCCTGAATGAGCACTCCAAGGCATCCTCATTGATGTCGATATACGAGGTCTCAGACGTTACATAAGCTATGATTTCTTGTTCAACCCCAATACTGACTAATCTTCCATCAATTACAAACTTCAGCTTTTGATACAGGGATGAAGGAACTGCACCTGCCCCATGGATCCAAGGTCTCCCTAACAAACAGTTGTATATCGGGGGGATATCCATTATCACAAAATAAACATTGTAAATAGCAGGCCCGATCATTAAGGGTATTTTCATCTTTCCCATCACGTCCTTCTGGGTTCCGTTGAATGCCCTGACAATGTTATGATACGCTCTCATGTGTAAGATATCAATGGGCATCCTTTGTAGTGTAGCTAAGGGCATTACATTCAGTGCCGACCCATTATCTATAAGAACCCCTGACAGGACATGACTGTGGCAGTACACAGTGATGTTTAAAGCCTTAATGGATCTCATTCCTCCTTCTGGGATCTCATCATCAGTGAAGGTAATATAGTTGTCAGCAGCTATGTGACCCACAATTCGGTCTAATTTATTCGTCGAGATATCCTCAGGAACAAATGTTTGGTTGAGCACTTTTAGCAAGGCATTTCGATATACTTCGGAATTGATTAAAAGATCCAAGATTGAGATTTTTGCCTGCTGTTTGTGAAGATGCTCCACTATATTGTATTCACTGTGCTTAAGAAACCTCAAAAACTCACAACCTTGAGTTTCAATCACAGGCTCGTTAATGATCGGTGGAGGTTCTTCATTGAAAATTTTTGGTATTATGACGGCTTTGGCTTTAGCTTTTCCTTTGTCTACCTCGAGGGACGTTTCTGGTGAGTAGCATCTTCCACTTCGTGTGAAATGTCCCACCTCAGTTACTTCTTCTGAGCTTGATTTATTTTCCTCGTTTCTTCCTTCAGACATCTTGGACCCCTTCGATATTGATACATTGGTTGTATAGGTCCAAGGAACCTGTCGGATATCCTTGAATGGGAAGGGGGACGGAGTTGTAATCACCACCCTTGGAGTTGTTGATGATGATCTCTCTTGTCCCGGATTAATTGTGATGACTATCAGCTTTCTCGTCCCCGTCATTCTGCCCTAGCCATCCATCATACATATGTCTATTTCTCATGGTTTCTCTTCCTTACAGAAAAATTCCACTTCTCCACTATCCATCATTTTTTGAAGCAATTCTCGAAATTCAGCACAATTCTGGATATCATGGTCCTCATTTTGGTGATGTTCACAGTATGTTTCTCATTCCAATGACCTTGGTTCAGGATTGCCCTTAATCATTTCCGATGTACACAGCTGCCTGAACACCCAACAGAGGGGAGATTTAACTTCTGACAACTTTCTCTTGGTCGTCCTGATCTCTTCTTCTTCGACCATGTTAATTCCTTACCCCCCATGATTAGGCATAGGGTGAGTATTTACAGCTGGTGTTTTGAATTCCAAATCTCCAGCGTTGATAAGGTTTTGTACAACCTTCTTAAATTGCGGGCAGTTCTCGATATCATGCCCAGCAATCCCTACGTGGTATTCACAGTGAGCATTAGCATTATACCAGTGAGGGTAAGGTGGTTGCATCGGAGTCAATTTGTAAGGGCGTATTAAATCCACCTTCAAGAGCGAGGCGTAGATTTCTGAATATGGTACTGGCACTGGTGAGAAAGTCGGTCTTGTATTCTCCCTTATCTACCCTCTATTTTCATGGGTGTCGGTCTTCTCTGTCTTAGGCTACGAAATCGTGACGCTGGCTGCGTAGTTCTTGCTATAAGTACTCGTCTGGTTCACTTCATTGTTTTTTTCTTGAAATAGGGCTTCTTCGACCCATCACCTCCTTCAATCTTACCACTTTTAATGGTATTTTCAATTAATTCTCCAGAAAGAACCAAGTCAGCAAAATTATTGGTGGCATTTCCCAACATATGCCCCAAATATGGAGCCTTCAGAGTATGTACAAAGATAATCGTAGCCTCATTTTCCAGCAACGGGGGTTGCACTTGTGAAGCAACATCGCGCAACCTTTGGGCGTACTGTCTGAAAGTTTCTTTATGTCACTTTTCCATGTTCTGTAATGTCCATCTGTCAGGCACTAGTTCGGTGATGTGACGATACTGTTCATAAAATGCTCGAGCCAAGTCTCTCCATGACTTGATCTGGGATCTAGTAAATTGATTGTACCATTTAATTGTTGATCCTGTTAGGCTGTCCTGGAAACAATGTATCAATAGTTTCTCATTTTCAGTATACCCTGTCATTCTTCTGCAGAACATGACGATGTGAGCTGATGGGCAAGTAGTTCCATCATACTTTTCAAAGTCTGGTGCTTTGAACTTCGGGGGTAGAATCAGGTCGGGCACCAAACTTAGCTCTCTAGCATCCATTGCATAGAATGGCTCCACTTCTACTGATCTCATTCTTTCATCCAGACTTTTCAACTGCTGGGTTATATCGCTGTTAACCCTTTCTTTATTCGAGACTTCTTGAAAATCAGGTGGTAACTCTTCTACGCCTGATTTAATAGGTCTTACCCTAGCAGCCGGTGGGTAATCAGTTTAAAATACGGGCTCATTATGATTTTGTTGATTCGCTATATAGACTCCCGGGCGAGCCTCTTGCACAGCTGGCGATCTAACTGAAATGTGCACTGGGGTGAAATCGGGAGGATACGAAGGGTCAGGTGTAAACCCTGGTGGCTGCTGGGGGCCAGATGTAAACCCGACAGGATGCGATGCCATAGGTTCAAACCCTGGAGGATGCAAGAGATCCTGATGAAATGATTTTGGTTGGTCAATAATAGTTTTTCCACTTTTAGCGTGCTTCTTAAACATTTCATCGATCTTTTGTAGCAAACCGTCTTGTGAGCTTTCCATCTCTGCTTCCATTTTACTTAATCTTTCTCTCATCTCTGCTTGAGCTTGTTTGTGTTCTTGTTCAATTTGAGCTAATTTCACCTCCATTTTCTTAGTTTTACGGGTACCGTATGGGTGTGAGGTGAATGCCATGATAACTACAAATAATTGGAAATTATATTTTATTATTTGGTGAATTTTAATGAATGAATGAATTGTTATAATGTAATTATTAAGATTTCAAACATTAAAAAAATGTAAGAAAATGCAAATGCAACCCGATATTGATTCTGAAATAACTTAGTTCATACAAAAAGTACTCAACAACACACAAAGTCTAAGCACTTAGGCAAATAGAATACATCCTCATTGAAATTAAACATAGAATCTTGCCCTATCGCCTAATCTCTAGAGCTCTATCATCAACCCCAGGATGTGTCGCTCTTCCTCTGAATTTGGGATCACAAAAATTTGAGAGCTGTTGCTTCTTCAGATATCTCGTAGACTTGACGAGCAACATCACAGGCTTGATTCACTGCTCTTTCCATTACTTCAAGCTACCTCTGAATGGTGTCTTGAGCCTGCCGTAGCGTAGTTCTGAGCTCTGGATTGGTCAATGGCCGACTTTCTTCCAACTGTTGGATTCGTTGATGGCCTCTCTGTACTACAGCTTCTAGTTCAGCAATCTTAACTTTTAAAGCCTCATTCTCTTACCTGGATACGTCTTGTGCAGATGAGTGGATCAACCTTGCTTCTTCTAACTCTGTTATCCTTTTCTTCAACATCACATTTTCTTTTTGAAGACGAAGTACATCGCTGTGAAAAGTCTTATCCAATCTAAGTAGCTGTGCTTCGAGTCGTTCAATCTGTGCCCGTCTCTGTGTCAATTCTTGGTTAGCCTCATCTCTTTGCTCTCTCAGTCTTTAAGAGTGTTGTAGGGCTTGCTTCTTTTCTTCTTGACCTCTTTTTGCGCTTCTTTCTACCCTATCAAGTTTTATTTTTAGGGTCTTAGTAGTATGATATAGACCCTGGGCTCTTATATTCTTCTCTAAGGCCCGAAAATCTTGACTTAGCGCATCAAAACTCTCTTGAACCTTCTCTTTGTCTTTGGCCAATTGTTTTATCACTCCATCCTTCTTAATCATCTCGAGCTCCCACATTGTCTTCTCATCTGAAAAGTTTCTATGTACTTTTTCTCTCTCCAGATTCATCAGTCGCATATCCTCTTTTAACAATTCAGCCTCTGTCGGGAGCCTCCTCAATCGCTCCTCCATAGTCAATTCATCTTCTAAATTTAGCTTCGGTGTATTGTTATTAATTCTCTGTGTCCTCCAAACCTCATAGGCTGGCGTGAATCCAGGCTCTATCATTTTGAAGTTCATGCAGTGGGGTTTCTTCCACGCTATATAGATTTTTGAAATCCACTCTCGGTAACTTGGAGTAGAGAAAGAAAATTCTGCCTCCTTCAGGCCGTGGGTAGTTAGTACGAACTGTCGGGTACTGAACTGTCTGAGTACAATTAGTGGAGTATACCCGATTTCTCCCCATAATCCGTGTAGCATCACAAAGCTATCGTTACCGCATCTGAAAAGTATGTCCTCCTTGGGTAACCAGTAAGCCTTCCACACAATCTCAGTATCCTTTACGTTATGGAGAGCTTCAACCCAATCTTTTCTCTTGTTATGCTCCGGGATTTGGCATTTGTCGAGGAAATCCACCATAGGCAAAAAATCCGATTGATGTCTCCAAGCCCAGCCCTTCTCAACTATCCAGGAGTGGCTCCACCACCAAACTAGTAATAGTGAAGTACATCCAGTGAACTGACCTCCTCCCAATCGTCTACACTGGTTCAGTGACAGGAATGTTTCCGAAAGGATGGCTGGTGCGGGATTCTTTCTGGCAATAGCTTCGACGAAATCGATTAAGGCAATGTCAAAGTGATCCTCGTTCTTGGGGAAAATTACCATGCCATATATTGCAAGTGCGAAGTGATCTCTTCTTTTTTTTTGAAGGAGTCTACTCAAAAATCAAACTCTTCAGCTGAGCCCAAGAGATCCTCTCATCACGAATATACTCTTCCCACTCATTGGTCTTTCCCGTCAATGTGATCATTTTGGTTATGAACCCCTTAGGTCGAATTGCCTTGGTGTAAATGGAATGTCTTCTAACATTCGGGATATTCAACAAAGTTGTATACTCTTCCAAGGTAGGGGTCATGTCTACTTTACCGAAAGTAAAACACCTGTAAGCTGGATTCCAACACTCGGCTAAGGCTCGGATCACCACTAAATCTACTAGCACTCTTAGCAGCTCTACGATATCGCCATATGTCTCTCTAAATAAAGTCTTTTCATTATCGTCCCATGTGGACCAGATTTTTGATAATTCTACCCAGTGTGCCTGCTTAACTCGAATAATCACCTTTTCTGACAAAACTGAATCTTCAGTACTAACAAGGCTGTCCCCAAACCGCGTCTACCCATATTCAGCCTAGGTCTGAACATTGATTGCATTCTCAGTCCCATCGAAAGACATTGCTGCCTTAAGCTTTTTTATACTAACTAGGTAATCTGGGAATCAATATCATTTATGAAATGACAATATATGATAATGATACATGCAATCTAGAAAACAAAGCAAAAAGTTAGACATTAGAATAAATCACTAAGAATCGAGGAAAGATTAGTGAATATTTAAAAGATCGAACGTAAAATAATCACAAAAAATTAAGAATCCTAGTCTCATACGATCTAATTCTCCTAGGTTGACCACATGTCTCTAACGGGGTAGGCTTACTAAATTTTCTATATGAGGTTGGGTTCTAACAAAGGTTCCCAAGCCATCTTTCCAACCTGTTAAGGTTACCCCCGATTCTGGCCCGTTACAGACTTACGAATCAGGTTCAGCTCAGGGGATCACACCACTAGAAGCATACCTCAGATCCAATGTCCGGATAGGCAACTTAGGGTGCTTTCCAGAGATACTTTATCAGACCCACACAAGGAAGCCCAATGCTCCTCGTGAGGTGTGACGTTTCTCCCTACTTAGGTAAACCATGTTTGAGCTCGGGTTTAGAGCTATGATATGCAAATATCCTAAATATTCACAAAAATGTAAGCATTAACCAGACTGAAATCATTTTTTTTTCTTTTTTGAAATAACATAATGAACAGTAAATTAAATAAGATCGAACTCGTAATTTCCAAAATAGTAAATACATGGTAACCAACTCGTGGCTCGACTCTCAATTTGTTTTAAAAACAAAGGTCCCCAGCGGAGTCACCAAGCTGTCGACACCGTTTTTCACCCGGGCGGGGAAAGACCGATACCAACTCGGGGGTTCTCTTTGAAAATCGTTTCGAAATGTGAGGAGTCGCCACCAATCATTTAAGGTGAGATTGGAACACCGTAAAAACTAGGTGATTTTAATAAAACATTTTATTTTAATAAAATACAAAGTTTTAGGGTCTGCAAAAATCTAGAAATCAGGTTCGGGAGTCAGTTACGTGTGGGGAAGGATTAGCACCCCCACAAGCGCCCAAAATTTGGTAATTACCCTATATTTAAAATTAGAAATTTTGAGTTTGATCTTTATTTAATTTAAAAATCATTAAGGATACAGAGTTTGAAGAGGGTATTCGTTTATTGAGACTAATAGCATTCGCCCCCGAGCGTAAATGCGGGAGATCAACTATTGTGCCTAATAACCGAACTTTGCCTCGTTTTTAGAAAATATGATTTGGTTTTGAAAAGGATGTCGACCTATTTAGGGAATTATCAGTAGTCACCTCCTGAGCACGATCGCAGGAGATATACTATTAATTCCTTAATAAGTGAACAGTGCCTTAGATTTATAAAAATAATGCGATCAAGAAAAATTTTATTTATCCTAATTATGCTAAAAATAAATTAAGGCTCTTTTCTAACCTACGGTGTCAAATTATGAAAATTAAAGAATCTAAGGGCTTAAATCTAAAATGTAGGCTCTAATATTAATCCTATTTAATTTTAATTAATTATTGAATCGAATAACTGAGATGGTCCCTCGAGCGTTTACGCGACTCAAATTATCCCCTAAATTAAAAGACTAGTTTAAAATCTAAGATAAAATGGAGGCTCTATTTAACCTATTTAATTATGTCAATATTTAAAGTCTAATTGAAGTTCGGGAACTAAAAAATCAGATAACTAAAATAACGGGTTCTGAAAGATTTAAAAATCTAAAGACCTAAATTGAACGTTTTTAAAGTGAAGGGACTAACCTACTTATTAAACTGAAATTTTTAGAAAATATTAATCATTAATTAATTTTAATTGAACAATTGATTCGAGTATTCGGGGGTATAATGTGAAAACTCGACTCGAATTGCCTCCTAATTAAACTACAGTGTCATCCTAATTTTGATTCGAATAATAATCTTAATTACAAATAAAATTACAAAATAAATTAAATAAATATTAAAATTAAACAAAATAATAAAAATTACAAATAATAAAGAAAATTAAAATACAAAGATCTAAATATAATAAAATTTAAATATAATGACTAAATTGCGAGAAAATAAAAGAAAGTAACTCAATAAAAAGTAAATAGGGACCAAAATGCAAGAAAATAAAATTTAGTAACTACATTAAGACTAATAAGTACTAAATCGAAATAAAATAAAAATACATGCCAAAATAAAAAAATAAATAGAAATAAAAGATGATGTGACCAAAGTGTAAAAACACGCTAAAATTAAAGGTACCGAAACAGTAAATTTACCAGAAAAATAAAGCATGCATAGAGAAATGGTTAAACATCAATTTCGGTCCTTACAGTGACTAAAATGTAAAAAAAAGGGGAAAGTTAGAGGCATTTAAGATGTAATTTTACCATTAATCTAGTCTATATATACCAACATTTACTCTTTTTTATTTCATTTTTACCCAAAACACCAAAAAAAGGAAAGAGCACTTGAGAGCTCTCTCAACCATTCCACCGCCGGCCAACTTGCTCAACCCCCAACCACCGGCCGGCCGCCACTCCGGCCTCCGTACACGGTGGCCGGAAATTCAAATATCGACTCAAATCGCCCCAAAACAATAGATCTACCAATTTGGCACCCTCATTGGGACTAAAACCACCAAATAAAGCCTTAAAATACCCGAAAACACCCCGAAATAGCTCGATTTTCCCGGATTCCGACAACCTCTGACGAGGCCCCCTTTGACTCAAGTAAGCCTCGATTCCTATTTCTTTTATTTTCTTGCTATAAAATACACATTATTTATGCTTTTTATTATTCCGAAATTAAACAAAAAAATCAAATATTATTGTTATTTCGAAATAAAATAAAAAAATTGAACGTTGTTGTTTTGAAATAAAATATAAAAAATCTAAAAAACTACCTTGCAAAACAGCTTTGTATTTCTACTGAAAAAAAACCCGTCCCTCTCTTCATACATTTTGTTTGGCTTTTATAGCTCAAAGTTTACATAGATTCAACATGAAAAAATTAATCCTGCGCAAATTTCTGCAGGAGACAAGGATGAAGGGAGCAGGTATTATGGGTGAACTGCCTTTGACTTCTAATTTTGAAAATTGGGGATTACAATGACAAAAGAAAACATCAAATAAAAATAATAATAAAGATGACAAACTTCCGTTAAATTATTGATTAATTATATTATACATGCTATAATATGAGTTGTGGGCATGTCTAGGAGTATAAAAGGGGAGCAGGAAAATTGCATTTGTAAGTAACTGTTAGTTAATATATATTACCTTACATCAAAATATAAGTAACTTATTGTTCTAAATGTCTACAATCGATTCCTGTACGAATATATCCAAGATGTAATTTAAGTACAATATTTTAAGCCATGTAAATATGAGTAAAAAATTAACTAGACATATAAAATTATATGTAACATGTTAAATTTCATATCTATACCCAACATTAGATTTAACAGCATGATACGCGACAGAAGTGAAACATACTACATGAACACAACACATGTTTCTCGTATATATGATATAGAAATTTGTGTTTATCCGCGTTGACACGAATACCAAATTTTTATATCATGTTTCATATTTATTTATGTCACATGAAAAATTAATTAATATTTATATCAGGTTGGGTCAAATCATATATCAAATTGGGTCGGTCGGGTAGGTAAATAAGTTATTTAATTGGTAAAAAATTAATTATTAATTTTTTTATCAATTAAAGTTTTCAACTAGATTTTTAATGTTTAACTATAAATATAATATTTTCCTAAATCAGAACAAAATAATAAATTAATGATTATGTTTAATCATAAATATAATATTTTTACTGATTTTATTAGAATCGAATTTGTTAGTATAATTTCATATAATTTATTTATATTATATTTTGTTTATAGTTTTTATGTGGATTATCGATTATGTATTTTATTTAATATATATTCATGTATTTTATTTTAATTTGAATGATAAAAAATTATGGACTAATACGAATGATAAAAAATTGTGTATTGAATCTTTGTATTAAATATAGTTTATATGCTATATTATTAACCGAATTAATGTGTGTTTTATGTTTTAATGGGATCAATGTGTAGTTATTCCACGTAGATTTTTACACCAGATATTTCTTTCTCCATACACATTTATGTTTTGTAGGAGCATGGATCCTATCATGCAACAAGCATTTCCTGCACGTTTGGCTCGTCAAAATAAGAAAATATAAAATAAAATAATAAACTCTTTAATATATAAATAATTTTAATTTATAATTTATTATTATTTATTTCTATAATTTAGAAGATATATATTAAAATATATTTTCAAAGGATTTCAAATATATTTTTTTTGAAATTAAAATTACTCTTAATAATATTATTAAATAATATCTTTTTAAAAAATATATAAATAATTTGGGAGGGAAATTTGGCTCTATTTTTTATATGAAAACTTATTTGCTATATATATATATAAGGGTTTATTATTTTATTTTTATATTATATAATTTTGATTTATAAATTTTAAGTTTTATTATTATAATTATTTATGTTATGTATGGCTCATAAAAAGTCTCGTTGTGGGGTTACGAATTATGTGGGTTGGGGGTGCGGGGGCGCAGGCCCCGCGGTACGGTACAGGGTTAATTTTGTAATTATGTACCAGGGTTTTCTATTATAAATAGAGATGTAACCTAGACCTAAAATATCATTGAATAAAACTTCTAGCGCCGCCTAGGCACCGAGGACGTAAGCACATTGCCGAACCTCGTAAAATTCTCGTGTTCTTTCGTTTTCTTTACCCGTTTTCGTCAACAATTGGTATCAGATGTCAGGAGCAAAATTCGAAGTCGCGAAATTCGATGGTCAGGGTAACTTCGGATTATGGCAAACGAGGGTGAAGGATCTATTGGCGCAGCAAGGGATCTTGAAGGCTTTGCGACCTACAAAGCCGGCGTCGATGGATGAGGAAGATTGGGAAGAATTGCAGCAGCGAGCGGCAGGAACCATACGATTATGCTTGGCGGACGAGGTCATGTATCACGTCATGCATCTATCGTCTCCAGACGAAATTTGGAGGAAGTTGGAAAGTCAGTTTATGTCCAAATCCTTAACGACAAAACTGTATCTGAAGCAGCGGCTGTATGGGCTGAAGATGCAGGACGATCACGATTTGGCGCAACACGTGAATGTCTTCAATCAAATCGTTTCTGATCTGGCTCGGCTTGATGTGAAATTGAAGATGAAGACAGAGCGATGATTCTGTTGTGTTCGTTGTCTTCCTCTTACGAACACATGGTGACTACTCTTACATATGGGAAAGAGACTATCAACGTTGAGGAGATTACTGCAGCCTTGTTGGCTCACAACCAGCGGAAGCAGAATGCAGGGGAAAGCTCTCAAGCCGATAGCTTATATGTCAAGGGTAATCGAGATCGTGGACGGAAGCCAGAGAAGGCAGGGTCCGGGAAGCGGAATTCCAGATCCAAATCCAGGGATAAGAAGACGATTCACTGTTACAAGTGCAAGGAGGCGGGACATATGAAGCGAGACTGTCCGAAGTTGAAAAAGCAGACCGATGAGAAGCGTGATGGCTCATCCAAGTCTGTGAACGTGGTCGAGGATGATACTTCTGATTGCAGTGAGGGTGATATGCTTTCTATTTCAACGACACAATTGACGGATGCTTGGATTCTTGATTCTGGATGTTCTTATCACATCACGCCAAATAGGGAATGGTTTTCGACATACAGGCCGGTTAATTCTGGTTCGGTTTATTTGGGTGATGATCGATGTTGCAATATTGTTGGTATTGGTGATGTCAGAATTAAGATGCACGATGGCTCCGTTCGGACGTTGAGTGGTGTTCGACATATCCCAGACTTGAAGAAGAATTTGATTTCCTTGGGCACTTTGCACAAGAATGGTTTATCCCTAAGGCTGACGAGGATAGGGAAACCATTCGGATTGTTAAAGGAGCATTGACTGTGATGAAAGGCAAGATGACTGCAGGGAATATCTACAGATTGTTAGGGAGTACCGTTGCAAGTGGAGTTCACTCTGTTGAGTCCTGTGATGATACGACAAAATTGTGGCATATGCGCCTTGCTCATCTTAGTGAACGTGGTATGGTAGAATTACACAAGAGAAACTTGTTGCATGGTGTCAAAAGCTGTAAGCTCGATTTTTGCAAGTATTGTGTTCTTGGTAAACAGACTAAAGTCCGTTTCAAGACTGCGAAGCACACAACTCAAGGGATTCTTGATTATGTGCATTCTGATGTATGGGGGCCTTCCACGACATCGTCTTTGGGTGGATCTAGGTACTATGTTACTTTTCTTGATGATTTTTCACGGAAAGTTTGGGTGTATTTTTTGAAACAGAAATCTGAAGTTTTTGAGAAGTTCAAGTTGTGGAAAGCTGAGGTAGAAAACCAAACAGGACGAAAAATCAAGTGTTTGCGGTCTGATAATGGTACGGAGTACACAGATTCACAGTTCCTACAATTCTGTAAGGAGCATGGGATTCAGAGGCATTTTACAGTGCGCAAGACACCACAACAGAATGGTGTTGCGGAACGAATGAACAGGTCGTTGAATGAAAGAGCCAGATGTTTGCGGTTGAATGCGGGGCTTCCCAAACACTTCTGGGCTGAGGCTGTTAACATGGCGTGTTACCTTATCAACAGATCGCCAAGGGCATCGCTGGCTGGGAAAGTTGCAGAAGAGGTATGGACTGGTCATGATGTTAGTTTTGATAACTTACGGATTTTTGGTTGTCCTGCTTATGTGCATGTACCTGCTGATGAGAGATCCAAACTTGATGCAAAATCGAAGGAGTGCATTTTTCTGGGTTACAAGAAAGGTGTCAAAGGATTCAAGTTCTGGGATCCAGTTGCGAAGAAAGTTGTGATTAGTAGAGATGTCGTTTTTGATGAACAGTCTATGTTGCAGCAGAAGCAAGACACGACAGTGGTAGATTTCGAGCAGTTTCTAGTTGAGAAACTAGAAACTTCTCAACCGACTTCTGGTGGTTCCACTACGGATGATTTGCAGGATTATAGTCTCGCCAGAGACAGGGTGAGACGGACGAATATAAAGCCTCCGAACAGATTGGGTTTTGAAGACTTGGTATCTTTTGCACTTACTGTTAGCAGTGATGATCCAGTTACTTTTCATGATGCCGTTACTAGTCAGGAAAACGACAAGTGGATGGCAGCCATGGTTGAGGAGATGGAGTCTTTGAATCACAATCGCACATGGGAGTTAGTTCCCCTTCCTGAGGGTAAGAAGTCGATTGGTTGCAAATGGGTGTATAAGAAGAAACCAGCAGTAACAGAAAAAGAGGGGGAGAAGTTCAAGGCTCATTTGGTAGCGAAGGGTTTTTCACAGCAGAAAGGAGTTGATTATGATGAAATCTTTTCTCCTGTGGTCAGGCACACTTCAATCCGAGCAGTACTTGCATTGGTGGCTAGTTGGGATTTGCATTTAGAGCATATGGATGTTAAAACTGCTTTTTTGCATGGTGATTTAGAGGAGCAGATCTACATGCGGCAACCTGAAGGTTTCACTCAACCTGGAAACGAGCATTTAGTTTGCAGATTGAAGAAATCTTTGTACGGGTTAAAACAGTCTCCGAGACAGTGGTATAAACGGTTTGACTCCTATATGATCAAGATTGGCTACAACCGATGTGAGTATGATTGTTGTGTCTATGTTAAGAGCCTTGATGATGGTTCTTTTATTTTTCTATTACTGTATGTTGATGATATGTTGATTGCTGCGAAGAACATGGATGATGTTATCAGTTTGAAAACTTTATTGAGTCAGGAATTTGATATGAAAGATTTAGGTGCTGCAAAGAAAATTCTTGGAATTGAAATTTGCAGGGACAGAGACTCAAGGAAACTACGGCTATCTCAACGGGGTTATGTTGAGAAAATGCTAGAAAGGTTTGCGATGAGCAGCGCGAAACCAGTTAGCACTCCATTGGCGAATCACTTTAAGCTCTCATCAGAACAGTGCCCTAAGACAGATAAGGAAGCTGAAAATATGGCAAAGGTTCCGTATTCTAATGCTGTTGGCTGCTTGATGTATGCGATGGTATGTACTCGTCCTGATTTAGCTCATGTTGTTAGTCAAGTTTGTAAGTACATGTCTAAACCTGGTAAGCAACATTGGGATGCAGTCAAGTGGATCTTTCGGTACTTAAAGGGTACTGTGGGACATGGAATTGTTTTTGGGAGTCAGCGGGATAATCCTTTGGTTGTAGGATATGTGGATTCAGATTATGCAGGTGACTTGGATAATAGAAGATCTACGACAGGGTATGTGTTTACTCTTGGTGGAGGGCCTATTTGCTCGAAGTCTACTGTTCAATCTGTCGTGGCACTATCTACAACTGAAGCTGAATACATGGCAGCGGCTGAAGCTGCAAAAGAAGCTTTATGGCTTACTGGTTTAGTGAAGGAGTTGGGTGTTCAACAAGGTGGAGTTCAGTTGCTTTGTGATAATCAAAGTGCTATTCACTTGGCTAAGAATCAGGTGTATCGTGCTAGAACTAAACATATTGATGTAAGGTTCCACAAGATCAGAGAGTTGGTTGCATCTGGAGAGGTTTTGTTTCAGAAGGTACATACTGATGAGAATGCCGCTGATATGTTCACCAAGCCAGTTACGACAGACAAGTTCAAGCATTGCTTGGACTTGTTGAATGTTTCGAGTTGTTAAAGAAGCAAGATAACCCAACCCACATTGAAGTTTCCAAGGGGCAGGATATTCGCCAAGGTGGAGATTTGTTATGTATGGCTCATAAAAAGTCTCGTTGTGGGGTTACGAATTATGTGGGTTGGGGGTGCGGGGGCGCAGCCCCCGCGGTACGGTACAGGGTTAATTTTGTAATTATGTACCAGGGTTTTCTATTATAAATAGAGATGTAACCTAGACCTAAAATATCATTGAATAAAACTTCTAGCACCGCCTAGGCACCGAGGACGTAAGCACATTGCCGAACCTCGTAAAATTCTCGTGTTCTTTCGTTTTCTTTACCCGTTTTCGTCAACAATTTATTTCTTTGAATTTAGAATATATATTAAAATCTATTTTAAAGGTTTTCACATATAAATTTTATGAATTTAACTTTTTTCATACCTTATCTTAATAAAATAATAATGATAATAATAATCATAATGATGATGATGATATATTTAAAAAAAAATTGGGAGGGAAAATTCCCTCCATCTTCTTTTAGATAAAACCTTATCTTTATTTATTACAATTTTTTTTCAAACTCTAATTACAATTTTTTATGGTTTCAAACCATTTCCCAAACTTTTTTTATTCTTTCAGCGTAAAGGGAAAAACCAAACAACGAGTTTTTTATATTTGATCTAATCCTATTTGGTGTACAGTTTGTGGTTTATACTTGTTTTTTTTTAGATAATTATGCATAAAAGCAAGAGAGTGTGAGCAGACTCGTTTAGGGATGGTAAAAAATCTCGAATTCGACGGGAAAAATCGAAAACCGAATTAAATGGGGACGAGAAAAAATCGTTTATGCTAAACGGGGACGGAGATAGGGAAAAACCGTTAATCCTAAACGGGATACCGTTTCTCCACGGTTTTCCCCGATTACCCGATGGAGATTCCCGTTTAAATCCCCGTAATTTTTTAAGCGGGGACGGATACGGGTTTTTTAAACGGGAACGGAGACGAGAGACCAATATCCGGTCCGAACCCAGCCCGTTGCCATCCCTAACCTCGTTGACTATGGAAGATCTTAGTCGACAAAAACAATCAAAGTATGAGAGATGATGATTTGTTTTATTTTTAACTGTTGATTTTATTTTTTGCCCGCTATTTTCTTTTTGCCCATGTTGTAAAAAGTTAGAAGGAAAATATGATTTTTCTTGTGTACTGTGAACTTTCTATTTAATCAATCCAATTTTTTTTTCAATTCATCAATTTGTTTCAGTTTTACTCTCTCGGTTGTAAGGTGAATCAATTCCATTTTTTCTAGTTACTTTTCTTGGTGTTGTTTGGTAGATAAGAAAGTGTAGGATAAGTTACTTAGTCACAATAATAAATTGTAACAAATTTATTTAGTCACAATACCATATTAAATTTATTCAAAATAAAAAATTACGTCAAACTTATTTCATCATAATATTTTTTTCAAAATGAAAATTTTTGTCAAATTTATTTAGTCATAATAAAAATATATAACAAATGTTAATTTCTCAATATAATGAATTATAAAAAATAATATTCTTTCACAATAATGAATTGTAACAAAATTATTTAGTCAAAAAAATTATAAGAAATATTTAGTGATGAAATAAAAGTAGCGAGAACTTAAATTTTGTTGTAATATGTCTTTTTGTCACGAATTTTTTTTTGTTTGATGTTATAATTTAAGTTAATTGTGACAAAATTTATTTTTGTGATAAAAAGTTGCATTTAGTGACGAAATAGAAACAGTGAGAAAAATAATTTTTGTTGCAATATGTATTTTTGTCACAAAAACTCTTTATATGTGATGTTAAAATATAAGTTAATTATGACAAAATATACTTATTGTTTGACGAAATAGTGAATTGATAGTGACAAATATTTTATCATGATAAGTGTCGTAACCATTTTTAGTTTGAACAATTGTTTAATTGTCTTAAAAACAAGTTACGACTTTAATTTTGGAAAATAGAGATTTTGGATTAAATTGGATTAAATCGAAAAGAGTCGTCATCAACTTTTGATTTAGGTAGGTCGAATGCCTAAAAGTGTCTTTTAAAAATAATTTTAAGAAAAATCATTTTTTAAGACAAAAGTTGGTTTGTGTTAACCAAAGATTCGATTAAAACGGGTTCGGGAGTCGGTTACACGTGAGGAAGGATTAGCACCCCACATCGCCCAAAATTGATACTGTGTCGCTTACACATTGTCGTAAATGGTGAAAATAATGAATCAAATATAAAGTTAAAATATGATCCTTTTATTGAAATTTAATTTGTTTTGAATTATTAATTAATTAAAAGAGAAAATTCTTTAATATAAAAAGAAATCTCGACATTAGTAATCCTTTGTCAGGAAAACTATTTCATCTATTTTTTATCCATAAAGAATATTCCCTACTCATTGATTAAAAACGTAATTTGAATATAAATTGAGCATCTTATAAAATGAAATGAAATAAATAAAGTCAAACAAAATAAAATAAGTGTTATTTATATATATATATATACACACATATATATATGAATAATATGATATATATATATATATATATATATATATATATATATATATATATATATAAAGACAGAGACCAAATAATAATAAGAATAAAGATAATAATCATGCATAAATATGCTTATATGATAAAAATAAAAGTAACAAGAATTAAATTATGTAAAGATTAAATTAGAAAAGAAACAAAACAATAAATATAAGATATATAATATACAACATATAAACATACATATATAATATATTGATTAAAATATATTTAACAAAGATATAAATGTATTCAATGCATATAACGTATTTATATATATATATATATATATAATAATATAAGACATATTTAATAAACATAATAGTGCATACATGTATATATATATATACACACAAATAATTTAATGATTATTTATAAATTTTACCTTATAAAATTAATGATGAATTATATGAATTCTAGAACGTGTATGTCATAATATAAATAGGCGAGCATATATAATGGTATGGGATGAAGTAGTGGAATTCTATTCAAATACTTATACGTGGTTGTAATAAAACTTAAATATTGTAATAATAGACATTGTTATTTTTTTTGGAAAAGTGTGTTCCAAGGGATCCTTTTTGTCAATAAATTAGAAAATGATGTTGGAGTTTCCTTCTTCGGATAGCAATGTACTTTGTCCTTTATGGGATTTGACTTCAAAGTTTCAATTTCAGCCTTAAAAATAAATGTCAGGCGTCCAATTTTTAAAATTAAAAATTTTAAGAGTTAAAAATATATTATTAAAAGGAATATTTAAAATATATAATAATTTAAAATTTCTAAGGATGCGTGTCCAGCCGCCCCTCAGTCCCTGTAAATCCAATCCTCATCTGTGGTAGTCATCCGCCATTGCGGATGTATCTTTGATTAATCAAAGTAGTGCTGTAGCGATGGACTTTTTCGATTTTGTCACATCAACTGTTGCACTAATCGGTTTTCCATTGCTACTCTTTCTTCTCTCTTTTCTATGGATACCAAAAGCTGCCTCTGGAAACACTAGCCGGAAGAAAACAGCACCGGAAGCCGGTGGAGCATGGCCTATTATCGGCCATCTCCGCCTCTTAGGCGAGCCGCAACCACCTCACATAACCTTCGCTAACATGACCGACAAATACGGAACAATCTTCACTATCAAATTGGGTGTGCAGAGAGCTTTGGTTGTGAGTAGCTGGGAGACGGCTAAAGAATGTCTCACCATAAACGATAAAGCATTCGCCACTCGTCCAAAGCTTTTAAGCGCCAAAATTTTGACATACAACTATGCAATGATCACCTCGGCGCCGTATGGACCTTATTGGCGTCAGGTGCGCAAGTTCGCTACTATTGAGCTTCTCTCGAATCATTGACTCGACTCGCTTAAACATGTTCGGGAATCCGAGATAAAGATGTCTCTGCAACAGTTATACGAGCTGTGGAACAGGAAGACAAGTGGTAACTCGGATAAAGTATTGGTGGAGATGAATAAATGGTTTAAAGATGTTACTTTAAACGTAATTCTGAGAATTATTGTAGGGAAACGAATACCTGAATCCAGTGACGGAGATTATAAAACCGAGAAATGGAAGAAGTGTTTACACGACATAATGGAAATGAGTGGGAAGTTTTTCGTAGCCGATGCACTACCGTTTTTGAGATGGTTGGACATCGGTGGAGACGAAAAGTCCATGAGGAAGATAGCCGAAGAATTGGACCGAGTTATGGACGGATGGCTGCGAGAGCACAAGAAGAGGAGGAGAGTCGAAAATGAAGCAAAGAGTGAGAAAGATTTCACGGGAGTCATGTTATCTCTTCTTCAAGATGCAGAGGATCACGACGCCGATACCATCAACAAGGCTACCAGTCTTGTATGTTCATTTCTTAACCAAATCATTCTTTTTTTTAAGGCTCTCTACGGTTAGAAGTTACAAAATAATCCCTTCACTATAGGTATTGTTTTATTGAGTTTCTTGATTATTTAGATGTTTTAAACTCGTTATTTTTGTTAAAAAATTAACGACAATCTGAGTTAGACATTAACCTATTTAATGTGATATGATAAAATTTATCTCAAAATCTCAAATGACTATTATATCTCAATTAGCAGGTTAATGTTCAGCTCATATTATCATTATTTTTTAACGAAAAAGGATGAGGTTAAAACATATGAATAGTCAGATAACCATTTTGTAACTTTTAATAATTGAGAGACTTAACAAAGCAATGACCTACGGTCGGGAGACCGTTTTATAACTTTTAATAGTTATTAAAAAACTTTTAGTACTCAATAAAGACACATGTTAATTGAGAGATCATTTGTGTACTTTATCCTATCTTATTTTACTAAAATTATTGTCATTAAAAACATATCATTGATCTTTTAATGATACATGATGAAATAGGTTCTTTATCTTAGGGGGAGAAGATACTACATCCGTGACAATGACATGGGCATTATCTCTATTGCTCAACAATCGTGATGCATTGAACAAAATCCAACAAGAACTAGACATCCATGTGGGTAAGGATAAGTTGTTCGTGACAGAATCAGACACCAAGAACTTAGTGTTCCTTCAATCCGTCATCAAGGAAACGCTACGCCTATACCCTGCTGTTCCACTGTCTTTGATCCATGAAGCCATCGAAGATTGTACGGTTAACGGATACCATGTTTCAGCCGGCACTTGGTTTATTCTCAATCTTCAAAAGATTCAACGTGATCCACGTGTATGGGAAAACCCTACTGAATTCCGACCAGAAAGATTTATGGCTGCCAATGAAGGTGTTGATGTGAGGGGACAAAATTTCCAACTCATTCCGTTTGGAAGTGGTCGAAGAATGTGTCCTGGAGTTTCGTTTGCCCTTCAGATTTTGCAGCTTACACTGGCTAATTTGTTGCATTGGTTCCAGTTTGAGACCCCGTCGGAGGAACCAATCGATATGCGGGAAGCGGCCGGAATAACCAGTTCTAAAGCAACACCACTTGAAGTTCATATAACTCCTCGTCTTCCTGCTTTTGTTTACGACTCCACCAACTAGTTCTTTTTTGTTATTATTTAGCTTGTAATAATGAAAACAATTGAATTTCTAAGCAAACCAAAGTTGACTCAACCTCTATTTCCCTTTTATGTATAATGTAGATGCTAAAATCAGTATATTTTGGTCCCCTTTGCATGTATATTTTTCTATTGTTCTTTACATTTGATATGTAATTTTGAATGCTTTCATTTTAATCCTCTCTAATAGTTGTGGTTTATTTGTGCTTTCAGTGCACGTATTTTATGATATTTGCATTTGAATTCTCTGCCATGGTTACCTTTGTGCATACCTAGTTACCACACTTGCATTTTAGTCATTCGTGTTATGAATTTAATCAAATATATATTTCAAGTAGGGTGTATTGTTTGTCACTTAGGTTTTTTTTTAATGTTTTCTTATAATATGTATACATATTAGCGTATATTATATTATTTCAAATCCCATTTTTCCAATTAGTGTCGAGTGCAAAATTATTTTCCAAATCCCATTTTTAAAATTAAGTTGAATCGCTCATGTCTAACTAAAAAACTTCAGGACCGTTCTGACAAAATCTAATTCCCTTACCTCAAAAACTTGCTTGTCCATTACCTAAATCCAGAAACACCATCTAAACATTATTTATCAAAACAAAGTCTAGGGTCGTCCATTAGCAAGTGTAACTTATGATATATTATAGGACCTCAAAATTTGAGGATCTCGCACTTTGAAAAGAATTTGCTAACCCAAATTTTCTTTTTCTTATTATATGCATAGAGTAAAGAAAATTTAGTGAAGAAAATTTAATTTCATATGTTTGATTTTTTTTATTTTGTAAGAAACAATCGTAATATGATAAATTTTAATATTTTACAATTTTGTTTAACTATACATTATTTTAGGGTCTTATTTTCAAAAGTAACACCGGACCTCCATATTTTTAGACGGGCTTGGCAACATCCTTTGTCATATGTGACACTAGAAGGGTTAAAATGATGCATTAGAAGATGAAAATAAAAAGGAAAAAATCGAAAAAAATAATTATACAAATTTTATCTAAAACACACACAATATGTGCTAACACAAACACGAGCCAAGTTGGATGACCGTGGAATAAAAATCTCGCATCGATTAGTTATTGATTATATAAAATACTTAAATATTCGCATGTACAATGCATTTTTCTTCTATTTGAAAGAATTTTGTTTAATTTTTTCTTTACTTTCCTCTTCGTCAATCACATCTTTCCAGGACATCAAAAAAAGTACATCCAATCATTTGTGCCTTCTCAAGATTTCAACAAATCACCTTTCGAAAAAAAAGATTTCAACATATGGATGATATTTCCTTTTCGTTTGAGACATGGTAGAAAAAGAATACTTCTTAATGGACTCGGACTTGATGCCTAATGTCTTTTAATGGACTCATGTCATAACTAATGTGTTTATGTTTATTTATATTTGTGTATATATATTTTAAAAAGTTTATATTATATAATTTTTTGGGTAAATTATAAGTTTAGTATCTAAATTACTAGTTTTGATATATTTTAGTACCTACACTTTCATTTTTTTCAAAACATACCTAACATTTTTGTAATCACCATTACATTATATTATTATTATTATTATTATTATTATTATTATTATTATTATTATTATTATTATTATTATTATTATTATTATTATTATTATTATTATTATTATTATTATTATTATTATTATTATTTACAACACCCAAACCGAGCCCAATTACAAACCCAAACCAAATCTAAACCTGGGCCCAAACCAAACCCAAACCAAAGTATTTAACCTTACCCTAACCCTAACCCTTCTTATCAGTTGCTGCCACTGCCAAAGTTGAGCCCCACAGTCGCCGATCAAACTCGCCCCACGTCCAGCTGTGCCGATCGTCACCGCCGTCAAGCCTAGCCAAACCATCACAACAGATATATGAATAAAACCCAGAAACGCTAGGTCATTAAAAACCCAAATGATCCTGCAACGGTGAATGTCAGAAGCAAGTAAGATTAGGTATTTTTTTTAAGATCTCTGTAAAAGTTGTGTATAAAACCTGAAAAACTGAGTTGTAAAAGGGATCCCATTATTTTCAGAAAGCAATAAAAAAACTCTGAAGGTATAACTTTTTATTCCAGTTCGAGTATAAAAGTTTTTTTATTTTTTCCTTTTCTTCCCGTTCGAAATATATATATTGGTAAAAAAGAGAGAAAATTAGAGAATTACCTAAGAGGGGAGTCGAACCGAAGGATCGGTTCGTCTTCGCAGTGGTAAGAGGGAAGTCGAACCGAAGGATCGATTCATCTTCGCAGTGGTTGGAGTGGGGGAAACTGAAACGTCAAGAGTTTTTTAGTACTAAGGAGTAGTATTTGGAGATTTTAACCCCAGTTCAGGGCTTATGAGTGTGAAAGGAAGAATTCAGGGCATTTTAGGTTCGGTTTAGGAATTTTGACCATCATTGGCAGTGGCCGGAACGGTGGTCGGGATGGAGGTGACAGGGGTCGACAAAGGGACGACCGAGGGAGAGAGGGGAGGGTTTAGATATTTTTTTTGGTTTTTCCCTAGAAATTAGTTAAAAAGAAAAAAAGAAAAAAAATGTTTTTATAAGGAAAGTTAGGGGTTATTCATGTTTAAGTCCCCCAAAGATAGCCGTATTTTTGCATTTTGGTCACCTGGGAGGACCAAATTTGTTATTTACCCCTTTTTTATGTCTTATGTATTGTTGGTATATTTTCTTTTTAGTCCCCCTAGTTTTATCGTGTTTTGGCATTCTGGTCACCTGCAGTGACTATTTAATTTTTTTTTGAAATATTGTTATCCTAGTGGTGTAATTTTCACATTTTTATTTATTAATCCATATTGGCCTTATTAAAAATGGAAAATAACACTGTGATCCTTCTTATTTTAGCGTGTTTTTGCACTTAGGTCCTGAATTTTTATTTGCTGTTTTGCTTGCTCAATTTTTAATTTATTTAAATTTAGTCCCTTATAATTACATGTTCAATTTATTTTTTAATCCCTATAGTTTGATGCTAATGCAATTTAAGCCTTGCATATTTATTTTTTAATTTAAATGTTTTTTTAATTTTAATTTATTTAATTGGGTTGTTATTTGAATTTGTATTTCTAGTTTTTTTATTCAACTAATTTTTAGAAATTGTCTTTAGATTAGGTTCGTCTAATGCCAAATTTGATTTAGGAATTAGGATCTCATCTTAGTTTTAATTAGGGAACAATTCCATTCGAGTTTTTGCATAAAATGTCTGATTACTCGAAGATTGTTCCTTAGTTTTAATTAGGGAAAATTCGATTCGAGTTTTCGCATAAAATATATGATTACTTGAAGATTGTTCAAATTCTTAAAATGTTAATCATCAATTAATTTTAAAGCTCACCTAATTTAATCTCTTAGTTTTTAATAGATAATTAGGATAATTATTTGAGCCTAGATTTGTTGGTTAGTCCTTAAACTTTAGGTATTATAGATTTTGACCTTAAACTTTAAAGTTTTACATTTAGGTCTCTGGACTTTAGTTTCCTTTTACATTAGTCCTTAAACTTTTGATTAAAAAATTTAAATTAACATTTTTAAATAGGTTATTAATTAGAGACTCCACTTTAGGTTAGATTTCAATTTAGTCCCTTTAATTTAAGGAGTAGTCTGAGTTGGCCCTCGCCTAAATGCTCAAGGGACCATATCGATTATTCGATTCAATAACTGGTTAAAATCAAGAAGGATTAATATTAGAGCCCACATTTTTAGGTTTATGCCTCTAGGTTATTTAATTTTCATAATTTGACACTTTAAGATAGAGAAAGCCTTAATCTACCTTTAGTTTAATTATGATTAATAATAAATTGTTTGATTGCATCTTATTTTAAAATCTAAGGCAATGTTCACTTATTAGGGAGTCAATAGTATATCTTCCGCAAGTATGCTCAGGGGGTGACTATTGGTGATTCCTAAAATAGGTCAACATCCTTTTCAAGATCGCATCATGATTTTTAAAATATCTAGGCAATGGTCGATTTTTGGGTACAATAGCTTATCTCCCGCCTTCATGCTAGGGGACAAATGATATTGGCTTTAATAAACGAATACCCTTTTCAACTTTGCATCTGTAATGATTTTTAAACTATATAAAGTAAAGTTCGAACTTAAAATTTTCAATTCTAATTATAGGGTAATCAACTAGGTACCAATTTTTGGGCGCTGTGGGGGTGCTAATCCTTCCCCACGCATAACTGATTCCTGAACCCATTTTCTAATTTTTATAGACCCTAAACTTGGTATTTTAATAAAAATAAAATGTTTTATTAAAATCACACGATTTTTACAGTGTCCCGATTGCTCCTTAAAATGATTGGTGGTGAATCTTCACATTTTAAAATATTTTCAAAGAAAAATCCCTAAGTTATACTTGTTTTTTCCCACCCGGGCGAAAAACGCTGTCGACAGCTTGTCAACTCTACTAGGGACTTTTTGTTTTCTAAAACAAATCAAGAGTCAAGCCACGAGTTGGTTACCCTATATTTAAGATTCTGGAAGTTTTGAGTTCGATCTTATTTAATTTACAGTTCATTGTGTTATTTCAAAGAAGAAAAAAGAAAAAAGAAAAAAGAAAAAAAGATTTTCTCTAGTTTATGCTTACACTTCTGTGAATATTTAGGACTGTTGCATATCATTGCTCAAAACCCGAGCTCAATCCCAATTTATTTGAGTAGGGGAAACGTGTTATATCCCCAAAATTTTTGTTAGGTGACCAAAATCTAAATTTCAAAAGTTTGGTGGCCAAAGTAAAAAATTAGGAAAAGTTTAGGGACCTAAGTGGTAATTTTATCAAAAAGAATTTTTATTACATAAATGGATAGTTTGCTCTTGAGAGTGGGGTTTTATTAAAATCATATTCTTTATTTGGAAATTTTGTAAAAGACTAGAAAGTGTTAAAGTCCGGTAAAAACTCGGTAAATCGGATCGAATAGAAATTTTGAAAAAAATTGAAGGATGATAAATTAAGCTTATAAATATTATTTCCATATTTTAAAATGATGGAAAATAATATGGATCATTAGATTTGAGAATTTATTTCCATGTTCAATTTGGACTGTTGATATAAATGACAAGATTGTAATTTTTGGAAAGTTGCTGGTAAAATTGGAAAAGGGTAAAATATTTTGTTCATATTTGAATTTGGAAAGATGATATGATTATGGGGCTTGGTATTATTTTAAATATAAAGTTTCATTAATGGCAAAATGGACATTTCTCATTAAATGAATATTTTATTCATTTAAGCTTAAATAAATGTTAAATCAACATGAAATTCATTAGAAATTTTATGAAAACTTAGCCATTTTCAGCTAACATTTCGTTCTCCCCATGAACAAGGTAAGAGAGTTTTTATTTTTTCATTTTGAGCAATTTCCTTTGGTGTTTGGATCATGTCGTGAAATAGAATATTATTATATATTAGAAAAAAACTATCTTTGATACCATTATTGTTTGCTAATTTTCTTTGTGTTTAAAGATCCCAAATTATAGGGTTTATGTTCACATTAGGGGTTTATGAAATTGATGAAGGATTTTGATGTTATTGAGGTTGTAGAATCATTTCCAAGCATGATTGATGATTAAAATCACTTGTACATGAACATATGAACATATGAAGTTTCGGCCTAAACCTAATCTTGGGAGAAAGATGTGTTCTGATGAAATTAAGTTAGAGTTTTGATTTTAGAGATTTTAAAAGGTTGAATTGAAGTTGATTTCATGCTTGAATTGAATCAAAACCTAGTAAAATCATGAAAACCCTAATCTTGAACATACAAAGCACTCAACCTTGACTATAAAGGATGAGACAAATTATGGAAAAATTGGTAGGGGTTGAAAATGATGTAGGAACTACTCTACAAGCCTTAGAAAATATTGGGGGCTATTCTATAATTTTATGAAAGTTAGGGGACCTAATCGATAATTTTAGAAAAGTTGTAGGTTGTTGTGTTATTGTTCACTAGTTGATTTACTATGTTGGAAATTAATGTTTGCGTGTTGAAATTGAAGTTAGGATGTGAAATTGGATTATTTTGGAAAGCTTGTAAAAGTTGAGGTTTAAATCACAAATATGGAAAGGTTGGGAGCTTAAGTGAAAATATTTTTTGAAGTTGGGATAAAAAAGGAACTTGAGTGGTCAATTAGAAGTATTAAGGTTAACATTTATGTTGTGACATGGAAATTATGTCGAATAATCATCGGAAAAATTGTTAGGAATTTTATTTTCCAAAGTATGCCTATGTTAGTAAGATTCTAACATTTGGTTTGAATTTGTATATGTTTGATAATTATGTTCATAGAGATTGAGAGTTTGAAATAAAAATCAAACATTATTAAATCTAAGGAGAAACTTAAGGATGAAATGGGAAATTCTAAGGAAGGTGTCAAGCTAAGGAGACTAGGTGAGTGCAAATTTAATTTGTACTTATGTGCATTTGGTGATCTAATAGAATTAGTGAACAAATTGAAAATGCAAATTGGTGAAATCTGCTTAGAATTTATGTTCTGGACAGTAAGTTTAGAAAATCACTATAAATTCTAAAAAAATGATTAGAGGATGATTTTTGTACCGTTGGATTATTATAACAGTCTATATTTGTTTAGAACAAATGAAAAACCAATTCCAATGTGTATACAAAAATATATGAATTTTTAATCGAGGATAGCTCAGAAAACGGGGTAGCAGATTCTGCTCAAAACAGATTATGTAAGTTAACTTTGAAAATTCACCATAAACTGTACAAATTGAAATAAAATGAGTAACTTAAATGGATAGATTCATATTTAAGTATAGTTTCCATTTGTATAAACAAAATAATTTTTGAGCGCGTATATTAATACAAAATAATATTTCCTTGAAGGTAGTGCAAACTGCCAGTATATGAAATTATGATAAATTTTGGGATTTAACCGAATTAGAAGCAAAGGATCAAGTTAAAGCTTAGCGAGGATTATATTGTGACTTGTATATAATGTCAAAGTGAGTACAATGCACGCATGACATTATACATGGATGTTTTATACATCATCAGGAAGACTTGCGATGAGTCTACATTGTTTATATCAGTATGATATTATGTCATTATTCATAATATCGACATGATCTTGATATGTCAAAGTGTAGAATCATAATGCATTGATCACTAACAAATATGATATTTTCCATTTATGTTATTTTGGGTATGAACTACCCTAATGTTAATTATATGGATATGCGATGCCATATATGAAATAAATTATACTATATGCCCAAGTAAGTCATTAAAGGACAAAGTATAGTTGGCATGCCATAGAGTATAATAGCTGCAGGTTTATATTAGCACTAGTGTGTAAGGACACTAGGTGCAGGTAGTGGAAACAACCTTATGTGTCATATCTGGATCAGCACTAGAGTGTAAACCTAATGTAGGTGATGGGCTTGACCTTATGTGTCATATTTGGATAAGCACTAGAGCGTAAGCTTAGTGTGGTTTAGCACTACGGTGCATGTATTTGACTTGAACACCCAGGGTCTTCAAGGTTAGATTAGGTTATGGTTTATTGGTTAATAAATGGTAAACAGACAAATAAGCTTACGAGCTTGCGGAATGAATGGCAAGTATATTGGTAAGATACTTGATATTCGGTTATATCATGTTAATATATGGTAACATTGGAATACAGGTAAGTGATCATATTGCATTGAATATGGTTATTCATTTAAATTTATCTGTTGTATTTCTTTAAATGTTCATATGATTGCCTCACTAAGTGTATACTTAGCGTGTGGTAATTTTCATACGTAGGAAAAAGAAGGAAAAAGAGTAAGAAGTTTGGCATCAATCACCAAGGAAATATTTACAGGTAACAATGATAACATCCTACTGTGTTCTAAAAGTCTTAGCTGGCATGTATACGAGAATGAAATGTCTGTAATTTTTTAATATAGTTACTATTAAATATAATTAATAGTATGAATAAATATTATGATATTAAACTATGCTTAGCAAAAATTAATTTGGGTTTTAAATCAAACGTGTTAGACAATCATATTTATTTTATGAAAATAGAACAAAATTATATTATGATTTTTCTTTGAATAATTATTTTATGAATGAAACAAAATTTTACTAAGTTTAATTAAAGAAATGTTTTGAATTTATGATGTGCCATATATAGCTCGTATTGGTTCGCGTATACGGCTATGGGTATTACAAAACGTCACACCTCATGGAGAGCATTGGGCTTCCTTGTGTGGGTCTGACAAATAACCTCTGGAAAGCATCCTAAGTTGCCTATACGAATATCAGTTTTGAGATACGCTTTTAGTGGTGTGATCTCTTGAGCTGAATCCAATTCGCAAGTCTGTATTAGGCCAGAATCGGAGTCAACCTTAGGAGGTTGTAAAGATGGCTTGAGAACCTTCTTTGAACCAAACCTCATCTAGAGAATTTAGTAGACCTACCCCGTTAGAGCCATGTGGATAACCTAAGAGAATTATAATGCATGGAGTTAGGATTTTTATTTTATTTTGTGTGTTTTATGTCCGTAATTAGTTTTTGTTATTCTTCAAATTATTTGAATTAATTTAATCAACATTCATTATTCTTTAAATTCTTTAATTTAACTTGACTAACCTATTTCTTTTTTCTCTTATTTGCATGTATCATTTTTATTCTCATTTCACAACATTGCATAGAAGATATTGATTCCCGAATCATCTGGTTACTGTAAAAAGGGCTTGAGACATCAATGTCTTCCGATATGACTGAGAATGTGATAAATGTTCTGACTTGGTCATAGAATGGACAAGCATGATTTGGGGATAGTATTTCAACTGGTGAAGAATCTATGATTCCATATAAGGTTATTATTAGTGTCAAGAAAACACATTGGTCAGAGTTGCCAAGAATCTGGGCTAGTTAGGATGATACTGATAAAATACTATTCACAGAAGTCTATGGAGACATAGTGTAGTTATTAAGATTACACCGATCGACACAATTATTGTTCGAGCTTTGGCAGAATGCTGGAATCACGCGTATTGTTGCTTCACCTTTGGAAAAGTAGACATGACCCTTAAACTCGAAGAATATACTATTTTGGTAAACATACCAAACATCAAAAGGCATTCGCTTTACACTATGGTGATACAACCCAAAGGATTCGCAACCAAGATGGTCACTTTGACTGGAAAGACAAAAGAATGGGTCGAAGAGTATATTTAGAATGATGGGATCTCATGGGCTCAATTAAAAATATTGATCTATGAGCAAACACCGTCCAAGAAAAGCAGAGATCAATTTGCACTCGCAGTAAATGGTTTAGTAGTTTTCCCGAGAAAGAAATATCACTTCGATATTGCCATAACAGATTTTGTTGAAGTTATTGATAGGAAAACAAATCCCTCACCAGTCATCCTAGCATAAACATTCATGTCTTTAAACTAGTGTAGGCGATCAGGTGGAGGGAAGTTTACTGGTTGTGTATCTCTATTGATGGTATGGTGGTGGAGTTATTCCTTGATAGTGGAAAAGGGTTGGGCTCGAAAGCATCAATCAGATTTCTCTCTCTTGGCGAATTTGCTTGAAAAGTGCCAGATTCTAGAATCTTACAAAAGAAAAGATTTGATCGAGGCTCTACAAAATATGAAAGATACCGAAGTATTTTGGAGAGCGTATTGGTTACTTAACGAAGACATACTGTATAGATGCGATAATGACAACTTTGTTATGTTACATGGACTGTGGGGAACAATTGGCTATACTCCCTTGATGGTACTTCGACAGTTTAGTATCCGATAGTTCATACCAGCTTCTCGTGGATAAAAGAGATAGAGTTTTCCTTTTCTACCCCATTTTATAGAGACAAAATCTCGAAGATATACACTGCTTGGAAAAAGCCATGTTTTATGAATTTCAAGATGATAGAACCAGTGTTCATGTCGGTCTCTGAGGTTGAGGACAGAGAGAATCAATTATAATACCCCAAAACCCAATTTAAAAGATGGGTTAACCATGGAGGAACGGTTAAGAATGCTCCTGAGTAAAGTCGAGCTATTAAGAGAAGAAATCAGGCTGATGAATCTGGATAGAGAAAAAGAGCAAAGAAATTTCTCAGATGAGAAAATGATGTGGGAACTCGAATTAGTAAAGCGAGATGGGGTGGTAAAAGAGTTAACCAAGTAAAAGGAAAAAAATCCATTAGAATTTTGATGCCCTGGACCTAGATTTCAGAGACTAAGAAAATAACATGAAAGCAAGGGTTTACATCATACTATTAAGGCTTTGAAAGTGAAGCTAGATGGAGTAGAAAGAAGTGCGAGAAGAAGCCAGTGTAATACCTAAATTTTTTCTGGGTTAATAACCAGGACATTGGTTCCTCAGCACATGCCAGCAACACCACAACAAGCCTCACCAACAAATTACCAAGCCACTGGTCCCTTCACTTGCCAATAAGGAGCCCCTCCATTACAACCACCAAATTCGCAGCAATAGTGGTCCCATTACCATATGAGACTTTCATCGTTGGTCCCCTCCTATTCAGAGATGCTGCCAAAATAGAAGAATAGTGTAACCGTTTTTACAGAGGGGTCACGAGGGATTTTTTTATCAGCAAAACCATGCATACAACCAAACAACAAGGGGTCAGTTTGTAATTGTGATTAGTTTGGTTATAAACCCAAACAAGAACAGTAAAATAAATGAACCATTGGAAAGACAACAGAGCCATTTTTATCCATAGCCAGTGCAAAGAAAAGGAAAAACCATAAAAAAAATCATGAAGGGGCAAAACCGGGGAGAAGCATTCATCAACAAAAAAACTCGGGAGATAGAACAACCAGAGGATTTTTCACAAAAAAAATTAGAAAATCATCAACCGTTCGGAAAAAAATTAATTTTTTGGGAATTTTGGTAATCGATATTAAACCCCCAAAAAATGTTTGTAAAGAAAAAAATCCATTCTTTTCGGGAGGAAGCAATGCAAACAAATATCTTTTAGGTACCATCTCATTTACTTTTTTGATTTCACTGTGTGTGTTTATGGTGTGAAAATGAGTAAAAAAAAGAGTTTTCTTTTACATGTTTTCTATCTTCGGGTCTTCATCAGAGTCGAAGTCAGGTATCGAGGGCTCTTGTAGACATTTTGGAGTTGCTTGGGGATCTTGCATGATTATTTTAAACCTCGGTCTGGGTACTGAGGGGTAGATGAGAGAGAGATCTTTGATTTTAGGGCTAGGAAACTGAGGGGTCTAAGGCTGTTTAGCAGTTTGAGGGGCATTTTATTGGTCTTTAGGCTTTGGGTTTCATGATATAGGGTTGGGTTTTAATTGGTTGGTGGTTTTAACCTTGGTTTTAAGTAAAGGATTAAGGAAAGAGTTGTATAGTCGTTGGCGAGCGATCGAGGTGAAGGAAGAGAATGTCGGGGATGTTTTGGGAATAGCTTTCTCCCATTTTGTTTTCTGAGAGTAGCTGGGGGAGGGATGAAATGAATTTTAGGTTCTAAAACCCTAAAATATGGTTTATAACCACTACCCGAAATGACACCACTTTTGTCTAATGCAACCTTATGGATGTACGTGGGGTTATTTGTGCGGGAAAGGTCCCGGTTTTTGTAATGATTACATTTTAGTCACCATAACTTTAAGGGTAAATTAGCTTTAGACCCCTTCACTTTATGCACATTTTTATAGTTAGGTCACTGTTTATTTCTAATTTTACATGTTTAGTTTTACATTTACTTGAATTTAGTCATTATTATAAAGTTAGAATGTTTAGCTTAAATTAGCCCCTGTATTATTATATTATTGACTATAATTCAGTCCTTTTTATTATTATTTTATTTATTTTGAATTATTTATTACTTTTCTGTTTTTTATGCATTTTGGTTCTTTATTTGAGGTTTCAATTTTAGATCATTATTTTAGATTCCTTTTAATTTCATTTTAGAGCCTTTAGTATAAATTGAACACTTAGGTTTAGATTACTTTTGACTTAGTCCTTATTTAGTATTTTACTTGTAAGTTTAATACTTAATTGTTAGAACTTTTTCACCTGAATCCTTATATTTAGATTTCAAATATTTTTTGTCCTAATTTAGATTATTTTATCTTTTAGATTTAGTCCTTAAATCTATATTTCTTTTAATTTAGTTCATTGTTAGGATTTCCTTTTTTAAGTAATATTTCATTTTTTTGCATGTTGATATGTCTACATATGTATGAGTATGCGAATGATTTATTTGCGAATCACATGGCATTTTTTTGCATGAGATGTATGATATCCTCATAAGCATAGCTCGACCCAATCCAAATAATTTGACTAAGGGTAATACCTTTTCGTTTTAAAATTGACGTGAGGTGGTTGTCTTAACTTATGAGAAAGCTATTTTCAAAAATTTTAAAACAGAGATGTATCGCGTTAAGTGAAACCCTAAAATTTAAATTCACCTAAAATTTGGGAAAAAAGAGAACAAGAAATATTCATCTATTTAAATTCTCTGAGAAAAGATCGTTAGAACTTATCTAAGGTCCGATCTCGACGTCTTTAAATAATCAAATATTCTTGTTTTTTCTAAAAGGAATGGTAAGTTTTAACTTAATTTGTTTAATTGTGTGCATTTGAATATTGTAATGAAACTGTAATATTTCTTTATTTCGATTTGAGTAAGAATTGATTGTCTCAAGGTAGGAGAGGTCGTTTCTTCTCGATAGGAAATAATTAAATATTTCTTATTTTCATTCTAATTTTCACAAATGTTGTTTTAAGGGATCTTAATCTAAATTAAAATTCAAACTTGTAAATTTCATTACAAAGATAATTAATTAAACTACTAGGTACTGATTTAGGGCGCTGTGGGGGTGCTAATCCTTCCCCACGCGTAATCAACTCCTAAACTCAACTTTCTGGTATGCAAACCGTAAATTTGTTGTTTTAATTTAAATTGATATTTTTATTAAAATGAAAAAATATGCTTTTAGGTGCCCAATCACACCCTAATCAAAGATTTATGGCAACTCCTCAAACCGTATTATATTTTATTAAAAGGGAATCCCAAATTTTTCGAAGCAAGAGATTTTTTAAAATAACATTACTTTTTAATTAAAAATTAACCAGAAGAGAAAATTTAAAAATATGTTTTTTAAATCTGAGAAAAAATCGTTTCGATAGCCAGGAAGAAACAAGCTATGCAACATACCCATAGATTATGGGAACAAAGGGATGAGGCCAATCAAGAGTTAGAACATTGGCGAGAACAAATGAACAACTTGAATCACAACTAATTATTTTGGAGGAGGCTTTTTAGAATCACTACAACAATAATGGCATTTTTCTTTAAAGGGAGAATGAAGCCTTGAAGAAAAGAATAGTTGAGTTAGAAGGAGGTGAGTTGTTTTACTCATCAGTCCGAGAAATGGATAGGCAAGAGAATGAAACTTTTAAGAATAAGATTACTGAGTTGGAGGCTATAGTGAAAAAATGCCATCAACGAATCCAACAGCTAGAAGGAAGCCGACCTTTTAACTAATCAAGAGCTTAGAACTGCACTGCGTCAAGCTAATGATACCATTTAGATGCAGCATGAAATAATAGAGAAGGAAGTGGATCAGGCTAGCAGGGTTGCTCAACAAGTCTTTGAGTTATCTGAAGAAGCTACTGCTCTGAGAGTGTTTGTGATTCCAGAATCTGAAGAAGACTGAAACATTATTGAAATGATGATGGAGATCGAGAAGTTAGTAGTTAAGGCTAGATATTATATGTTGTTCTCTGTTGATGCATTATCTTTTCCTATGTGTTTAGGCATTGTGTGTTGTTGAGAACTTTTTGAATGAACTGCTTATTTTGGAATCAATATCTTTTACACTAGCATTTTCATGTTCTTTAAGTCTTAATGCATAGAATTCTAACATTCATTCATTTAATAAGACACCGAATAATAAAATACAATTTCCAATCGTTTGTAGTGATCCTGGACTTCACCTCACACCCCTACAATACTCGTAAGTCAACCAGGGAATGGAAGAAAGAGTAGCTCGAATCGAGCAAGAACAATGAGACACAGAAGAAGAAATGAGAGAGAGGTTGAATAAAATCGAAGCAGATATGATGAGTTCATAACTCTACTTACTGAAGAAAATTGAGGACATATTTAAAAAGCATTCAACTGCTAGAAAGGATACTGCTGACCATCCAACATCGTCTAATTAGGATCCCTTACATCCACCAGGTTTTGGACCTGAACCATCTAACCCAGCAGGCTACGCCTCTAATCCTCAGAACCCATCGAGTTTTACACTAGATCCCCTGCATCCTCTAGGTTTAACACCTGTGCATGTTTTTGGTTGATCTTCAGCTTCATAGGAGACTCTACCTGGATTTTATGTGGCCAACCAACAACACCACCCAGAGCCATCATTCCCAATGAACTATTAATCTGCGGCTAGAGTAAGACTTGTTGAATCGGGTACATAAGAGTTACCACCAGACATTAATGAATTGGCAACAAATAGAAAGTTAATAGTGAGTTCACTTAACAGCTTAAGAGTCTAGATGAAATGGTAAGGTCGGTAGAGGTGATAGAGTCTTTTTATGGGTACCAAACTTTGAAAAGTACGATGGGACCACTTGTTCATCTGCCCACCTCACTATGTATTCTAGGAGAATGGTTGGCTATACCAAAAGCTAAAAAGCTATTGATACACTATTTATAGGATAGCTTGTCTGGTCTTATGCGAAGTAGTACAACCAACTAACCAAATACCACATCAAAACATAAAGGGATTTGGCCAAGGCATTTTTATAACAATACCACCATGTCACTGATTTGGTCCCGATCGATGGACTCTGTAAAATATGGAAAAACAACACGATGAAACTTGAAGGTAGTACGCCCAGAGGTGGCGTGATGTAGCCGCTCAGGTATAGCCCCAACTACTTGAGAAGGAAGCCATCGTTATCTTCATGAACACATTGAAGGCTCTGTATCTCGAACATTTGTTGGGGAATGCCACTAAGAATTTTGTTGATCTAGTTATTTTAGGAGAATTGATTGAAAATGCCATCAAGAGTGGGAAGATAAAGGGTGGATATGGGTCAAAAAAGCCTTAATACAAGAATAAAGAGAATGTGGGTGAATTATACGAGCACTTACCACAAAAATATCACGGCTAGTGTTACGATCACCCATCCTAAGGCAGAGAAAGTGAACACCAATAAAAATAGAGGGCCGAGGGAAGAGGCTACGAGGATGACTTTCTCACCTGTGCCAATACCATATACTGAAATATAAGCCTCTCTATTGAAAGTAGATATGATACACCCCTATAGGTTGACTCCACTCTAGCCACATTACCCTTTTTTGTATAATGCCAAAGCCCACTATGAGTATCATGCAGGGATTACCGGCCATGACACCAAGAACTGCCTGACGTTCAAAAAGATTATGCAAAATCTTATCAACACATGAGACTTAGAGTTCAAAGCATCATCTATAAACACTCATCCGCTACCCAATCATAGGGGCTAGGAGTAAATATGATCGGTGAATAGGAAAATAGGAGGTTGAAGAATGATGTGTTAGAAATCAATTCTCCTCTTAGTTGGGTGTTCGAACAACTGTGTAAAGTATGGATATTCAAGGGTAATCCTGAATCGAAGTTTATTAGACGTAGAGCGTATTGTGTTAATCACCAAGAAGAGGGTCATGACATTCAATGTTGTAATGAATTTTGAGAGTTACTTAAGGAAATGATGAATAGTGGTGAAGTACAATTCTTTAATCAAAAGGAGAGAAAAATAAAGATGGATGTTTGCATGGCAGATAGCTCTAACAGGATGCATGGAATAAGAAAACATGTGATCATCATAGTCAAGCCTTGGAATGAGAGCTCATCATCAACGACTCCTAAAGTCGTGACTACAACATTGTTTCTTTTCTCATTTAAAGACACACGACATGTCCCTTGGAGTTACACTGTAAGTGTATCTATACCAGAACAATCGAGACCCTCTGATAGAATGGAGGAGGAGAAGAAATAAATCACAGAAGAAGTGAGTGAGGTAGGCCATTTCACGAGGAGTAGGAGATGTTATTCACCCAAGATTTCCAAAGAGGCAGACAAGGAGAAAGCCAAGGTAACAGTAGTACTGAAAATCATTAATGAAGAACCTCCACAAGTCAATAATGAGCCAGTGACTGAGGCTCAAGCTCGTGAATTCGTAAGGTTCCTAAAGCATAGTGAATACTGCTCAGTAGAATAGCTTTACAAGCAGCAGGCCAAAATATCAATATTAGATCTATTAATAAATTCAGAGGTACATTAGAACTCCATGCTGAAACTTCTAAACCAAACATTTATCCCTGACGATATATCGGCAGATAAACTAGACCGAATCATGGGCATATAGTTGCAGACAATTACATCACATTCACTGATTGTGAGATCTCAGAAGGTGGGATGGGATCCATCAAATCTTTAAATATCACTACTCACTTCCACGGCCATGTGCTACTAGGGGTTCTAATAGATAATGGGTTCGTACTAAAAGTGAAGCCCATGTTACACTACAGGGGATGCCCATGGATAACTCACATGTGAGAGCTTACCACAATGTTTTCAGGGCATTCGATAGAACCTAAAAAGACGTGAGGGGCAAAATGGAGATACACTTGTTGATTAGACCTACCATCTACAATATTGACTTTGTTGTGATGGACATACACCTGTCATACAACTGCTTATTGGGAAGACCTTGTATCCATGATGCAGGAGCAGTCCCTTTGTTTCTACATCAAAAGTTGAAATTCGTGATCGAATGAGAAGTTGGTCAGCATCGGGGCTAAAGAAGAAATCACTGCTTTAGTAACATCTGATGCCCCATACATCGATGTCAATGAGGATGCCTTGTAATGCTCCTTCAGGGCCTTAGAGTTCATCAATGTAGCGTATGTGGCTGAAGAAAGTAAAATTCCAAGCCCCATGCTATATAATTGTACTAAGATGGCAGTGAGATAAACTTTGGGAAAAGGGGAAAAATTGGAAAATGACTAGGTATGAATCTACAAAGAATGGTACGACTCATAGTTATCGAATGGAGGATAGACCGTTCGGGATTGGATTCAAGCCCACATTCCAACAACATAGCCAAGAGATGAGAAAGAAGGCTGAAGCAAGAAAAGCCAAAATGAAAGGTGAGGATAGCCTTGGGGAACATATGTCATTCCCTCCTATAGAGAGTTCTTTCAAATTCAAAGGAGTGTATAATATGGAGTAACAACTAACCAATGCTATCAAGACCGAAGAGTTGATGAAAGATCAAAATATGATGGGAGAAACTTTGGAAGGACTGCCTGTCAATATGATTACCAGGGGTAACCAACCTGGAAAGTTTTTAGATGGAATCCTTCTTTCCTTCCCTGGTGAAGAACTCAACAATTGGACGGTAGAGGACCTCCCTATAGTTTTTAGGTAATGCTCAAATATAACTTTTGTTATCACTTAAAACTATCTAAAAGAACCTTTTTTAGAAATCAATGTTACGAAAGTTGATTAATGAAATATACTTTTGTATTTCTCAAATGTGATGGGCCAGAATGAAGGGTCTTGCAGCCCAAGGGGGCACCGATAAGGACAATTCGAGAGCCTTGTACTTTAGAGCCGAACTCAACCTTAATAATCCCATGAGGAGAGTATACAAGGAAAAGCTCCTTTGAGTCTTTTAATTTTTGTAGTATAATTTTACTTTCCGAATAAATGTATGAGAACTAGAAATCATGTGGTTAGGTTTATTTTTTAAACAATCATGCAAATTAGATATCATATGGTTAGGAGTTTTTGTGAATAATAAAGCATGTGGGTAGAAAACATGTTTGGTAGGATTTATTATACCATGTATGGATAGTCAACCTGTGAGGGTAGGTTTTATTTGATGTTTATAGTACTTATTATCTTGTTGTTTATCTTATGTGTACTAACCCATTTTTGTTCTATGTTTATTTTACTTTGATTTTATTACATTCTTATCTTCAAGTCATCCAAAGGTGTTAATTCGCAAGTGATTGACTAAATTAGAAGGTTGTTCATAATGAGACATGAAATTCTTAGTCATGCAGTCAAAATCAATAGATCCAAAGATGTTCTAATGATCCATGAAAAAAGACATCTGATGAATGAAGAAATTTGAAGCTGAGTGAAGAATTCCTTTAAAGACGCAAAGGCCAAGATGTTTCCTCAAGAGATAGATACAATCATGCCAAGGATGAGAAGACCCTTCACAAAGATATGAAGACCACTTCGCATTAGATGTAAAAATAGAGATCTCAAGATTCAACCATAAATAATTTAAGGACATCAGACGTCATCAAATGTGATAAATACAGAGACCACTTTGGGTACAATGTTAGATTCCATGAAGAGTACGACTCAAAGAAATGAAGAAATGCAAAATCATAATTTTATTTTGACTACCTGGTTTAATGAAATCTTGTTGTCTAAATGGAGGTTGTTCTATGGTGGTCGCTTTTGGAATTAACACTTTTTGCATACACGTATTTGCATCACATTTATTTAAGTATTTTACATGAATTAGTTATGAAAACATGAGAATAATTTATGGAGGGTTATGTGATAGTAATACCAAGATCATTCATTCATACTAATTCCTTATCATAATGAACAAACAGATAGAAACAATGGAACAATCTCATGAGGAATTACATGATCGGTTGCAAGAACAGTTGACTGAGTTACGACAAGATCAAATATCGAGTTCTTTACAAGATGTGTCAAATAAAATGATCAATGTTGTTGATAGAGAGGAAATAGATGCTAAAGGATATTAGTATTATCGGACTAATGCGCCGAGAAAGATAACTTACCCAGGAGTGTCCCACTCAAACCTAGGGAGGACCCTCATTAATCATGAGCAGTTTGAAGACATATTTAATCGGTTAAAAGAAGCAATTGGAGCTATGAAGGTTGTTATGCCTGCCATAAATAGTTAGAAGCAAGATAACTCAGCCTGGTCCCTGATTTGATCAGCCCATATGAATTTTGGGTGCCTAATTTTGAGAAATATGATGACACCAGTTGTCCCCTATTTCATTTGAAAATGTTTTGCAGAAAGATGGAAGGGTACTTAAATGATGATAGTCTATTGATTCATTAATTCCATGATAGTCTTGTTGGGCCAACTGTAGTATGGTATAACCTTTTGAACCGAGAGCAGATCAAGAGATTGGTCGATCTAGCTGATGCCTTTTTGGAACAATATCGATAAGTCAAATGTTTAACCCTAAAATGTCAAGACCTTCAAATAATAAGGATGAAAACTAATGAAAGCTTTAAAGGATATGCTATAAGATGGATAAGAGTGGAAACACAAGTTCAAATTCCCTTTTTAGAAGAAGAAATATCATATATGTTTCATGATTCTCTTCCAGCTCATTTCTTCAAGTTGATGCTGGAAAATTCGACGAAGGACTTTGAGGATCTTGTGACAAATGAGGAGTTAATTGAAAACAAAATCAGCAAAGGAAACTTAAAAGTCACTTCCAAAAGCCCAACTGATCAAGAAATGAAATCTGATGAGGTTAATGAATGTTACGTTCAGAGCCCCCACAACAGTAAAAGAAAAGGAGCAGCTAGTCCAAACTGATTAAAGGTCAATACCTCACACCGAGGCCAACAAAAATACCACCAAACCCTTCTGCCCACAGTTATGATCAAGACAGTGTATGTGATTTCCACTTAGGGGCATATGGGCATTTATTGGAATTGTAGGTCACTGTTAAAGGAGATAGATACAATTGTTAAAAATGGGATGTTGACACAAGAATTGGTGGAAAAATTGATGAAGAACTCGATTAGGGCATCAAAGCATAGTGTATAGCATCTGATTGAGTCAAGTGCCACTGTATTATCTGAGTAATGGGGCATCCTAATTAGGAAGATATCATTTAATCCTTCATGAAGCTTTATTCCATTTTGCAACATCTTGTTTGAATTTTTTTGTTCTTTCTCAACATTTTTTGTAAGGATATTTAAATGAATCTATGCTACTTTAAAGATGGTGAGCATCGAATCAAGTTTGTAACTTGAAATTCTTTGAATATCAACTGAATTAAAAACTCTTTAAATTATTAGAGTTATAAATCTTTGACAAAGTGACAAGATTGAAAATGATAAAACAAGAACCCTGGACCTTACCCTAGAAGATACATTTGAACACTATACCCTTCTCTTGCAGGAACCAAGCTAGCATTCTTTCTGAATGAAGAGACAATTAAGGGCTTGACATTTAGGTATGTAATGATGTGGGCAAAATGGGGAATCTTGCACATAAGATTGCAAAGTTGATTGGTTTCAAATTTTTGTTGAATACATTCGATGATGATCATGATCTTTACAAATGGAATAGTCGAGTAGGTGAATCCAGTTTAGGCCAGCTGCTTGGAAATTAAACTCTAAAGATGATATTTTTTTACTTTTAACAACACCTAGACTATAACAGGTTCTTTTTGACAAGCTTAAAAAATTGAATCCGTATACCCAGAATGTAATTATATATGCATACAATAAAGCTGAGTTATTCTACTAAAGCAATTGGTTATAGAGGAAACTCAAAAGCCCTCGTTTTATGAATAGCTTGCATTCAAACCATGACATTGCTCGAGTACTTGACAGTTCAGTGTTTTCTCCATTGTAATTGTCAAGTCGAAGACTTTGTGATGAGATCAACCCTTCAGCTAGCCTGATAAAGGCGATTATAATATATATATATATATATATAAAGTTGAATTCAGCTAGCCAAACAATGGCAAATTAAATCAAATTTATCTAAATAAGGAGTTTCGATAAAGATGGACTAAGGGGTTAAGGAACACCTGTTATAGTCAATTTCACACGAGCACTCAAGAATTTCATTTTTAGACTGATATTTCTACACTACCTTTGTTAGAAGAGTTTACAAAACTTAAACAAATGAAAAATTTCAAAGAACTGAAATGGAAGTTTTCCAAAAAGTCTAGCAATTGAATATGCTAGTTGCTTCATTTTGTCTGCATCCACTTAATATGTCAAGCCGAGAAAGAAGGACTTGTCACAAGGTTCACATGGGCATATAAACAAATAAGGATGTCTCAATGACTGAAACCTTAGAAAATAAGAAAGCCAACTTGAAGCTAACCCATCAATTTTGATACTTGTGAAAGAGTCATAACTCTGAAAACATTAAAGAGTTGTTGATTCTTTTGATATTTTGTGAACTCATGTTTATGATTCGATTTGATTGTGAGCCTGACTTAAGGGAAAATACTTTACAAAATTCTTATATTTTTTTTATATCTAAAATAGAAGAAAGGAGAAAACATTTTCAAACAAGATAGTCTCAAATGCAAAAAGTCCTTGGAGTAGGTGATGCCCTTTCTACCCCTATTGGAGAGAGAATAAGAAAATTTCAGAACATGAAGCACTCCACATTCTTGAAAGCAAATATTCCAAAAGATCAGAAGGACTGGAGGATAGAACTTGTGACACTTCCTCGTGACGTTATCGGTAACCCGTGAAGAAGCAGACAGTCGCCTTATTTGAAAGGGGCGTATATCTCAACTCATGGTAGAATACAATAGTGAGACCAATCAAGGATGAATGTTTGGCACTTAATTAGGGATGGGTCTTGAAAATACCCACTTTGGGGAATGACCAAAAAAACCCATATCATGTTGAGATGACAGGATTCAGACCAAGAAGACATTGAGAATGAGTCTCACAACTTGGAATATCCATGCAGACCATGAATTTGAATAGAGCTTACCTTGTAAAGCAAATCAATTAAGCATCAAATAATGGCAGAGTCCCAAAAAACAACTCTGATAGCGCAACTAAGTCAAGGACAGAAAGGGGCATCAAGGTCATATTTATGACTACAAAAAGACTCTAGAAATAAAACATCTCTTCTGATACGTTAGTGCAGATAAGAGGAAAAGATGGCACAAAGATATAAGATGATCAGATGAATCTTCTAAGTTTCAAGCTTAAAATTATGAGTTACTACATTGATATATGAGTAAACCCTAAAGAAGTGTGATCAAGTGGAAGAAGACTGAATTCTCTACTTTGGAGTCAATTGAAGATTGAATCAACATTTATGCATTCATGAGAACATCATTTGCACAAAATAAACTGCATTACATTGATACATTTAATTGCATTCGTATTTCACACATAAATACATGTTTTTTTTATAGATCTTCCACCGAAAAGACAAGATTCATGATGTCAAAATCCCAACAAATGAAAGGTAGAATTCAAACCTTAAATATAGGGAATCATGTTTAGAGAGGCAGAACCTGAGGAACACAAAGACCCAATCCACTGAAAAAGCATTACTTTGAAGTGGGGAATGTTACCCAACCACTAAGTTACTTTGAAAAATGAGAAAGCAATTTCCAAAGCTTCTTATTTAAATCTTTTCTGAAAATGAAATTTTTGAAAAGTAAGAAAGTGATTTCCAAAGTTTCTTACTTGGTAATTCCTTCGAGCAATTAGTAAGTATTTCGAGCATGATGATTAAATCCTTTGGGTCATCTACAAGTCTTTCAAGCAAGTTGATAAGTCCTTCGGGAAAGATGTTTCTACATGATTTTAAAAAAATGAGAAAATGATTTTTAAAGTTTCTCATTTAGTATTTTCAGAAAATAAAATTTTTGAAGAGTAAGAAAGCGATTTCCAAAGTTTCTTGCCCAATAGACTATTTGTAAAATTGGTAAGTCCTTCAGTAAGTCTTTCGAGCATGATGATTAAATCCTTTGGGTCATCTGTCAATCTTTCAAGCAAGATGATAAGTCCTTTGGGCCATCTATAAGTCCTTCGGACAGGATGTTTTCACGTGATTTTTGAAAAATGAGAAACCGATTTCCAAAGTTTTTCATTTAATGTTTTCAGAAAATTAAAGTTTTGAAGAGTAAGAAAGTGATTTCCAAAGTTTCTTACCCAGTAGACTATTTCCAAAATTGATATGTCCTTCGAGCCATCAATAAGTCTTTCGAGCATGATGATTAAATCCTTCGAGTCATCTGTCAGTCTTTCGAGCACGATGATAAGTCTTTCAGGCCATCTATAAGACCTTTGGGCAAGATGCTTTCATATGATAATTTGAAAAATGAGAAAGTGATTTTCCTGAGTGCACATTTAAAATAATAAAAAATGATTAAATGAAAAATAAGAGAAAAAATAGAGAAAAGAAAAAGAAAAAGAAAAAAAATAGAATGAAGAAAGAGAAATTAAACAATTAAATAAATCCTCAGACATGTTAGTTATTGACATATGCGTCTTTTGCAGGACTATCAGATATAGGAGGAAAGCAAAGATTCTCGAGTGTGGAAAAGCAAATCAATAGATTAAAAGGACCTGCACATGTGAGATTGGGGCAAATCAAACGAGGAAAGTTCAGATTCAGAAAGCAAATCATTCCATTGAAAGATGATGGAACATATTGATAGAGAAGTTAACCTTTTAGTGGTGTTGTTATTGAATTCCTCATGGAGAGAATTCAACCTTTTAGTGATGTTATTCTCGACTTTCTCACGAATAGGAGTCAATATTTTAGTGTTGTCTTACTTGACTTTCTCGTGAAGAAGAGTCAATCTTTCAGAGTTGTCATTCTTGACTTTTTCGTGAAGATGAGTCAATCTTTAGTTTTTTCATTCCTAACTTTTTCGTGAAGAGGATTCAATCTTTTAGTATTGTCATTCTTGACTTTCCCGTTAAGAGAAGTCAATCTTTCAGTGTTGTGATTCTTGACTTTCTTAGAAAGAGGAGTCAACCTTTTTAGTGATGTCATTCTCAACTTGACCTTCTCGCTTAGAGGAGTCAACGTTTCAGTATATATCCTTCTCAACTTGACTTTCTTGTAGAGAGGAGTTAACTTTTCAATAGTATCATTCCTCAACTTGACTTTCTCGTGCAGAGGAGTCAATCTTTCAATGATGTTATCTTCAGTCCTAACTCTCTTAGGACTTTGTCATATAAAGTTCAGTTTAGTCTTCCTAAAGATTGTTCCCCAATTAAACCCTATTATTGATTTTCTTAGGCTTGTTTCTCTAGAAGACTCAATTCAGTCTTTCTTGATACCGTTTCCCTAGAAACCTCAATCCTGACTTCCATAAGACTCTAGAAATTAAACTTGTCTATTTTGGGTCGTTTATGTGAAAGTTCTAATTTTTTCTTTCTTAAAGACCTTTTCACTTTCTCAAAAGATTAATGATAAATAAATTGCATCATTGCATTCCTTATTCAGATATGTTGTAATTTTAAGATGAATATTTTATAGGTTTTATCGAAATGGACTTTTCCTGGAAGGGGAGAAAGGGGTCTTGTTTCAAAAATAATTCTCGGAACGATCGGATTGTGATAAAAATGTGGTTTGATAGTCACCACCAATATTTGATTAGGGTGTGATTGGGCACCCAAAAATAAATTTGCCATTTAATAAAATATTAATTTTAATTAAAACAACAAACTTGCGATCTGCGTTACCAAAATTTGAGATTAGGTGTCAGTTACGTGTGGGGAAGGATTAGCACCCCCACAACACCCTAATCAGTACCTAGTTAATTAGTTAATTGTCTTTGCAATAAATTTTACAAGTTCGAGTCTAATTTAACTTAAGATCCCCTAAAATAACATTCTTTGAAATTTTGGATGAAAGATAATAATATTTAATTATTTCCTATCAAGAAGAATCGATCTCTCATACCTTGAAGCAATCGATTCTTACTCAATCGAAATAAAGAAATATTAGAATTTCATTCTAAAGTTCAATATTAATTCAAAATAATAACACCCAAAATTATTTTGAAGAGTGGAAACGATAATATCTAATTATTTCATATCGAGAATAAATGTCCTTTCGTGCATTAAAATAGTCATTTATTACTCCAATTGAAATAAAGAGATATTACTATTTCGTCTTAAAATTCAATATCGGTTCAAGTGAAAATAATAACATCTAGGGATTTCCAATAGAGAATAAACGACCTTTAACACATTAAAACATTCATTTATTACCCCAATTGAAATAAAGAGATATTAATATTTCGTCTAAAAAATCGATATTAATTCGAGATAAAACAAAAATATCAAACTATTTCTAGTCGAGAATAAATGACCTCTTATGCCTTAAAACAGTCATTTATTACTCAGACCGAAATGAAAGGATATCTCCATTCGCATTGTCAATTCGAATGATACTATTTTGAAAATCTATCAGAAAACACATGCAAAAATAAAACAAATAAAAATCATACATCAAGAAAAAATAATTAATTAATTATTTTACTGATATTTAATGAGACTAAGGATGTTCAATTATTTAAATATCTCAAGACGATGCCCTAGGTTCGTTCTAACAACCTTTTCTCTATGAATTTAATTAAAAACATTATTTTTCTCAATCCCTGAATTTTAAGAAATGAAATTGATTAAATTTGTGTCACTAAATGGGATAGACTTTCATTTTAAAATTATCGAAAATAACTTTCTAATACGTTAAGATAGTCACTTTACGACAATATTAAAATGATCGAATATTACCCTTAGTCAATTTATTTCGATTCAAGTCAAGTGAGGCTTATGAGGATATCATGTGAAATTAATTAGGAATAAAGTGAATTAAAATGAAACAACATGTGAAAATTAAAATAAACATAAAAATAAGGCGAATCATAAATAATCAAACTAACATGCCACAATTAAAATAAAACAAAACATACAAGTGACTAAACCAAATATTTTCAACATTAAGGGCTAAAATGAAAATAAATAAAACATTAGTCTAAATTAAAGTAAATTAAAATTCTATGGCCGAATTAAAATAAATAGAAAAACATACTCTGGTTCGAAATACAAACATGCAAATATACATCGACCATTTCATAAATATTCCATTTTTTACATTTTACATATTCAAATAAATAAAGGTAAAATTACAAACTAAGTCCCTAAATATTCAAAGAAAAAATAAACAGTCACTACAGGATTAAAATGTAAAACACGCGTAAACATACAAGGGCTAAATAGCAAATATTCCTAAAAATAAACATCAGACACATAAATTGGTAAATTACAGATAAAAACCCAACAGGTGACTAACAAGCAAAACGTGCTAAAACTAAAGGGACTAAACTGATATTATACTAAATATTGCAAAGCTTGAATATAAATGTGCAAATAACAAAAATGCTCCATTCCAATGATCTCTTTGCAAAAACACGACAAAGTTCGGGGGACCATAAGGGTGATTTCCCCCGAAAATTTTCCTATGTACACCAACATTATTCTTTTCTTTTTATATATTTTTTCATTTTAATTTGTTTTAAATTTTTTTAGAGAGAGGGTCTGACCTCTCTCTAGAAATCTAGTAGTTGGGCCGCTGCCTGAGCAATCACAAGTCGTTGCACCAAAGTCCACGTCGGCGTCAGCCGCCGCCATCACCGTTGGTGGCCGTTAGCCACTAAATATCACCTTGATGTTTCTCTCGGCCTCCCCATATCGGATCCGAGGTCTGTTTTGCGAAACAAGGCGCCGTTTATCGTAAAATAACCAAACATCGTTCGACTTTCCTCTCTCCGATCCGCCGCAATCCACCGTTGGATCGTTCCAGCTTAGGGATATGTTACTCCCCTCAGCTTTTCGAAACCAAAAACCAGAGGATAACCCTTTTTTACATTTCATTCAGGGTTTTTATAGAACCCCAATTTATAACTTTTTCTTTTGTTTTTTATACAAAATCATTACAAAAACAAAATTGATTTTACGTTTGGGTTTGATTGTAGTCATGTAGCTTTCTGACTTGTTCTGACATTGACAGACCTTCAATTAGCTGTAGCAATAGTGGTCGGGAAGTAGGTGAATCGAAGATGGTTGATAGGTGGTGAGACTGGCAGTGGCAGGTGATGGGCTGCTACCGTGGAGTATTGGAGAAGGCACAGTGGAGTGTTGCAGTGGGTGATAGCAGGGCATGGGCTGATGCAACTGGGTCTGGGTCGGGTTGTAACCGGATCTGGATCTGTCTCTGGGCTCCGAGTTTTGGGTTATGTAACTGGTCTCGATTTTCGGCTACTGTACTTGGATCTAAAAAGAAAAAAATAATATTAATTAGTAATAGTAATAATAATAGGACAAAAAACAAGTGTCAACAGCTGCCCCCCTTTGCTCATTCTCCTGTGAACAAGAATAGGGTAAGGATAAAGAGACAATTCATTTTTCGGTTGGTCAACTTCATGATTTGAAATATGATAAGGGATTTGTTCTGCTGCCACTCATGGAATATCATATTTGGGGATGTTGATCCATTCCGCTGCCACTCAGGGAATATTGAATCTTGAAAGAGATGGATCTGTTTCGATTCTTCTAAGATAATATTAGATCTGGGGGAGTTGATTCATTAAATCAGGTCAGACTTGTTCCTCTTTCACTCAGGGAATATCAAATCTTGAAAGAGATGGATATGTTCCTCTTCTTCTAAGGGAATATCATAACTGGGGGAGTTAATTCATTGAATTGGGGCAGACTTGTTTCGGTTTCATTCAGGGAATATCAAATATTGGAAGAGAGTGATATGTTCTGCTTCTTCTAAGGGAATAGCAGATCTGGGGGAGTTGATTCATTGAATCGGGGCAGACTTGTTTCGATGTCACTCAAGGAATATCAAATCTTGAAAGTGATATGTTCCACTTCTTCTAAGGGAATATCAGATCTGGGTGAGTTGATCCATTGAATCATCGCAAACTTGTTCCTCTTTCACTCAGGGAATATCAAATCTTGGAAAAGAGTTATATGTTCCGCTTCTTCTAGGGGAATATCAGATCTGGGGGAGTTGATCTATTGAATCGGGGTAGACTTGTTCCGCTGTCACTCAGGGAATATAATAACTTGGAAGAGAGTGATTTGTTCTGCTTCTTCTAAGGGAATATCAGATATGTGGGAGTTGATCCATTGAATCGGGATCGAACCTAAAAATTAAACATTAACCTTTGTTAGTATTCATTCAAAAATTTGAAAGATCATACTTGAAGATTTGAATTTCAAGATAATATTCTAAGATCGATTTTTCTTGTGCAAATTTGTCTTGCAACCATCGAATATGAGAGTTTGTCTCTCTGAATGTGATTCTCTACATTTAAGGTTTGAATTATAGCTTCCACTTGTTTGGATTTTGATATCATGAATCTTTTTTTTTGTTGGAATATCTGTAAAACCATGTGTTTATGTGTAAACTGTGAATTCAATTTAATTCATTTTCTTTCATGCACATAATGTTCTCATGCATGCTCAAATGTTGATTCAATTTTTCTTTAACTCTAAAGTGGAAAACCAGCTTTTCCTCCTCTTAACCATCTTTTCTAGGGTTTACTCACATATCAGTGTAGCAGATTGCAACTTCTGAAGATCTGCCCAATCATCTTGTCTTTGTGTCTTCTTTGCCTTTTATCTGTGTTCAAGTCTTAGAGGAGATGCCTCATTTCTTGCCTCGATCAGTAATGTGATCTTGATGCCCCTTTCTATATTCAGCTCAAATACGCAATCAGAGTTGTTATTTGGGACTCTGTACTTAGTTGATACTTGACTGATTTGCTTTACGAGGTAAGCTTTGCTCAAAATCGTAGTCTACCTCTAACACTTCAAATTGTGAGACTAATTCTCAATGCCTCCTTGGTCTAAAGTTTTTTATCTCAACGTGATCAACATTTTTGGTCATGCTCCAATGTGGGTACTTTCATATCTCCTCCCTACTTGGGTGCCAAAATTCATCTTTGAATGGTCCAATTTTTTGTACATTTGTTACGCTGGGATATGTGCTCTTTTCAAACAAGGAAATCATCTACTTCTTTGATGGATCACTGCTCCAAGGACTTTTCACATTTGAGGCTGTCCTGTTTGAAAATGTTTTTCTCCTTTCTTTTATTTTAGAAATGAAAGAATTTTGTGAAATATTGCCCCTTAATTCAGGCTTATAATCAAATTGAAAACATGAGTTCACAGAATATCAAAATAATCAAATGTTATTTAATATTTTAGAGTTATAGCTCTTTGACAAGTATCAAAATTGATGGGTTGGCTTTCTTATTTTCTAAGGTTCCAGACATTGAGACATCGTCATTTGTTTATATACCCGTGTAAACCTTGTGACATGCCCTTCTTTCTCAGCTTGGCATATTAAATGGATGCAGACAAAATAAAGCAACTAGCATATTCAATAGCTAGGCTTTTGGGAACACTTCCATTTTGGTTCTCTGAAATCTTCCATTTGTTCAAGCTTTGTAGACTCCTATAACAAAGGTAGTGCAGAAATATCGATCTAAAAATGAAATTCCTGAGTGCTCGTGTGAAATTGACTATAACATGTGTTCCTCGACTCCCTTAGCCCATATTTATTGAAACTCCTTATTTAGTAAATTTGATTTAATTTTCCATTCTTTGGCTAGCTGAATTCAGTTTTATTGTATATATATATTATTATCGCCTTTATCGGGCTAGCTGAAGGGTTTATCTCATCACAAAGTCTTCGACTTGACAATTGTAATGGAGCAAACACCGAATTGCCAAGTACCCAAGCAATGTCATGGTTTGAATGTAAAATATTCATAAAGTCAGGGCTTTTGAGTTTCCTCTATAACCAATTGATTTATGGAATAGCAGCATTGTTGTATACATATATAATTACATTCTAGGTATACGAATTCAATTTTTTAAGCTTGTCAATAAGAACCTGTTATAGTCTAGGTGTTGTTGAAAGTCAAAAAAATCTCATCTTTAGAGTTTAATTTCCAAGCAACTGGCCTAAACTAGATTCACCTACACGACTATTCTATCTGTAAAGATCATGATCATCATTGAACATCATCAACGAAAGTAGAAACCAATCAACATTGCAATTTCATGTGCAAGCTACCCTATTTTGTCCACATCCTTACATACCTGAATGCCAAGCCTTTAATCATTTCTTCATGCAGAAAGAATTCTAGCTTGGCCCCTACAAGGGAAGGGTATGGTGTTCGAGTGTATCTTCTAGGGGAAGGTTAAGGGTCCTTGTTTTATCAGTTCTCAATCTTGTTACTTTGTCAAAGATTTATAAATCTAATCATTTAAAGAGTTTTTAATTCAATTGATATTCACAGAATTTCAAGATTGCAAATTTGATTCAATGTTCACCATCTTTAAAGTAGCATTAATTCATATAAATGTCCTTACAAAAAGAGAGATGAGAAAGTACAAAAAAACGAGTTAAAACAAGATGCTACAAATGGAAAATACGATTGCAGTGGAGTAAGGCTTTCACTTGTTCAACCAGAATGCTCTATTTCTCCTAAAATGATGGGTACCCAGTTGGATTAGGGTCCTTACCCTCACTTTCTCTTAAGTTCTCGATAATTGCGTTGATACCTACCCCATCATGGTTCGGTAGTGGGTTCTGAGCCACATTGTGTTGGTCACACATATCCTCTTGGGCTTTCTTGAAACTTTCCTACATTTCGAGTTGAGTCTTCTCGATTTGGGCAATTCTCTCGTCCATTGCCTTTTTTTGAGTGTGGTATGGGTTCTTAGAAGTGTCTAGTATTCTTCCATGCAATCCTTTTCATTAATATTAGTTATTTATCAATAAATGTGAAAAAATATGATTAAATTGTAATGCGAAATAGTAAATGCGATGTAGATGCAATGAAAATGCAATGCAATGTGTTGATTCTGGAACGTTTTCTTAGAACAACTTTTTATATTAGAAACGAAGTTTGATTATAAGGCTTAAACTTATCACAAATAAATCTGAGCTATCTCTTTTAATTGCTGGATGTGCCCCAGTTAATCTAGAATCTACTGAGCTCCTTCAGTCTCGGGCTCCAATCTTTTGCTTACAATATCCGCTTCATGTAATAAGTCAACCATGTAATGAGTCACTCCTTAAGCATGCTGCGAGTCGCTAGTGATCAAGTCATTCTAACGTCATTGATGTGTGTGCCCAGTCAGATATGAGCTAGTCTACAAATTGCCTCTATTTGTTAGTTGGGACTACTCGGACCAACTCAGAACATCTGCATTGTTTTCTACCTCTTTTGAATCCTTATATACGGACATCGTTCAAGGATCAACATCATGTGATGATTAATGAAACACAAATGGTAACAAAATTAAACAAAATGACAAGAGAAAACTGGTTAGTAATAATAAATGAGTTAATCGGATATAATTTATCGGTAAAACCTACCCCACATGCTGTCTACCCACATGCTTCATTTGAAGATAATCCTATCCTCATATCATCTAGTTCGCATGCTTATTCAAAAAATAAACCTAACCGCACGATTTCTAGTTCGCATACATTTATTCGGAAAAGTGAAATTAATTTACTACAAACGCTTTTCCTTGTGTACCCTCCTCACGGGACTCTTAAGGTTTGGGTTAGGCTCTACCTAAGTTAGGGTTATAAGTTCACTATATATTGGGTTCAGTTCTAAAGTAATAGGTTCTCGAATTGTCCTTTTCGATGCCCCCTTGGGCTATTGAACCCTTAATCTTGGCTTATCATAGTCTTTTGGGGGTCGAGTTCAATTCGAGGGAACACACCTCTTTATGTATGTGCGGAGGTGAATACCATCACGAGGACCATAAGGTATGAGCTCCAGGAGTGATTCACTATCCCATGTGATGGTGAAAACTACGCGTGAGAGTAGTTTCTCACTCCTTCTTAAATTGGACAGAGCTGGGTATTAGCTCATGTTATGCAAATGCAATTGTGCAGTGTGTGAGGAAAAGCAAAAGTAAAAAAAAAAATACACCAAACAGAAAACTCAAAACCCTGAATAATTATTTACTCTGAAAGCATTAGCAAACGGATCAGTACAACTATTTAGTGGTTAATTAAATTATAAACACTTATTTAAGCCAAAAAAGGGATCAAAAACCAAATTAGATATAACGTGGAATTTTTATTTGCAAAGACAATTAATTAGTCAATTAATGGGCTAGATCTCTAAAAATATCCCCAGTGGAGTCGTCAAGCTGTTAAAATGGTCTTTTCTCAGAGGGGGAGAAAGGGGGTCTCATTTCAAAAATAATTCTTGGAACGACCGGTTAGTGATAAAAACATGGTTCGAGGAGTCGCCACCAATCTTTAATTAGGGTGTGATTACGCTCCCAAAAATAAATGTCATTTTAATAAAATTTTAATTTTAATTGAAACGACAAACTTATGGTCTACGTTACCAAAATTTGAGATCGGGAGTCGGTCACCTGTGGGGGAAGGATTAGCAACCCCACAACGCCCTAATCGATACCTAGTCGATTAATTAATTGTCTTTGCAATAAAGTTTAGAAGTTCGAGTATAATTTAATTTTAGATGCCCTAAAATAACATTCTCTAAAATTTTGGATGAAAGATAATAATATTTAATTATTTCCTATCGAGAAGAATCTATCTCTCATACCTTGAAGCAATCGATTCTTACTCCAATCGAAATAAAGAAATATTAGGATTTCATTCTAAAGTTCAATATTAGTTCAAAATAATAACACCCAAAATAATTTTAAGAGTGAAAATGATAATATCTAATTATTTCTTATTGAGAATAAATGACCTTTCGTGCATTAAAACAATCATTTATTACTCAATTGAAATAAAGAGATATTATTATTTCATCTTAAAATTCAATATTGGTTTAAGTGAAAATAATAACATCTAATGATTATCAATCGAGTATTACTGACCAATCTTTTTTATATATTTTTTCATTTTAATTTGTTTTAAATTTTTTTAGTGAGAGAGGGTCTGATGTCTCTCTAGAAATCTGGTGGCCGGGACACCGCCTGAGCTATTACCGATCACCACGCCATCACCGTTAGCTACCAAATTTCACCCAGAGGTCCTTCTCGGCCTCCTTGTCTTGGATCCGAGGTTTATTTTACAAAAGGAGGTGTCGTTTGTCGTGAAATAACCGAAGACCATTCGGCTTTCCTCTCTTCGATCTGCCGCCGTCCGTCATTGGATTGCTCCAATTTTGGGATATGTTACTCCCCTCAGCCTCCTCCTTTAGCTGACCATTCGGATCATCGAACGGTGGTCTCTAACGCCGTCGTCTCTCTCTGGCCGAAGGTAATGCCCCTCCTTTGACTTTTTTTTGAAGGTTTTAAAAAATATGTATATAACTAGCATAAAACACAAAAAACAAATACCTTCAACTTTTAGCTTTTTATTTATTTTCTATTTTTTGTAACTAAAAAAACCAGAGGAGAACCCTTTTTTTACATTTCATTCGAGGTTTTTATAGAACCCCAGTTTATAACTTTTTCTTTTTCTTTATATGATATCATTACAAAAAAAAAATTGATTTTGCTTTGATTGTAGTATTGTAGCTTTCTGACATGTTCCTAACATTGACAGGCGTTCGATTGGCTATAGCAACAGTGGCCAGGGAATGGGTGAATCGGCGGTGGCTGATAAGTGGTGATACTGGCGATGGCAGAGGATGGGCTACTGCCATGGAGTATTGGAGAATGAACAATGGTGTGTTGCAGTGGGTGATGGCAGGGCATGGGCTACTGCAACCGAGTCTGGTTCGGGTGGTAACTGGGTTTGGATCTGTCTCTGGGCTCTGGGTTTTGGGTTATGTAATTGGTCCCCATTTTGGGTTGTTGTACTTGGATATGAGAAGAAGAAATAATATTAATTAGTAATAGTAATAATAATAATAATAGGATGAAAAATGAGTGTCGACAGCTACCCCTCTTTGCCCATTCTCGTGTCAACAAGAATAGGGAAAATACAAAGAGACAATGTGTTTTTCATCTGGTTAACTTCATGATTTGAAATATGATAAGGGATATATTCCACTGCCATTCAGGGAATATCAAATATGGGGATGTTGATCCATTCTGCTGTCAGTCAGGGAAGATTAAATCTTGAAAGAGAGGGATATGTTCCGCTTCTTCTAAGGGAGTATCAGATCTGGGGGAGTTGATCCATTGAATCGGGGTAGACTTGTTCTGCTGTCACTCAGGGAATATAAAATCTTGAAAGAGAGGGATATGTTTCGCTTCTTCTAAGGGAATATTAGATTAGGGGGAGTTGATTAATTGAATTGGGGCAGACTTGTTCCGCTGTCACTCAGGAAATATCAAATCTTGAAGGAGAACGATTTGTTCTACTTCTTCTAAGGGAATATCAGATTTGGGGGAGTTGATCCATTGAATCGGGGCAGACTTGTTCCGCTATCACTCAGGGAATATCAAATCTTGAAAGAGAGTGGTTTTTTCTGCTTATTATAAGGGAATATCATATCTGGGGGAGTTGATCTATTGAATCGGAGTAGACTTGTTTCATTGTCACTCAAGGAATATCAAATCTTGAAAGTGATATGTTTCACTTCTTCTAAGGGAATATCAGGTCTGGGGGAGTTGATCCATTGAATTGGGGCAGACTTGTTCCGCTGTCACTCAGGGAATATCAAATCTTGGAAGAGAGTGATATGTTCCGCTTCTTCTAAGGGAATCTCATATCTAGGGGAGTTGATCCATTGAATTGGGGCATTCTTGTTTCACTATCACTCAGGGAATATCAAATCTTGGAAGTGAGTGATTTGTTCTACTTCTTCTAAGGGAATATCATATCTAGGGGAGTTGATCCATTGAATCGGGATCAAACCTGAAAAATTAAACATTAACCTTTGTTAGTATTCATTCAAAAATTTGAAAGATCATACTTGAAGATTTGGATTTCAAGATAATCTTCGAAGATCCATTTTTTTGTGTAAATTTATCTCGAAACCATCGAATATGGGAGTCTGTCTCTCTGAATGTGATTCTTTACATTTGAGGTTTGAGTTCTAACTTCCACATGTTGGGATTTTGATATCATGAATCTTCTTTTTTCTTTGGAAGATCTATAAAAACCATATGTTCATGTGTAAATTCCAAATACAATGTAATGTAATTTCATTCATGCACATTCTATTCTCATGCATGCTCAAATGTTGATTTAATTTCCTTTAACTCTAAAGTGGAAAATCATGTTTTCTTCCTCTTGACCATTCTTCTCTAGGGTTTACTCATATATCAGTGTAGCAGATTACAACTTCTGAAGATCTGCCCAATCATCTTGTCTTTTTTTCTCTTATCTGTGTTCAAGTCTCAGAAGAGATGCTTCATTTCTTGCCTCGATCAGTAATATGATCCTGATGCCCCTTTCTATCTTTGGCTCAAATGCTCTATCAAAGTTGTTGTTTGGGACTCCGTCCTTAGTTGATTATTGACTGATTTGTTTTACGAGGTAAGCTTCGCTCAAAATCATGGTCTACATCTGACACTTCAAATTGTGAGACTCATTCTCAATACCTCATTGGTCTGAAGTTTGTTATCTCAACATGATCTGGGTTTTTGGTCATGCCCCTATATGGGTACATTCATAGCTCCTCCCTACTTGGGTGGTAAAATTCATCTTTGACTGGTTCCATTTTTGTACCTTTGCTACGCTAGGATATGTTCCATTTTTAAACAAGGCGATCATCTGCTTCTTTGATGGATCACTGCTCCAAGAACTTTTCACATTTGAGACTCTCCTTTTGAAAATGTTTTTCTCCTTTCTTTTATTTTGGAAATCAAAGAATGAAAAAATTTTGTGAAAGATTGCCCCTTAATTCAGGCTCATAATCAAATTACAAAGATGAGTTCACAGAATATTAAAATAATCAAATGCTCTTTAATATTTCAGAGTTATATCTCTTTGACAAGTATCAAAATTGATGAGTTGGCTTCAGTTGGCTTTCTTATTTTCTAAGGTTCCAAACATCGAGACATCGTCATTTGTTTATATGCCCGTGTAAACCTTGTGGCATGCCCTTCTTTCTCGGCTTGGCATATTAAATGGATGCAGACAAAATGAAGTAACTAGCATATTCAATAGCTAGGCTTTTTGGAACACTTCCATTTCGGTCCTCTGAAATCTTCCATTTCTTCAAGCTTTGTAGACTCCTCTAATAAAGTTAGTTCAGAAATATTGTTCTAAAAATGAAATTCTTGAGTGCTCGTGTGAAATTGACTATAATAGGTGTTCCTCGACTCCCTTAGTCCATCTTTACCGAAAATCCTTATTTAGTAAATTTGATTTAATTTGCTATTCTTTGGCTAGCTGAATTTAGCTTTATTGTATATATATATTATTGTCGTCTTTATCGGGTTGGTTGAAGAGTTCATCTCGACACAAAGTCTTCGAGTTGACAATTGCAATGGAGCAAACACCGAATTACCAAGTACCCGAGCAATATCATGGCTTGAATGTAATCTATTCATAAAGCCAGAGCTTTTGAGTTTCATCTATAACCAATTGCTTTAGTGGAATAGGTCAAATTTATTGTATACATATATAATTATTTTATGGGTATACCGATTCAATTTCTTAAGCTTGTCAAGAAGAATATGTTATAGTCTAGGTGTTGTTGCAAGTAAAAAAATCTCATCTTTAGAATTCAATTTCCAAGTAACTGACCTAAACTCGATTCACCCACTCAACTATTCCATCTGTAAAGATCATGATCATCGTTGAACGTCATCAACAAAAGTAGAAACCAATCAACTTTGTAATCTCATAGCAAGCTGCACTATTTTGTCCACATCCTTATATACCTAAATGCCAAGCCTTTAATCATCTCTTCATGCGGAAATAATGCTAGCTTGGCCCCTACAAGGAAAGGGTATGGTGTTCTAGTGTATCTTCTAGGGTAAGGTTAAGGGTCTTTGTTTTATTAGTTCTCAATCTTGTTACTTTGTCAAAGATTTATAACTCTAATCATTTAAAGAGTTTTTAATTCAGTTGATATTCACATAATTTCAATATTGCAAATTTGATTCAATGTTCACCATATTTAAAGTAGCATTAATTCACTTAAATGTCGTTACAAAAAGAAATATCAGAAAGTAAAAAAAACGAGTTCAAACAGATGTTGCACATGGAAAATGCGATTATGGTGGAGCACAGCCTTCACTTGTTCAGCCAGAATGCCCAATTTCTCCTAAAATGATTGGTGCCCAATTGGATTAGGTTCCTTACCCTCACTTGCTCCTCATTTCTTGATAATTACATTGACACCTACCCCTGCATGGTTCGGCAGTGGGTTCTGAGCCACATTGTGTTGCTCATGCATATCCTCTTAGGCTTTTTTGAAATTTTCTTGCATTTCGAGTTAAGTCTTCTAGATTTGGGCGATTCTCTCGTCCATTGCCTTTTTTTTAGTATGGTACGGGTGGTTAGAAATGTCCAGTATTCTTCCACGTAATCTTTTTATTAATATTGGTTATTTTTCAATGAATGTGAAAAAATATGATTAAAATGTAATATGAAACAGTAAATGCGATGTGGATGCAATGAAAATGCAATGCAAGGTGTTAATTCTGGAATGATTCCTTAGAACAACTTTTATATCAGAAATGAAGTTCGATTACAAGGCTTAAACATATCACAAATAAATCTGAGCTATCTCTCCTAATTGTTGGATGTGCCTCAGTAAATCTAGAATCTTCTTAGCTCTTTCAGTCACAGACTCCAATCTTTTGCTTACAGCATCTGCTTCATGTGATAAGTTAACCAAGTACTGAGTCACTCCTTGAGAATGCTGCGAGTTGCTAGTTATCAAGTCATTCTAACGTCATTGATGTGTGTGCCCATTTAGATCTGAGCTAGTCTGTAAACTGCCTCAATTTGTTAGTTGGGACTACTCGGACCATCTCAGGACATCTGCATTGTTTTCTACCTCTTTTGAATCCTTCGTTCCATATTACTAGCTTTCTATATGGACATCGTTCAAGGATCAACACCATGGGATGAATAATGTATGTAAAATGGTAACAAAATTAAACAAAAAGATAAGAGAAAATTGGTTAGCAATCATAAACGAGTTAATCAGATATAATTTTTTTGTAAAACCTACCCCACATGATGTCTACCTAATCATGCTTTAGTGCATCATACCGAAAGAGGATTTCTACCCACATGCTTCATTTAAAGACAATCTTATCCTCATGCTATATAGTTTGCATGTTTACTCAAAAAATAAACCTAACCGCACGATTTCTAGTTCGCATACATTTATTCAGAAAAGAAAAATTAAATGACTCAAAAAGCTTTTCCTTGTGTACCCTCCTCACGAGACTCTTAAGGTTCGGGTTAGGCTCTACTTAGGTTAGTGTTCTAAGTTCATTATATGATGGGTTCGGTTCTAAAGTAATAGGTTCTCGAATTGTCCTTGTTGATTCCCCCTTGGGCCACCGATCCCTTAATCTTGGCCTATCACATCCTTTTGGGGATCAAGTTTAATTCAAGGGAGCACATCTCCTTATCTCTGTGCAGAGGTGAATATCATCACGAGGACCATAAGGCATGAGCTCCAGGAACGATTCAGTATCCCATGCGGACATGAAAACCACATGAGGGAGTAGTTTCTCACTCTTACTTAAATTGGACAGAGTTAGGTTTTAGCTCATGTTATGAAAATACAGCTATGCAGTATGTGAGGAAAAGAGAAAATAAAAAAAAAACACCAAACAAAAAACTTAAAACCCTGAATAATTATTTACTCTGAAAACATTAGCAAACTGATCAGTACAACTATTTAGTGGTTAATTAAATTATAAACATTTATTTAAGCTAAACAAGGGATCAAAAACCAAATTAGAACGAATGTGGAATTTTTATTTGCAAAGACAATTAATTAGTCAACTAATGGCCTGATTCTCTAAAAATATCCCCAGCGTAGTCGTCAAGCTGTCGAAATCATCTTTTCCCGGAGAGGAGAAAGTGGGTCTCGTTTCGAAAATAATTCTTGGAATGATCGGTTAGTGATAAAAACATGGTTCGAGGAGTCTCCACCAATCTTTGATTAGGGTGTGATTAGGCTCCCAAAATTAAATTTGTCATTTTAATAAAATATTAATTTTAATTGATCAGGAGTCGGTTACCTGTGGGGGAAGGATTAGCACCCCCACAACGCCCTAATCGATACCTAGTCGATTAATTAATTGTGTTTGCAATAAAGTTTACAAGTTCGAGTCTAATTTAATTTTAGATCCCCTAAAATAACATTCTCTAAAATTTTGGATGAAAGATAATAATATTTAATTATTTCCTATCGAGAAGAATCGATCTCTTATACATTGAAGCAATCGATTCTTACTCCAATCGAAATAAAGAAATATTAGGATTTCATTCTAAAGTTCAATATTAGTTCAAAATAATAACACCCAAAATAATTTTAAGAGTGAAAACGATAATATCTAATTATTTCTTATTGAGAATAAATGACCTTTCGTGCATGAAATCAATAATTTATTACTCCAATTGAAATAAAGAGATATTACTATTTCATCTTAAAATTCAATATTGGTTCAAGTGAAAATAATAACATCTAATGATTTCCAATCGAGAATAAACGACCTTTAATACATTAAAACAATCATTTATTACCCCAATTGAAATAAAGAGATATTAATATTTCGTCTAAAAATCGATATTAATTCGAGAGAAAATGGCAATATCAAATTATTTTCAATCGAGAATAAATGACCTCTTATGCCTTAATGTAGTCGTTTAGTACTCCGACCGAAATGAAAGGATATCACCATTCTCGTTGTCGATTCGAATGTTACTATTTTTAAAATCTATCGAAAAACACATGCAAAAATAAAATAAATAAACAACATACATCAAGCAAACACAATTAATTAATTATTTAATACCTTAAGACGAGGCCTTAGGTTCGTTCTAACAGCCTTTTCTCGATGAATTTAATTAAAAGAACATTGTCTTTTTCTCAATCCCTAAATTTTAAGAAATGAAATTGATTCAATTTGTGTCACTAAATGGGATAGACTTTCATTTTAAAATTATCAAAAGTAACTTTCTAATACGTTAAGACAATCACTTTACGACAATATTAAAGTGATTGAATGTTACCCTTAGTCAATTTATTCCGATTCGAGTCAAGTGATGCATATGAGGATATCATGCGAAATTAATTACGACTAAAATGAATTAAAATGCAAACAACATGTGAAAATTAAAAAAACAAACAAAAAATAGGGCTAAATCATAAATAATCAAATTAACATGCCACAATTAAAATAAAACAAAACATACAAGTAACTAAAACAAACATTTTCAACTTTAAGGGCTAAAATGAAAATAAATAAAACATAAGACTAAATTAAAATTCTATGACCGAATTAAAATAAATAAGAAAATATACTCGGGTTTAAAATACATTCATGCAAATATACAGGGACCATTTCACAAATATTCCATTTTATACATTTTACATATTTGAATAAATAGAGGTAAAATTACAAACTAAGTCTCTAAATATTCAAAGAAAAAATAAACAGTCACTACAAGATTAAAATGTAAAACACGCGTAAACATGCAAGGCCTAAATAGCAAATATTCCTAAAAATAAACATCAGGCACATAGATTGGTAAATTACAGATAAAAACCCAAAATGTGACTAACATGAAAAACGCGATAAAACTAAAGGGACTAAACTGATATTATATCAAATATTGCAAAGCTTGAAAATAAATGGGTAAATAACAAAAACGATCCCTTCCAGTGTTCTCTTTGCAAAAACACGGCAAAGTTCGGGGGACCCTAAGGGTGATTTCCCCCAAACTTTTCCTAAATATACCAATATTTTTCTATTTTTATATATATTTTTTTCATTTTAATTTGTTTTAAATATTTTTAGAGAGAGAGTGTCTGACTTCTCTCAAGAAATCTGGTAGCTGGTAAGCCACTGTCGACCACTGTCGCTGGTGGTCGTTTGCCAAAAACTTTCACCCAGAGCTTTGTCGCGGACTCTCGTCTCGGATCCGGGGTCCTTTTTGCAAAAGGAGACACTATTTATCGCAAAATAGCCGAAGACCGTTAGATTTTCTTTTCTCCGATCCACCACCGTCCTCCGTTGGATTGCTCCAATTTTTTGTATATTACTCCCCTCAACCTTCACCTTTATTTGACCGTTTGGATCTTCGAACGGTGGTCCCTAACGCTGTCGTCTCTTACTGGCCGAAGGCAACTCCCCTCCTTTGACTTATTTTTTTGAACGTTTTAAAAAAATATGTATATAACTAGCATAAAACACAAAAAACAAATACCTTCAACTTTCGACTTTTTTATTTATTTGTTGTTTTTTAAAACTGAAAAACTAGATGAGAACCCATTTTTTATATTTCATTCAGGGTCTTTATAAAACCCTAGTTTATAATATTTTTTATACAAAATCATTACAAAAACAAAATTGATTTTACGTGTGGGTTTGATTGTAGTCTTGTAGCTTTCTGACGTGTTCCTAACATTGACAGGCCTTCGATTGGCTGTAGTAGCAGTGGCCGGGGAATGGTTGAATCAGTGGTGGTTGATAAGTGGTGAGACTGTGGTGGTATGGGATGGGATGTTGCCGTGGAGTATTGGAGAGGGCACATTAGAGTGTTGCAGTGGGTGATGGCAGGGCATTGGCTGCTGCAACCAGGTCTGGATTAGTCTCTGGGCTCCGGGTTTTCGGTTATGTAACTAGTCTCGATTTTGGGTTACTGTAGTTGGATCTGAAAAGAAAAAAATAATATTAATTAGTAATAGTGATAATAGGACGAAAAACGAGTGTCGACAGGTTTTTCAAGAAAACTAAAGATTTATGACAAGAAGAATTTATCAACCAATTCAGAGTCCAAAGAAGGGAGAGTTTCAAATGACATTCAAGTCGAGGCAGATTCACATATCTGGTGGTTGCGAGACAAGTTCTCACAAGAGGAATTGATTTCAAAGATTCTCTTAAATTCTAAAACTTTGGGTATAATGTTTTCAAATTTTCAAACATACACTAATTATTGGTAATGTTTGGTTTTCAGGCTCTATATTCGTAAAGATAAGATAAGCAAATTGATTCTGATTCAACCTTCCCTCAAGAACAGTGAAGTGGATCAAAGTTTTCTCGAGTCTGGTCTCCCCTAAAGAGTAGCAGAGCAGATTTTTCTTCTTTCAGATGTGGTCTTTCTAAAGAGAAACTAAACAGAAGCAAAGTGGATCAAAGTTTTTTTGAGTCTGATCTCCCTAAAGAGTAGTGGAGCATATTCTTCTTCTTTAAGATTTGGTCCTCCTGAAGAGCGGCGAAGCAAATAACATTCGATTCAATATTCACTGAAGATCAGCGAAGTGGATCAAAGTTTTCTTGAATCTGATCTCCCCTAAAGAGTAGTGGAGCAAATTCTTCTTCTTTTAGTTTTGGTCTTCCTGAAAGCAGCAAAACAAATCAAATTCGATCCAGTCTTTCCTAAAGAGCAGCTAAGTGGATCAAAGTTTTCTTGATTCTGATCTCCCATAAAGAATAGTGGAGCAGATTCTTCTTCTTTCAGATTTGGTCTTCCTGAAGAGTAGCGAAGTAAATCAAATTTGATTCAGTCTTCCCTGAAGAGTTACGAAGTGGATCAAAGCTTTCTTGATCCTGATCTCCCCTAAAGAGTAGTAGAACAAATTCTTCTTCTTTCATATTTGGTCTTCCTGAAGAGCAGCGAAGCAAATTAAGTTCGATTTAGTTTTCTTTAAAGAGCAGCGAAGTAGATCAAAAAATTTCTCGAGTTTGATCTCCACTAAAGAGTAGTGGAGTAGATTCTCTTTCTTTCAGATTTGGGATTTCTGAAGGGCAGCGAAGCAAATCAAGTTCGGTTCAACCTTCCTTGAAGAGTAGCAAAGTGAATAAAAAAATTTCAAGATCTACTTACCCGAAAGAATGGAGCAGATCAAGTCCGACTACCCTGAAGTTGCAGTGGAGAGGACTAACCTTTCGAATTCCTTACAACCGAACCCGAAAAAATTAGGCTATCCTTTTTCTTTGCTTTGTTATTGTTTCACAACAAAAAGTAAAGAGGGGCAACTATAATACCTAAAGTTTGCCCGAGTTAATAACCAGGACATCGATGCCTCAACACACACACCAGCAGCACCACAACAAGCCTCACTAACAAATCACCAATTCGGTCCTCCCTTCACTTGCCAGTAAGGAGCCCCTCCATGACATCCACTACATCAGTAGAAATAGTGGTCCCATTGCCACATGAGATGCTCAGTGTTGGTCCCCTTCTCTTCACAGATGTTGCCAAAACAGAAGAATAATGTAACCATATTGACGGAGGGGTCATGAAGAAATTTTTCATCAGCAAAACCATGTATACAGCCAAACAAAAAGGGGCCAATTTATACTTATGGGCAGTGTGAATATAAACCCCAACAAACACAGTAAAAGAAATGAGACATTCGAAAGAAAAGAAAAAACCATAAAAAAATCAGGGAGGGGCAATAACCGGGGAGAATCATTCATAAATACACCCGGGAGAGAGAACAACCAGAGGATTTTTTAGAAAAATTAGAAAATCATCAAACATTCAAAAAATTCATTTTTTGGGAATTTTTGTAATCGGGTATTAAACCCCCAGAAAACATTTGTAAAGAAAAAATATTATTCTTTTCGGGAGGAAGCAATGCAAATAAAGATCTTTTATGTACCATCTATTTTACTCTCCTTTTTTCATTTTCCTTATGTGTGTTTATGGTGTGAAAACGAGTAAAAAAGAGTTTCCTTTTACATGTTTTCTTTCTTCGGGTCTTCATCGAAGTCGGAGTTGGGTGTCGAGGGCTCTTGTAGTCGTTTTAGAGTTGCTTGGGGATGTTGTATGATAATTTTAAGCCTCGGTCTGGATACTGAAGGGTAGATTAGAGAGAGAGCTTTGCTTTTGGGGCTAGGAAACCGATAGGTCTAAGGCCGTTTAGCAGTTTGAGGGGCATTTTATTGGTCTTTAGGCTTCGGGTTTCATGATATAGGGTTGGGTTTTAATTGATTGGTGCTTTCAACCTTGGTTTTAAGTCAAGGATTAAGGAAAGAGTTGTTTAGATCTCTTTTCCTTTGTTTTGGTCATCGGCAAACGGCTCTCGGGATGGAGGATGAGAATGTCGAGGTTGTTTTGGGAAGAGCTTTCTCCCATTTTGTTTTATGAGAGCAGCTAAGGGAGGGATGAAATGAATTTTAGGTTCTAAAACCCTAAAATATTATTTATAATCACTACTCGAAACGACTCCACTTTAGTCTAGTGCAACCTTATGGATGTATGTGGGGTTATTTGTGCGGGAAGGGTCCCAGTTTTTGTAATGATTATATTTTAGTCACTATAACTTTAAGGGTAAATTAGCTTTAGACCCCTTCACTTTATGTGCATTTTTATATTTAGATCACTGTTTATTTCTAATTTTACATGTTTAGTTTTAAATTTTCTTGAATTTAGTCATTATTATAAAGTTAGCATGTTTAGCTTAAATTTGCCCCTGTATTATGTTCCTGACTATAATTCAGCCCTTTTTATTATTATTTTATTTATTTTGATTTATTTATTACTTTTATGCATTTTGCTTTTTTATTTGAGGTTTCAATTTTAGATCATTATTTTAGATTCCTTTTAATTTCATTTTAGAGCCTTTAGTATAAATTGAACACTTAGGTTTAGATTACTTTTGACTTAGTCCTTATTTAGTATTTTACTTGTAAGTTTAATACTTAATTGTTATAATTTTTTCACCTGAATCGTTAGATTTAGATTTCAAATATTTTTTTCTAATTTAGATTATTTTATCTTTTAGATTAAGTCCTTAAATCTAGATTTCTTTTAATTTCGTCTATTGTTAGGATTACCTTCTTTAAGTAGTTGTTCATATTTGTTTTGCATGTTGATATGTCTATATATGTATGAGTATACAAATGATTTATCTTCGAATCGCATTGCATTATTTTTGCATGAGATGTATGATATCCTAAAAAACATAGCTCAACTCAATCCAAATAATTTAACTAAGGGTAATACCTTTTTGTTTTAAAATTAACGTGAGGTGGTTTTCTTAACTTATGAGAAAACTATTTCCGACAATTTTAAAACGAAGATGTTTCCTGTTAAGTGAATCCCTAAAATTTGACTTCACCTAAAATTTGGGAAAAAGATAACAAGAAATGTTCATCTATTTAAATTCTTCGAGAAAAGATCGTTAGAACTTATTTAAGGTCTGATCTCAACGTCTTTAAATAATAGAATATTCTTCTTCTTTCTAAAAGGATTGGTAAGTTTTAACTTAATTTGTTTAATTGCGTACATTTGAATATTGCAATGAAACCGTAATATTTCTTTATTTCGATTGGAGTAAGAATTGATTATCTCAAGGTATGAGAGATTGTTTCCCCTTGATATGAAATAATTAATTATTACTTAGATCCGTTCTAATATTCACAAATGTTGTTTTAAGGGATCTTAAACTAAATTAAAATTTGAACTTGTAAATTTCATTACAAAGACAATTAATTAATCTACTAGGTACTGATTTAGGGCGATGTGGGGGTGCTAATCCTTCCCCACGCGTAACCGACTCATGAACTCAACTTTCTGGTACGGAGACTGTAAATTTGTTTTTTTAATTAAAATTGATATTTTTTATTAAAATGAAAAATATGTTTTTGGGTACCCAATCACACCCTAATCAAATATTGGTGCTGACTCCTCGAGCCGTATTTTGTTTTATTTAAAGGGAATCCCAAATTTTTCGAAGTGAGAGATTTTTTTAAAATCACATTACTTTTGAATTAAAAATTAACCAAAAGAGAAAATTAAAAAATGTGTTTTTAAAAAAAATTTGAGAAAAAATCATTTCGAAAGCCAGAAAGAAGCGAGCTATGCAACATGCCTAGTGATTAAGGGAACAAAGGGATGACGTCAATCAAGAGTTAGAACATTGGCGAGCATAAATTGAACAACTTGAATAACAACTAATTATTTTGGAGGAGGCTTTTCAAATTCCCTACAACAATAATGGTATTTTTCTTCAAATGGATAATAAAGCCTTGAAGAAAAGAATAGTTGAGTTGGAAGGAGGTGAGTTGATTTACTCATCAGCCCGAGAAATGGGTAGGCAAGAGAATGAAGCTTTGAAGAATAAGATTACTGAGTTGGAGGCTACAGTGCAAAAATGCCATGAACGAATCCAACAGCTCGAAGGAAGTCGACCTTTTAACTAATCAAGAGCTTAGAACTATACTGTGTCAAGATAATGATACGATTCAGATGCATCATGAAGCAATAGAGAAGGCAGTGGATCAGGCTAGCTGGGTTGCTCAACTAGTCTTTGAGTTATCTGAAGAAGCTACTTCTCTAAGAGTCTTTGTGATTCCAAAATCTAAAGAAGAGTGAAACATTATTGAAATGATGATGGAGATCGAGAAGTTAGGAGATATGGCTAGATATTATATGTTGTTCTCTGTTGATGTAATGTATTTCCCTATGTACTTAGGTATTGTGTGTTATTGAGAAATTTTTGAATGAACTGGATATTTTGGAATCAATATCTTTTACACTAGTATTTTCATTTTCTTCAAATCTTAATGCATAGAATTCTAATATTCATTCATTTAATAAGACACCGAATAATAAAATACAATTTCCAATCACTTGTAGTGATCCTGGCCTTCACCTCACACCCCAACGGTACTTGTAAGTCAATCAGGAAAATAGAAGAAAGACTCGCTCGAATCAAGAAAGATCAATGAGACACACTAGAAGAAATAAGAGAGAGGTTGAATAAAATCAATGTAGATATGGTGAGTTCACAACTCGACTGACTAAAGAAAATTGAGGACATATTTAAAAAGTATTCAATGGCTGGAAAGGCCACTACTAACCATCCAGCATCGTCCAATCAGGATCCCTTACATCCACCAAGTTTTGGACCTTAATCATCCCACCCAGCATGCTATGCCTCTGACCCTCAGCATCTATCAGGTTTTACACTAGATCCCCTACATCCTCTAGGTTTTACACCTGTGCATGTTTCTGTTCGATTTCTAGCTCCATAAGAGACTCGACCTGGATTTTATGTGGCCAACCAACAACACCACCTAGAGTCTTCATTCCCAATGAACTATCAATCTGCGGCTAGAGCAAGACATGTCGAATCGGGCGCAGAATAGTCACCACCCAACTTTAATGAATTGGCATAAAAAAAGAAAGTCAATAGTGAGCTCACTTAACAGCTTAAGAATCTAGAGGAAATGGTAAGGTTAGTAAAGGTGATAGAGTCGTTTTATGGGTACCAGGCTTTGAAAACTACGATGGGAGCACTTGTTCATCAGCCCACCGCACTATGTATTGTAGGAGAATAGTTGTCTATACTGAAAATGAAAATCTGTTGATACACTATTTTCAGGATAGTTTGTCTGGGTCTGGTGCGAAGTGGTACAACCAACTAACTAAATCCCACATCAAAACATGGAGGGATTTGGCCAACTTATTTTTGGAACAATTTTACCATGTCATTGATTTGGTCCCCGATCGATGGACACTGCAAAATATGGAAAAATAACATGACGAAACTTTAAACCATTACGCTCAGAGGTGGCATGATATAGCCGCTCAGGGGTAGCCCCCACTACTTGAGAAGGAAGTCATCATTATCTTCGTGAACACGTTGACAACTCCGTATCTCTAACATTTATTGGGGAATATCACTAACAATTTTGTTGATCTAGTTATTTCAGGAGAATTGATTGAAAATGCCATCAAGAGTGGGAATATCGAGGGTTGGTAAGGGTCAAAGAAGCCCTAATACAAAAATAAAGAGAATGGAGTGAATCATACTAGCAGTTACCATAAAAATGTCATGGCTAGTGTTACGATCACCCATCCTAGGGCAGAGAAAGTGAACACCAATAAAAATAGTGGGCCGAGGGAAGAGGCTATAAGGATGACTTTCTCACCTGTGCCAATATCGTATACTAAAATATAAGCCCCGCTATTGAAAGCATATATGGTACGCCCCTATAGGTTGACTCCACTCCAGCCGCCTTACCCTCTTTGGTATAATGCCAAAGCCCACTGCGAGTATCATGCAGGGATTACCGGCCATGACATCAAGAACTTCCTGTTCTTCAAAAAGATTATGCAAAATCTTATCAACACAAGGGACTTAGAGTTCAAAGTGCCATCTGTAAACACGAATCCCTACCCAATCATGGGGGCAAGGATGATCAAGGGTAATCTTGAGTCGAAGTTTATTGGGTGTAGAGCGTACTGTGTTAATCACCAAGAAGAGAGTCATGACATTCAATGTTGCAATGAATTTTGACAGTAACTTCAGGAAATGATGAGTAGTGGTGAAGTAGAATTCTTTAATCAAAAGAATAACAAAAGAAATATGGAAGTTTGCATGGAAGATATCTCTAACAGGATGCAACGAATAAGAAAACATGTGATCATAAGAGTCAAGCCTAGGAATGAGAGCTCATCATCAACGACTCCTAAAGTCGTGATTACAAGACTGTCTCTTTTCCCATTTAAAGACATACGATATGTCCCTTAGAGTTACACTTCAAGTGTGTCTATACCAAAAGGATTGAGACCCTCTGAGAGAATATAGAAGAAGAAGAAATTAATCACATAAGAAGTGAGTGAGGTAGGCCACTTTACGGGGAGTGGGAGATGTTACTCACCCAAGACGTCCACAAAGGCAGACAAGGCGAAAGCCAAGGCCAAGGTAGCAATAATACCGAAAATCTTTAATGAAAAACCTCTACCAGTCATTAATGAACCAGTGACTGAGGATCAGGCTCGTAAATTCCTAAGGTTCCTAAAGCATAGTGAATACAGCTTAGTAGAGTAGCTTCACAAGCAGTAGACCTAAATCTCTAATAAATTTAGAGGTACATCGGAATGCCTTATTGAAATAGCTAAACTATACATTTGTCCCTAAGGATATATCGACAGATAAACTAGACCAAATCGTGAGACATATAGTTGCAAACAATTACATCACATTCACTGATGATGAGATCCCAAAAGGTGGGATGGGATCCATTAAAGCTTTAAATATCACTACTTACTGCACGACCATGTCCTGCCAGAGGTTCTAGTAGACAATGGGTTCACACTAAATGTTATACCTTTGGTTACACTACAAGGGATGCCCGTGCATAACTCACACATGAGAGCTTACCACAATGTTGTCAGGGCATTCGATGGAACCCAAAAAGATGTGATGGATAAAATAAAGACTTCCTTGTTGATTAGACCTACCATCTACAATATTGACTTTGTTGTGATGAACTTTCAACTGACCTACAACTGCTTATTGGGAAGACCTTGTATCCATGTTGCAGGAGCAGTCCCTTTGTTTCTACATCAGAAGTTGAAATTCTTGATCAAATGAGAAGTTGTTCAGCATTGGGGCTGAAGAAGAAATCATTGCTTTAGTAACATATGATGCCCCATACATCGATGTTAACGAGGATGGCTTGGAATGCTCCTTCAGGGCCTTAGAGTTCATCAATATAGCGTGTATGACCGAAGGAAGTAAAATACCATGCCTCATGCTATCTAATTGTACTAAGATGGCAGTGAGACAAACTTTGGGAAAAGGGGAAAAATTAGAAAATGACTGGGTAGGAATCTACAAGAAATGATAAGACCTATAGCCATCGAATGAAAGAGAGACCGTTTCGAGCTTGGATTCAAGCCCACATTCGAACAACGTAGCCAAGAGATGAAAAAGAGAGATGAAGCAAGAAAAACCAGAATGAAATGTAAGGATATTCTTGGGGAACATATGTCCTTCCCTCCTATAGAGAGTTCTTTCAAATTCAGAGGAGTGTACAATATGGAGCAGCAACTGACCAATGCTATCAAGACTAAAGAGCTGATGAAAGAGCGAAATATGATGGGAGAAGCTTTGGACGGATTGTCTATCAATATGATTACCAGGGGCAACCAGCCTGGAAAGTTTTTAGCTGGAATCCTTCATTGCTTCCCTGGTGAAGAACTTGACAATTGGATGGTAGAGAACCTCCCTATATTTTTTAGGGTTAATTCAAAGTAATGCTCAAAGATAACATTTTTGCATTGCGTACTTTGCACCATATTCTTTATTCCATGTTATTTATTCTTTACATTCATATTCCAATACATTAGATCCAAATTTTATGCAGATGTCACAATAATATTGGCATGAATATTCTTGAAGTCAGTAACAAGATCGATTTTGAGAGACCTTTGTGTCTGGAAGAAGTCAATCATTATGAATATTCCTTAAGTTTACTCCAAGAGTTCAGAGACATCTTTGCATGGTCATACCAAAATATGCATGGGTTAAGCAATAATATAGTAGTCCATAATCTGCCAATTAGATCAAAATACAAGTCAGTTCAGCAGAAACTTAGAAGAATCAGGCCAAAGATCCTATTAAAGATCAAAGAGGAAGTGACGAAACAGATTGATGATGGTTTCCTTCAAGAGGCAAAGTATCCTGAATGGGTAGCCAATATAGTCCCGGTACCTAAGAAATGCGGGTAGGTTCACATGTGCATGGATTATTGAGACTTTAATAGGGCTAGCCCAAAAGAAAATTTTCCCCTACCTCATATAGATACTCTAGTGGACAACACTGTGGGGATATCATGGTTTTCCTTTATTGATGGCTTCTCGGGATATAATCATATCAAAATGAATCCATAATACATGTAGAAAACAACATTTATAGCCATATGAGGAACTTTCTGCTATAAAGTGATGCCATTTGGATTGAAAAATGTTGGGGTAACCTATCAAAGAACCATGGTAACTCTCATCCATGATATGATGCATAATGAAATTGAAGTATATGTGAATAAAATGATTTCCAAATCCCAAAATGAAGAATAACATATACAAAACATAAGAAAACACTTCCAAAAGATGAGGAAATATCAATTAAAGCTTAATCTAGCCAAAGACACATTTCGGGTAAAATCAAGGAAATTACTTGGCTTCGTGGTGAGTCATGGAGCAATTGAGATTGATCCAGAAAAAGTCAAGGAAATTTAAGATCTTCCAATACCTCACACATAGAAAGAAGTTCAAGGGTTCCTTAGAAGATTGAATTATATATATCGGTTCATTTTTCAACTGACTGATAAGTGTGACCTGATGTTCAGATTGCTCATAAATAATAACCCTGAGGTATAGAACGACGAGTGCCAAGAGATTTTATAGATTATCAAGAAATACTTGTACAATGCTCCAATCCCAGTAGCACAAGTGCCTGGCAGGCCATTAATTCTCAACTTAACAGTTATGGAGAATTTAATGGGATACGTGTTGGGGTAACATGATGAGTCAAGAAAAAAGGAGAGAGCTATTTATTACTTGAGCAAGAAATTCATTGATTACGAGACTCAATACCCACCAATTCAAAAGTTGTGTTGTGCTTTAGTTTGGGCAACCCGAAGGCTCAGGCAGTACATGTTATACCATACCACATGGTTAATATCGAGGATGGATCCTTTAAAATTCATGATGGAATCTCCTATATTGATTGGTAGACTGGCCAAGTGGCAGATGTTGTTATCTGAATTTGATATTGTCTATGTGAGACAAAAGGTAATAAAAGGGAGTGTCATATACAACTTTCTTGTGAGTTATGCCTAAGAAGATTACGAGCCTCTAAACTTCAATTTCTCATACGAGGATTTGATGTGCATCTCCACTGAAGAAAAATGTACCATGGATGACAAATCCTGGAAAATATACTTTGATGGAGCATGTAACGCTTTGGGGAAAGAAATTGGGGCAGTGTTGATTTCCCCAAAAGAAATCTATTATCCATTCAAAAGTATATTGGAATTCTTTTGCACCAACATCATGGCAGAATACGAAGCATGTATTATGGGGTTAAAAGAATCCATTGAAAGAAAAGTCAAAATGCTTAAAGTATATAGAGATTCCTCCTTAGTAGTGTATCAACTAAGGGGAGAATGGGAGAAAATGACCCAAAATTAATTGACTATCGAAATTTAGTCCTCGAACTATTGAAAGAATTTGAGGATGTTACATTCAGATATCTTCCTTGAGAGGACAATCAAATGGTCGATGCTCTAGCTAAATTGGCTGCGATGTTTAAGACTAATAGGAAAACATATATGATACCAATAAATATGAAATTGTATAAAACCCTAGCACATTGTTATCTCCTAGAAGAAGAAGTGGATGACCATCTATGGTACTATGATATCTTACTGTATATGAGATACCAAACATATCCTCCAGGTGCATCTGAAATCGACAAGAAAACAATCAGAAGAATAGCAGCTGGATATTTCCTCGATGGAGAAATCTTATATAGAAGGGGTAGTGATCAAGTATTGTTAAGGTGTGTGACCTCTAAAGAGGCAAAGAGTATTATGGAAGAGGTGCATGGTGAAAAGTGTGGAACACATTCAAATGGTTTATTTATGGCCAGGAAAATCATGAGATATGGTTACTATTGGGCCATGATGCATACAGATTGTGTCTATTATGTAAAAAGATGCCATAAATGTCAGATATATGAGAATAAAATTCAGACACCACCTTCGCCTCTACATGTTATGATCTCACCTTGGTCATTTTCCATTTGGGGAAAGGACATCGTTGGGCCAATCACATCAAAGGCCTCAAATGGGTATCATTTTATCTTAGTGTCGATTGATTATTTCACTAAATGGGTAGAGGTTGCTTCATATTTCAATACCACGAGATCTACAATTTGCAAGTTCATAAAGAGAGAAATAATCTATCGATATGGGTTGTCAGAAAGGATCATCATAGATAAAGCTACTAATCTGAATAATAATATGATTGATGAACTTTGTGCGCAATTTAAGATAAAACACTCCAACTCCATAACCTACCACCCGAAAATGAATGGGGCAATGGAAGCAGCAAAAAAAATCAAAAGGATCATTACGAAGACTACTGAAACCTACAGAGATTGGCATAAGAAATTACCCTTTGCCCTAAATAGATATTGGACCACTATGCAAACATCGACAGGGATAACCCCTTTCTCTTTGGTCTTTGGAACAGAGGCAGTCGTACCCATTAAGGTTACAATTCCATCACTTTGAATCTTAAAAGATGTAGAGTTAGAAGAAATAGAATGTATTCAATCTGGGGTTGATCAACTGAATATTATTGAAGAAAAGAGACTAAAAGCTATATGTCCTAGACAAATGTACCAAAACAAGGATGATGCGAGCCCATGACAAGAAAGTCTGCCCATGAGAATTTCGAGAGAGTGAACTAGTGCTTAAAAATATCTTGCCTATTCATAAAGATTTCCGTGGGAAATGGATGCTTAATTGAGAAGGGTCATACGTTGTCAAAAAGGCATTTTCTGGAGGAGTGTCGATTTTGGCAGAGATGGACAGAAAAGTGCTGAGGAACCCAATAAATTCAGACTCTGTCAAGAAATATTACGCTTAAGAAAATGATGAAAAAAAGGAAATGAAATGAAAAATGAAAATAAAAAGGAGGGTTCAAGATGAAAATTTGTAAAGTACGTCTTGAAACCAAATGAAGGATTTGAGTTGAAAACCTGAAAAAGTGGCTCAAATGCATTTTGATATTGGGGCCTCTAGCAAGTAAACCATCTTGAAAGTTTGGTCATTCATGAGAGACTTCACATCTGCAGACAGCTTCGTGACATTGGGATCTCCCAGACAGAGAATCACCTTGAGGTGTCAAATTAACTGATTCAGGACCACTTGATCTAGAATTCATTATGACATATGCCTTTTATTTCTTGAGTCTCTACTCAATCTTTTCGATTGCCATGACTTTGTCTAAAAACCTATATTTTATCAATAAATTTCATGATTATCGCTTCAAGCTTCAAATCATTCATTTCTTCATGTCACAAACAACCTAACATAATCCAATTTCAAACAAGTAATTTCTCGGTATTACTTTGAAGTAACCTACAAAATACAAGGAATCCAAGACAAGCCACCATGTCGATATTTACACTCATTAAAGCAAGTGTTTGACAGCAGGTGACACGAGAGATGTCAATAGCCCGAATGACAAAATGAATAATGAAATGACAATAACACAGTCATTCCAAGGCATATCTGTGGCCTCTCTCGGGAAGAGGCACTCATAGAATATTAAAAGATCAATCTTGATTTTAAAAATGAAGAAAGCCATGATTATGGATCAGAAAAGGACCTAGAAAAGATGAGGACTCGATGAAGATAGAAAAACAAAGATGTACAAGACCTTAGAACTCAAAACACGAAAATCACATCATGCATATTTAGGAATTTGTAAAATATGAGCATACACATTCATTTTTCATCAAGTTTTAAATATCTTACAGGAACTCAAAGAGTCAACAAAGATTTCATTTTACAACTTCAGCAAAGATTCAGTCCATACTTTTCATCATTGAAAGAAATAGATCTCAGTAAAAATTGAGGACCATCGGGTTATTACCTTCGGTTACTTTAAATAAATATCACTGACATATGATAATCTTTTGCAGGTTTAAAACTTTTCAAAGAAAGGATAAACCAATCAACATTTCCAATAAAGAAGTTCATAATGAGAATAACTTGTTTAAACACATTGAATCCATCGCATATGGAGTTGGATCAGCATCATTACTTTGTTTGATTCCATTACAGAATGAGGTGGATCAACAATTCATGTGGATAGTTCATAATGAGAAGAACTCATCCAATGAGGGAGAATAAGTTCATAATGAGAAAAACTTGTTCAACCTTAGCTCGTTTCCATCACATAAGGAGTTGGAACAACACCAATACTTGGCTCATCCATCTCATATGGAGTTGGATTAGGATCATCACTTTGTTCGATTCCATCACAGAATAAGGTGGATCAACATTTCCAACGGAGAGTTCATAATGAGAAGAACTCATCCGATGAGGAGGAGGAAGTTCATAATGAGAAGAACTTGTTCAACCTTAACTTGATTCCACCACATAAGGAGTTGGAACAGCACCGACTTTGGTTCATCCATCACATAAGGAGTTGGATCAACATTAGCACTACGATTGATTCCATCACATAAGGAGTTGGATCAACGTTTCAGAGAGAATAAGTTCATAATGAGAAGAAATTGTTCAATCACATCTTATCTATCAAAGAAGGAGGTGGATTGACATTCCCAGTGAAGAGTTCGCAACTCGACAAGCAGTGATCACTTTGAAAAATGGTGTTTTGTGTCTTTGCTTCACTCTCGTTCCACTACAATAAGCAAAGAGGGGCAACTGTAATCACCATTTTTCAACCATTACATTTTATTATTATTATTATTATTATATTATTATTATTATTATTATTACTATTATTATTATTACTATTATTATTATTATAAAAATAAAATATTATTTACAACACCCAAATCAGGCCCAATTACAAACCCAAACCAAACCTAAACACAGGCCCAAACTAAGCCCAAACATAGGCCAAAACTAAAGCCCTAACCTAAGTATATGACCTAACCTTAACCCTAACCCCTCTTATCAGTTGTTGCTGCCATTACCAAAGTCGAGCCCCACAGCCACCGATCAAGCCAACCCCACGTCCAGCCGTGCCGATCATAGCCGATTGACATCTCATCAGATATCTCAACAAAACCCAAAAAATTTAGGGTATTAAAAAACCCAATTCAATATGCAACAGTGAATGTCAGGACAAGTAGGATTAGGTATTTATTTTATTTTAAAATCTCTGTAAAAGTTGGGTATAAAACCTAAAAAATTGAGTTATAAAAGAGATCCATCTTATTTTCAAAAAGTAATAAAGAATTTCTAAAGGTATAACCTTTTTCTTCCAGTTCGAGTATAAAAGATTTTTTCCTTTTTTTCCAGTTCAATATATATATATATATATATATATATATATATATATATATATATATATATATATATATATATATATATTCTGGTTAAAAAAGAGAAAAATTATAGAGTTACCTGAAAGGGGAGTCGAACTAAAGTGTTGGTTCGTCTTTGTGGTGGTTGTCGTGGAGAAAACCGTAAACATTGAGAGTTTTTTTCACTACTTAGGAGTAGTATTTGGTAATTTTAACCCCATATCGGGGCTTAAGAGTGTGAAATGAAGCATTCAGGGCATTTTGGGTATAGTTTAAGAATTCTGACCACCGTGGGCGATGGTCGAAACGGTGGACGATGGTCGGAACAGTTGTCAGGATTGAGGCGACGAGGTTGGCAAAGGGACGGTCGAGGGAGAGAGGGGAGGGTTTACAGATTTTTTGGTTTTTTATGAAAATTGTTTAAATTGAAAAAAGAAAAAAAGAAATGTCTTTTATAGGGAAAATTATGAGTTATTCACGTTTAAGTCCCCCAAGCTTAGCTGTGTTTTTCATTTTGGTCACCTGCGAGGACCAAATTTATTATTTACCCCTTTTTTATGTGTGTTATGTACTGTTGGTATATTTTTTTTAGCCCCCCTAGTTTTAGCGTGTTTTTGCATTCTGGTAACCTACTGTGAATATTTAATTTTTTTTGAAATATTGTTATCTTAATGGTGTAATTTTTGCATTTTTATTTATTAATGCATATTGAGCTTATTAAAAATGGAAAATCACGCTTTAATCCTTCTTATTTTAGCGAGTTTTTGCACTTAGGTTCTGGATTTATTTGTTGTTTTGCATGCTCAATTTTTAATTTATTTAAATTTAGTCCCTTATAATTACATGTTCAATTTATTTTTTAATATCTATAGTTTAATGCTAATCCAATTTAAGCATTGCATATTTATTTTTTAATTTAAATATTTTTTATTTTAATTTTAATTTATTTAATTGGGTTGTTATTTGAATTTGTATTTCTAGTTTTTTTATTCAACTAGTTTTTCGAAATTTTCTTTAGATTAGGATTTTCTAATGCCAAATTTAATTTAGTAATTAGGATCTCACCTTAGCTTTAATTAGGGAACAATTTGATTCGAGTTTTCGCATAAAATGCCCGATTACTCGAGTCAATTGTTCGAAATCTTAAAGTGTTAATCATCAATTAATTTTAAAGCTCACTTAATATAATCTCTTAGTTTTTAATAGATCATTAGGATAATTGTTTGAGCCTTAAGTTTTTGCTTAGTCCTTAAACTTTAGGTATTATAGATTTTGACCTTAAATTTTAAAGTTTTACCATTTAGGTCTCTGGACTTTAGTTTCCTGGTACATTAGTCCTTAAACTTTTGATTTGAATTTTTAAATTAACATAATTAAATAGGTTATTAATTAGAACATCCACTTTAGGTTAGATTTCAATCTAGTCCATTTAATTTAGGGAGTAGTCTGAGTTGGCCCTAACCTAAATGCTCAAGGGGCCATATCGATTATTCGATTCAATAACTGGTTAAAATCAAGAAGGATTATTATTATAGCCCATATTTTTAGGTTTATGCCTCTAGGTTCTTTAATTTTCATAATTTGACACTTTAAGATAGAGAAAGCCTTAACTATCTTTAGTTTAATTAGGATTAATAATTAATTGTTTGATTGCATCTTATTTTAAAAACTAAATCAATGTTCACTTATTAGGGAATCAATAGTATATCTCCCGCAATTATGCTCAGGGGGTGACTACTGATGATTCCTAAAATAGGTCGATATCCTTTTCAAGACTTTATCATGATTTCTAAAATATCGAGGCAATGTTCGGTTATGGGCACAATAGTTGATCTCCCGCCTTCATGCTAGGGGGCGAATGCTATTGGCTTTAATAAACGAATATCATTTTCAACTTTACATTTAGAATGATTTTTAAACTAGATAAAGTTTGAAATCAAAATTTTGGATTCTAAATATAGGATAATCACCTAGGTACTAATTTTTGGGAGTTATGGCGATACTAATCCTTCCCAATGCGTAACTAACTCTCGAACCCATTTTTTGGTTTTCATAGACCTTAAACTTGGTATTTTCATAAAAATAAAATGTTTAATTAAAATCACCTGATTTTTATGGTGTCCCGACCATAGCTTAAAATGATTGGTCGTGACTCCTCACATTTTAAAATCTTTTCAAAGAAAATCCCCTAAGTCGTACTTGTTTTCCCCCGGGCGAAAAATGGTGTCGATAATTTCGTTTTTATTTCATTTTAGTATCCGACTGTTAAAAACTTAATGGATGGGCTTATCGGTCGCCACATCTACATTCGTCGATCTTTGTATCTTTCGGTCGATGAAGCCCAAACTTTTTAGTTTGCATCTTTTAAATTCCTAAATGCAATTCTAACCTTTGTTTCACCAGGAAATACATCAATCTCCCCAAATTGATGATGAACTCTTCAATTTTTTCATCCTCCGATCTCCATGGTCTATCATCCAAATGGTGTAAACTAAACTATGTTTATCACTCATCATTCTCTTGTGGTTCATCATTTGGATTGATCGTCTATCCACTAGAACTATGTCACACTAGCTCGTCCGTTAAGTTTTTAACGAAGGATTACTAAAATGAAACAAAAACTAAATGTTTGGTATGATTTTGAAAATAATAAAAAGTTTAAGTTCTAAACATACCAAAATTGATAATTTAAGTATTAAATGTCTAGTTTACACTATATTTTTATATATTCATATATTTATGTCACGGCCACATATATTGTTTTGGGTTGTGTTATGCCTATATCATTTTTTTCACATTCATGACAGTTAATGCATGACATTTTTGTCGAAACGGTATTTTCCCTCTGGGGAAAAAGGGGGTCTTGTTTTAAAAATAATTTTTTGAAACAATTGTTTTATGATAAAACGTGGTTCGAGGAGTCACCATCAATCTTTGATTCGGGTGTGATTGAGCACCCAAAATGTATTTTCCATTTTAATAAAATATTAATTTTAATAAAATATTAATTTTAATTAAAATGAAAAACTTGAGGTCTACGTTACCAAAATTAAAGTTTGGGAGTCGGTTACGTGTGGGGAAGGATTAGCACCCCCACAACGCCCTAAATCGGTACCTAGTCGATTAATTAATTGTCATTGCAATAAAACTTACAAGTTCGAGTCTAATTTAATTTAAGATCCCAGGGGTAGTATTCTTTGAATTTTCGGATGAAACATGAAAATATTTAATTATTTCCTATCGAGAAGAATCGATCTCTCATACCTTAAAGAAATCGATTCTTACTCCATTCGAAAAAAAATATTAAAATTTCATTCTAAAGTTCACTATTAATTCAAAATAATAACACCCAAAATAATTTTAAAAGTGAAAACGATAATATCTAATTATTTCCAATCAAGAATAAATGACCTTTTGTGCATTAAAACAATCATTTATTACCCCAATTGAAATAAAGGGATATTACTATTTCTCTTTAAAATTACAAAGTGATTCGAATGAAAATGATAATATCTAATGATTTCCAATCGAGAATAAACGACCTCTTGTACCTTAAAGCATTCATTTATTAGGATATCATAAAATGCAAAAATTAAGACTAAAATGAGGATACCATATGAGATTAATTAGGACTAAAATGAACTAATATGCAAACAACATGCAAAAATAAAAATAAAAATAAAAACGGGACTAAAACATAAATTATCAAACTATCGTGCCAAAATTAACATCAAATAAAATATACAAGTGACTAAAATGAACATTAACAATATTAAGAGCTAAAATTACAAATAAATAAAACATAGAACTAAATTAAAGTAAATTAAAATTGCATGGCCAAAGTAAAATAAATAAATAAACATTTGAGGTTCGAAATATAAACATGCAAAAACTATAAGGACTATTTGCTAAATATTCCATTTATGTTGGCCTAAAATACACATTCGAATAAAAAATGGTAAAATAACAATACCAGTTCCTAAGTATTTAAAAAAATTAAACAGTCTCTATAGGATTGAAATACAAAACACGTATAAACATGAAAGGACTAAACCGAAAATAAACCTAAAAATACGAAACATGCATAAAATGGTTAAATAACAAAAATAGTCCCTACAGGGATTGACATGCAAAAACAAGCTAACGTTCGAGGGACTAAAATGATATTATACCAAATATTACATGTTATAAACATAAATAGGAAAATAGCAAAAATGGTCCCTTAACATGACCTTTTTGCAAAACACGCGCAAAACTTGGGGGTTAAAACATAATTATCCCCGAAATGTTGCTTATGTATATCAACCTTTGATTTTTTTTTCATTTTTAATAGATTTCAAAGAAAAAAACGAGAGAGCCTCTGCTCTCTCTCAAAGTTCTCTGGTCGGCCCACTACCAGCCACCGCGACTCACCACTAGTCACCGTCCAGCCGCCGCGGTGGTCGAAATTTCCCAAACTCAACCAAAATGACCCACTTTCCCCGATCTACAACCTTAAACCCTTCTTCTAGGCTAAAATGACTTAAAACGACCCTAAACAACCCTAAAATCACTAGATTATTTGACTCCCTCTAGCCTCCGACGACAACGAACCTACCTCGGTTTGAACCCCTCCTAAGGTAAGAGATCTAACCCTTTTCCCCTCATTTTTATTTATATGCAAGCTTTGGTTACTTTTTTATACATATATTTTTATTTTTTGAAATCTACTGAAAAAAAATCGAAAAAAATACCTCAAAACTTTGATATTATTGCTTTTTCTGTTCTAGACAAATTAAAAAGGGGGAACCCTTGTTACATTGTGGGTTCGGGTACTTATAAGCCTGGAAATATTTTTACAACTTGCTTTCTTTCCTCTTTTTCTTTTTTTCGAATCAAATTATTACAACTAAAAAAAGTTGAGTATTGCGTGCTTGGCTTGTTTTCGATTGCTTGATGTTGTATGCGTTTCTGACACTGTAGGAGACTTGGCTCGCGGTTGGTGGCAGTGTTTAGTGATCGATCGTTGACGCAGTAAAGAGGTGGCCTTGGATTGATGACCGACGATGATTGCTGAGGTTTGATCTGGATCGTTGGATAGGTCCAGATCTGACGATTGAGATGAGAGGCGATAATTGGAAAATAAAGAAACCCTAATGGGTTTAGGCCCTGAACTGGTCTCGAGTTGGGTTGAACCAGGGTTTGGGCTTCAAATTGCTTTATACTTGGGCCCAGAACTAGGTCAGGCTTGTTTGGTAGCTGGGTTGGTGTTTTCGGCCTGTTTGTTGTAATTTGGAACTGTTAAGAAAAATAAACAATAATATTAATTAGTAATAATAATATATAAAATGGGACGTGAAATGAGTGTAGACATCTGCCCCTCTTTTCCCATTTTTGTGTCAACAAGAATAGAGCAAAGACGATGAGACGATGCATTTTTCGCCCGGTCAACTTCAAGGTTTGAAATATGATAAGGGATTTGTTCTGTTGTCACTCAAGGAATATCATATTTGGGGATGCTGATCCATTGAATCAGGGTAGACTTGTTCCGCTGTCACTCAGGGAATATCAAATCTTGGAAGAGAGGGATTTGTTTTGCTTCTTCTAAGGGAATATTAGATCTGGGGGAGTTGATCCATTGAATCGGGGCAGACTTGTTCCGCTATCACTCAGGGAATATCAAATCTTTGAAGAGAGTGATATGTTCTGCTTCTTCTAAGGGAATATCAGAACTAGGGGAGTTGATCCATTGAATCAGGGCAGACTTGTTCCGTTGTCACTCAGGGAATATCAAATCCTGGAAGTGATATATTCCGCTTCTTCTAAGGGAATATCATATATGGGGAGTTGATCCATTGAATCAGGGCATACTTGTTTCATTGTTACTCAGGGAATATCAAATCTTGGAATTGATATGTTCCGCTTCTTCTAAGGGAATATCAGATCTGGGGGAGTTGATTTATTGAATCGGGGTAGACTTGTTCCACTTTTTTTTAATGGAATATCAAATATTAGAAGAGATGGATCTATTCCGCTTCTTGTAAAGGGAATATCTGGGGGAGTTAATCCATTGAATCGGGGAAGACATGTTCCGCTTCTTCTAAAGGAATATCAAATCTTGGAAGAGATGGATCTATTCCGCTTCTTGTAAAGGGAATATCAGATCTGGGGGGAGTTGATCCATTGAATAGGGGTAGACTTGTTCCACTTCTTCTAAGGGAATATCAAATCTTGGAAGAGAGGGATTTGTTCTCTTTCTTGTAAAGAGAATATCAGATCTGGGGGAGTTGATCCATTGAATCGGGGTAGACTTGTTCCGCTTCTTCTAAGGGAATATCAAATTTTGGAAGAGAGGGATTTGTTCTGCTTCTTGTAAAGGGAATATCAAATTTTGGAAGAGAGGGATTTGTTCTGCTTCTTGTAAAGGGAATATCAAGTTTGGGGGAGTTTATACATTTAATCGGGGTAGACTTGTTCTGCTTCTTCTAAGGGAATATGAAATCTTGGAAGAGAGGGATTTGTTCCGCTTATTGTATAGATAATATCATATCTAGGGGAGTTGATCCATTAAATCGAGGTAGACTTGTTCCACTTATTCTAAGGGAATATCAAATCTTGGAAAAGAGGAATTTGTTCTGCTTCTTCTAAAGGGAATATCAGATCTGTAAATTAAACATTACAATTATTAGTATACGTTCGAAAATTTGAAAGATCATACTTGAAGATTTGGATTTCAAGATAATCTTCGAAAATTGGTTTTCTTGTGCAAATTTGTCTTGCATCCCTCGAATATGGGAGTTTGCCTCCCTGAATGTGATTCTATGTATTTAAGGTTTGAATTCTAGCTTCCACTTATTAGGATTTTGATATAATGAATCTTCTCTTTTCATTAGAATGTATGTAAAAACCATATGTTTATTTGCAAAATACGAATGCAATGTAATGCATTTTCTTTTATGCAAATGATGTTCTCATGCATGCACAAATGCTTGTTTAATTTTATTTTAACTCCAAAGTGGAAAACCATGTCTTCTTCCTCTTGATCATTCTTTTATAGGGTTTGCTCAGATATCAGTGTAACAGCTTGCAACTTATGAAGACCTACAAAATCATCTTGTCTTTGTGTTTTGTTTGCTTCTCATCAGCATTATAGTATCGGCAGAAAAGCTTTATTTCTTGTTGTGGTCTTGATGCCCCTTTCTGTCATTAGTTCAAATGAGCTATCAGAGTTGTTTTTTGAGACTCTATCATTCATTGATGCTTGACTGATTTGCTTCATGAGGTAAGCTTTGCTTATATTCAGGGCTTGCCCCTAACACTTCAAATTGTGAGACTCGTTCTCGATGTCTTATTGGTCTGAATCTTGTAATCTTAACATGATTTGGGTTTCTAGTCATGCCCACAAAGTGGGTAATTTCATGGCTCCTCCCCACTTGGGTGCCAAAATTCATCCTTGACTGGTCTCACTCTCACATTCTTCCATGAGCTGGGATATGTATCTCTTTAAAATAAGGCAATCATATGCTTCTTTGACGGATCACTGCTCCAAGGACTTTTGACATTTCTTACTGTCCTATTTGAAAATGTTTTTCTCCTTTATTTCATTTTAGAAATCAAAGAATAAAAGAATTTTGTAAAATGACTGCCCCTTAATTCATGCTCACAATCGAATCAAATTGCAAACATGAGTTCACAGAATATCAAAAGAATCAACAACTCTTTAATATTTTCAAAGTTATAACTCTTTGAAAAGTATCAAAATTGATGAGTTGGCTTCAGATTGGCTTTCCTATTTTCTAAGGTTTCAACCATTGAGACATAGTCATTTTTGTATGCGCTCGTGTGATCCTTGTGGCATGCCCTTCTTTCTCGGCTTGGCATATTAAGTGGATGCAGATAAAATGAAGCAACTAGCATATTCAATCGCTAGACTTTTTGGAACACTTCTATTTCAGTTCTCTAAAATCTTCCATTTGTTCAAGCTTTGTAGACTCCTCTAACAAAGGCAGTGTAGAAATATCGGTCTAAAAATGAAATTCCTGAGTGCTCGTGTGAAATTGACTATAACATGTGTTCTTCAACTCCCTTAGTCCATCTTTACCGAAACTTCTTATTTAGATAAATTTGATTTAATTTATCATTGTTTGGCTAGATGAATTCAGCTTTATTGTATATATATATAAATATATAATAATAATCGCCTTTATCGAGCTAGCTGAAGTGTTCATCACATCACAAAGTCTTCGACTTGACAATTACAATGGAGCAAACAACGAATTGCCAAGTACCCGAGCAATGTCATGGTTTGAATGTAATCTATTCATAAAGCCAGGGCTCTTGAGTTTCCTCTATAACCAATTACTTTAGTGGAATAGGTCAGCTTTTATTGTATACAAATATAATTACATTCTGGGTATATGGATTTAATTTCTTAAGTTTGTCAAGAATAACCTGTTATAGTCTAGGTGTTGTTGAAAGTTAAAAAATCTCATCTATAGAGTTCAAATTCCAAGCAACTGACCTAAACTAGATTCACCCACTCGACTATTCCATTTGTGAAGATCATGATCATCATTGAACGTCATCAACAAAAGTATAAACAAATCAACTTTGCAATCTCATGTGCAAGCTGCCTCATTTACCACATCCTTACATACATGAATGCCAAGCCTTTAATTATCTCTTCATGCGGAAAGAATGCTAGCTTGGCCCCTGTAAGGGAAAGGTATGGTATTCGAGTGTATATTCTAGGGTAAGGTTAAGGGTCCTTGTTTTATTAGTTCTCAATCTTGTTACTTTATCAGAGATTTATAACTCTAATCATTTAAAGAGTTTTTAATTCAGTTGATACTTGACTAACTGCAAGATTGCAAATTTGATCCAATGTTCACCATCTTTAAAGTAGCATAAATTCATTTAAATGTCCTTACAAAAAGAAAGATGAGAAAGTAAAAAAAATGAGTTCAAACAAGATGCTACAAATGGAAAATGAGATTGTGGTGGAGACTGACCTTCACTTGTTCAGCCAGAATGCCTTATTTTTCCAAGAATGGTGGGTGTCCAGTTAGATTAGGGTCTTTTACCTCACTTGCTTCCCATCTCTCGATCATTTCTCTTGTCAAGACTCCCTTGTCAATGAACTTTTCTATCTCTTACATTAATGGTACGCAGTTGTTAGTGTGATGGCACAATGCCCCCATATGAAAATCACAAGCACTATTCGGGCCATAGCCATAAGTAGATGGTTTAGTCTTCATTCTTAAAGGCCTTGGAGTGAGGTACTGACTCTTGATTAAAGGGGATAGCAAGAAAGAAATAGGCACTTGAAAAACCTTGAGGGTCGTAATTTCCCAAGATATCTTTTGTGGCCAGTCTCGAATTACCTCTCATTTGACTTTTTTCTCGTCACTTCCCACCTCTACCTTCTTTTTTAGTGTTAGAGAGGTCTCGAGAGTTGGATCATTTATCTTTTCCCCACATACCTCGCTTTCCTTGATTTTGCTCTTTTCTCTTTTTATGCCTTCTTCCGTATGCACTTCATTCATTTCGACCCCATCAACTCCATTCCGGGGGCTAACTCTCAACTGTTTGACTGAAATGGACTGATTGTTACCATCCACCTCTATAACTCCATGAGCCAAAAGATCTCGGACTTGTCGCTTGAAGTTGCTGCAATTCTTGATAGAGTGTCCTTGGGCTCCAGCATGATATTCTCAATAAACTTTCTCATTATACCAACTTGGATAAGGGGCAGTAGAGGTTTAGCCAGACGTTGAGCAAGTAGCTGGGCTTGGAGCAACCTGGGATATAACTTGTTGTACAAAAACTCTTTTGACCTTACTTTCCCCTTGCCATTATTATGACCATATTGAAGACTTTGCGATTGATCATTGAGATGTTCGTTTTGATGGTTTAATCTTTTACTAGCGCCATGGGAGAGACATCGGTTTGGAGATCTCCCTTCATCGACAAGTTTTGAGCTTTCGGGGAGCTTAGGTTTTCCATTTTCAAAGTATAACAACCCTTCCATGATGAAACTTTAAACTTTTAATCTCAGGATCGTACAACTTTTCGTAGAGTGGGTAAACTATCCAGAATGATAGCCACATGAATTTTTGACACCTTGCCAGTCTGGATGCAAATAAGTATTAGGCATCAAAGGAATAGGCGTTAGAAGTCCACTTTCAAAGAGAAAGGGAAACAAGTCTGAATATGATATTGGAATCAGAATGAGAGGTATCCTCTTCTTCTTCTTTCTATTATTTTTGGCCTTCTTTACTGGAATTTGAACCTCTTCCATGCCTCTCTTCTTTGAGTCAGGCTCAACTTTAGTGTTAGCAGTTTCACCCTCAACTTTTTCTTTTCCATGCATGGTCTCTGTCATATTTTTTAGAATCGTGCTCGATTTTTGGAGTTGACTTGGATTATAACGCTCCCTAATAGGTTCTTGACCACTTGTTGTCATCGCATTGGCTGCACCACTAACATTCATATTCTCACTCGAAGTCTTTATATTTTCTTGCATAATATGGTCCTCTAACGATTTCTCCCCATGTAGTACTGTAATCATCATGCTCATCAACTTGGACATATGTTTCTTTGATTCAACTTGGAATTTTCTTGCTTCATCAATCATCTCATGTTGGGTCTTTACAAGTTGCTCTTGGATTCTCTCGATCCTACCAACACGCACTAATATCTCATTCATTGCTTTCTATTTTTCTAGAAACACGCCGTGATAACTTTAATTGTCTTTCAGAAACTCTACCACGCGATCCTTTTATTAATATTGGTATTTTATTAATAAATATGAAAAAGATGACTATTAATAAGTAAAATGCAATGTTAAAAGTAAATGCAATGTTGATGCAATGCAATGCAAGATGTTGATTCTGGAACGATTCCTTAGAACAACTTTTTATATTAGAAATGAAGTTTGATTACAATGCGTAAACATATCACATATAAATCTGAGTTATCTCTCCTAATTGTTGGATATGCCCCAGTAAGTCTAGAATTTTCTAAGCTTCTTCAGTCTTAGGCTTCAATCTTACAGTATCTGCTTCATGTGATAAGTCAACCAAGTACCAAGTCGTTCCTTGATCATGTTGAAGGTAACTAGTGAACAAGTCATTTTGACGGTCATTGATGTGTGTGTACCCAATCAGATCTGACTCGGTCTGTAAACTATCTCTATTTATTAGTTGCGACTACTCGAACCATCTCAAAACATCTGCATTATTTTCTACCTCTTTTTGAATTCTTCGTTCCATATTAGTAGCATTCTATATGGACATCGTTGAAGGATCAACACCATGGGATGAATTATGCAATGCAAAATAGTAACAAAATTAAACAAATGGACAAGAGAAAACTGGTTAGTAATCATAAATGAATTTACGAATATAATTTGTCGGTAAAACCTACCCCACAAGCTGGCTACCCAATCATGCTTTAATAGATCCTACCCAAACATGATTTATACCCACATCCTTTGTTCGAACATTAAAATCCTAACCTCATGCCATCTATATCGCATGCTTATTCAAAAAAATTAAACCTAACCGCATAATCTCTAGTTCGCATATATTTATTTAGGAATCAAAATCACACTACAAAAATTAAAAGGCTCAAACAAGCTTTTCCTTGTGTACTCTCCCTACGAGATCCTATGATCTGGGTTAGGCTCTATATGGGTTATAAGTTTACTACATGTTGGGTTTGGTTCAAAAGTAATAGGTTCTCGAATTGTCCTTATCGGTGCCCCTTGGGCTATCGAACCCTTATCTTAGCCTATCATAGGCTTTTGGGGATCGAGTTTAATTCGAGAAAACACACCTCCTTATGTCCGTGCGGAGGTGAATACCATCACGAGGACCATAAGGCATGAGCTCCAGGAGCGATTCACTATCCCATACGGAGTGAAAAACACACGAGGGAGTAGTTTCTCACTCCTACTTAAATAGGACAAAGCAGGGTTTTAGATGATGTTATGAAAATGCAATCGTGCATTGTGTGAGGAAAAGCAAAAGCAAAGCAAACAACACTGAACAAAAAACTCAAAACCCTGACCAATTATTTACTCTGAAAACATTAGCAAACAAATCAGTATAACTATTTAGTGGATAATTAAATTATAAACACTTATTTAAGCCAAATAAGATATCAAAAACCAAATTAGAGTGAACTTGTAATTTTTATTTGCAAATAAAATTTATTAGTCGATTAATGGCCTAACTCTCTAAAAAAAATATCCCCAATAGAGTCGCCAAGCTATCGAAATGGTCTTTTTCCTATGGGGAAAAAAGAGGTCTCGTTTCGAAAATAATTTTTTGGAACGACCAGTTTGTGATAAAAACATGGTTCGAGGAGTCGCCACTAATCTTTGATTAGGGGTGATTGGGTACCCAAAAACGTATTTGTCATTTTAATAAAATATTAATTTTAATTAAAATGACAAACTTGAGGTATGCGTTACCAAAATTGGAGTTCGGGAGTCGGTTACGTGTGGGGAAGATTAGCACCCCCACAATGCCCTAAATCGGTACCTAGTCGATTAATTAATTGTCTTTACAATAAAACTTACAAGTTTGAGTCTAATTTAATTTAAGATCCCATGAGTATTGTTCTTTGAATTTTCGGATGAAACGTGATAATATTTAACTATTTCCTATCGAGAAGAATCGATCCCTCATACCTTAAAGCAATCGATTCTTACTGCAATCGAAATAAAGAAATATTAAAATTTCATTCTAAAGTTTACTATTAATTCAAAATAACAACACCTAAAATAATTTCAAGAGTGAAAACAATAATATCTAATTATTTCCAATCGAGAATAAATGGCTTTTTGTGCATTAAAACTTGAAATAAATGGATATTACTATTTCTTTTTAAAATTACAAAACGATTCGAATGAAAATGATAATATCTAATGATTTCCAATCAAGAATAAATGACCTCTCGTACCTTAAAGCAGTTATTTCTTATTCGGACCGAAACGTAAGGATATTACTATTCTCAATGTCGATTCGAATGTTATTGTTTTGAAAATCTATCAGAAAACACATGCAAAAATAAAACAAATAAAAAGCATACATCAAGCGAACACAATTAATTAATTAGTTTACCGATACTTAATGAGAATAAGGATGTTCAATTATTTAAATATCTCAAGATGAGGCCTTAGATTCGTTCTAACAGTCTCTTTTCGATGAATTTAATTAAAAAAACATTGTCTTTTTCTCAATTCCTGAATTTTAAAAAATGAAATTGATTCACTTTGTGTCACTAAATGGGATAGACTTTCATTTTAAAATTATCGAAAGTAACTTTATAATACGTTAAGACAATCACTTTACGACAATATTAAAATGCTCGAATATTACCCTTAGTCAATTTATTTTGATTCGAGTCGAGCTTATGAGGATATCATGCGAGATTAATTAGGATTAAAATGAACTAATATGCAAACAACATGCAAAAATTAAAATAAAAATAAAAGCGGGACTAAAACATAAATGATCAAACTATCGTGTCAAAATTAACATAAAGTAAAATATACAAGTGACTAAAATGAACATTAACAATATGAAGAGCTAAAATTGTAAATAAATAAAACACAGAACTAAATTAAAGTAAATTAAAATTGCATTAAAATAAATAAATAAATAAACATTTGAGGTTTGAAATATAAACATACAAAAACTATAAGGACTATTTACCAAAATATTCCATTTATTTTAGCCTAAAATACATATTCGAATAAAAAAGGGTAAAATAACAATACCAGTTCCAAAGTATTTAAAAAAATTAAATAGTCACTATAGGATTGAAATGCAAAACACGTAAAAAATAAAAGGACTAAACCGAAAATAAACTTAAAAATCTGAAACATGCATAAAAATGGGTAAATAACAAAAACAGTCCCTACAGGGATTGAGATGAAAAAACATACTAAAGTTAGGGGGCCTAAACTGATATTATACCAAATATTACATGTTATAAACATAAATAGGAAAATAGCAAAAATGATCCCTACACATGACCTTTTTTTAAAGCACGCGCAATACTTGGGGGTTAAAATACAATTACCCCCGAAATGTTGCCTATATATATACGAACCTTTGATTTTTTTTCATTTTTAACAGATTTTAAAGAAAAAAATGAGAGAGCCTCTGCTCTCTCTCAAAGTTCTCCGGCCGCCGCGTACGGTGGCTGGAATTTCCCAAACTTAACCAAAATGACCCACTCGCCCCGATCTACTACCCTAGATCCTTATTCTAGGCTAAAATGACCTAAAACGACCCTAAATAACCCCTAAAATCACTAGATCGTTCGGCTCCCTCTAACCTCAAGCGACAATGAATTGGCCTCGATTTGAACCCCTCCTAAGGTAAGAGATCTAACCCTTTTTCCCTCGTTTTTAATTACATGCAAGCTTTGGTTTCATTTTTATACATATATTTTTTTATTATTTTTAAAATCTACTTTAAATAAAAAATAAACCAAAAAAATACCTCAAAACTTTGATATTATTGCTTTTTCTGTTATGGAGAAATCTAAAAGGGGAAACCCTTGTTACATTGTGGGTTCGGGTACTTATAAGCCCGAAAATATTTTTATAGCTTGCTTTCTTTCCATTTTTTCTTTTTTTCGAATGAAATTATTACAACTGAAACAAGATGAGTATTGCGAGCTTGGCTGGTTTTCGATTGCTTCTTGTGATATGCGTTTCTAACACTGCAGGAGACTCGGCTCGTGGTTGGTGGCAGCGTTTGGTGGCCGATGGTTGATGCAGCAAAGAGAAGGCCTTGGATTGGTGAGCGGCAACGGTTGCTGAGGCTCGTTCTGGACTGTTGGATGGGTCCATATCATACAGTTGAGATGAGAGGCGACAGCTGGAAAGTAAAGAAACCCTAACGGGTTTGGGCCCTGAACCGATCTCGGGTTGGGTTGAACTAGGGGTTGCGCTTCAAATTGCTTTGTACTTGGGCCCAGAACTAGGCCAGGCTTGTTTGGTAGCTAGGTTGGTATTTTGGGGCATGTTTGTTGTAATTTGGATATGTTAAGAAAAATAAAACAATAATATTAATTAGTTATAATAATATATAAAATGGGACGAAAAATGAGTGTCGACAAGTTTCATATGTGTTCACATGCACAAATCGAACGACTTTAGTGGGTAAAGGACTAAGAATGTAGTTTAAACATTATATATATGTAAAAGTGTATTAATATTTATATTTAAATAGATCTTACTTTATATTCACTTTACATTAATAAAAAAAACAAGTTAACTGCCCACACAATTTTTGGTTTTTTAGCCCAATAGGTCACCCGCCATAATTATTTGGACCAATAGGGCACCTCAAAAATTAATTTGGGATCTACGACATTTTCTATAGTCCAGGGCGAACTCGTCACGTCGAGGTGACGAGTTCCATGGGATATAATTTTTATATTTTGGACCTAGTATTTTAATATTTCCTGCGAAACTCATCGTCTCGAGGTGACGAGTTCTATTAAAAATTATTTTTTGGATTATTCTATTAACCTAATGTTGGAAAAAATACACAGGAACTCATCACATCGAGGTGACGAGTTCTATTAGATTGTTTTTGCTCTCCCAAATATGGTAGATTATGTTGAAAAGAACACCTTCTTCGGTTTCGACAACTTGCCATTTGGGTGGACGATTGTGAAAAACTTGTTTGCCATATCTTCAGAGAGATATTGGTTTTTGCTTGTTCAAAACAATTGTAAAAATAACAAGTCTTGTAAAGATTCATCTGAAGTGAGTCAACTTAAAACAAATACGACCAATCATTAATTACCATTCAACAACTCTCCAGTGAAATGTCATCTCAATAGGTATTTATCGCACCAATAATGCATATGTCATTTATTGCTGAAATAATGCATTGTCCCAAATAGTGGTGCATTATCATCTTCTACAACTTTTCTGAGGTCATTCAATGCATAATTTAAACAACATTTTAGACAATGGGTGGAATAGTGGTGGCTCATCTTGTTCAATAACTTTTCAGTGATATATCAACTCAAATCAAAAAACTTTTTATGGTTCATTTATCACTTCATATCAGAAAAAACGTGTGTTTATCATAGGCCAAATAATGTCTCATTCCACCAATTTTTGAATGTTTATTTAATCATCTTCAACAACTATTAATATGTGTGAGTTTAAAGCCATTTTACTCTTCTATTGAAGCAAAAAAAAACATCTTCAATCTTTCGAGTTTTTTTTCAAACATGTTTATTCAATTGCCTTTTACGATTGCAAATCTATAACCATGTGTTTTCCAAAAAAACATTCAACTACAAGAGTTGAAGTTCAGTATAGAAACAAGAGTTTTACTCGGCAGCAGTAGAAAAGTATCTTCCTTATATTATAAATTTTCACTATCATGCACGAGGTTTCATCTAAGCGATGATGTAGACCTTGCTGGAATGATTGAGACATATTACTATCACTTTTTGTCTAATGTTGATTTGTTTGTAGAGTTTGATGATCTCAACCTTTCTCGTATCATTGAGGATGTTGTTTCCATCTTGAATATCCAACGAACTCAGAAAAATGATCAAGAAATAAACATAGATGATGGAGACCCAAAAGCATGGTTCCAATTCGTACGTGAATGGCAGCTACAAAAAGAATGTGGAATTGAAGAACCTAATCTTACCTCTAACAAGTCTACTGAATACGAAGATTAAAACTTATTAATCAATATTGTTATGTCAATAGTTTTATTTAATGTTTATAGTGTTCGTAAGGTTAGTCCTATTTACGACATTATGTTAATGTATTAAGTTTGTAGTTCTTTTCTTCCTAATGTTTATGTTAATGTATTAAGTTTGTAGTTCTTTTCTTCCTAATGTGCATTTCTGAAAGTCTAATCTAATGTATTAAGTTTGTACTCTTTTTGTTAAAAAAAAATCTAATAGAACTCGTAATCTCGACGTGACAAATTCATGTGTATTTTTTTCCAATCTTAAATTTGCATAATAATATGAAAGAGTAATATTTTTTAATAGAACTTTTCACATGGAGGTGACGAGTTTTGCATTAAATATTAAAATATTGGGCTTGGAATATAAAAATTATATCCCATAAAACGCGTCACCTCGACATGACGAATTTACCCCGAAATGTAGAAAATGCCTTAGATCTCAAATTAATTTTTGAGGTACCTATTAGGCCAAATAATTACGACGGGTACCTTATTGGGCAAAAAAAACCAAATTTTTATATAATAATTTGTAGTCCATAATAATAACAATCGATTATTTAAGGGCTTTTGTTTTGGTCTACATAAAGACAGAACCAAAACCCAACCTAAATTTGTCTTTATTCATTCTTATATTAATTATATTATTATTTGTTAATTGCTAATTTTTTTCATTTTTTTTGTTAAATAACAAATATTCTCACAGATATCTGTTAATACTCTAATTTAGTATTTAAAATTTAAAATTTAAAATTTCATTGACAATATATAATATATTTTTTTATATAAACATGCACAACATACATTGAAAATGAATAATTGATGTTATGGTGACACAAAAGAATCAATTGAAACAAAAAGATGAGTCTAAAATAAAAATATCGGATGTAAGGTGTTAAAATTCAAACTCAAAATTTATTAGATGTTATTTAAATATCATTCCAAAAAGGACAAAGTTAACTTCCGAAATGCAAACTTTAGCAAAAGAAATCGGAATTTCTTACGATTCAAATCCTAAACGAAGTGAGCACCTGTAAATATTTCCCTTTGAGGTTAGGCTCCATCAAGAAACTTATTATACATATACATTATTTAGCTAATACTTTACCACTAATCAGTAAAGCTTATAAAATTACGTAATATGTTACAATGTTTGCAAGACTTTATACTAGTAGGCCGAGTTTCTCGGTTGAGTCCAACGTTGCTTCCTTTATCTTCCGGTCACCACCTTGTTTACCGATAACGATTCCGACCAATTTGCATGGTTGAGATTCTTCCAGCATTTGAACCACCGTTCTCATGGTTGGTCTTTGAGCCGGTTGTCTATTAGTGCACAAAATGGCTATTCTCAACACCTTGATTACATCTTCTCTGAAAACTTCAGGGATTCTTGGGTCAACTATGCTTAAAACACTCTCTTTGGTGTTTATTTTGCTGCAAATCCAACTCACTATATCCTTGTTATCTCTGAACTCGGGTTCAATCGGTCTCTTCCCACTCACTAACTCCATTAATACCACTCCGAAGCTGTACACATCGCTCTTCTCGTTCACCTTGCACGTGAAACCATATTCTGCAGAAGTCACAGTTCACTACTAACAATCAGAATCTATATAAACAATCGCATAATGTATGTGTGTATGTATGTATTTGACGGGGTAAACATATATACCAGGAGCTATGTAGCCATGGGTACCAGCAATGACATGAGTCGAGTCTTTAGCAACGTTGGCCTGAACGATCTTGGCAAGTCCGAAATCAGCAATCCTAGGCTTAAAAAACTCATCCAACAATATGTTACTAGATTTGACGTCGCGATGGATCACCGGCCTTTCACATCCGTGATGAAGGTACTCGAGTCCCTTTGCTGCTCCAACCGCAATCTCGTATCTTGTGTCCCAATCAATCTCCATTTTGTTACTAGTATGCAATCGATCCCACAAGCTTCCATTATGCAAGTACTCGTACACCAACAAGCATGAGTCCTCACTAGTGATGCTGCAGTAGAGCTTCACCACGTTAACATGTCTTATTGAGCTCAACGTCCGCACTTCCGCATCGAATTCATTTTCTTTTCCGGCATGTTTGCTGAAGGACGTACTCCAGCTCTTTCCGCCACTATGAGAATCGGTTTTCCGTATGTGCTTCACGGCGAGTTCAACCCCATTCGGAAGCATTACTTTGTAGACGTGCCCCGATCCTCCTTTTCCAATCAGATTGCCTGGTTTGATGGAATCAAGGATTTCATCTTCACTGAAACTTAACACATGGAAAGACTTAACGTTCCAAGATTCATCCTTCAAAGAACGTCTGTGATCTTTTTCGACTCTCCTTACATATAAGAAGAATCCGAGGCAAGCAAGCAAGATCGTTGCACCGAGCACGACACAAAATATAATTGTTCGAGCATCTTTAGACAAGCCAGAATCTGATGGACATTGCTTGAAAGTTCTTATACTTGAACTGCAAAGGCCCGGATTTCCAGTAAAGCTACCATTATATGCTTCACTTGAGAAAGATTTTGGTATAGGACCGGTTAATTTATTATAAGATAGATCAACAAGGTTCAGCTTGAGCAACGACAAACTCTCTGGAATTTTCCCGGAAAGTTGATTTCCGGAAAAATTCAGAGTGTTCAACGTTGGCAAAGATCCTAAAGATGATGGGATTTCGCCAGAAAGAACATTATCAGCCATGTTTATGCAACTGATGGAAACACTAGAGCCTAGTGAATCTGGTATTGAACCGGACAACTTGTTGTTCTGCAAGTTAAGGTTGCTCAATATTTTAAGTTCCCCGATTCCATGTGGGATTTTCCCGGAAAATTGATTGTCGTTGAGCTCAATTCTAACCAAAGATTTAGCTTCCGAAATCTCTCCAGGCAATTCACCTGATAACCGATTGTATTCAGCCGATAATATCCCCATTTGTTTAGCGTTCGTGATATAAGATGTAATTGGACCTTCAAGTTGATTGTACGCAATATCAATTATATCCACTATCGGTAATCCCCATATTCCCGCCGGAACAATGCCGGAGAGCGAGTTGTTACTGATTCTGAACCGCTTCAAAGTGGTGCAACTCGCGTAAGTCGCCGGAATTTCGCCGGAGAAGTTGTTCTGAAGCATAAGAAGAGCTCTCATGGTACCTTTCTTGCACATGTCGGGCGGAATAGGTCCGGTCAAGAAATTCTCCGATACATCGATGTAGTTGAATTCAGCCCAAGAACCGAGTTTTTGAGGCAAAGGACCCGTCAATAAATTAGTGTATAGAGACAGGTTCACCAGTTTCTTGAACTCGCCCAACTCCGGCGGCACTCCGCCGGAAAACCTGTTCTCAAAGAGTTGCAGGCTTATCAGATTTTTCATAGACCCCACTACTGCAATATCTCCTTCAAGATTGTTCGCAGAGGCATCGAAAAATTCGAGCTTCGTAAGGTTTCGCAATCCGACGGGAAGTTTTCCGGTCAACTCATTGTTGTAAAGCTCAAGCTGCCATAGCTTGTGAAGCTTTCCGATCTCCATGGGAATTTCACCGGACAAATAATTGTATTGAAGCTCCAATTCTATAAGCTCAGTGAGGTCTCCAATGGCGGGTGGAATCTTCCCCTCGATGCTGCAATTCGCCAAGTAAAGCCAATTCAGTTTCTTTAACTTCAAAATCTGATCAGGGAATGGAGCTCGATCGAAAGGAGTGTCCCCGAGGCTTAGCACAGCAAGATCCGTCATGTTTTGAAGCGAATTCCATGGGAAGATCCCGGAAAATCCACTTCCGTTCAAGTAAAGAGACTGTAATTTGGCGAGGGATGATATATCTGGAAACAAACCGGTGAAGGGATTGTTTCCGAGATCCAAATACTGCAGGTTTAAACAATTACCCAATTCTTCAGTGATTTCTCCGTGTAATGAGTTGAATCCCAAGGAGAGCTTATCCAAGGATTGAAGCTTACATATCGAATCCAAAGGAAGAACGCCCACCAGGTTCTGGTTCGAAAGCTCGATTTCCTTAACAGACCCTTGGGCGTTGCAAGTGATTCCGTTAAAGCTACAAACAGAATTTGCAGACTCCCATGAGTCAAAAACATTGGTGCTTGATTCATTCAGAGCAGATTTGAGGTTCAGTAATATTTGGAGTTCATCGGATTTTACCCAACAAGGCAAGTAGAAACAGAACATCAGACAAAAACAGAGAAGGATTTGATGGTATGAACAGGCGTTTGACATGTCGGAGATTTGAAACCGTTAAACGAAAGGGAATAAATTTCTTCGAGGGGTTGAATTTGAAAGAAGAAGGAGTGTGGGATATTGTAAGAAAGGTGGCGAGTGAGTTATTGCTGGGGAGGACTTCTGTTATATACTAGAGGGAGTTATTTCCAGGGGAATTTTTGTTTTTAATTTTTACGTTACAACGGTCACTGTTTTGTAGTAAAATCTGAAAAACAATGGCAAGGAACAGTAATTTTTATAATAAAATATTTTTAAAAGAAAATTTTCTAGAATGGATGTTGTATCCGCCACTAACTTTATAATGTAAAATTTATAAATAGACATTAAATTATATTAAAATGATTTTTTTACATTAAACTTTCAAAAAGTCATATAATAGGATTAAATTTTAGATAAAATAAATACAATGTTATTATTTATCATTAAAGAGATGACGTGACATGTTAAATTAACTCATTTAATCCTTTAATTATAACTAAAATTTTAATTAAATTAATTTTTATTATGTTCATTGAATTGAAAAAATGGATATAATAAATTAAATATTATTTTTCAGTGTTTTATTATAAATATTGAATTTTTACTGTATAAACTACTTGATAAACTATTAAAAGTTATGGATTGTTTCAATTATTTTTATTTACGTTTGAATGTCTTCTTGATAATGTGATGCGATAATTTTCTTGTGTTAAACTTCTTAAAAAAATCAAATGCTTGAATTATATCGTTTAATAAAAAAATAATTACATTATTGAATAGTTTAATTTTTTGGATCTCAAAAGTTATAGATTTTAAATTTTACAAATACAATCATGATTAATAAATAATTAGTGATAAAATAATTTGACGAATGAAAATTTAAAAAATATATATAATTTTTAATTTTGAATCTAAATAGATTTCCTATATTTTTAAAAAAAATAAAAAAAAATAATTTTTTATGAGATTATTACTTAAAAATATTAAAAATATATCAAAAATGAAACTTGATGATACATGCATCGCAAGGCTCACATCAAAGGAATAAATAATAACTCTTCCAAATGATCCACTCATCCAAGGCTTGGAAAAGAAGTCCAGAACAGTAGCAGACTTGCAACGACTTTTTGAATGGGATTCTAATCTTATTTGGTCAACATATCTTCTGGAGATACAATTGTTTGTCTCTTAGCTTCCCAATGGTTCTTGAATCGCATAAATCCGATATCGGAAACTCAATATACGTTCATTTTAGTGAAGACATCGCATGCAAAAATTCTTATACGAGATTAATATTTGATTTTGTAAATATTACAAATTTTTAATATTTATATTGATTATTTGTAATATGATTTAATATAGGATGATGCATTATCTTTTAAGATTAGATTTATTATTTTATTAAAAAATAAGGTTGAGTTCAAACATTATTTTTTAGTTATTATTATTTTATGAGGAATTAGAGTTAAGGCATATTTAGTTTGTTATTATTTTATTCGTTAGTTATTTAGGACCTTTAGAACTCAACCCCTATATAAAGGAGGCTTCATTCAACTTTTTAAGATTGATATCTTTGATTAATAATACAACGAGAGTTCATTTTTGCAAGTGTTGATTGTCTTGTGCTTCGAAGCTTCTTCTCCTAGAGTTCTTTCAAGTTCTTGTGAGGCAGATTAATCTTCCCACTCCAATTTTCCTTTTCATCCTGACTAGGAGGGTTGGTTAGAGCCATATTATCGAGTTTGTCTTTTCATTGCAACTAGGAGGGTTCGATAGGACACTTATCCATCTATTTTCCATAAATCCATCCACACCATCATCATCTTTATCGTTCACCTTCATAAGGGAGATCTTTTGATTTATTGGTTATCTTACTTTATTTTCAATTTCTTTATGTTTTGTTTATCTTGTTCTAATCTTGTTTCTTACCTTATTTCTAGCACTTATGCCGTCACCTTCCCCTATTCATCCCCTTTTGTTATTCATCGAGTCTAGAGCTTTCTAGGCTTGATTCTTCAACAAGAGTAACGTTCATTAACTCACCATCGCTTCCCTATCAATTGGTATCAGATTTGGGTCGATTCTTGGAAAGAATCAAGTAATCTTGCTTATTCTTGCACAGAAAACCGCCATGATACCTCAACGGAGCTAGTTCGCAAAAGATTCATCATTTCAAGTTCTTTTTTGTTTAATTTTAATTTAGATTCAAATTCTTCTTGTTAGTTTGCTATTTTTTATCCAAACAAAATCACAAAAAAATCAAAACTTACAAAAGAATGAATTTAAGGCTTATTTTCTCCAGATATTATATTCATCCTAAGAGTAATCTCCAGTCCAAAATTTACCCCAATCGGAGTTCATTAGAGCCTTCAAATACATCGTTCAAGTTTCATTGGCAGATTCGGTCTAGAATCTTGTCGAATTTCTTGAAAATTATACAAGATGAATTTCATGGTTAAAATTTCCATATTGAAACTAAATATATTGAATATCATTCACACAAAAAATAAGAATTTTTGGAGATCAATAACTCCTTCGAACAAAGCGATCACAAAAATAAACTATTTGAGGACTCACCGTTCAGTAGAGTCTACTGGATACTACTGAAGGTATTTAGTTCTGAAATTTTACAGGTGGTTTCTACACACATCGAACGACATTCAAAAAATTTCCCAAAATTTTTTGACACTGCTAACCCCCTCAAAAACGTTTCTCAAGTTGACCCAACTTTTTTTAGGTTTCTAGTTTGGTTCTTTTTTTTTCTCTTTGACTCTTAATGCTTTTGGTTCTTTTGTTTTTCCTTTTTATTGTTATTTTACATTATCTAACACATTATATTCCTTGTGTTAGTAGGACTATAGAGTTTGCATACTACTTCCTTCTTTGCATTCTCTTTCTCTTTGAGTTTAACCCTTATTTGGCCTCTTAGAGCTTTTAGGTCTTTCTTATCGCCTTTGCTAGTAATCAAACTCCAATACGAACTGTGGAAGACTACATGGTAAAGTGAGTTTTAAAGATTACAAGATCAGCTTACTTGCCTCTTGCTGTGTTACTTTCTTGGAGTGACTTGTGAGTTTTCTTGCTTTGTTGAATTTTATTTCTTTTACTTTTATTTTACTTTAAATGTTTCGTTAAGTGTTGTGATTTTCAGGATGTATAAATCAGGACAATTTTTCAAACATAATTGTATGGTTATACATCGTTCTTTAAGCACTGAAGATACGAAAGAAGCTAATATTCAAAGAACAAACATATTGCATTCTCGATGTTTGATACAAGGTAAACCTTACTCCATAATCATTGAAAATGGAAGTTGTGCAAACATGGTGAGTAGCAACTTGGTAGAGGCACTCAACCTACCTTGTCAACAACAACCAAAACCATATTGTCCGTAATGGATTAATAAAGAGTCTGAGATGAAAGTCACCAAACAATGCCTAGTCAAACTAAAGATGGGCAAGTATTGTTACGAAATTTGGTGTGACAAAATTTGGTGTGACGTAATTCCAATGCAAACTTCTCACACCCTTCTGGGAAAATCATGGCAATACAACAATGATGTTACCTACTATAGTAAGGAAAACAAATACACTTTGAACCTAGACGGTAAGCCTTACACTCTCAGGCTAATGCCACCAAAAGAAATCTTGGAAGATCAAATGAGAATTTGTGAGGAGGTATGGAAAGAAAAAAAAGAAAAAGTTGAGAAAAATGCAAAAGCAAAAGAGGTCACTAGTTACAAAAGCCAAAAGAATAATGAACCATGGGAGGTGAGTGAACCTAATTTTGAGAAGAAAAGAGTGACGCAAAATCTATGTGTGAGCATAAAAGAATTGAGAGAGAACCTTCTTTAGAAACAGCCTTGCATCATTGTTTACTTTAGGGAATCAATTGTTTCAATTTCTAACATTAACAAAGATTTGCCTAGTTTGTTTTCATATCTTTTACAGGATTTTTGAGAAGTGTTAGGTGATCCACCTTATGGATTACCACCAAAAATAGGAAAACAAACCAATCTAATTCAAGGTTCCATCATACCTCATTAAACATATAATCTCGAACAAACCAAAGAGCTAGATTTGTTATAAAAAAAAGCTACATCCGGGAAAGCCTTAGTCATGATGCCATCTTAATGATGAAACATGATTTGAACAACTCCACAGGCTTTATAGTTAGTGCACAGGATATCCATGTAAATGATGAAAAAGTGAAAGCAACACGAGACTGGCCCATACCATCTTCCATCACCAAGAGTTGTCTAATGGTGCTAAGTGACCCTCCTAACGGGTTACCACCTGAAACCCTAATCATTATGCCATATCAATGAAGATTCATGATTTACGAGATTCCAAAAGTCAATATTTTATTACTCATTTTAATGATATTGTAACGTATTTCTTCTCTTTTTTACAATGTAAGACTCTTGAAGTTGTCATCCATACTAAACATAACTACTTTAGGTTTGTAAAAGGTCAAGGTAAGCAAAACATAGTAGATGATGCACTAGCACGAAGGTTCTACAGTCCAAAAATCTACTCTTGAGAATTCTTAATTCATGAACCACACTTAGGAGACTTAAGAGATTACTTTAACAAACCAGTTGACATGGTTTTTTCAACACTCATTCTCGCCACACACAAGTCAAACCATGGAGAGAATATATGAAGCAATCATAAAGAAAGCGAATAGTAGTCGGTGCCATGTTGAATTTAAACCTAAACATCATATTACAAGACTTGTATGTAAAAGAGGATTTCAAGACTACAAGAAATCAGTCTCTACAAAGAAGAAACATAGACTATAACTCATAAAGACACATCACATTCACTACTAGAAAAAACCCCTTTAATGACGCGCAATGTGCGTCATCTATGGGTGCGGATGACACATAAATGTCTGTCGTTGAAGCCAGCGACATGAATTTTTTATGACACGCAATTGTGTGTCATAAATCTATGATGCGCATTTATGACGCGCATTTATGACACACATTTATGACGTGCATTTATGACGTTCATTGAGCGTCATTGAAGCCCCCATCATATATAAAGATGACACACATTTGTGTGTCATAAATTTATGACTCGCATGTATGACTTACATTGAACGTCATTGAAGCCCTGTCATAAATCAACTTGACATACATTTGTGTGTCATAAATTTATGACACGCATGTATGACTTACATTGCGTGTCATTGAAGCACACGTCATTAAAAAAGACGACACACATTCGTGTGTCGTGATTATATTTTGTAAATTATATATATATATTGTAGATTGACAAATAATCAAATTAAATCACATTTAATGCCTCATAATACTAAATATATGTATCATATTATATATAAGCATTCCATTTGCATAAAATATATTCACATTAAGTTATCCAAAATATTGTATTAATCATATGCCGATACAAAATATCATAGCATAATAAAGTTTGCCACATAAGATACACATTCTTTGCGAATATCATCAATGTCATCATCTGTGTATTCTTCCTTCCCATGGCCAACCTAAGTAAAAAATATGAAATAAGTATATAATTTATACTTATTTAAAGTGAAGTATATAATTAACTATTAAAGAGTACTAAAATGACCAATTTTACATATGCATTCTTTGAAGTATAATAACATTATGCAAAGTCATCAAATCAATAGCATTATAAAAAGTACCAACATTGTTCACAACAATATCACCACGAATAATAACATTTTGCACTATATGATGCGAAAATCAACGATGTCTATGCTTTCAATAAAAAAATATATGGAATGAACAACTAAATCAACCTTATGTTCTTCCCCAATAGAGCTCTAATTTTTTAACCTTTGGTACCATGAATCCTCGTGCCAAAATGAATTCTCTTTTGCTTCCTAAATTCATCAGACTCACAATGCTTCAATATGTCTTATTCATCATAAAATCCCATTTTTTCAATTTCGCATCCAACAAGAAAATTAAAGTAACAATTGCATCAACTAGAACTCGCTACGATAATAATTACATAAAATCCCAAGGGGTCAAGGCGATTGTCTAGTACTCAAACGATAACCTCTATATAGAAATGTGTTTCATCAAAATAAAAGAACATTCAAACCAGAAGGTGATAACTAGAAGTCTAGAATAGCATCCAACTATGAGTTTTTCAATAGAAATAAAAAAGAGCATGACAATTCTTATTAATATGAATAGACAAGATGTTATTATATATAAATTTCCAATAATAGCATCCTACATTCATCCTTGGGAGCAGGAACTCGCTCTCTGTAAAGACGATATTCAAGCAAATTGAAATATGACACATGAACTAGACAGACTAAGTTTGGGGAGAAATTATGGAACTAACATGATTCCTAAAATTTTATGAAGCATACCTAGGCAAAGAAGCATGATGTCTTAGAAGTGGAGTACTTCTTTCACCTTTACCATAATGCTCCTCCAAATGTGCAAATTGTGGCAAAGAAGTATGAACTCAAGGAATATATGCCTACAAAAGATGTCTAATATTCATTAAAGCTTTCAGATAATAAAAATTTACCTGGTTGGTTGGGGTTGTGAGTATTGGACAAATAATTCTACCAGCATTGTGGAAAATCTCATACCACAGTTTTCAGGATCAAATGCGCAAGCATAGAATATAACAAACTGCAAATATTAGGGTAAAGAAAAAGATGAATTACTTGCAAGTCATGCAGATCTTGTTGATTGTATTAAGAAATTAAAAAAAACAAATAGTACTCAGATGTTCACCAAGAATTAGGAACAGGAATCTCAAGAAACTAAGTATTACCTGAGTAAATTTTGACTTGTAGACACTCAGAACTGTTATCTGAAATGACTGGATAAGTGTTTCAAATACCTATACAGCAATTAAACAAACTTAAGGATGGATCAGGTAGAAGGATGTAGCATGAAGAGGAGATGGAAAATATTAACTTCACAAAATACCTTAGCTAAGCGGCCTTCCCTTTCACAAGATTCAAGATGTTCAAAAGTTAAAACCAGTAGGTTATCTAGCAGTTCAACAATGATGTTTCCAGCCAGACTCTTGCGGCTTAACCGAAACTGCAAAATGAGCTCCATCATTTTTACATCATAAACTGGTTACTAGAGTTTTAGAACAATATTAAGGTGCAAAGGTATAGATTAAAAACCAGAAACATGTTGACTATACCCCTCCAACATCAAGCTCATCATTTTCCTCAATGTCATTCACATCTTCAAGCTCCATCTCAAATATGCCTTTGCTGAAATCATCTTGTAAAATGGCATCCCATCCGATCTCCACCTATATGAAACTCCAATAAACACACCGACACACAAAGCCAACAATTTTTTATTCTAAGGAAAATTCAATTCACTTACATCTAGTTCTATCAGCCGGTCCACCACAACCATAAGCATTGTGCTTCCAACGAGTTCTCCAATTTCACCACTCTCTAATTTTAACATGCTCTCCACATATATCACAACCGCCTACAAAAAAAGTGGATAAGCTTTAGATTCAATGTTCTTAACAAGTTTCAATAATAAAAACAGGCAGTTACAGGCACAAAAGCAACAGAAGCTTGATATAATTGTTCAGGAAATTGCATTGAAGAACTTCACTAAAACTAAATCGAACGGTGTCTTACATTGTCATCTATTTGGGGACTATAATCAAATGAATACGCACAAAGCATAACAACATTGACTTTTAAAGATGGTATATACTCCGACCAGAACAAAAAAATACAAAAAAAAAATTGATGATAAAAGGACATCTAAATTCCCTACTGAGAAAATTCAACTTACTCGGTCCTTGTGATAAATTGTTGGCATTCCTTGCAGAACTACGGTCAATAATCTCAAGGGAGCAAAAAGGGACATAATCAACTATCTTTTTTAAAGCCAAGTGTACCCGAGAAAGAACTTGGCCCTTCCTCTCAAGACCACGTGGCAGTTTTAGTTTATCCAAGAAATAAGGCGGAGGGGTGAAATTGCTGATAAGCATGCAAAGACATAAATCAAGATACTTCCCATTCGAAATGACCTGCAATAAATGGAAAATACTTTATAAGAAAAGGTAAAGACATGAACTTAGAATCTCTCAATTAGAATCTCACTAACAAAGCTTGAAATCAGCGTCAGGTTGAAGTGAAAATAAATCAAGTGAAATATAAGAAACAAGATAACTAACCCTTGATATAGATTCAGGAGGGGGAGTGCCAAGCATATCGGTCATGAGATCCAATTGGTGCACCACATTTTTTCTAGGAAAAAGTGGTTTTCCTGTAAGTATCTCAGCAAATACGCATCCTATACTCCACATATCAATTGCAGGAGTGTACTACAAAAGGATTAGAGACTCAGAAATTACAATTATAGTCTAATAAAACATATTTAATGTAATTATTATACATCAAAACACAAATGAAAGTTTAGATGTTGCACTTCTCATGTTCAAAAGATATATAAAAATAAGTGATTAACAATAAGGCACATGGAAATAATGATAGGTGCACCCATAACATTAAAAGTGGCTAAATATTCATGATAACAAAGAATGATATAAACCCATATCTGAATACAGATGGAACTAATGAAAAGTGCATAATATTTTTCTTTAGCACCTAGACTTTGCTAATACGATCAATTCCATGAACTTAATTAGAAGAGATTTGATTTGAGCACACAGAGAATAAACCTATTGATCAAAATGATTAATGACCTTTAACAATTTCCAGGTATTAACTTCCTTATTCCAAATTGAAGTAACAACAATACACATTCTTAAAACGGCAAGATAAGCTTCAAGAATTTCCTATAGAAAATGATGTAGAAAAAAAATATTATATGGTAATTGCAGAAATGGCCGACAACCAAGTTACATAATACAACAAACTTAAATTCTACATAAGGAAAACTATTAACTGACAGGTGAAAAGCAATCTAGTATGGAGTACTTCAAAGATGAAAAGTTCATTTTAAACTATTAACTAAAATCATGCTCAAACATTAAATAATATGTTCACTACATGCACTACAACCAAATACCACACCAACCATGTTCACGTATTTCTATCCATTTAAAGCTATTGGATTTTGTGCAAGCTGAAGATCCCTGTGCCAAACAAATGAGACCAATTAAAAGGTCACCTTAATAAAGGAAACAAATGAATGATAAATTACATATAGCAAATGATATCAAGGAAGAGGGTAATGAATAATGGGTAATGACACTTCCAGTTGTAAAAGCTTTAAAAAAAGTCCATTCTAGTGGGAGAAACAATCTTCCAAAATGTATAGATCATGCATAATATAAACCCAAAGGATTCAAATTGCAAACTAATCATTTACGCTGGAAAAAACAGAGAGTTACATTGCTTAGTTTATGATTAAGCTTTTAGAAGCTTACCTTTACTTGCTTTGAACCGTCATCTTTAACTATATTTATTATTGTCTTCAACAAGTTTCCAGAACCCATTGCTGATGGTAAGTATCAAAACCCAGATTAGCATCAACCTGACAGTATTTTCCAGTGCAAATATAATCAGAAACACCAGCAGGAATAATTTGGAACACAAAAAAATTAGTTTCATAATATAACATGACATAAAAGTTTCAAAAAAGAAGAAGAAGAAGAAGAACTGAACAAAAAGGTTTCCACAAATGAACAACCAGGCAACTATCTAAGTCAACCCACCTATCCTCTAGCAAAAAGAAGCTGAAAATTGTAGCAGCTACATAAACCTCATAATATCATAAACTAAAGATTTGATTTTCAGTCCACAAATTAGTTTGTAAATTTTGACTCATCCAGGATTCCTCCCAATCACTAAGCATCCCTAAATAACCTTTTTTTCCCTTTATTATAAAGTAAAGCAAACAAAACAAGAAGCACTAAGAAACCGAACCAAAAATATGAGTTGTCTAGGACATACCAAACAAAGATAGGGAAAATGATGCCCGAAAAGTGTGTTTGGCATTTGGGATGAAGCGATCGCCGAAAATGGTATCGGGCGGAGGCCGAGTCACGTTGACGATGAGGTCAGCGTGGACATACTCATTGAAAAGAGAAGTTTTAGCGTGTCCAAAGAAATGGTTCCAAAGGGGAGGAAATGGAGGTCGGTGTTGGTCAAGAAAAGGAAAGCGATTTTAGGGGAGGAAGAAGAGAGGTGGGATGAGGTAGAGGGAGAGACAGTGGCGCGGTGGAAGAGACGATGATCATCGAGTTCATCAGAGGCAGAAATGGGGAAATTAGAATACGACTCTTAAAGATGACACACAATTAAAGAGTGTACTTCGTGTTTTTGCAAATTTTTTGGATTATGACTATTAAATATGACACACATTATTGTAAGTCATAAATCGTTCAAATTTTAAAAAACATGACATTTTTTATGACACACATGTTTTGCAAGTCATAAATTAGCGTGTGTCATTAAAGGTATATTTTCTTGTAGTGATTGATCCTGGTAAATGTTTCACAAGTTCTCCCTTCAACACATCTAATTCTCTTTCTCTTGGATATTTAGATTTGAGGACGAATCCTTTTGAGGAGTGGGGGAATGATACATGCACCAGATTCCATAATACATGCTTCTTTGGACTAATGTTTCTGCTCAAACCTATTAGAAGAACAAAGTCTCGAAGATTCAAAGCATATCTATTCGGTAAGCATAATGTGAATGAATCATTAAACGATTCTAGTGTTTCTCCCTTTAATGTTTTAGATTCAAGGTTAAATCTTTTTGAATAAAGTGAGAATGATACATGCATCACAAGGCTCATATCAATGGAAGAAGTAATAACTCTTCCAAATGATCCACTCGTCCAAGCCTTGGGAAAAAAGACCAGAACAATACAGACTTGCAATGACTTATTAATGAGATCTCGATATTATTTGGCCAACATGTCTTCTAGAGATACAACCATATATCTCTTATCTTCCTAACTGTTCTTGAATCGCATCAATCCGATATCGGGAACTCAATATACATTCATTTTAGTGAAGATATCGCATCCAGAAATTCCTATACGATATTAATACGTGATTTTGTAAATATTACGAATTTTCGATATTTATATTGATTATTTGTAATATGATTTAATATAGGATGATACATTATCTTTTAAGATTAGAATTATTATTTTATTAGGAATTAAGGTTGAGTTAAAACATTATTTTTTGAGTTATTATTATTTTATTAGGAGTTAGAGTTAATACATGTTTAGTTTGTTATTATTTTATTCATTAGTTATTTAGGACCTTTAGAACTCAGTCCCTATATAAAGGAGGCTTCATTCAACTTTGTAAAACAGATTTCTTTGATTAATAATACAATGAGAGTTCAATTTTGCAAATGTTGATTGTCTTATGCCTTCGAAGCTTCTTTTCCTGGAGCTCTTTCAAGTTCTTGTGAGGGAGATTAATCTTCACACTCCAATTTGACTTTTCATCATGACTAGAAGGGTTGGTTAGAGTCATATTATCAAGTTTGCCTTTTCATTGCGACTAGGAGGGTTTGATAGGACACTTATCTGTCTATTTTCCACAAATTCATCCACACGATCATCATCTTTACCGTTCACCTTCATAAGGGAGATCTTTTGATTTCTTGGTTATTGTTGGAACGATACTTAAGCTTTTTAGGGCTATGGCGGGAAACAATCCAACTTAATCTTGGAAAAGGTTAGGTTTTAAAATAAAGAAAAAATAAATAGTTTTGGAGTCGACACCACACTCATCATCTTTACCGTCACCTTCATAAGGGAGATCTTTTTGATTTCTTGGTTATTGTTGGAACGATACTTAAGCTTTTTAGGGCTATGGCGGGAAACAATCCAACTTAATCTTGGAAAAGGTTAGGTTTTAAAATAAAGAAAAAATAAATAGTTTTGGAGTCGACATCGACATTTGGATTAGATAGCTTGAATAACTAAAAATACCTTTTAAAATAATTTTAAGAAAAATAATTTTAAAAGATAAAAAATGATCTCCGTTTAACCAGAAATTCGTTTTGAAAAAGAGTTCGGGAGTCGATTATGTGTGGGGAAGGATTAACACCCCCACAACGCCCAAAATCGGTACCTAAGCGATTATACGTTATCTAAATATTGAAATTGGCAAATTTGAATATACATTTAAATTATGATCCTTTTAGAAAAAAAAATATAAGGGATATCATTTTAGTACGAACAATCCTCGAAAATACCTTCCTAGTCAGTTAAGGGGCATTTACATGGATTCCTCGTACAAAATAATATTACCCTAATTTTAAGATAAAATGCATATATTAATTACATTTAAAAAACAAATTCATTCGAGTATATAAAAGGTAGTATTTTGTTCGAACGATTCTTGGAAACACACTCCTTGTCAGTTAAGGTGCGTTTCTATAAATTATTAGCGCAAAATAATATTTAACATATATATATATATATTAAAAATAAAAATGTACATATATTGATCGAACCCATGCACCTTTAATAGCTATCTAATAACATGAAAAAAACAAGAAAATATTAAAACACAACGCAAGTCGAATAAACCACACTAAAACATGACAAAAAGATAGAAACTTTAAAGACCAAACTACAAAACCAACAAAGCCTATGGTAACCATTGCGAATATTATACAAATTAGGCACCAGAATCGTAGATAAGCCAATAACCATTCAAAATTAAATATAGGGTAAAGTATAGTAATGGTCATCGAACGTTTCTAAAGCTTGCATTTAGGTCCCCCAACTTTTAAAACTCTTAATACAGTCCTCCAATATTTAGTTCGTTTACAATATGGTCCCCGACGTAACCGACTGTTTGACACCATTAGTCTATTTGCAATATGGTCACTAAACTTTTTAGGCACTTTCATTTTGGTCCCCCAAGTTTTAAAACTTACAAAAAAGTCCTCAATTTTATTCTAAACCCTAAATTTCAAAATAATTCAATTACATTTTAAACCCCAAATTCTAAAAGTTTTAATTAAGAAGAAAGAAATAAAATTAGATGGTTTTTGTTCAAAACTAACACTGAATATTCAGATCCTTGATATGCAGTTCCAAAAACATAAAAATTACTATATTTTACCCTTATTTTAATTAGTAATTAATATACTTAATAATATATTATTCTGGTTTTAATAAATAATTAATATAATAATAATTTTATTTTAATAAAATCAGTGATATGGATATTTAGTGTTAGTTTTGAACCAAAACAGTCTAATTTTATTTATTTCTTCTTAATCAAAACTTTTAGTACTCCTTATAAAAGATATTTAGTCCATCGGAATAGAAGTGAAAGAGGGTCCTTTACTAAAAAAGTTATCTTCTTGTTTGGTTTTTCTTTAAATTAGAGAATTGGTTGTGAGTATCGACATAGTGAAATCGTCAGGCTCAATCCGAGAGACTGTTGGTACTAGTTTACTGGGAATTGTATTGATTCGACATGTGGTTTTCGGTTTCCTGTGAGCTCGTATTCTTTTTAGTAGGTTCATGTTGATAATGGGATTGATATATCGTGAACGAATTGCATTTTTTTTTACACGTTTTGGAAATTTTACAATTGAATCTGTATTGAATTATAACTTTATAAGACAATTCTGCGATAGGGTAGTATATTTGGAGCAGCTACTTGATATGTTGCCCGGTCATTGCACATTTGCACCTTTATTTATGGTATATATATATGTTTGTTGCAGAGTCCTCTATGTTTTACAATGTCTTTTATTGCTGACATGCCATGAATTTACAAGAATTATGGGGTCTTATGATTTTAATTCTGTTATCTGCTTTATATTCTCATCATGTTTGGCTATTGACGAACATTAAACATGGAGCATTAGGAGTAATTATATGTTAAAAGGGTAGGTCATTCATGCATTTGCAACTGATAATGTTGTATGTGGTATCTAATGTCTATCTTAAACAACCCATTTGACGCCATAGCTTTTGGAGTGATTATGACAGAACCTCTTTCCCTTTATTTATTAAGTCTTCCTTTTGAACGATTTATTAATTGATATTCTTGGTTTATTTTAGTTATTGCTTGGTTGTATGTTGTAGTCCTATGAACTAAAATTCTTTACTATTTTCGCAGTTGTTGGATGTGCATGCTCAAGTTCCAACCAAACCTATTGGATTGTCATAGCAAAATTGTGGCAACTACGAACAAGAAAAATTGGCCTTGTTACTTCTACTTCAATGGTTTATCAATAACCGTGATAGGTGCACTTTTCATGTTCAAAGTGTTGAAGTCGTTGGATGTGTATGCAATAAACCTCAAATTTATATTGAAGTAAACACTGTCAAATAGAAAATTCATGTTCAAAATTCCAAAACACTTTAATTACATTCTAAACCCTAAATTCCAAAATACTTTAATTGTATTATAAACCCTAAATTAAAGTATTTTAGAATTTAAGGTTTAAAATGTAATTTAATTATTTTAGAATTTTGGGTTTAGAATGAAATTAAGGACTATGTTGTAAGTTTTAAAAGTTGGGGACCTAAATACAAGCGCCTGAAAAGTTTAGTGACCATATTGAAAACGGAAAAATGGTACTGTAACGGCGTCAAACGGCCGGTTATGTCGGGGACCATATTGCAAACGGAGTAAATGTTGGAGGACTGTTTGCAAGTTTTAAAAGTTAGGGGACCTAAATGCAAGCTTTAGAAAAGTTCAATGACCATTATTGTACTTTACCCTTAAAAAATATTAAACTTAAGGATTAAATTGTAAAATAAACAAAAGTAATAGCCATAAACAAAAACAACGTGCAACATAGGTACTGGAAATATAATTTAACCATCATCATAGTTCGGGGTTAAAATAGAAAACATTAAAATCTAGGGACTAAATCAAATATTTACCCAAAACATGTGTAAATAAGGTCAATGACTAGAATATAAACAAAGTAAAATTTGAAATCTAAATTAAAATAAACGAAAATTCATTGCAGTGACCACATTGCAAATTTATAATATACAAGGGCTGCGAGAATGATTTTCCCATACGCCCAAAACGAAAAAACCCTCCCGCAAAATGGCGTCGTCCTAGGGAGGGTATAAATACCTAAAAGAGAGAGAAAATTTCTCTTGCTTCTCTCTTCTTTTCTCACCGGGTTGAAATCCAATGGTATCCGACCACCGCTCGTAGGAGTGCTCTGTCGCCGCCCACGGCGATCAAAATTCGAGAAATACCCCAAAATGCTTCTTTTTATACTCTAAAGCCAAACCCGAACCCCTTAAACCTAAAGGCATCCTTATCATCCTAGATTTACGTGAGACCGAAGGAATGCCTTCGATAAAGACGGCAGTCTCCGGTGACGTTTCGGCTTGAATAGTGTGGTAAGTTTCCCCCTTCTTCTTTCTTTCTTTTCTTTTTATATTTAAAAGGGGCTCTCCGATTTTTTTGTTGTATTTGTTTTCTTCTCTCTTGATTTTGTGGTTGTGTTTTTCCGATTTTTCTTTTTGTTTTTCTCCTTTGTCCCCCTCTTCTTTTATCGTTGATATGTTGATATAGGGGGTCTCCCCATCTGACTTTATTTTCGTTGCATACAAATAAAAATATCTTCTAATTCTTTTTTTTTTGTAATGTTTACTTCTTTCAACTTCAGGAGATCTGACCGAGGAGTGAGATATGGTAGGGACAAAACCCTGAAACGGGTAGCCATGACGCATACAAAGGATGGGTTAATTTTTTTCCCAGAGGCTTTTTTGTCTGCCTCGAGGCAACTAGCGATGAATCTGGTGGTAGTGACGATAGAAAAAATGTTTGGGGAATCAAGAGTGTGTTTACCGAGCCGAGCATGCATCTAAACGCGGGGCAGATCAACGGTCGGGCTTTGACGACGGTGACAGCTGTTGGGTGTATTAGGGGAAAACCCTAATATACTTTTGATATGGCCCTTCAGATCTGGTACGATCTGACGGTCGTGATTTGGACAGCACTGGAGGATTGGTGTAACTAGGGTTTCCCAAACCCTAAACTCTTGGGCAACTATTAGTTCAAGTCAACTTAAACTGTTTGGGTCTGTAAAATATAAAATGTTAAATTTTATTTTTTATTTTTTTTATTTTAGCTTATATATGTGTGTGTATATTCTTATAATAACAATAATAATAATAATAATAATATATTACTATTTAACCTAATAATCAAACTAATTAATAATATATATAAACACTAGCGAGAACCGAATGCAATCCCCGGATAAATCGAGCATCTACATCTACCCATCTTTGATCATTATCTTGCAACAAGAATAGAGCAAGGATTAAAGGATGGTCATATTTGTCCAGATATGAGAAATTCAAAAGGTTAGTTTGCTCCACTGCAACTTCGAAGTAAGTCAAATGTGATCTGCTCCACTTTTCGGGTAATCAAATATTGAAAAAAAATTGATTCACTTCGTTGCTCTTTAGGGAAGATTGAATCGAACTTGATTTGCTTCACTGCTCTTCAGGAATACCAAATCTAAAAGAAAAGGGACCTACTCCACTACTCTTTAGGGGAGATTAGACTTGAAAACTTTGACCCTCTTCACTACTCTTCTTGGAAGATTGAATCAAGCTTGATTTGCTTCGCTTCTTTTCAGGAATATCAAATCTGAAAGAAGAAGAATCTTCCCCACTACTCTTTAGGGGAGATCGGACTCGAGGAAATTTTGATCCACTTCACTGCTCTTCAGAGAAGATTGAATCGAACGTGAATTGCTTTGTTTCTCTTCAGTAAGACCAAAACTGAAAGAGGAGAAATTTGTTCCATTTTTTCGGGTAACCAGATCTCAAAATTTTGATTCACTTCACTTCTCTTCCGGGAGGGTTCAATCAAAGTCGATTTGATTCACTACTCTTTAGGAAGACCAAATATGAAAGACGAAGAATATGCTCTCATATTCCTTATGGAGAACCAGATCTTTTCAAGAATTCGATTCACTCCACCACTTTTTGGTAGGAACTGAACCATGATCTTATCTTTATGAAGATCGAACCTGAAAATCAAACATTACTAATCGTTAGTATATGTTTGAGAATTTTTAAACATCATACTCGAAGGTTTAAAATCTAGGTGAATTAATTTCTCCAGTGGAAATTTGTCTCGCAACAACCAGATATCTGAATCTGCCTTGACTCAAATGCCATTTGAACCTCTCCCTTCTTGGGATTTTGAATTTGTTGATGACTTCTGCTTGCCATAAATCTTTAGTTTTCTTGAAACTCCTATAGAATACTCATCTTGAAAATGCAACGTGTCTGAATAATGGATACAGTTATGCAATTCATTTATCATTAATCTTTTTAGAAAGTGAAAAGGTCTTTGAGAAAGACAAAATTAGCACTTTCACCGAAATGACCCGAAATAGATAAGGTTAATTTCTAGAGACTTATAGAAGACAAGGTTCAGGTTTCTAAGAAAACAATCTTTAGGAAGACTAAACTAAACTTTCTAGGACACAAGTCCTAAGAGAATTAAGATTGAAGACAACATTACAGAAATATTGACTTCTCTATATGAGAAAGTCACGTTGATGAATAATACTACTGAAAAATTGACTCCTCTCCGCGAGAAAGTCAAGAAGGACAACACTAAAATATTGACTCCTCTTCACGAGAAATTCAATAATGACAATACTGAGGGATTGACTTCTCTTCACGAGAAAGTCAAGAATAACACTGAAATATTAACTCTTCCTCACGAGAAAGTTAATAATGAAGACACTAAAAGATTGACTCCTCTTCGCGATAAAGTCAAGAAGGACAACACTAAAATATTGACTCCTCTTTACGAGAAAGTCAAGGAAGACAACACTGAAATATTGACTCCTCTTCACGAGAAAGTCAAGAATGACAATACTGACAGATTGACTTCTTTTCACGTGAAAGTCAAGAATAACATTGAAAGATTGAGTCATCTTCACGAGAAAGTCAATAATGACAATACTGAGAGATTGAATTCTATTCACGAGAAAGTCAAGAATGACAATGCTGAAAGATTGACTTCTCTTCACGAGAAAGTCAAGAATAACACTGAAAGATTGACTCATCTTTATGAGGGAGTCAAGAATAACTAAGATTGACTTCTCTTCATGAGGAAGTCAAGAATAACAAACATTGACTTCTCTTCACGAGGAAGTCAAGAATAACAAAGATCGACTTCTTTTCACAAGGAAGTCAAGAATAACAAAGAGTGATTTCTCTTCACAAGGTAGTCAAGGAAGACAAAGATTGGCTTCTCTTCAAGAGAAAGTCAAGAATAAAAAAGATCGACTTCTCTTCACGAGGAAGTCCAGAATAACAAAGATTGACTTCTCTTCACGAGGAAGTCAAGAATAACAAAGATGAACTTCTCTTCATGAGGAAGTTAAGGAAAACAAATATTGAATTCTCTTCAAGAGGAAGTCAAGAATAACAAAGATCGACTTCTCTTAATGAAGAAGTCAAGAATAACAAAGATTGATTTCTCTTCATAAGGAAGTCAAGAATAAAAAAGATCGACTTCTCTTCATGAGGAAGTCAAGAATAACAAAGATTGACTTCTCTCACGAGGAAGTCAATAAAGACAAATATTGACTTCTCTTCACGAGGAAGTCAAGAATAACAAAGATCGAATACTCTTCATGAGGGAGATCAAAATTTACCATGCATGTATGAAATGATGTATAGTGCAATGACACAAATTCATGTATCATGTATAAATGCATGTTTTCTTGATTCATGGTAGGGACGGCTACAAGAGCGATCTTCATTCTCTTACTGATTGTTATCTTCACTTTTTGTTTGCACCAGCGTGCACTCTTGCAATTCTTGAGTTGTATCAATTTCTTCTTACCCTCAGAAAATTCTTGCCCCTTATAAGATTGGCTTTCTTCGACTGAACTTGTGTAGAAATCCAATAGATCTTTCATATTTGAAAAGATGATCCATAATTTCAAGCTTTGGAGATTGTGTATGTGTTGTTTCCCTATAGTGGGAAATCAAGGGTCATTGTCTAGAGCTGACCATCGCAGCAATTGATGTAATATTTATCTGCCTAGAAGAGCCATGGGATACATCCCTACTGAGGATGATGGCTGGAACCTTAGAAACAACTGGAATTGAAGGCGTTTGCTCAATTACTAACCTCGAACTTAGCCCTCTAAGTTTTTGCATTGATATTTAAAAGCAAATTCATTGTTTCAAATTCATTGTGTCACCATTTTCATTCTTCACATCTTTATGTTTCGTTGAAAATAAATGTTTGTTCAATTCAATGATCTTGTATTCCTGGATGATATGGGCCTTCAAAAATGTCCCAACATTTATCATTTCCTTACTCCAGCACTGGTTCTAAGCATGAACTATGTGCCTGAGAAACATGTGTCAACTACCAAGACCTACTCCAGAGAGATTGCCTTGTTTGAAAATGTTTTTCTTCTTCTTTTTATTTCCAAAAAAATTGAAAAAATATCAATTAAAAGAATTTTGAAAAATGTTTAATCAAAAATTTTGAAAAAATATTACCCCTTTCTAGGTTTCACAATTGAGACAAATCATAAAACAAGAGTTTAATGAATATCAAACAAGTCAACTACTCTTTTAATCTTTCAAAAAATCATAGCCCATTGGCAAGTGTCAAAAATTACTGACAAATTTTAGGTGCAGGTTGATTCTAAAAAGGAAATGTCTCTCAGGTTGGCCTTTTTATTACAGCATATATGTCTCTTTGGGCGTCCACTGACTTGAAGTAGTTGTTATGCTCATACTTTAGGGATACTTATTGATTCCAAACTCTCAGGAACACCCTTGGGTCGTGTGGTACTTAATCAAGAGCTTTGTAAGACCGTCTCTTATGTCGTCATTATATAATTTAATATTCGAGCCGCCCTTTCAGGTTTTCAACTCGAATCCTCATTTTCCTTCAAGACGTTATTCAAAATTTTACGTCTTGAACCCCCTTTATTATTTTTCGTATCATGCATTAAAGATTTTAGAAAACTAGTTTTTGCAAATAAAAATTAATCCTGGGAAGCATAATGAAATCTGAAGATAGTCTATTTCACTTATAAATCCTTGTACGATTAGAATTGACTTTTCAGGCATGTAACATAGGCCAGGGTTCACGGTTATGAAATAAAGGGATAAATAGGCCCAAACAAGTGTTTAAGGGTAATTGAACCAAGGATCAATTTATTCTGATGCATTTCTTGCCTTTCTTGGCTTGGATCTGTTTGCTACCTATTTTTTTCTTCTTTTTCTTTTTCGTTATCCCTCTAGACTGCCCAATTTTGGGTCTTCACCCTAGAGTTCACCATTTCTCGCTCTTCTTGTTAAATCTGAATCTTTGAAATGATTGTACTTGATCAACCTTGTGGCTTGAGGCTCAATGAGCCACTCATCTTGAAATATTTGATTTATTTTCTCTCTCTTTTTTCTTTTTCTTTTTCTCTTGTTTCTTCTTTCTTTTCTCTTTTTTCCTTCTTCTTTTTCTATATTTTCTCTTTTCTTTTTCTTTTTTTCTTTTTTTCTTTTCTTTCTCTTTTTTTCTCTTTTTTTCTCTTTTTTTTATCTTCTTCTCTCTCATTTTTATCTCTATATTTGTTATGAATTTATTAGATGAGTATAGGACTCCAATCTTTTTGAGCAACTTTTTTTCCTCTTTGTTTCTTGTATTTGGAACTTCTTTCATTGTTCTTGACTGATTTGATCTCTGAGCACTTTGTATTTGATCTACCTTGTGGTTCCTTCTTGTTCCTCTTTATTTCATGGAGACTTGCCCCTATAATAAAATTGGATTGACGATCTCTACTCCTACGAGCAGATATCCTTCACCTTGCCCCCCAATGTGGAGGGTGATCCTTAATTAGGGTTGAATTCGAAGAAAAAATAATTCAAGCTCAACAAGGGATATATTTTTTTCATTTTGTGAAGGGATAAATAAAATAATGACATTCATCATTTCATACACAGAAGTCCTTCTAAAAAGAGGTATCCCTAGGGGGATGAATATTTAGAATTAACTTTTATTTACATGAAAACATTGTAATTAATACATGATATAATTATTTAAATCATTCCCTTTATTTTTCCTCTTCTTGCTTTGAGTATACCCCAATTACTGGAGTTACTCTTCAATAAGTTGATCCATGATGCCCCATCTTATCTCTTCTTGCAAGAAGATTCACAAAAAAATGAAAGTTTTGCACTTTGAGGCCTTTCAGTTTCACTGGTATAAAGAAAAATGATGGTTTTGTATCTGAAAAGACAAATGTGTGACTTTGAAGTTGTGTATATGGGGGAAGGTAGTGTTATAAAAATATCAGCTCTTCTCAGGAAGGTAAAAGTATGGGTTTTGTGTCTTGAAAAAGGTAAAGGTATGATTTTGGAGTCTCAAATAGATGTAGTGTCACAATTTGGTTTTGGTAATGACCATTGTGTTTTTGGCTTTGGAAGAGAAATGAATGGTCTAATTTTGCCACTTACCGAAGATCTATAATTATTGAAAAATTAAAAGAAACTTTAATTAATTGGATACTCAAAGAACTAACAGATTAAAATTTTGATTCATTGCTCATAGCCTTAAAAATAGCATAAGTTCAATCACCAAACATTTTTGATAAAATATTTAGTAGGTAAATAAAGTAAGAAATAAATAGCAAAAACAAACTCAAACAAGACAATGCAAGCAAAATATAGCTTCGTGACGGATGAAACGGTATCTTCCTAATTAAAAGACCCATTACTCATCCGACATGTGGGTGCTCAACTGGATCTTCAGGCTTGTTACAATCTGATGCCCCTCTTGCACATTAAAACCATGTCTCCGAATCGATCAGATCCTGTAACTTTCTCTTTAGTATCCCGCATAATGGCATGCCCCAAGCTTCATATCCGTCACTTTCAAACCTTCTTTAGGTAAAAACGGGGTGGCTTCAATTTACCTTCAAAATTTTTATCACAAGATTCTCTGTGAGTTACCCAAATCTGTGATTAATGTATGTTTAGATGCAATATATTATGCAATGTATAATGTATAGATATGAATGTAAAGATGCAAAAATGCACATACAAAAATACAGAAGTGGGAATGTAAAATGTGCAATGAAAATGCATGAATGCAAGAGGTGTCATTCCAGAGTTACCATCTTAAAACAACTTTCATTGAACACAACGATTTCGGTACATTAAATAAACTTTACATATAAGGGATAGCTTTAACTCCTAATTTCTCTATCTCTCTCAAAAGCCAAATTAACTTCCACTCATGCTCAGGTGTTGAGTTATCCATCTGCTTCAATTCTCTTGCAAAGTCAGCTAAATCAACTAATTTGTGAGCCACATTGCTTGCTTGGGTGACAGTTTCTTTTATGACATCTTCTTTTTCCTTCATCTTACGTGTCAGTTCTTGGAGTTGTTCTCAATATTGTTAATTATCCATTGTAAAAAAGCCTTTGTGGTCAAGAAGTCCTCGTACAAGATCTTCATAATCATCTGCAATCTTCATCAATGTCTTATTCTTGGCTCTAGTGACTTTTAGCTCAACATCGTTATCACACTTGTGGCGCTGATATAAGGCCTCCACATTGGCTATGGACATATTTAACATCTGATTTTCGGCTTGACATCTTCTCAAATCATTAACGGTTTTACTATGCCTTTTTTTGCCATCTGTAAATCATAAGATAATTTCTTGGCTCAACCTTCATGCGCCTTGCAATTATTTCTCCATTGGTCAACATTTTTTTTCAATTTAATGACCCATTTTGCCCACTCCTCCAGGGCATTTCCTATACCATCATTTTTAAAGGCTTGACTATTCCGATAAAAACCATCATGGATGGCCTCCATCATTTTCACTGATACCCTTACCTTTGAACACTTTTGGCTCCATCTCAACAGGAGTTACCAAACTAGGTTGACCATTCATCTAGAACTGCAATACTCTATGATCCAAAAGATGATGGATTCGATGCTTGAAGGCAGTGCAATTCTCAATGGAATATCCTTGGGTTCCGACATGATATTCACAACGAGCATTGACGTCATACCAACTTGGATATGGAGGTTGCCAAGGTTTCACATAATCCACCTCTCGAGCTTCCAAAATCTTATCATACAAGTCCTTATATGGTATAGGAATAGAATAAAAATGAAAGTCACCTCTCAGCTTGGATTGAACTGGAGTCTTCAGGTTTATTCCCTCTGACTTTGGAAGTAGAATCTTAGGCACCAACGAGTTCTGATTACATGGCTTATTCTCATTTTTCTGAACTTTTACTGTTGTCACCATTTCTTTGGTGTCTCCAGACAACTTGTTGATACAAATGATGATTGGACGTGATTTTTCAAATCGACTAGAATCTGCTTGTTCTAAATTAATCCTTTGTGTATTTGATATCACGGGATTATTTTCGTCGAGTTCTTTCTTTTCTTTTGCAAAAGTCTCTTTTCCTTTGGCCAAAGTCATTATTCTATCCATCATCTGGGACATTTGTTATCTCATCTCTCTTATCTCTTCTTGCTCTTCGTTAGACGTGCAATATTTGGGTGTATAGCTCTCCACTATCCTCGGAGTTTCCTCAAGATGCCATTTCCCAGCTGTGTTATAGTCTACTTGATTGTGAAATCATTTGTCCATCATAAAAACCTTTTACTCTGATGACCACTAACAAATCAACACCTTGATTATGTCATGATCATGCGATGCAAGCAGAAAGAAAAGCAACATAAAAACAAGTTAGTACAAACAAGATAACAAAATGACAAGAATTATTAGAAAAACAATAATAACAAAATAAATTAATTAATGAGCTAATGTAAAACAATAATGCAAATGCACAAGGTGTTAATTCCAAAAGAGATCACCACAGAACAACATTCATTAGTCCATAAGTGCTCCTTACATTATACAAACAAACTTGATTTTCTTCATTTGCTGGGTCTAGGCCTTTCTCACGATTTGGTTTTTTTGTCTTTATAGTTGTTGGACTTCTGAAAATGTTGATCCGTCTTTCTTCGTTTTACTCCACTTACCGTGATTGTTGGATCTCTAGACTTTCATTTTTGCGGGATTCTCCAAGAGGAAAGTGGCATTGATATTTCGCAAAATATCTCTTGACTCAACTATAATTGGGCTATTTGATACCATCTTGATCTTTGTTCATTTAACAGGAGTCTTCGATCGAATTTGAGCTCTTCTCTCGTCACTTAACTTTGTTTGTGAGTCATCGCCCTTCCAGATATGACTATATATCTATGGAACTCTTATGCCGATACGGAAGCCTTCTGATTTGATCAATCACTTGTGAATTAACACCTTGTTTGGTTATGATGTGAAAATGCAAATGCAAACATAAGGAATATAACAATAAGATAAAACAAAAGAAATTGTCAGTACCACTTTACCAAAAGGCATAAAAAATATTTACGAAAGAAAAATATCATACCCAACATGGTACCTACCCTGACATGTTTTTATAACAGTTCCACCCAAACATGTTTTCTACCCCCATAAATCCTAACCTCATGCCATCTAGTTCGCATGCTTGTTTGGGGGAAAAAGAACCTAACCGCATAATCTTCTAATTCTCATGATTTTGTAAAATAAATAAATAAATTCGAAGAGAATGTTAGAGTGAGTTTCCCTTCTTGTGACTTTTGAAGAACAAGAGACAAAAATTCAGTATGAAATAGGCAGAGTTTCAGTATTACTAACAGGGTCCTCGAATTATCCTTTGTTGATGCCCTCTTGGGCTTGCCAGACCCTCGATCCTCACCCATTATAGGATTAAATGGGTCGAGTTCAATTCGAGAGGATGCATTTCCCCATGCCCATGCGAGGAAAATCAATGTTTTGCTCGTAAACATGAGGCATATGTACCTTAGAGGTTACTTGCTAAACCTTATGCGAAGAAAAATAATTTTCTCACATAAGCGTAGCGTTCATCCCTACCTAACTAGATATGGCACAGTTAGAAGGCTCTAAATAAGTATGGTTTTAGCATATGTAAGGGGAAACTCACAATCCTTTGCATTGATCCAAAAACAAACAAACTTAAAAAATGTCAGAAATCTTAAACATGCAAATCACACGTTAGTACAACTAATATATAAAAGATGTACAATGTGATGCAACCAAAACATGAGGATCAAAATTTAAATATCATGAGAATTTACCATTTTCGACTAAAAAGATGACGTATAATCGATTATGACCTCACTCTCTAATGTCCCCAGCGGAGTCGTCAAGTTGTCGAAATGGTCCTTAAGCTTTTTAGGGGTATGGAGGGAAGCGATCCAACTTAATCTCGAAAAAGGTTGGGTTTTAAAATAAAGAACAAATAAATAATTTTGGAGTCGCCATCAACCTTTGGAATATGTAGGTCGTATACCTAAAAATACATTTTAAAATAATTTTAAGAAAAATAATTTTAAAAGATAAAAAAATGATGTGTTTAACCAGAAATTTGTTTTTGAAAAAGAGTTTGGGAGACAATTACATGTGGAGAAGGATTACATAACTCCTGAAATCGGTACCTAAGCAATTATACGTCATCTAAACATTGAAATTGGCAAATTCGAATATATAATTAAGTTATGATCCTTTCAGAAAAAATATAAGGGAATCATTTTAGTTCGAACAATCCTTAAAAATACCTTCCTAGTCAGTTAAGGGGGCATTTCCATGGATTCCTCATACAAAATAATATTACCCTATTTTTTAGATAAAATGCATATATTAATTACATTAAAAAATTCATTCGAATATATAAAAGGTATTATTTTGTTCAAACGATTCTTGGAAACACACTCCTTGTCAGTTAAGGCGTGTTTCTATAAACTACTCGTGCAAAATAATATTTAACACACACACACACATATATATATATATATATTAAAAATACTAATGTACATATATATTGATTGAACCCATGCACCTTTAATAGCTATCTAATAACATGAAACAAACAAGAAAAGATTAAAACACAACACAATGCAAGTCGAATCGACCGCACTAAAACATGACAAAAAGACAGAAACTTTAAATACCAAACTGCAAAACCAGAAAAGGCTAGGTTAAACATTGCGAATATTATACAAATTAGGCACCAGAATCATAGATAAGCCAATAACCATTCAGAATTTAAAATATTAAACTTAAGGATTAAACTGTAAAATAAACAAAAGTAATGGCCATTAACGAAAATAACGCGCAAGATAGGTACTGGAAATGTAATTTAACCATCATCATAATTCGAGATTAAAATGGAAAACATTAAAATCTAGGGACTAAATAAAACATTTACCCAAAACACGTGTAAATAAGGTCAGTGACTAAAATAGAAATAAAGTAAAACTTGAAATCCAAATTAAAATAAGCAAAAATTCATTGCAGTGACCACATTCAAATTTACAATACACAAGGGCTGCAGAAATGATTTTCCCATGCGTCCAAAACGCATAAACCCTCCCCCAAAACGGCATTGTTTGGGGTGGGTATAAATACCCAAAATTTGGCTAAAATCAACCCAACTCCCTCATTTTCTCATTTTCACTCTCTCTAAAAGAGAAAAAAAAAATTCTCTCGTTTCTCTCTTTTTTTATCATCGAGGAAAGTTGGTGGTCTCCGATCACCACTCGCCGGAGCGCTCTGCCGCCGCCCATGACAGCCAGAATTCAGGAAATATCCTAAAATGCTCATTTTTCTACTATAAAGCCAAACTCGAACCCCCTAAACCTAAAGGCACTCCTACCGTCCTAGAACTACGTGAGACAGAAGGGATACTTTTGAAAAAGACGGCAGTCTCCAGCAACGTTTCGGCTTCGATGGTGTGGTAAGTTTTCCCCTTCCTCTTTATTTCTTTCCTTTTTATATTCGAAAGGGGCTCTCTGGTTTTTTTGTTATTGTTGTATTTGTTTTCTTCTCTCTTGATTTTGTGGTTGTGTTTTTCTGATTTTTCTTTTTTGTTTTTCTCCTTGGTCCCCCTCTTCTCTCTTCGTTGATCTATTGATATGGGGGTCTCCCCATTTGACTTTTTTTTCGTTGCATGAAAATGGAAATATCTTCTGATTCTTATTTCTTTTTTTTTTGTTGTCTTTGCTTCTTTCGACTTAGGGTGATCTGACCGAGGAGAAAAACGCGGCAGAGACAAAGCCTTGTATCAGACATCCATGATGCATGCATATGATGGGGTACTTTTTTTTACCCAGAGGATTTTTCGTCAGCCTCGAGGCAACCAGGGATGAATCCGGTGGTGGTGATGACAACATATACGTTTGGGGAATCGAGGACGCGTGTACTGAGCTGAGCATGCATCTCAGACGCGGGGCAGATCAAAAATCGGGCTTCGACGGCGGCAGTAGCTGTTGGTGCATTAGGGGAAAACCCTAATTTGCTTTCGATCTGGTCCATCATATCTTGTTCGATATGATGGTCGCGATTTGGGCAGCACTAGAGGCATGGTGTAACTAGGGTTCTTCAAACCCTAAACTCTTGGGCCATTATTGGTTCGGGCCTACTTCAACTGTTTGGGCCTGTAAAATATAAAATGTTAAATTTTGTTTTTTAATTTTAGCTTATATATGTGTGCATATTCTTATAATAATAATAATAATAATAATAATAATAATAATAATATATTACTATTTTACCTAATAATCAAACTAATTAATAATATATATAAACACTAGCGACATCCGTATGCAATCTCCGGACAAATCGAGCATCTATAGTTATCTTACTTTATTTTCAATTTTTTTATCTTTCGTTTATCTTGTTATAATCTTGTTTCTTACCTTGTTTCTTACCTTGTTTCGAACACTTAAAAAAAACTCTAAAAGACCCTAGCTGATGCCGCCACCTTCCCCTATTCATCCCCTTTTGTTATTCATCGAGTCTAGAGTTTTCTAGCTTTGATTATTCAACAAGAGCAACGTTCATTAACTTGCCACCGCTTCCCTATCACTTTAGCTATAACTGAGAAGGAAAATAATATATTTTTTATTAATTTAGTATGCCACGCCATCCCTTAACAATATTTCACGATTGTTACATATATTTTAATAAAAACCTAAAGTTTAATGTTTATTTTATAACTTTTAAAAATTCAAGGATAAATAAAATTATTCTAATAAATATAATTACTATTTATGAATTTTACTATATTTTTATATTAGTAGACTAGTGGTGCCCGCGTGTAGTCACTCTAGACTTATCTTTTTTTTAAATAACATCTCTAATTTTAATCTTAATATTATAAATAAAAATATTAACTTAAAAAAGTATTTTTATAATAAATAATCGATTTACACAGACAAAACTGAAATCTTAACCTGTACAGACAAAAGCAAATTAAAGTGTGAGAGTGGACGTTCAGTCTCACTGGGTGGTCTAATGTAATGCTTCGTTGCAAATCCTAGTCAAAGCACCAATGGGATTAGCACTAAACAAATCATTCAAGTGTGAATCGTGGGATTTGCAATGCATTAGTCATTTATTTATGTAATTTATCTATTGACCAGGTGATGGCTGAAAAAGAAAATATTTTGTGAAAGTAAAAAAAAATGCTTTTGAATAATAATGAATGAATAAATAAATGTTCAACCGGTGTCTATGAACACAGATTAAGTGGATTCTTCACACACCCATTGTATCAGCTAAATAATTACTTTCTCCAAACAAAAGAGCACCATCTATTTATTTATTTGCGTTTAATGTTTAGTTGATCTTATCTTAAAGCTCTGAGCAAAGGGTGTCCCCACTGTGTAAATGATTATACTTGAGGAAATTTTGAGAAAGAGATTAACACCGTGACCTTATTAACCAAAAAGAATTATATAAATTATAATATTTTCAATGTAATCACATATGAAAGTATATATTTTTAAAACTAAATTATTATAAAAAATATATAAAATGAATTAAAATCGGAAATAAACATATAACAGATATGTAATTTCTTTTCTAAATTTTTCTATGATAAATTAAATAAAATTGAACATGTGATAAAAATAAAATGTGCAAATATATGGATATGTACTTAAAATGAAATTCGGCCAAATCATATACTTTAATACCCAAACTGACCCTCAAAATCTTACTGCCTCTGGTCTCATTCATTGGTCTTTTGCGTTTTCCAGTCAAATCAATCTAAAAAAAGTTCAAATCATTAATAGGTTGTCGGTCAAACATGCAAGTGTGAATAATTGGTGTTTTTTTTTGAAAAATTATCGGTGATTGGTATATTTATCGATCTAACACTGGTCATATTATATTTTTTGATCTAACACCTTTAGCAGTAAAGTGCACCTCCTGAACCGTGTTATATGTTGATTTGGCGTCACGTGGGGTAAGACGCACCCCCTACACCGCGCTATATGCTGACATGGGATACACGTTGGTATAGAGCGGATTAGAGGTCACGCCTTACCTGTATATCTGCCACACGTCAGAAAGGTGCGCCCCTTGCCCCGCGCTATATGTTTAATTACTCTTATACCTCGACGCTTCACACCCTATTCCTCCCTATAAATACTTTCATCCTCAATCACTTTTATCACACCAAATTCTCTCAATTTCTCTCAACTTCTCTCAAATATTCTTATATTCTCTGTTTAAGGTATATTTTATTATATTTTTAATATTTTGTATTTAATTTATTTAAGTATTTTAATTTATTTAATATTTTACTTATATAATTTTTTTTGTAGATATATAATAGAAGACGGTCTACTTCGCTTGGATGGAAATCATATATCTCGACACTTTACTAATACGGTAACATTTTAACGTTTTAATTTAGTTTAAATTATTCGTAATAATTTGTTGATTTATTTAATGCATGATTATTAGATTAAGAATTAATTTCTGTAATTATTTATTTTTAGGAGAATAACTGTGTATTAGATCTTTTTATTATGAACCTTAAGTTAGTGATACCTAGTTGTGTCTTGCCGTATTTAGTAGAGGTTGGATTTGGTTACATAGGTAGATATCAGGGTCACTGTAAGATAGAACCAGACCTTATATCTGTCTTAGTAGAGCGGTGGAGGCCGGAGACCCACACATTCCATCTTCCGTGCGGAGAGTGCATGATTACACTTGAGGATGTTGCTATGCACCTGGGTCTTCCGGTGGATGGGGATGTTATATCAGGGATCGCACAGGGTTCCTGGACTACTTTATACAGGGAAAATCTAGGACGTGTCCCGGAAAGTTTTAACGGTGGTCGGATACCGTTAAATTGGTTAAATGTCAATTTTCGAGAGTTGAGCGATGACGCGTCTGATGATGAAGTTAAAATGTATGCACGGGCATGCATACTGCAGCTGATAGGAGGGTTACTGATGCCGGACAAATCGCACAACCAAGTTCACTGCATGTGGTTGCGACATCTGAGCGACTTTCATCTGGTCGGATCATTCAATTGGGGCTCGGCAGTTTTGGCTTTGCTGTACAGGGAGATGTGTCGAGCCATTGACTACAGGAGTAATGCTATCGGCGGATGTCTCCTGCTGTTGCAGTCTTGGGCATGGTATTGATTGCCCTTTTTATGTCCCGTTGTGAAGAACACATTCGTATTTTCACTACTCCTGATGTAATTATAAAACTGATTTCGTATATTAATAATTTTATAAAGCGTATAATAAATTTTTTTCCTTGAATAGGTGGTCTACTGATAGGAAAAATCATCAAGAGCTATCTGATGATTTAGAAAAAATTAGGGTGCTAATCGATTAGAAGGTTGGCACACAGGTATGAATTTTAATGTTTAAAAATCGATTTTAGATTATAGTTATATAATTAGATTATTCTTTTGATAAAAATTATATATATTTTTTTTTAGTTTGAATGGGTGTCATATTCTACTGATGATGCGAGGGTGGTGATCCCACCTGATTTGAGGGGCCCATCAGATGTTTGGATGACGATGATCCCCTTGATCTGTTATGCGACCATCGAGTGACACTCCACTGATCGCGTGCTCCGAAAATTTGGTTGTTTTCAACCAATTCCGGAAGCACCTCGCAATATGGACGAGCTGCATAGCACAGATAGACGCGATAAGACAGATAAAGATTGGCTGGTGAGGCATCATGAGTGGGTCGTGTTGTGGGAGGATCGACATCGGCGCCTTCCCCGTAGAGAGCCCATTTTTGATGACCTCTTGATGGTTGATGACGGTTATTATGAGTGGTTCAACAGTAACAGAAAATTGTTTCTGCTTCCCGAGGATGCACGAGGGCAGACCTTTCCGCGACGTCGACAGAGACGTTCACCGACACAGCACCATCATCTCCCGACTCGTGGACGGAGAGTAGGTACTTCCGGTTCATCCTCAACTGTAATAGCAGGACCTTCACAGCAGCCACCTTATCCAGCGACTTACATACCGCAGCCATATATGATGCTGCCACGCCTTTCCATTACCAGATATCGTCGCCGTCGCCTTAACCTGGTTTTATGACCCCGCCGTCGCCACCATCATAGATGACCCCTCCTGGAGGCTATTATGGGTCTATGTTTGTAGATCTCACTTGGGGTTCATATACTGGATATTTGGCGGGTTCAGCCTCATCACCCATGGCCGCAGCACATACACCTCCTGTATAGTTTTCACACTCAACGATGTCTAGGTTTTATGAGTTTTCGCAGGTCGGTGGGATAGTCAGTCATACACCTCCAGGGTTCTTATTCTATGGATGTGCTTCATCGTCATCAGCTCCTCATCAACCTAATGTACCTACTCAGGAGGAGGACGACGATGACGATGACGATGGTAATGATGATGACAGCGAGGAGTCACAACCAGTGATACGAAGAAATCCTCCTCGAGACCGACAGCCACCGCCCTGCAGAACACATTCTCGTCGTAAGCATCGATAGATTTTTTTTATTATATTTGTATTTAGTTTATTGGACTTTTTAATTGTAATTTTTTTATTATTTCTCATTTAATACTTACTTTATTTTGTTAAATTTGTTGGACTTTTTTTAATGTATTTCAGTTAATTTTGTTTATTACCATTTAATATCAGTTATTGTAATTTGGTTATCATTTACCATTTAATACTTATTGTAAGTTTGTTGTATTTAAAATTATTTTGAAATACCAAATTGTTATTAGTTTTATAAAATTTAATGATTGTGTTCGATAACTTTCTTAAGTTTGTCACTTATTATCTCTTTTATTATATCACATATAACGCAAACGTCCAATCTCGTATTATTGTAACATTTTTTTAATCTTCATTAGCGATTATCAAATAACATTAACTTGAAGTAAATTCAAATTGAAGTACAAGAATTATTATTTGATAAACAAATACATCATTTCCTCATCAATTGTTACCTGATGGCAACAGAAGTGGACATGTTTTTCTAGTGTGTTTTGGGTTTCTACAATGCCCACATCTTTTCTCTTGTCTAGATCTTTCTCGAATATCTATATCGCAATGAATTCGATTGGATTTTGGACGGTCACGCTACCTCAATAAACTCGGATTTGGTATAATCGGAAGCCAATCTTGAACCTCATCAGGGTCTTTGCCATTACCTATGGGGGAAACTCAAATTCGTATACCTTAAAAATTTCAGATAATAGGTATATGAGATCCACAAAATGGTTATAGTCTTTATGTGTATGCGAGCAAGCTGCTATCACATGAGAGCATGGATACTTCAGAGCTTGAAAAAACCCGCAGTCGCACGTTCTGTCCCTTAGATTTACTCTTAACGGCATAGCTTCAATCCCTTGAAGAGATCGCGGTAACTCTGTGACACGAAACATTTCATGCCTTCTAGAGAAGTTTGTTACAGACATTTCATTTGATGCAAAAATTTTTTTCTGGAGATCTACAACTAATCTAGGGTGATAGACATGACCGCCTTGCATCCAGGTTTGAGCTTGTCCCCCGAGCTTCGCAAAATACGCCCCCAAACAAAAATATATAGTCTTTACCAAAGCCGCTACTGGTAAGTGACGTGCACCCTTTAAGGTTGAATTGATTGCCTCTGCCAAGTTAGTCATCATGTGTCCATATCGATATCCACCATCATATGCATTCGTCCACATTTCTTTATCGATAAGGCTGATGTAATTGTATCATACCTCGTTCTTCGCCCGTAAATCTTGAAGCATTGATTCAAACGTTCGAGGAAGTAGTTCGTAACCTGATCAAAAAATGTATAACTTACTAACTTGCTTTCTTTGCAAAATTAAAACGATCGAAAGAAACAAACTACATCAGTTTCACTTACCCATGCGCACAATTAATTGACGCTCATCATTCTTCTTGTACCTTCCATGGTAGTACGCAGCAATGTGTCAGAGACAATACCTATGTTGGACAAAGGGTGGTTGCCACATTGGACCCAAAGACTTCATTGCTGCTTTGATCCCAGCTCCGCGATCTGAAATGACACAGATGTTTTCCCTCGTGATAACATGTGCACATAAATTTCGAAGGAAAAAAGCCCAAGAATCTGTATCTTCTCCTTCGACAAGAGCAAAAACAACTGGAAGAATATTACGATTGCCATCTTGGACAACTGCCAATAATAAAACTTGCTTGTATTTTCCATACAAGAAAGTCCCGTCGATCTGGACCACAGGCTTACAGTATTTGACATCATTAACGCACTGTGGGTAACTCCAAAAAACTCGGTAGAATTGGCATCGATCGCGAAGAACTCAATCATTATGGTATGCATAGGAGGTTTCGAAGTCCACAATTATCCCAGGATTCAACGTTCGCACCAGCCTAAACCAACCTGGAAGTTTGTTGTAAGATGCATCCTATTCGCCATGAAGTTTGACAATGGCATTTTGTTTTGCCAACCAAGTTTTTTTATAGGAGACAATGTACCCATACTGCAATTGTATAGCTGAAATCAACACTGCAACAGCTATATGAGAGCTTGTTTTTACCATGGGCATGATGGCTTGGCATATCATTTAAGAGTCCAAGTTGGGATGATCTTGGTTGACCCCTCCAACACAACATGTATGAGGACCGTTGTATATTGTTAGTTCTCATATGTTGTTTTTTCCTCTTCATTTTTGATACGCGAACCATCCAATTTCATCCGTTTTCGCGTCGGGCACAGTAGCATACATATTTTTCGGTCGTGGATCGGTTGACTCTGGACTGAACAGAATTATAGATATTGTAATTTTTTATAGCCATCACCGCTTCTTCTTTGCTTGAAAACTCCATGCCTAAAGATAACTCACCATTATTTATTGATGAGTAATATCTATAGTCACCGAGATGAGGTATATCCGCAAATTCTAGCCCGTACATTGCACCATAATCAGCTTCATACATATGTGCAGGAGGGTCAGTTTGTGCCACATTTCCTGGAACTTCATCATCATCAGAGTTGAATTGTGGTGATTCTGAGTGAATGAATAGTCCAGTCTCAGCACCATCCGCACCAGACTCAAGAAGCGGTTTTTCTGGTGGAGATGATGATTCCTCCATGCGCTCCACATTTAGGTCAAAGAACCTACTACTTGCACGCCTTCCCCTTGAACTAGAAGGCATATCGACATTGAGATCGAAAAAGCTCGCAGTTGAATGCTTCCCCCTGGAGCTTGAAGCCATCGTGTCAAATGGAAACTACACAGATGGTTTTGTCGATGGCATCTCCATATTAAGGTCAAACTGATTTGCAGATGAATGCCTTCCCCTTAAACTGGACGCGATGTTTCCATACGGATTGTTCGTCGACCCATCTCGGTACATATCGTAAGGAGTTGCGGATGAATATCTCACCATTATGGCATTAAAATCGTTACATATTACTGTCGTCGGGCTGTCAACTTGATCAACTTGTTCAGCCAGCCCATAGTGGGAGCTTAATGATTGACCCCGAACGACACGCACTTGAATAAAATTTGCATACATCTAAATATCGGCGTCTGAATAATTACTTTGAGCTTCAATCATCATTTCAACATCATCATTGTTCAAAAGTTCAAACGCTATATAAGTTAATGGCAACAATGATGTTGGAAATCTATACTGCAACGACGACATTCTTCTATTACTTCCAACATAAATCTTCCTCGAAATCTTCGTTATCAGCTCCTCAAGAGTTATGTTTCTCTTCAATGACATTTTAAAACACTCATTTGATATGAAAATAATGTCGGTTTCATCTTCTCGAATTTCACCATCATAATAAACAATAACTGAAAGTCGCGCCATTCTTTGAGTTTAAAAGTGCGGCAATATTATATCTGCAAAAAAAAACAACTGAAACAATGCTGATTAAATAAATAATATATAAATGAAAATATAATAGAATAAAATTTTTACACATAAACGTAAATAATTTAAATAATATAATTTTATATTATTACTTGTACTGCAAAACTATTTCGACGTATATTTCCGTTTTCTAATTTTACAAACACAGAAATTAATTGACAACAATTGGTATAATATTTTTTCAAATAATCATAATAAACAATAAGTATAATAAATAATTTATCACAAAATTACCTTATAACGAAAAATCGCACGAACTTCTGACTTAAATATGAGACAATTGTCAGAATTATTGACTCGTTGACGGAATTGTTGTATTAATTTATAAGTTGAGAGGAGAGATGTGAGGAACTTAACCGGGGGAAAAAGGTATTTATAGCTGAGAAAAGTTGCTATAATTATACAAGACGCGGTACCTGCACCGTGCCTTATATAATTATATCAGTTAAAGGTATGACACGGCCCCCGCCCTGCGCTATATATAATTATGTCAGAGAATTAAAGGTAAGGCGCGGCTCTTGACCCGCGCTATACCCTACGTGGCGTAAGGAGCGCTCCAGGGGTCGCACTATACCTACGTGTATACCATGTCAGCATATAGCGCGGTTCAGGGGGAGTGTCTTACCCCATGTGGTGCCAAATCAGCATATAGCGCGGTGTAGGGGGCGCGCTTTACTGCAAAGGGTGTTAAATCGAAAAATATAGTCTAACCGGTGTTAGATCGGTAAATATACTGGTCACCGGTGATTTTTCGGGAAAAACGCCTGAATAATGAGGTTCACATTAATTGATTATTTATGTATTGAATTGTGACTTGGTGGAGACTCGGAAAAAATTAATGTTATTTTATTATAAGTTTATCAATAATTAAAATAAAATTTTAAATAAATATTATCTTACAATCATTTTAATTATTAAAATAGAATAAACTACATAATTGATTGTTTAATTACAAATAATGGTCATTTAATTGTAAATAAGTATTTTTTTTATAATCATTTTAATTATAAATAAAGTTCATGACAGGAAAATATATATTGGGAAAGAAAGGATTCGAACCCGAACCCGAACCCAACGGTCAAGATATCAAACGCTGAACAATTGAGCCAGATCAATAACTTGCTACACTGTTTCCAACTTAGAGTATATATTTTTTATTTTCAATTCATAAATTCTTAATATATATTTTAATTTAAATTTAAATATCAAATTAAATTCACATATTCATTTTTTAAAATATTTTTTTTTCGATTTAGAAATATACATTTTTGTCTTTAACTTAAAAATATATAATATTTTATTTTAACTTAAAAAATTATTTTAATTTTATCTTAACTTAATTAATATATTTTTATTTTTATCTTAACTTTTAAAAACATTTTTTTATTTTAATAGAGCTCAACTTTAAAAAATATATTTTATTTTTATATAAAATATCTAAATATATTTTATTTTTATATGAAATTATTAAATATATTTTATTTTTATCTTAATTTAAAAATATATGGTTATTATTATCTTAATTTTAATTTTAAGATAATAATAACCATATATTTATGGTTCTCTGTCATGGAATGCTAAGGAAGACCAATGAGAGGCGGGCTGACCGCTGCAGTGTGGACAGTACGTTGAAGGAACCCGCTGGAAAGGGAAACGAAGGTGGATAATTGACCATAATCTTGTACAAGTTTAACATTTATTATGATTATAGGCTGTTGTTAATTACAACTTGTTTGCTCAGAACAATCGGCTATATCTAGGGTGTAAATGAGCCGAGTCGAGCTCGAATATTGCTGAGCTCGACTCGACTCGAAAACTCTGAAATGAATTTCGACTCGACTCGAAAACTCACGAGCTTAAAATTTTTAAGTTCGACTCGAACTCGAAATCTTGAATTGAAACTCGTGAGCAGCTCGAAAAGGCTCGAAATGAAAAAAAATTCTTAAACTTAACAAGATTGAATCTTCAAACTCAAACTTGAACCTTAAATGCATGAAAACCTTATTGTATTTTTTTAAAAAAAAGCAACACATAAATGTTAATATTATTAATAATTTATTTTTTAAAAAATAAAATCTATTTATATTTCTTTCTCTTTATTGAATACTTACAGTCTCCTTAATTGTATTCAGAATTTCGTTCTCACTTGTGCTACCTCGGTACAATCTTCTATTTCTTTCCTCTCATAAGGAATAGATTAAAGAGCACCAAGCAAGTTTCAAGCTAGTAGTGAGGAGAGACTTTCCTTTTCAAGCACCACTAGCCCAGTCTAACATGCTAACCTATGGTAATGAAGGATAGCTTAAGCCGGAGAGATTCAGAATAGCATTCCATAAAGAAACTATCAGAGAGCACTCACTAAACAGGTGGTCCCTAGTCTCTGGAGCTTCATTGCAAATAATACATGAACCATCGGTTACGATTCCCAATCTTAGGAGTTTCTCTCTGGTTGGGAGTCTGTTTAGAACAATCATCCATATAATCATGTTATGTTTGGGAACGTGTAGAGGAAATCATATCAATATGTGTCATGTGACTTTATCTCCTTTTACCTGTATTTCTTTCCAGAAATATTTTGTCTTTGTAGCTCCTGCAGATAAAACAGGGATTGCAACTGCCCTTAGTTTAAGTATGCACCTGATACACCAGTTAGAATTTGATATATCTTCTACTAACAGAAAATATGTATCTTTGATAACGTAGCTTTTGATCCAAGCTACCCACAATGATCCCTCTCCTGCAAGTATGTTCCTGATAAGTTGTATCATACATGCTTTGTTCCAAGTTTTAATATCTTTTAAGCCGAGTCCTCCCTCTGATTTCGCTAGGCAGATCTTCTTCTAGCTAACTCTGGCTCCATAGGTGGCTTTATCAGTACCTCTCCAAAAAAATCTAGAGCAAAGTTGTTCAATCCTATTAATAACAGTCTGAGACAGAATTAATTGTCTACACTAGTAGTTTGCAATACTAAAGAGGACAGCTCTGATAAGTTCTAATCTATCGGCATAGCTCAAGTGCTTTCCTGACCAGTGATGAAGTTTAGATTTGATCTTTTCAATTATAACCACACAATGCTTTTCAGTGAGTTACTTGTGACTAAATGAACCCCTAAGTATTTCATTAGAAAGTAGCAATGTTTGAATCCCGTGGAATGTAAAATTAAATTATTATAAAAATTATATAAAATGAATTAAAAAAATGGCAATAAACATATAACAGATATGTAATTTCGTTTCTAAATTTTACTATGATAAATTAAATAAAATTGAACATGTTATAAAAATAAAATGTACAAATATATGGATATGTACTTAAAATGAAATTCGACCAAATCATATAATTTAATACCCAAACTAACCATCAAAATCTTACTACCTCTGGTCTCATTCATTGGTCTTTGGGTTTTCCAGTCAAATCAATCTAAAGAAACGGTCAAATCACCAATGGACTGCACTTGGTCAAACATGCAAGTGTGAATAATGGGGTTTGCATTAATTGCTTATTTACGTATTGAATTGTGACTTGGTGGAGACTCGAAAAAAATAATGTTATTTTATTATAAGTTTAACAATAATTAAAATAAAATTTTAAATAAATATTATCTTATAATTATTTTAATTATTAAAAAAATAAATTACATAATTGATTGTTTAATTACAAATAATGGTCATTTAATTGTTAATAATTATTTTTTTTATAATCATTTTAATTATAAATAAAGTTCATGACAGGAAAATATATATTGGGAAAGAAAGGATTCGAACCCGAACCCGAACCCGAACCCGAACCCAAACTCAACGGTCAAGATATCAAACGCTGAACAATTGAGCCAGATCAATAACTTGCTACACTGTTTCCAACTTAGAGTATATATTTTTTATTTTCAATTCATAAATTCTTAATATATATTTTAATTTTAATTTAAATATCAAATTAAATTCACATATTCATATTTTAAAATATTATTTGAAAATATTTTTTACTTTAGAAATATAAATTTTTATCTTTAACTTAAAAATATATAATATTTAATTTTAACTTAAAATTTTTATTTTAATTTTATCTTAACTTAAATAATATTGAAGACACTAAATTTCATCCGTTTTAAATAATGTTATTATATAATATTTGCTAACTATATTATATAATATACTTACTTATATATATATATATTGTGTACAGACCCTTTACAAATAAAAAACAACAAACGACCCAAATACAAGTGGCCCAAACCCGACAGTGACCCAAAGAGACTAGGGTTTCCAGAACCCCCAACATTTTCTAGCCCAACCGCCAAGCACACCAACCGTTGGATCAAGATGTGATCCAACGGTCCACGATAGGAGTCAGCTAGGGTTTCGTACTATTCCAAGCCAGCGCCGCTAGTTTCCCTCACCGAAGATCGCGCCTCCCGCATTTCACGGAGCCAACGTCCCTATCAACAACACCAACGAATGTGTGTTAGTAGGATTCCATCACCAACAAACATCAGAATTTTAGTTCAAATAGGATGCTAAATATAGTTTTTTTCCACTATAAATAAAGATGTAACACAGTGAGATAGGGGGATTTCACACGACATTACACACATACACACATACCAGAGAATAACCGAGGCATTCGGAGCACTTGTAAAGCATTTTGAAAGGAAATAAGAAGAAGGTAAAAAATTTTACCTTGCTTTTTCGCTTATCGTTCTTGCATGCTTGCTTCATGGTGTGTTAATTCGAAAGAAACCCAAAAAGAAAAGCCTTTTTTGGCCAAGGAACAGGGCGTTTTCGAGATCTACTTTCGTAGATCTAGCCTCGAGGCCGACTTGTTTTAAAAAAAATATTTTGATTTTTGGAGTGGGCGAGGGAAAAACTTTTAAAACGTAAATTTATTTATTTATTTATTTATTTTTATTGTACTAACTTTTTGCATGTGTTTGTTTTTAGCATTTGCATCATAACACGAGGCCATTGATCCTTAAAAAGCATTTATTACACACAAAATAATCTGAACAAATGGACAAAGGTGTTGTAATACAAGAGATTAAAAACCCTGAGGTACGACTATGGTCCGAGAAGACTCAGAAGGAAAAGGGAGACAGTCTTCAAAGAAGCTATATGTCAGAGCTGGTCAGCTATGCCTCTATCAGCTTAAAACAGAATGAAGTGCAAGAGCTTCGAGACATCTGGGACAGTTGAAGAACGATCAGAAACATAAATTTAGCCAACGGTACGGTGACATTGCACTTTTGCTTCATATCAAGACCGATGAGCCCTTAATCAGAGCCTTGGTTCAATTCTGGAACCCGGGATATAGTTGCTTTACTTTTAATCAGGAGGACATGGTGCCCACCATTGAAGAATACACTACCCTATTACACTGTAAAAGTATCAAACTAGAGAGGGCCTACCTTAAACACATTAAAAGCCAGCATTTCAAGAATGCACTAGCCAAAGTTACCGGGGTTGACGAAAAATGGGTAACTGACGGGGCTCGATGTAAAGGCAATGGGGAAGGAATTGCTTGGCTTCATATCAAGCAACTGATGAAGAACCATCCCGATGAGTGGAAGGCAATAGACCTGTTTGCACTGGGTCTGTATGGTCTGATTATATTCCCGAAGACTTTGGGTTATATTGATGCTGCTATGGTAAAGCTGTTTGAACAACTCACGAAGCGAGTCAACCCAGCACCATCCATCTTAGCCGAAACCTTTCGATCTCTCAACCATTGCAGAAGAGCTGGCGGAGGAAGGTTCGTTGGGTGTACTCAGCTCCTTCAAGTCTGGATCCATAGCCACTTTTGGAAGACTAACGGGGTGGCCTATCGCCGGTTCAACACTACCTATTCACCTTTGGAAGAATTCATCACTAGGAAATGGCATGAAGGTGCTTCAAAAGAAAAGTGGATGAAAGTCTTTACACATCTTCAGGATTGGGATATTACCTGGAGAGCCCCTTGGTTGTTCCTCGGTGACGTTATTTTCCGATGTGGGGATTCTAATACTATAACTTTACTTGGACTTTGGGGTGCAGTTGGGTATGCTCCGTTGTTAGCACTGAGACAGTATGGGGCACGTCAGTTTGTCCCCACAACATACATACTAATTAAATCAGAATTTGTGTATAGCGGTGACAGTTATAAGAAGATGATCAAGGAAGCAGTCGATTCATGGAAGCAAGTATTTCGGATGGATGTTGTAGCTGCCAGAGACATGCTTACTCCAGATTATGTGGAGTGGCGAAGGCTGAGAAAGAATGATAACATCCCGGTGCCAGACTGTGAGGACACCTGGACCATGGAGGAACATCTCAGGCCTGTCCTTTCCGGACTTGAGATAGCCAAGGTAGAGTTTGAAGCTGTGAATAACGAGCTAAAACAGAGGGTTAAGGAACTCAAAGCTGAACGTTATCAATGGAAGCTCGATGCTGACTCTCATTAAGATAGAGCAGACAAACTGGAAAGAGAACAGAAAAGAGTCTGTTTTGAGCTCGAAGACTTAAGAAAAGGCTATCAAGATAAAGTCAAGGATAACTCCAAGTTAAAAGTAACCTCTGAATACTGGAAATACGAAGCTCGCAGTCTGAAAAGGAAATTCGAGGGGCCCGATGAAAGAGCTTGGAAGGAACAACTGAAGACTGCTAAAAGGCGCTTGGCAGACAGTCAACATCAGAACCAACGCTTGAGAATCCGGGTGGCGGACTTAGAGAAACAACATGAAAAGGATGGCAAGACAATAGCTTAGTTAGAAGCTGCTGTAGATGGGTTCAAAAGGCAAGCTAATGAGCTTCAGATAGTGCCCTTTAATGGAGGTTTACAGTGGTGTTTCCGTTGGGAGAAAGCACAATGAAGGGTAAGGGCCAGAGATGCAACCATCCGAGATTTCCTGGAACAAGTACAGAAGGTGGCTCGTCATCTTCACGGCCTGGCAAGGGAAGCAGGAGTGGTTCGACAAGGCATTCAACCAGTGATAGATGAAGGCAGAAGACTTGTCAACCTACTAGAAGCTGTTAGGGGTTTAGAGGATTTAGTCCGAATGTACCTTTAATTTGTTTTTATGTTTCTTAAAAGATAAAACATTTTTGTCTGAATAAGGATTATTTATAATAATGGACACTTTTCTGGATCAATGCCTCCAAATTGCATACATCATGCATTGCATTTCTTGCATTTTATATTCCATGTTTGTTTTTATTTTATATTTTCCATGTTTTTACATTCGTATTAACTAACAGAACATGTCTCAGACACCAAGCGTACCACCGCAAGTATTAGATACGCATCACCCTCACAACACTCGTTCAAAAAAGAAACAAATGGACGTCAGAATCGAGAAGATTGAGGAGAACATGGCAAGACTGCAGAGAGAATTGGAGGACAAAATAGCTCAGAACAGTCAACGTACCATGGAGTCCATTAAGAAAAGCACAGAGTCCTTAGTCGACCAGATCGTGGCTAAGTTATCTGGTTTACAACAACAGACAAGTGCATCCGGAGAAGATGCATATGAGGGGATAACCATACCACCGACCCCACAAGTGGTTGTCTCATCCGGGAACTTACCCGGACTGCAAGGTGATTCATCTGCCGCCAAAGGGAAAGCTGCATCAGTGGCGAATTTACAAACTTCTGTGGTAAAACCTGATAGTCATCCGAATGACTGCCCTATCCCGAATTTTGACGAGGAGGATAAGGCATGGAAGATGGAAGAAAAGATCAGAATGTTAGAAGACCAAATGAAGATGGTCCAAGGAGACCATGATTATTATGGTGTGGATGCAATGTAACTAAGTTTGGTTCCCAATTTGGTGCTTCCACCAAAATTTAAGGTTCCCGAGTTTGAGAAGTTCGACGGGAACATCTACCCTTCAGCCGATATCACTATGTTCTGTCGGAAGATACAGGGTACGGGGGAAATGACCAACTCTTAATCTATTGCTTTCAGGAGAGCCTGTCCGGTTCAGCTATCCGGTGGTACAACCAGCTCAGCCGAACTCATATCAAGACGTGGAAAGACTTAGTCAAGTCTTTCTTAGAGCAGTACAAATATATCAATGATATGAGACCAGACCGAGTTATGCTGTAGAGCTTGGAAAAGAAGCATAATGAAAGTTTCTGACAGTACGCACAGAGATGGAGGGATTTATCTGTGCAAGTTCATCCACCCTTGGATGAAAAGGAAACTAGAAAGTTGTTTGTACAAACCCTGAAGGTATCTTACTTCAGGCATATGGTAGCAATCACGTCGGGAAGTTTCTCAGATTTAGTCATGGCTGGTGAGATGGTTGAATTGGCCATAAAACAAGGAAAGATTGAAGGAGGTGACTCTAGTAGAAAGCCTCCCGTGAAGAACAAGGACCGCGAGATCAACAATGTCAACACCTACAACGCTAGCAAAGGTGTTACGATCTCAAGTTCAAAAGCAACTGCAGCTGTACCATCTGGTACTTCTAACCAATCTCAGAGAGAACCAAGGAGGGAAAGGGAAAGGGAGCAGTTCGATCCCATTCCCATGACATATAAAGAGTTATATCAACAACTCTTCGACACTCATGCAGTATCACCCTACCCAATGGATCCGATAAAGCTCCCATATCCGAAATGGTTTGACGAGAACACCCATTGTGAATATCATAGAGGTGTGCAGGGGCATTCAATTGAAAACTGTCTCGCATTTAAGAGACTGATACAACGAATGCGGAACAAAAATTGGATTCATTTTAACTCCGGAGCACCGAACGTCGCCTAAAATCCCTTGCCTAATCATCAAGAGACAGGAATCAACGCAATCACCACCGAGAATGGCAGGAGAATTAAAACTTATGTTTCGAAGATCAAAGCTCCTTTGGCTGGGATATGGAGCCAAGTGGTAAAAGCAAGGCTTCTTACACCCCATTCACGTGAAACAAGGATTGAAGATGGTAACCATTATTGTTACCATAATGAAGAGGGGCATAATGTACAAGAGTGCACAGAATTCAAATCGATAGTCCAGCTCATGATGGACCGGAAAGAGCTGGAGTTTTATGAGGAAATTCAAGATTCTTTGGAAGCAGAGGTTTGCGCTACTGGAGAATCATCAGACAGAAGGTTTGGTAGGGGTAGTCCTTTGATAATTACCCCTAAAGCAAAGAAGACAACAATAACACAAGCCAAGGTGGTGATCACAGCACCTCAACCTTTTCAATACAAGGACAATCGACAAGTGCCATTGAAGTACGAATGCCAAGTGAGTACTCCTAAAGGATGTGATGGCAAAGTGAGGCAGAGACCACTTGAACCTTTCAAAGAGGATGTACTAGCTGTCAACGAACCTATAAAGGAGGAAGAAGCCAAAGAGTTCCTCAAAATCTTGAAGCACAGCGAGTACAACATTGTAGAACAACTCCACAGCTTACCTACGCGTACTTCAATGCTAGCACTATTTTTAAACTCAGAAGCACACCGAGAAGCATTGTTGAAGGTCCTTAATCAAACGTTCGTGCCATAAGACATACCAGTCAGCAAGATGGATCGACTGCTGAACAATATTCAAGCCGATAATCTCATATCGTTTTCAGATGATGAGATTCCATCTGGAGGAAGAGGCCGAACTAAGGCATTACACATCACTACCTACTGCAAGGGGCATGCCTTACAGAGTGTGTTGATCGACAACGGCTCAGCCCTGAACGTAATGCCTTTGGTGACATTGAAGAGGCTGCCAATATATACCTCTCATATGAGAGCCTGTCAGAACATGGTCCGAGCATTTGATGGGATCAAGAGAGAGGTTATTGGCAAGATCGAGGTACCGTTGACCATCGGACCTGCCACTTATGTCATCGAGTTCCTTGTGATGGATATCATGCCGTCCTATAGCTGTCTTTTGGAAAGGCCATGGATTCATCAAGTAAGTGCAGTACCCTCAACGCTGCACAAAAAAGTCAAATTTGTTATTGACGGGGACTTGGTAATTATCAATGCTAAGGAGGATATCGTGGCAAGCGTGACTACGGAGGCCCCATACATCGAGGTGGATGAGGAAGCGGTAGAGTGCTCGTTTCACTCCTTAGAATTTGTGAATGCCACATTCATGGCAGAAGGAAAGAAGATTCCAAGACCCCGACTCTCCGAATGCACAAAGATAGAGATCAAACAAACCTTAGGCTGAGGTACTAAAATCAGAAGGGGGTTTGGGAAGTTACTACAAGGAAGGATCAATCCAATCCTTCCTGTTTTGAAGTTAGATCAGTTTGGGCTCGGTTTTCAGCCCAGTTACCATGAAAAGAGGAAAGAAGTTCAGATGAACCGCGAAAGAAGACTAGTCAGGTTAACTGGAGGCGAACTTCAATGGGAGCCTATGACAGTCCCACCTCTTTACAAAACATTCCCGCCTCTTTACAAAACGTGAGCCAGAAAGCAATCAAAGGAAGTGCCATATCGGAGTTCTTGGCCAGCAGAACCGATGAGAATTACGAGCCTTTGGACTTTGACTTCCCAGACGAAGACTTGATGGCTATCTCCTTAGAAAAAGCAGGGACTTCAACAGATAGTTCCTGGAGAATGCATTTCGATGGTGCGTCAAATGCATTAGGACATGGCATCGGGGCTATCCTAATTTCTCCAGAAGGGAGTCACTACCCATTTACTAGCAGACTCAACTTCGATTGCACCAATAACATGGCAGAGTATGAAGCATGCATAATTAAGTCACCTTCCACTATGTGCCAAGAGAAGAAAATCAAATGGCTGACGCTTTAGCTACCTTGGCAGCCGCATTCAAGGCTGGCGGGGAGGCTGAAATGATGCCAATCGGCATGCAGTCGTATGAGTACCCGACTCATTGTTACCAAATCGAAGAAGTGAAAGACACTAAGCCTTGGTACTACGACATTTTATAGTATATCAAGCATCGGAGTTATCCAGAAGAAGCCACCGAAATTGATAAGAGAACCCTTAGAAGGATGGCAGCTGGATAAGTCCTTGACGGAGAGGTTTTATACAAGAAAAGCCATAATTAAGTCCTGTTAAGGTACGTCGATGCTAAAGAGGCAAAGATGATAGTAGAAGAAATACATGATGGAGTTTGTAGAACACCTACAAATGCACACAGGATGTCAAGACAAATAATGAGATGCAGGTACTTTTGGTCCACACTCGAAAGTGATTGCATCAACAATGCTACAAGATGTCATAATTGTTAGATTTACGGAGATAAAATCAATGTTCCACCTCATCCACTTCATGTAATGACATCACCATGGCCTTTCTCTGTATGGGGCATGGACGTTATCGGGCAAATTCATCCGAAGGCTTCGAATGGTCATCGTTTCATTCTCGTAGCGATTGACTATTTCACGAAATGGGTAGAGGCTGCATCATATACCAGTGTCACTCAGTCCACTATTTGCAAGTTTCTGAAGAAAGAGATTATATGTCGGTATGGTCTACCTGAAAGGATCATTACCGATAATGTTACAAACTTGAACAACAAAATGATGTATGCTGCTTATGAATAGTTCAACATAAAACATTACAATTCCACTACTTACAGACCAAATATGAAAGGAGCAGTAGAAGCAGCAAACAAAAACATTAAGAAGATAGTGGAAAAACGACTGAAACTTACAAAGATTGGCATGAGAAGTTACCTTTCGCTTTATTCGCCTATCGAACCTTGGTACGAACCTCGACTGGGGCAACTCCATTTTCACTAGCTTATGGAATGGAGGCAGTGCTACCCATTGAAGTAGAGATTCTGTCACTTCGGGTCTTGACAGAAGTCAAACTGGATGATGCAGAATGGGTACAATCAGATATGATCAGCTTAATCTTATAGATGAAAAGAGACTGAAAGCCATTCTTCATGGTCAAATCTATCAGAAACGAATGATCCGAGCACATGACAAAAAGGTGCGCCCAAGAATATTCCTCGAAGGAGATCTGGTGCTAAAAAGAATTTGGCCATTCCAGAAAGATTTTCGAGGAAAATGGATGCCAAATTGGGAAGGACCTTATGTCGTGAAAAAGGCCTTCTCTAGAGGAGCCCTTGTACTTGCTAAAATGGACGGACCTGAACTGCCACATCCCATCAACTTAGACGCAGTCAAGAAATATTTCACTTAGGATGAAAACCCGAAAGGGCATCCTAGGTTTGGAAAAAAAGAAAAAAGAAAAAAATAAGAAAAATAAAGACATTTAGGGTGAAACCCCGAAAGGGCGCCCTAAATTAAAAAAATGAAAAAGAGAAAAGAACGGGCAAAGAAAAATAAGTTGGGTTCAAGATGAAAACCTGCAAAGGGCGTCTTGCAACCAAGGATGAGTCCAAGTTGAAAACCCAAAAGGGCACTTTGGATATCAATTCAAGAAATACAGACAGTGGAAGCATCCCGGCATATGAATCTTCTACAAACTCAACCAATCAGAGAAATGTTGCATTCTCCTGAACGTTGTCGCATTTTCAAAGATCCTTTGGCAAAGGCTGCATTCAAGGTCACCAAACGGCTTTTCAGCTCAGAAGTGCCCACATTATCGAAATCTAAGACATTCATTTACACCTCATCATGTATTCAGTTTCCATAATGTTTGTCATGTATTATTTGTTTTTTTCCTCATGAATAAAAGACAACTTTTTCTCTAAACCAATTCCTTTTGAGCATCTTGGATTGAGCTTAGACCTAATGATTTATTTATTTTTGCAAGAGATAATCGCATATTACTGTACAAAGATTCATTGAAGAGTACATGTACTCGAAAGACGATCGAGGCTTATGCACATACTTGAGATGGTCGAGAAGCATTTCCCAAATCAAAAATAAAATGTGCATATCAGATTTGAACATTTGAAGAATTCAAGATCGGGGATCAAAACTTCCAGATTCCAGAATCAAGAGTCGACACGACAGGCAACCGGAGATCGAGATCTCTCTCCAGAGTCCCAAGATAACATATGTTGCATATGCATTTTAGGCACACCTAAGAGCATTTCATTCATAACATCGCATATATGCATATCTTTGCAGGTTTTATCTAGAGCCAATTTCAACTTCACCGCGAAGGATATTGGACTAAAAAAACGACACAATTTGCTCGAGAGTATATTTCAACTTCACGACGAAGGATATCTAGCTCGAAGCCAAACATCACAATAAAGGGGGCATCCACGGTTTCAACTTCATAGCGAAGGGAATCGTGTCCACCCGCAACATATAATACTTGGATTTCAACTTCACGACGAAGGATATTCAAGTCAAGGCTCAACTTTAAGACGAAGGGGCCATCCGCGATTTCAACTCCACGACGGAGGATATCGCACCCACACATCCACGATTTCAACTCCACGACGGAGGATATCGTGCCATTCAGGGCTCAACTTCATGACGAAGGGGCTTCCCAATTTCAGAGCCAATTTCAACTTCACAACGAAGGTTATTGGACTCAAGACAGCACAAGCTTAACTTCACGACGAAGGGGCAACTGATTGTTAACAAACAATTCCCCAATTTCAGATCCAATTTCAACTTTACAGCGAAGGACATTGGACTCAAGACAACACAAGCTCAACTTCACGACGAAGGGGTGGCTGACTGTCAACAAACAATTTCCCAGTTCCAGAACCAATTTCAACTTCACGATGAAGGATATTGGACTCGGAGCAATACAACTTACTTGGATTTCAACTTCACGACGAAGGATATCCAATTCTCAGGCTCAACTTCACGACGAAGGAGCCACCTGCGGTTTCAACTTCACAATGAAGGGAATTGTGCACACAAGCAGTATCCATCTCTAGATTGGTTTTCAACTTCACGGCGAAGGATATCCAACTCAAAGAAGGAGTGTCTGTCAATAAACTTTTCAGTTTCAGAGTCAATTTTAACTTCACGACAGAGGATATTGGCCTCGAAACAACGCAACCTACATTGGGTTTCAACTTTACAACGAAGGATATCCAATTCCCAGGCTCAACTTCACGACTAAGGGGCCATATACAATTCCCACTTCACAAACAGATTGACCCAACTTCACGATGAAGGAGTCATCTGTAACAAAACCATACCGAAGTCTTCAAGACAAGTTTCACTTTCACGACGAAGTATCTTGAGCCAGAAGACGATCCAAAAGTTGCTGCTCAAAGCTTTGAGTTCGATTTCAACTTCACGACGAAAGATTTCGTGCTCAGAATTTTTTAGTTTCGACTCAACCCCACGATGAGGAGTCGTTCTGTCATTTTAAGTTGACAAACCAGTCTTGATATCGAATTTCAACTCTACGACAGATGATATTCGATATAGCCGAAATTTGTGTCTTTTAATCTTTGCTCTATTGTCGTTGCACAATAATGAGTAAAGAGGGGCATCTGAAGACACTAAATTTCATCCGTTTTAAATAATGTTATTATATAATATTTGCTAACTATATTATATAATATACATACTATATATATATATATATATATATATATATATATATATATATATATATATATATTGTGTACAGGCCCTTTACAAATAAAAAACAATAGATGGCCCAAATACAAGTGGCCCAGACCTGACAGTGACCCAAAGAGACTAGGGTTTCCAGAACCCCCAACATTTTCTATCCCAGCCGCCAAGCACGCCAACGGTTGGATCAAGATGTGATCCAACGGTCCACGATAGGAGTCAGCTAGGGTTCCGTACTATTCCAAGCCAGCACCGCTAGTTTCCCTCGCCGAAGATCGCGCCTCCCGCATTTCACGGAGCCAACGTCCCCATCAACAACACCAACGAACGTATGTTAGTAGGATTCCATCACCAACAAACATCAGAATTTTAGTTCAAATAGGATGCTAAATATAGTTTTTTTCCACTATAAATAAAGATGTAACACAGTGAGATAGGGGGATTACACACGACATTACACACAGACACACATACCAGAGAATAACCGAGGCATTCGGAGCACTTGTAAAGCATTTTGAAAGGAAATAAGAAGAAGGTAAAAAATTTTACCTTGCTTTTTCGCTTATCGTTCTTGCATGCTTGCTTCATGGTGTGTTAATTCGAAAGAAACCCAAAAAGAAAAGCCTTTTTTTGGCCTAGGAACAGGGCGTTTTCGAGATCTACTTTCGTAGATCTAGCCTCGAGGCCGACTTGTTTTAAAAAAAAATATTTTGATTTTTGGAGTGGGGGAGGGAAAATCTTTTAAAAATGATTTTTTTTGGGTTTTGCCGCAGATGAACGGCGACCGTCGCCGTTCAACGGCGGCGGCGAGGCAGCGCGGGGCGGCCATCGGCCGGTTTTTTGGAAATTGTTGCATGTGTTCTTCATTTCTGAAGAACAAGGCAGAGAGAAAGAACAAGAGGGGAGAGCTCGGTTTGGGAAAACATTACAAATGAAATTTTAAAACATATTTTTGGGTTATATAGTAGACCCGTGGAGCCAACCGACCCGACCCGTTGCATATCAGATCCGCGTGTTTCCACGCAAAACTGGCAAAATCCCATTTTGATCCATTTGGTTGTTTTAAATGCCTATTTTGGTCCCAAAATTGCATTTAAACCCAGAATCCATTCTAATTTGGCCACTTTATTTTCCTTTCTTTTCAGTTTGGTCCCGGCCAACTTCAATTTGATAATTAAATTTTAATACTTTTTAATTATTTATTTTTTCCGTATTATTTTTGTTATATATATATATATTTACGTTTTATTAATTAGATTATATAGTTTTGCATCATTAGTATTATATATATATATATATATATATATTTATTTATATTTCTCATTTTTTCTTTTATATATATATATATATATATATATATTTACTTTCGGTTTTTCCATTTCATATTATTTTTTTTATTTTATTATTATTTTACTTGTATATATGTGTATTTACTTTGTTATTCATTTTTTCCCTTCCTTTTATTTGTTTTATTTATTTATATTTGCATTATCATTTTTTTTAATTTAGTTGTTTGCTATGAATACGTTAGTGTTATTATTTTTCTTCATTCTATTTATTTCTTTTTATTCTATTCATTTTTATATTCATTTTTTATCTTCTTTATTTTTTTATTTTCCTTATTTCATTAGTTCTACATTCTTTATTATTCATTTATCTCTTCTAACACATATTTTGACTTTTAAAGGGTACGCTTTCAAATCAATCAATTGTAAGTAGTTGAGATCGCTATTTTACCTTTTAATTTAAAGTTACATTTTTCTTAATTTAAGACAACTGAAAATTATGTAGTACCGAAAGGGCAGTTCAAGGGTGCTAACCCTTCCTTGACTGTAACCGGCTCCCGAATCCGACATATCACTGGTAAGAAGCAGATCAGGTAAGAAATAAGGTATCCGATCAACCCATTTTTAATAAAATAAATGATCGTTGGCGACTCCAACCCAATTATTCAAGTCGAAGCCCGATTCCGGGTGCACCCGAAAGACGGTTCCGACAAATATATTTTTATTTTTATCTTAACTTTTAAATATATATTTTTTATTTTAATAGAGCTCAACTTTAAAAATATATTTTATTTTTATATAAAATTATTAAATAATTTTATTCTTATCTTAATTTTAAAATATATGGTTATTATTATCTTAATTTTTTTAAAATATATTTTATTTTTATCTTAATTTAAAAGTATTTAAAAATATATATTTTATTTATTTGCTTAATTTAAACATTCTTATTTTTCTAATAATATTTTAAAATTTAGATAATTAAAAAATTAACAGTAAAATTCCCCAAAATTAGCTCTTCCATTCCAAGCGTTGAAATGACTCCATGTCAAGCTCCATCTCATGGAGTAGCATTAACTAAAATATATAAAGTATTGTGTAAACCTCAACACAAATATGATATTGGCTCAATGGTTACGGGCGCGTTTATTGTTTCCATAGTCTTAGGTTTGATTTTATTTAACTGGAGGATTAAATTTATTAAATTAAATTAAATTAAATTTATGATTGAATCAATAGAACGTACAAATAATGATGACTAAATATATAATTAAATTAATTTTATTAATTGTCATGTCAATACTTTTATTAGAATTAAAAAATTGATGACAAAAATAAAAAGACTAAATAGTTAAGTGATAAATATATAATTTACCCTTAAAAATTACCGTCCATGTTTCTTGCCTTACTACCATTCGTGTTTCCATCAAGGCCTTACTATCATTTTTTTCCATCGAGGCTTAATAAAAAAAATATGTTTGAATTATACTCAAATTATTTTTTGGTGTTTAAATATTTTTCGTTAAAATTAAGTATTTAACGTTTTCTCCATTACACTTTTAGATGTATACTGTTAAAAAAACTCAAAAATCGTTAAGTGTCATGTTTATATTTTTTAAAAATAAAATATTATTTAAAAACATTTTTAAAAAAGTTTTGAACATTACACGTATTACTTAATGATTTTTTAACGATAGACACTTAAAAATGTTAAGTATAAAATATTAAATATCTATTTTTAACGAAAAATTTTTTAGTCACTAAAAATTAACTTTAAGTATAATTTGAACACTTATTTTACATTAAATTTTCCATCAATGATTCATTACTCGAGTTATTTATTTGTTAAATCTATATATAAATTGTATTTATATATGTTTTTATTTAAATAATTTAGAGTATTTTGAATTTTATGTCATTAAAACAATAAAACGATGACATCTTTATTAAAAATTTAAAAATAAATTTGACTTAAATTTTAACTGAATCGATATTGACTCATATTGAATTTGACTCAAATCAATTTTTATCTTAATCGAAAGTAACTCGAACTAACAACAACTCAAATTTAATTTGTCTAAATATAATCTGAATCAAACATTGATATTTCTATTTTTTCTAACTGAATTGATATTAACTCCTTTAAAGACTATCTTCGTATCTAATCCATTAATATCTATTTCTTTAAAAATATATCTGATATGCAAGATTATAAAATAAAATCACTCTATGCTCAAAATTCTAGTTTATGTGATTAATTTTAATTGATATTACTTAAAAGATAGAGTATAATTAATTTTAAAAGAAAAAATCACTTATTTTTAAAAATATAAATTAGCATGAAACACAAGTCTCAAATAAAAGTTTCTCATTCAAAAGTGATACACAACTATAAATCAAGTTAAATATCTACACTCGCTTACTTGAAGTTCCTTATTGGTGATTTTCAATTCGAAATAGTGAAGAGTTGAGGATTAAAATTGAATCTAAATAATATTATTAACAAATAAAAACATATTTCTTTACAAGAATATATCATTAATTTTATTATACTATATTAAATTCATACCCTATTCAATCCAAGATATTTGAAAGATTTAAATGGTGATCTAATTGAAAAATTAACCGATTTGATTTGATTTTCGTCCATATCGATAATATAATTCAATACAATATTTTATATGCTTGACTTATCATAAAATCAAATTAAATCTAAACTATATTTAATTTGACTTGAATCAAACTTAAAACGACTTGATTCGAATATACTTGATTTAAATATAATCAAACGATCCGATTACAACATGTATTATTGATTACGGGGTGGAGACTGTCAAGCCATGTGGGGGGCAATTTCTACAAACACTGATAATGCCGTTGAAAGGGTTTGTTTTTCGACCTTAAATTAGTCGATTAAAAGACCGTTCTTCTTTAGCCAATTTTAGTCGAAGGGACACCTCAATTATCTTCTTAGATGACTCGTCAATTGTCACTAAAACTAAAGTTTGATTTACCTACCTACACTATCATTATTAAGTCTCGATTGAGCTACAATTAGAGACGGAATTATGTTGATGAGGAGATGGATTTTGTTTTATAATTAAACAATCTAATAAATCATAAAATTTAACCAACAATTAGGGCAGTAAAGAAGTCGAGTCGAGCTACTCACAAGCTTTTTTAATCAAGTATAAAGTAGTTTGTTTCGGCTCATTCAGAACTCGAGTTGAGCTTGAGCTAGAGTCAAGTCCATTTAAGTTGATATTTATTGAGCTTTGATAGAATCGATCTCGAATAGCTCACAATCTATTTCGTCTCATTTACATTCCTACCAACAATAAGTTGGTTTTGTGGGATGAAGTACAATATTCCTTTAGTAAGGATAGAAATTTGAATGAAACAAATTGAGTTAGGACAATCGTCTCATAATAAGTTTCCGTAAAACTCGATCTAAAATAGGCGATCAATAGAATATTAGTTCAAGTGGTAATCATCTGGATTCCGCTTAAGCATGTATCGAGTTCGAGTTCTTGTGAATGAAAAAAATCTTCACTGAGAGACTCACCCACGAAAGCCAGGTATAAGACTCGGGTCGGTCTGGATTATTCAAGACAAAACTTTCGGAACCGAAAGGGAAAAATAATAATTATAAATATTACATTTACATAAAATTTTAAGGTATTTTAAAATTAGAATCTATATTTCAATATTTAAATTCCTAAACGCAATTTTATAATCAAGGGAGGGGATGGCATGTAATCAATTGGTGGTCTGTTTTGTAGGGAGGCCAAGATGTGAATGGTTGTCTGAGTTGGGAAGAGGGACAGAAATAATTTAGGGGACAATTATTCAATGGGTCAATCATACAAAATCAAAAGCATTCAACCAATTCATACTTTATTGACAATTCCAGTGTCGTCTACATTAAAAGTTATGTCAATACGTCAATTTTGGATTTTTGAATTCTTCTTTTGCTGCTTATCACAATAAAAATAGTCCTTTTTTTTCGTTATAAATTATTTTTTAAAATAATCTTTATTCTACTTAAAGGGAAGAAAATGAAAACTCCAAGAAAAAAATACTAATATTGAGTCTAGAAATAATAATCTAAAGAAATATAATAAAATAAAAAGAACAATTTGATTAACTGATTAAAACTACTCGTCTTATGTCATCATAAATTATCGTTTAACAAAAGATATTCAGATTATAGTATAAAGTATAATTGATGAAATATTTCCTTCAAATAAATCATATTTAAGGGTTGTTTGTTTATTTAAGAATGATTAAGCGTTGAATGATTTAAATGCTGAATGATTTAGAGACTCTAAATGGTTTGGCTCTGAATGTGACATGCTGTTTGATAACTGACTCTGAATGATTCAGAATGTTCTTCTGTGCTGAATCATTCAACACTGTTTTACTGAATCAATCAACATTGAATCATTCAGAGGTACGAAACAAATACGTTAAATACTGAACCGTTCAATATTCAACTTTAAATGATTCTATTAAGAGACAAACAAACAACCCTTAATTTTAATATTTTCAGTTTGATGAAAGCATGTGAAAAGCTCAACAATTATTAGCGCACGAGGCTTAGAGCATTTGACAGCAAATCAATTCAAACGTTTGTGCTAGAGAACTGACAACACAATCAATAACGGAATCAAAAATATTTATCGTACGCTGTCAATTATTTGTTACTTATACTTCTTTTGTCTTATTAATTATGTTATTATCCACATAATTTTAAAAGATAAATTTAATTATATATTAAATTATATAAAATAAAAAAATCATCTTAAAAAGTAAATGATAAATTTGACAAATTCATTTTGAAAAGTATAAAAGAATGAGAAATATAAAAATAGAATATAACAATATTATTATTTATTAATTTTTAATAGAACAATTTTAAAATCAAAATATGATTTAACGAAATAAAAGTAGTATTTAAGTGTCATACAACCTATTAAAAAATTTATATTTTGAAAAGTTAAATTTTGGTTTTTTATTTTCGATTTACCTTAATATTGTTTTTCTTAATTCCTGTCAGTTTGATTATGCGGTACAATATTAAAAATAATTAAATTTTAATTTAATTCTTAAATTTTAGATAGAGTGTTAGTATAAGAAGTTCAAAAATTAGAAAAGAGAAGCGATAATACTAATTTAAAACAATCACAATGATAAAATTACTCCTTAATTTTTTTTTAGTTATTTGTAGGTTTTCATCGAGGAACGAAGGTATGCCTCTCCCGGGGTCATTGTCCCCTATTTTGTTATTATTAAAAATTGGATAAGTTTTAAATTAAAGCTTATAGTTTAATTATTTTAATTTACTGTTCTTATTTCTATGATTAATTATATTTTATTCTTTTACTTTTTATGATTAATTATACTTTATCAAGTTAGAATCTTAATGTTTATATTTATGGGGAATCTCCGTTATAGTTATTGATTCTATGTTACGTCTTCGACATGACATTTAAGTTTAGGTTTTGTTTTAATATTATTTTATATTATTATTTTGTTAATATTATGTTCGAATTAATCACGTGATACAGATTATTTTTAAGGTAAATTATGTGTTTAGTACTTAAAATATCAGTTTTGATCCGTTTTAGTATTTTAACTTTTTTTTTTCAAAACCATATATAACGTTTAGTTTTTGTTTCATTTTAGTATCTCATTGTTAAAAAATTAACAGAATTGCATTTTTTATGGGTAAATTATAACATTCATCACTAAACTATCTTCTCACTCCTATTTTGGTACTAAAGTTTAAAAAATTTCAATTTAACTACTTAAATTTCAAATTGCTCCTATTTTAATCACTCTAATTTATTTTATTAATATTTTTTGTGATATGACATTATTATTATTATTATTATTATTTTATTAATATATAATTAATTTTTTGAAAGTTAGAGTGATTAAACTAGGAGTAATTTGAAAGTTAAGCAATTAATTTAAAAAAATTAAACTTTAGTAACCAAAATAGGAGTGAGAAGATAGTTGAGTAATGAAGATGCAATTTACCCATAAAAGCATGCAAATCACTCGTTAGGTTTTTAACGGTAAGGTATTAAAATAAAATAAAAACTAAATGTTAGGTATGATTTTGAAAAATGAAAAGTTTAGGTATTTAAACGGACAAAAACTAATAGTTTAGGTAATAAATTTGTAGTTTATCCACTTTTTCTCTTGCTAATCCATATTGATTGCTTTTTTATAATTTCTTATTCAAATTAATCTTTCCACGTGCAACACATCATAGTATATTAACTCAAAATTGCAATGGATTCATTAAAATATTGACCATATGCCTCTACTCTTAATCAACCCAAAACAATCCACTAGATAAACCATTTAAAACATGTATAATTTAGGACTGCGTATTTGATTTGTTCCATTTTTATAAATTAAAAATCAGATAAACTAATTAAACTACTAAAAATAAAACAACCAAACAACTCAAATAGATGATTTTTTTTTATTTTGTAGAGTTATTTATAAAATAAAAAAATGTCATTGTTAAATGCAACGTTTATATGCAAGATCTTTCATATTTAATTGTTAAATCTAAATTATTTTTGAAGGATTATTGTAACTATAGCACCCTTATCCTCTCAAGATTTCAGCTAGCTCTACTGGGGTGTGTACAGCTTTGGGCACCTAGTTACCCCATTTATAACCAGTTTTGTCAACCCATTGACAAGAGTCGTAATTGTCAAATAAAAATTCCTTATTTAAAAAAAATAAATCAAATTAAAGAAAGCATAGTAAAAAGAAGAAGAGTTGATCTACAAGGACTTTGAATCTTCTGACACTGATTTGCTTTGATCCTGAAAAGAAAAAAAAGAGGGGTTTAAAATTGAGAGGTAAAAATTCAAGAATTGAAAGAAAGTAAATAAAATAGATTTTAAAGAAAATCAAATGGATAAAAACAGCCTTGAGCTTCTCTCTTCCTCAATAACCAATGATCATTGAAACAAATTTTACTTTAGATATGTGTCGATTATAGTCTATAAGGTCCAACCCTTGTAACTCACTCTTCCCTCAAGAATTGAAACAAAGTAAATAAAGTAAAATTTAAATAAAATCAAATCAAATGGATAAAAACAGCCTCTGGCTTCACTCTTCCTCAATACCCATTGATCATTGAAACAAATTTTACTTCATATATGGACCGGTTACAGTCTATAAGGTACAACCTTTGTAACTTACTCTTCCCTCTGGTAAACCAATATTCCCAAATCTATCTTCGGAATTTAGTTCTTACTTGAACTACCACGTCTATCTCCGTTAGTACAATGTAGCTTTAAGTGTTGGAAAAGCCCAGGATTATGGTGTCTCAACGAGAATCGAATCCGATCTTGATTCACCTTAGTGGACCGCCGCTAAGTTTGTTCCCAAAAAGTTGAATTACAACCAACCGATTCTTTCTCCCAACTGTAAATCCAAAAAACAATCAAACCAACGTCTACTTTTTAAAGCGAATGTGTAAGGATTTTAAAGAAAATACTGATTGCCTAATAAAGATTGCAGTAAATCGAAAACATTACCTGAAGATATTACATGCTTTTCAATTCTCACAATAGGAATTGAGTCATCACTTAGGCCCTTAGTTAATAAAAAGTTTAGCTAAGCATGATCAAAATCATACTTAACATTTGTTTAAAAAGAAAGTAAAAGAAAACTAAAGAAAATAAAGAGAAGAAAAGAAATTTAAAAACCCGAGAGAATTTTATAAAACTCAAGAGAAAGAAGTACATTCTCTTGCTTTACCCTAAGGGTATTTATAGCTTAGATAATTTTACAAAAGTTAAACTCCCTAAGGTAAAAGAAATCTAAAGTAAAATATACCATCCTAAAGATAATCTTAAAAATAATACCAAGATAAATTCCAAGTGTTTAAATTCAAACTTAATTCCTAAATGATTTTCGTCCATCTTCCTTCTAGATAATGTTGACTAGACCTTCTAGAAATTGCCACATCGTTGACTGGAGCATTTTAAAAACTGGCTAGTCGGTCCGATGCATGCCCCAAGTCATGCCCATGTGTCAATTCATGATTCCAGAAAATAAAAATTATAGAATCGACCCTTTTAGTGTTATTTTCTAGAAAATAAGCTCTTGCACAAAAAGAAATTAAAGCATCCGAAATTAGTAGCATAAAATAGACAACGAGGAATAATTATCAACAAAACATGTACAAAATAAAACACTAATTAAATTCTCCCTCACTTATTCAATGCTTGTCCGCAAGCACACTTCAATTCTCATTTCTATCACGTACCAAAGATTCACTCAAAAAGTTTTGTCAATTTACAGTGTATGCATGGATTGAAAAAGTTTGACAATATAATCAAACAGAAGTGGCAAGATAATCTAATGAACAACAATTCACTAAATGAATAATATGTAGATATGCAGAGCTTTTGCTATTTGCTTGTAATCAAACAGAAGTGGCAAGATAATCCAATGAACAACAATTCACTAAATGAATAATATGTAGATATGCAGAGCTTTTGCTATTTGCTTGTAATCAAACCAAGTTCAGTTTCCTCATGATAAACGACTGACGGAGTGTGAGTTTTATTTTCCTCCCCTTTCGTATCACTCACTATGTTTTTAAGCGTTTATTTTCCCATATTTTTCGTTTTTTAATTTCTCCCTTTTTTCTGCGCTTCTCTCCATTTTTTAAAACTCCGTAGTCTCGACTCATCGTTGAATCTTTGAACTAAAAATGAGATGACATGTTACTCCCAAAATATCAGGTCATGGACTATATTGAAAAGATTTGAAATTTGAAGACTTATTTGAATAATTGTTAAAAGATAAGAAAAAATGATTTAAAATAGTGTTTTGGATTAAATTGTAGCAATAGATGAATATAGAGGGTATTTCAGTCTTTTAAGTAGAAACAAAGAGAGTTATCTCTTCTCCTCTTCTTCTTCTCGTGCAAGGACTACCCTCCATAGCCCAAAGGTAAACTTCAATTTAATCAATTTTTCCTTTCAATTATGGGTTGTTTTTACAACCTTAAGTGATATGTAAGCTAAATGGAGGGCTAAATAGGATTAAAACAAAGGTATGTTTAAAACATTAGAAATTTAAGAAAATGAGTTTTGAAATGATATGTTAATATATGAGTGTTTATGGATGTCTATTGGTAGATTTGACTTGTCAAAGAGGTAAATGAGAGATTGAAACATTGGATAGGATTAAGAACATGTTAGAAAAAGTAGTGTGATTCTTAGAACCGAATATTCTTGGAAGATTTTAGATGTTTTAAGAAGCTAAATGAAGGAAAGTTTGTATGAATGGGTAAAGAATAGTTTAATAGTATTATATGGTGTATTTATAATGAAATTTAACTCCATTTGGGTGATAATCGGGTTGAAATCTGGAAATTCTGGGCACGAGTATTGGTACTGATAGAACAGTACCAATACTACAGGCTAAAATGGGATGAATATGCTAAGTAGTATCGATATTGATTTAATCAGTATCGATACCGAAGGGGTAGTATAGATACCTAAGGGAAGGTATCAATACCATTTCAAAGCAGAATGCAAAAATGGTATCGATACCATAGTAGAGTATCAGTACCATAGTATAGTAGTATCGATACCATGGTAGAGGTATCGATACTATGGAGTCAGAAATGTGAAGATAAGCTAAGATTGTTATAGAAAATATAATAATATGTACTATTGAGTAATGTTTAAGTATAATTGTTAGGAAATATACTAACAATTGATATTGTACATGTCTTTTTGGATGCTTGAGTAGATCGAAATCAAGTTCCTTAGTCAAGCAAAACAAAAGGCAAAGGCAAAGTACCTGATTAATCAACTTTGCGTTTTGGATATAATAGCGAGGTAACCCAGGTGAGTACATTATTGTAATTGTTTGAGATAAATAAGATTTATACTAATTCAAATTAAAATGTTTAAATTAATGTATGCTCTATAGTATTGACTACGCTATTTATTATATGTATGTAAAGAGTATTATGAGTGATTTTTAGAGTATGAACTACTCTAGAACGATTGAATTAAAGAATAATACACATGGATGCATTATTGGCATGAAAGGATACCATAAATAAAATACATGAAATGATGTATTAAGGAATGAAAAGATTCCATAAATAAATTGCATGAACGGATCTATTAAGGCATGAAAGGATGCCATAAATAAAATGCATGAAAGGATGCATTAAGGCATGAAAGGATGCCATAAATAAAATGCATGAAATGATGCATTAAGGCATAAAAGGATGCCAAAAATAAAATGCATGAAGGAATGCGTTAAGGTATGAAAGGATACCATAAATAAAATGCATGAAAGGATGCATTAAGGCATGAATGGATGCCATAAATCAAATGCATGAAAGGATGCATTAAGGCATGAATGGATGCCATAAATCAAATGCATGAAAGGATGCATTAAGGCATGAAAGGATCCCATAAATAAAATGCATGAAAGGATGCATTAAGGCATGAAAGGACGCCATAAATAAAATGCATGAAAGGATGCATGAAGGCATGAAAGGATTCCATAAATAAAATGCATGAAAGGATGCATGAAGGCATGAAAGGATTCCATAAATAAAATGCATGAAAGGATGCATGAAGGCATGAAAGGATGCCAAAAATAAAATGAAATTTAACGAATAATTACTACAGAAAAATGAAAAGAAAAAAATGTATAAGAAAGAAAGGTATGTTGGACATACTAAGGATGTTTATGATAAGAATTATAAAAGAAGTTTGGTTTCAATAATAGAGACTTATTTAATCCTTTTAGATGATGCGAGTTAGTTCGAAAACTAAGAAATTCATAATAAATTTATAAATTTTTGTATTTGTAGTGGGTGCGTAACCCATGTAAATTATAGAAATGTTTGGGGAATGACTGTTTTGGCGTTACAGGTGTAAACTATAGAATTTATAATGAAATTTAATAGTTAATTAATAATATGTCTGATTATTAGAGTATGACCTGTTTAAAAGTAAAATATTAATGGCTTAGCTGTGCATTTGGCAGAAATGTGTCAATCATGCAAGTTAGATGAAAGGTTAAATGCCTTTGGGTAAAAGATTAAAGGAATTATAATGCATTTTGACATAAACGGTGTATAAGTAGTATGAAATGATGATATATATATATATATACACATAAAATGTACATCAATGCACATTTGGTAAGATGGATGTCATAAAGGAAAAGCGTAAACATTACATAATGGGCGTGAAAGGATGTCCCAAAGTGAAATTACAAAATGGTGTGTTAATAGTATTTAAGGTGCCACCCATGATGTTTATAAAAGACACATTATTAATTGAGACTTTGGTGCAATGCATGTATGGTAATTTCTCATTTAATGTACAAATGGAAAATAAAGAATAATGAAGAAAAATATACAGAAGGATAATTATATTGGGTCCTTATGGATTATGAAATTTAATTCATCATTCAATAGTCATAAAATACTTATGTATAAATTATGCTATCTTTATAGTAATATGTCTCACTAAGTAAATACTTAACATGTGTTATTTCCACGCGTAGGTAAAAGATGAGACAAATTAAATAAGGAGTGTAGTTGTAGCAATACATATCATCGGTTAAGGTTGACTCTCATCAGTAACGGTAGGACAATCATGTTTATTTTGAACAATTGTTGGCATGTATTCAAATTTTAAAAGAAAAAATGCTTTGTAATAAAGTGGACATTTTGGTAGTATATTTTGATGATTGTTTTATCATTGTGCTAAAATATTTTAATTTAAATTTTGAAACAAACTTTTAAGGGTTTTCAAAAGACAAAGTTGTTTCAAAAGTAAAGTGACATCCAAATCTCATATACGAAAAGGTATACGGGAGATGGGTGTTACATTTATTGGTATCAGAGCTACAGGTTTAGCCGATTCTCGGCCAAAATTGAATGTATTTTAATGTAAAAAGGATTACATGCCATTACGATTGTCAAAGTTATTGATATGGTGTCAATTATAGGGCGATTGATGTCACTCCTTATTAACTTTATTGTTATTCTTATGTATGTCCTACTAGATATCGAAAACTAAGGACAAAAGTAATAAATTAGATGATATTGAAAATAGGGTCGAGATTAAAATCGACCCAAGAGAATCTGACATGATTTTAGTATCATGCCGTAGAAGGGTAGAAGCTGATATGGATTTTTCTCCATTCTGTTGAAGGAATGCCCCAGCGTTTAACGATGTTTCTGCATTGGAGGAATCTATTAAAAAGTTTGAACTGTTTATAAGAGTAAATATGATTACTAGTGTAATTTTTGCATTAACTTCTATGAGGTTATTGCTACAAAGTTGCCAAGTCTTCTTATTTAATGATGTGGATAATTAGACTTTTATAGTTGATAGAGAAAATGTTTCAATTGCTCAAGAATATATTAAATGGATCTGGAAAGTTACATGGATTTCCTCAAGAAGGAAATGAAAGGTTTTAAAATAAAAGTATTTTATTTAACTTAATCTCGAGTGAGATGATAGCAGTAAACCCTAGTGGGTCATGGTGTAAAGATGAGTTGGAAAGGCAGTAAACATTTAATAAAGATTCCTGGGGCTATGTTCCCGGTGGATCTGATGAAATTGTCATTTGATGATTTAAAATTGTATTGAAAATAAGTTGTTTGTCTCCAAAGACGATTAATTCAGAAAGATGCAGAGGGTATGTAAATTATAGTTTTAGTGAGAAAGTAAAATCTTCACTCAAGGTGATATTAATAATGATTGTGAAGGAAAATGATGTCAGAAAGATATATATATATATATATATATATATACATATATATATATATAGCTTTTATGGTTAATGTGATATATATTAAAGTAATTAATGTAGAAATTGTTTGATAATTTCACAAAAAAAGAGAATTTATAGATGTCCTTTCAGGTAAATTGATTGAGTTACCTCCATATCGAAAGGTGGAATTAAAGTTTAATGGTTATTAAGGTATTGAACACGTTCCTATGATTTAGTATTAAATGGCTTAAGTGAGTCAAGAGAATTAGAGGCTCAATTATAAGAGTTGATTGATCAAAGTTTTATTAACTCGAGTATTTCATCTTGGGAAGTATGCGTGTTATGAGCGAAAAGAAAGATAAATCTATGTGTTTATGCATAGATTTTGACAGTTAAATAAAAACTCTTCGAAGGAAGAACTTGTTTGCCAAAATATTCAAATATGAAACTTTTGTTAGCAGAGATGGTTTCCTATGGCCATGTTGTTTCGATATAAGGTATAATAGTATATCTTAAGAAAAAATCATGTTGTAGTATATTGGCAACTCCCAAAGAATGATCCTGAAGTTCAGATTTCTTTGGGGCTTGCTGTTTACTATTAAAGGTTAGTGAAAAACTTTTCGACGTTAACTTTGTTGCTAACCAAGTTTTAAGGAAATATATGTCTTTTTGTAGCACGAAAAAGGGTCAAGAGAGTTTTGAAATACTAAAGACGATTGTAACAGAGATACCAGTGTTTATACAACTTGAGTTGGGAAAGAATTATGTGGTTTTTACTAATGCATATATAAATGGTTTAGTAAGTGTTCTTATGCAAAAAGGTAATGTTGTGACCTATGTCTCAATAAAGTTAAAGACTCACAATAGAAATTATCTACACATTGTCGTAACCGTTTCTCGCCCGGAGCGGGAAAAGACCGATATCGACTTGGACTTTTCACTTTGAAAATCATTTGAAAATGTGAGGAGTCGCCACCAATCATTTGAGGTGCGATTGGAACACCGTAAAAACTGGATGATTTTAATAAAACATTTTGTTTTTATCAAAATATCGAGTTTTGAGGTCTGCAAAAATCCAGAAATCAGGTTCGAGAGTCGGTTACGCGTGGGGAAGGATTAGCACCCCCACAAGCGCCCAAAAATTGGTACATAATTGATTACCCTATATTTAAAATCAGAAATTTGGAGTTCGATCTTTATTTAATTTAAAAATCATTAAGTATGCAAAGTTAAAAAGGGTATTCGTTTATCGAGGCCGATAACATTCGCCCCCGAGCGTAAATGCGGGAGATTAACTATTATGCCTAATAACCAAATATTGCCTCATTTTCAGAAAACATGATGTAGTTTTGAAAAGGATGTTGACTTATTCAGGGAATTACCAGTAGTCACTCCCTGAGCACGATCGCGGGAGATATACTATTAATTCCTTAATAAGTGAACAGTGTCTTAGATTTCTAAAAACAATGCAATCAAACAACATTTTATTTATCTTAATTAAACTAAAAGTAAATTAAGGCATTTTCTAACTTAAAGTGTCAAATTAAGGAACCTAGGAGCTCAAATATAAAATGTAAGTTATAGTATTAAAGCTTAATGCTATATATTAAAATGAAGTAAATATTCACGTATTAGAAATTTTTTTTTGATAATTTTAAAATAATCGAATATGCAATTATGTTTTGGTCAAGTTATGCATATGAGGTTAACATACAAATTAAATAAAATATATCTACTTGAAAAAAAATATATACAAATGTAGTAACTTTGTATATATACTAAGTTATCAACCAATTGTTTTTATTTAAAAAATACATATTAATATATAAACATATATATTACGTTAACATGGAAAGAAAAGAAAAGAAATGTCAATTTCATGATCACATATATATATATATATATTAAATTCCTTAATAAAAAGTAAAGGAAAACATGATTAACGCATTTCGTTAATAAAGCAATATATATATATATATATATATATATATATATATATATATATATATATATATATATATATATATATTATATTAACATGGAAAGAAAACAAAATATTGAACAACATTATAGGGTAAACTCTTTAATAAAGAAAGCATTCATACTATATTTGTTTACAAAAGGATATATATATATATATATATGCCATATCTTGATAAAAAAACATATGTATTATATATATGAATATGCCACGTATTTAACAACCAATTATTAACCCAATATAATATAATATATTAAAGGATTACTATAGAATTTACCTAATACAAAATTAATATTTTAAGCAAAAATATAGGGATCATTAAAAACAATCATAACTAATATAATAAAAATAAAATAAAAGTACCTAATATAATATATATTCAAACATGGAAATACAACTCACTCTAGTAAACATGCAAATTAAATTAGGGACTAAGATGAATTATAATAAAAACACGATGACCTGAAACTAAATAACTCAAAACATTATACCTAAAATATAAATTTGGAAAATAATTAAACCAAGACAAACACAAAATGCTAAATTAAAAATCAGTCCTTACCAGTGACTAATATGCAAATAAACGACAAAGGTACAAGGGCACGAAAAACAAATCACCCTAAAGTTTCAATGACTAAAAGTTAATTTACCCAGAAATCTTAATATAAAACCTAAACTAACACTAAACCTAAGCTAAACTCCTCTACCGCTCAACCCCTCTCTATTCTCTCCCTATCTTCTTCTTCACGCTCATAAAACAAAAGGGAAAAGAGAGACCTTTTCACCAAACAACCCCAATCGCTCAACCATCGAACCTACGCCGAAAGCTGCCATCTAAACCAGAGTATCCAAGGCCGCCACCTACAGCGTAGATAACTCTAAAAGGCCCCCATGGCCGACCACAGTTTAACCAGTGGCCCTCTAAAACAAAGCTCCCTCATCTTCTACCTATCTCACAACCGAGAACCACAAAGCTTCAACACCACTGCCTAAACGACCACCAATCAGAAAATACAAGCCTCAACCCACGATCTGACCACCTATCCTTCAATCGACGCTAGCAAGGTCTTCCTCCGACGAAGACTCCGTCGTTGATACACATGAACAAGGTTACCCGAAAATCCCTAACCTATTTACTCTTTTAATTTCAAAACCTTAAAAAGATTCTTTACTTGGAAAATGATTCGTTTTGTACAGTTGGGTTGTTAATAAAAAAACTAGGGAATAATGTGTTGCTTGTATTTTTGGTGTAAAAATGAAAGGAAACAGATTGGTGCTGTTGATTTTGAAAAGAAATACTAGAGCTCTCCCTTTACTCATCACCCCGTTACATTCCCCTCCTTGTTACTGTTTTTAATGACCGAGCCCAATGACACATGCAAGCCCTCCAAGAGATCCCCAACGCTAATAACTACGATATGGAGTCAACGAGGCTCCCTCGGTGCGCGTATCTCCTCAGTTAACTTGATCCACTTTTTAAAATTGTTTTTTTAGTTTCGAAATGAATACAAACATGCACACATAAATACACATGAAAAAAATGAAAGTAGAAATTTCAAATGGACCTTTCTTGTATTGTCTTCTCTTTTTCGTTCGAATGATAGGATTACACTTTTCTTTTTAACATTGATTTCCTGCGTCAATTCGAAAGAAAAGAGAGACCCTCACTTTGTAAAAAAAACCAAACCCCCTTCTTTTTGTTTTTGGTCTCCCCTCTTATTGCCGAGAGCTCTTCTCTCTTTCCTTAATTGCTTTCTTTTTTCCATCATATGCTTCCCCCACTGCCTCGAATTTGCTGATGGATTAGGTAGGAGTAGGTGAAAATTTGATTTGGGGTAGACAAAATCCCGTATATGATTTGCTTTTAACATGCTTTTAGGTGGATAATTTGGTTATTGTCTGCAGGTGCTCTTTGATGTAGGCGATGACAACATTCGATGTCTCCATTTGGTTCCAGTGTGTCATCTTCCGATTCGAGTCTCGTTCGGGTCTGGGCTCCAACTCGATCGGGTTGAAATTAATTCTTTTTTTTTATTTAGGGCTTGATTAAACTTGGATTTGTAAAGCCTGCAATAAATAAAAATAAACAGTATTAATAATATTAATAATATAATAATAAAAATGAGACGAAAAACAAGTGTCGATAGCTGCCCCTCTTTGCCCATTCTTGTGTTAACAAGAATAGGGCAAAGTCGAAAAGACAAATACGTTTTTCGTCTAGTCAATCTTCAAAGTTTAAGATATGATAAAGGATATGTTCCGTTGTCACTCAGGGAATATCAAATATTGAAAGAGAGGGATCTGTTCTGCTTCTTCTGAGGGAATATCAGATCTAGGAAAGTTGATCCTTTGAATCAGGGTAGACTTGTTCCACTGTCACTCAGGGAATATCAAATCTTGAAAGAGAGGGATATGTTCCGCTTCCTCTGAGGGAATATCAGATCTGGGAAAGTTGATCCATTGAATCAGGGTAGACTTGTTCCGCTGTCACTCAGTGAATATCAAATCTTGAAAGAGAGGGATTTGTTCCGCTTCCTCTGAGGGAATATCAGATCTGGGAAAGTTGATCCATTGAATCAGGGTAGACTTGTTCCGCTGTCACTCAGGGAATATCAAATCTTGAAAGAGAGGGATCTGTTCCGTTTCCTCTGAGGGAATATCAGATCTGGGAAAGTTGATTCATTGAATCAGGGTAGACTTGTTCTACTTTCACTCAGGGAATATCAAATCTTGAAAGAGAGGGATCTGTTCTGCTTCCTCTGAGGGAATATCAGATTTGGGAAAGTTGATTCATTGAATCAGGGTAGACTTGTTCCGCTGTCACTCAGGGAATATCAAAGCTTGAAAGAGAGGGATCTGTTCCGCTTTCTCTGAGGTAATATCAGATATGGGAAAGTTGATCCATTGAATCAGGGTAGACTTGTTCCGCTGTCACTCAGAGAATATCAAATATTGAGAAAAAAATTATCTGTTCTACTTCTTCTAAAGGGAATATCAGATAGATGGATTTGCTTCACTATTCTTCCGTGAAGGCTTAAAATGGCCCGAAGGACTTAATCGTCATGCTCGAAAGGCTTACTGATGGATTTGCTTCACTACACTTCGGTGAAGGTTTAAGATGGCCCAAAGGATTTAAGCATCATGCTCGAAAGACTTACTGATGGATTTGATCATCATGCTCGGAAGACTTACTGATGGATTTGACCATCATGCTCTAAAGACTTACTGATGGATTTGATCATCATGCTCGGAAGACTTACGATGGATTTGATCATCATGCTCGGAAGACTTAGATGGATTTGATCATAATGCTCGGAAGACTTACTGATGACCCGAAGGATTTAACTTTGAAAATAGTTTACTAGGTAAGAAATATTTCTTACTTTTCAAAAATTTCAATTTTAAATTTAAATGAGAAACCTTTCTCATGTGAAAACATCCTGCCCGAAGGTCTTATGGATGACCTGAAGGATTTATAAATTTTGGAAATATTTTACTAGGTAAGAAACCTTTCTTACTTTTTAAAAATTTCAATTTTCAAATTTGAATGAGAAACCTTTCTCATTTTTTTTTACTTATAAAATGAATTAATGGTTGGGCAACATGCCCCACTTTAAAGTAATGTTTCCTCTGTGGATTAGACCCATCATGTTCTTTAGGTTTTGCCTCTTTAAACATGATAACCTGTATTTGAGGTTTGAATTCTAGCTTCCGTTTGTTGGGATTTGGATATCATGAATCTTTTTTCTTGGAAGATATGTAAAAACCAAATATTTATGTGTGAAATAAAAATGCAATGCAATGCATTTTTTATGCAAATGATGTTCCCATGCATGCGTAAATGCTGATTCAGTTTTCCTTTGACTCCAAGGTGGGGAACCAGGCCTTCTTCCTCTTGATCATTCTTCTCTAGGGTTTACACAGATATCAGTATAGCAGCTTGCAACTTATGAAGATCTGCCCAACCATCTTGTGGTCTTTATTTTCTGTCTTCATTTCGGAGGATACATTTTCTTTCTCGAATTCTTGCTACGGTCAGTAATATGATCTTGAGTCCCCCTTTTGTCTTTGGCTCGATTACACTTTCAGAGTTGTTCTTCCAGAACTCTGTTGTTGATTGATACTTGACCGACTTCCTCTACAAGTTAAGCTCTTCTCATATCCAGGTTTTCCCTTGACACTCCAAGTTTAAGACTCATTCTCAATGTCTTCTTGGTCTAAATCTTGTCATCTCAACATGATTTGGGTTTCTGGTCATGCCCCAATATGGGTACTCATGGCTCCCTTCGTGCCCAAAATATCTTAATCTTGAATGGTCTCAATCTGGTGTCACTACACAGTAGTTTTTTCAAGTAGTTTGAGGGTGTTTCTTCACATTGTCATAAACACTTAAGAAGTGATCAGTTCTCCTAACAAAATGTCTTGCATTTTATGCAAGTTGTAATATGTGCCCATTCTGAATAATGAGGTCATCTTCTTCTTGATGGGTTATTGACAACGTCACAAAGAAATGTTACAAGTTCATATTCTTCATCCACTCTGATCTCTTAGACCATATACTTCAAGCTTGTGAAATGTTTCATGTTCTGGCATTGCTTATTCTTCTTCTCCAATAGAGACACAATGAGCCTCATCGGCTTCAAGAACATTTCACATTTGAAACTGTCCTGTTTGAAAATGTTTTTCCCCTTTCTCTTAATTTAGGGATCAAAGAATGAAAGAATTATATAAAACATTGCCTCTTAATTCAGACTCACAATTGAATCAAATCATAAACATGAGTTCACAGGATATCAAAAGACTAAATAGTTCTTTAATGTTTTCAAGGTTATAGCTCTTTAACAAGTGTCAAAATTGAAGGGTTGGCTTCCTATTTTTAAAGGTTTCGACCACCAGAATGTCATTTATTTCTTGATCATTGTGAACATCACAACATGCCCTTCTTTCTTGGCTTGGTATTTTAATCGGATGCAGACAAAATGACGCAACTAGCATAGTCAACTACTAGACTTTCTAGAACACTTCTATTTCAGATCTCTGAAATCTTCCATTTTTTCAAGCTTCGTAGACTCTTCTAACCAAGGCAGTGTAGAAATATCGATCTAAAAATGAAATTTCTGAGTGCTCGTATGAAATTGACTATAACAGGTGTTCCTTAACTCCCTTAGTCCAACTTTACCGAAACTCCTTATTCATAAAATTGATTTAATTTGCCATTGTCTGGCTAGCTGAAATCAACTTTATTGTATATATATTATAATCGCCTTTATCGGGCTAGTTGAAGGGTTCATCTCATCAAAAAGTCTTCATCCTGACAATCGCAGTGGAGCAAACACCGAACTGCCAAGTATCCGATCAATGTCATGATTTGAATATAATCTATTCATAAAGCCAGGGCTTTCGAGTTTCCTCTATAACCAATTGCCTTAGCGGAATAGCTCAGCTTTATTGTATATATAATTATATTCTAGGTATACGGATTCAATTTCTTAAGCTTGTCAAGAAGAACCTGTTATAGTCTAAGTGTTGTTGAAAGTCAAAAAATCTCATCGTTAGAGTTCAATTTCCAAGCAACTGACCTAAACTAGATTCATCTGTTTGACTATTCCATCTGTAAAGATCATAATCATCATTGAACGTCATCAACAAAAGTGTGGTTTAATCAATTTCATAACATCATATATAAGAGATGCCCCATGTTCTCCGCTCCTATGCATACCTGAATACCAAGCCTATTGTTCATTCCCTTATGATAAAAGAAGGTTGTATCAGTCCCTGCAATAAAAAATGCATGGTGTTCGATTTTATCTTCTATGGATAAAGTCAAGGTCCTTGTTTTATCAGGTTTCAACCTTGTCATTTTGTCAAAGATTTATAACTCTAGTTATTTAAAGAATTTTTAATTCAATTGATATACAAAGAATTTCAAGTCGTAAATTCGATTCAATGTTCACCATCCTTAAACTAACATAGATTCATTTAAATATCCTTACAAACAGAAAGATGAGAAAGTTAAAAAAACAAGTTCAAACAAGATGCCGCAAATGGAACATGCGATTGTGGTAGATCATAACCTTCACTCGTTCAGTCAGAATGCCCTATTTTACCTAGTATGAAGGGTGCCCAGTCGGATTAGGGTTTTTACCTTTACTTACTCCCTATTTCTTGATCATGTCTCTTGTCAGGACTCATTTGTATGATGGGTGCCCAGTCAGATTAGGGTTTTTACCCTTACTTATTCCCTATTTCTCGATCATGTCTCTTGTCAGAACTCCTTTGTCAATGAGGCTTTCTATCTTTTCCATCAATGGTATGCACTTGAGAGTGTGATGGCCCAATGCCCCTAGATGAAAATCGCAAGCACTATTCGAGTCATAGCCATAAGCGGATGAGCTAGTCTTCATTCTTAAAGGTCTTGGAGTGAGGTATCGATTGTTGATTAAAGGGGATATCAAGTCAGAAATGGGAACTTGAAAAACCTTGAGGGTCGTATTTTCTCAAGACATCTTTTGCGGCCAGTCTCGGATTACCTCTCCTTTGATTTTTTTTCTCGTCACTTCCCACCTCTATCTTCTGTTTTAACGTCAGAGAGGTATCGAGAGTTGAGTCCTTTATCTCTACCTCATATACCTTGCTTTCCTTGATTTCGCGCTTCTCCTTTTCTGTATGTACTTCACTTGTTTCGACCCCATAAACTCCATTCCGAGGGTTGACTTTAAACTGTTTGATTGAAATAGACTGATTGTTACCATCCACTTTTATAACTCCATAAGCCAAAAGATCTTGTACTTGTCGTTTGAAGTTACTATAATTCTCGATAGAGTGTCCTCAGGCTCCAACATGATAATCACAAGAAACTTTCTCATTATACCAGCTCGGATAAGGGGGCATTAGAGGCTTAGCCAGGCATGAAGCAATCAATTGGGCTTGGAGAAACTTGTGATATAACTGGTTGTATGAAATCTCTTTTGACCTCACTTTCTCCTTGCCATTATTATGAGCAGATTGAAGACCTCGTGATTGATCACTGAAACACTCGCTTTGAAGTTTTAACGTTTGACCAACATCTTGGGAGAGACATTGGTTTACAGATCTCCCTTCATCGTCAAGTTTTGAGATTTTAGGGAGCTTAGGTTTTCGATTTTCAAAACATAATAGCCCTTCCGTTATGAAGTTTTGAACTTTAAATCTCAGGATCGTACAATCTTATGTAGAGTGACTAAACTCTCCAATATGATAGTCGCATGAAGTTTTGACATCTTGCCAGTCTGGACTCGAATAAGTATTGTACCTCGGAGGAAAAAACGTTAGGAGCCCACTTTCAAAGAGAAAGGGTAACAAGTGTAAGTATAAGATCAGAATCGGAATCAAAGGTATCGTCATCTTCTTCTTCTTTCTATTCTTTTTGCATTCTTTACTGGCATTTGAACCTCCTCTATGACTATCTTCTTTGAGTCAGACTCAACTTTTGTGTTAGCAGTTTCACCTTCAACTTTTACTTTTTCCACGCATGATATCTGTCATATTTCCTAGAATCGTGCTCGATTCTTTGAGTTGAGCTGGATTGCCACACTCTCACTTGTTGTCATTGCATTAGCTACACCACTAACATTTATATTCTCACTTGAAGTCATCATATTTCCTTGCATAATAGGGTCCTCTAACGATTTCTCCCCATGTATTACTGTAACCATCATGCTCATCAACTTGGAAATCTGTTCCCTGGACTCAACTTGGAACTTTCTTGCTTCCTCAGTCATTTCTTGATGTGTCCTTACGAGTTGTTCTTGGATTCTCTCTATCCTACTAACACGTGTTAATATTTCATTCATTTCTTTCAATTTTTTCAGAAACACGCCTCGGGTAACTTCAGTTTTCTTTTAGAGCTTCTGTCACATTATCTTTCACGAGTTATTCTCACGTTTTCATGATTGAAGCATGTAAAAAAGTTTAAATTAAAGTAATGCGTACGAAAATGTGGATGCCAAATGCAAATGCAACCCGATATTGATTCCAAAATAACTTAGTTTATATAAAAAGTACTCAACAACACACAACGTCTAACCACTTAGACAAAGAGATTATATCGACATAAATATTAAACGTAGAATCTTGCTTTATTCCCTAATCTCTCGAACTCTATCATTAATCCCATGATGCATCATTTTTCCTTTGTTTCTGGAATTAAAAAAACTCTTAAAGCTGTCGCTTCTTCAGATAATTCGTAGAATTGGCGAGCTATATCGCGGGTCTGATCCATTGCTCTCTTCATTGCTTCATGTTGCCTTTGAATGGTGTCCTGAGCCTGCCGTAGACCAATTCCAAGCTTTGGATTAGTTAAGGGTCGACTCTCTTCTAGTTATTGGATTCGCTGATGGCATCTATGCACTATGACTTCTAATTCAACAATCTTCTCTTTTAAGGCCTGAAAATCTTGGTTTAGCGCATCGAAATTCTCCTGGACCTTCTCTTTCTCTTTGGCCAATTATTTTATCACTCCTCCCTCTTAATCATTTTGAACTCCCATATTGCCTTTTCATCCGAGAAGTTTCTCTGTTCTTTTTCTCTCTCCAAATTCATCAGTCACATTTCCTCTTTTAACAGCTCGGCTTCAATCGGGAGCCTCCTCAATCGCTCTTCCATAATCAACTTGTCCTCTAAATTTGGCTTAGGTGTGTTATTGTTAATTCTATGTGACCTCCAAACCTCATAGGCCAGGGTAAATACATGCTCTATTATCTTGAAGCTCATGCATTGAGGCTTCTGCCAAGCCGCATAGATCTTTGAAATCCACTCTCGGTAACCCGGAGTAGAGAAAGAAAACTCTGCCTCTTTCAGGCCGTGGGTAGCTGGTACGAACTGTCGGGTATTGAATTGTCTGAGTACAATTAGCGGAGTATACCCGATCGCTCCCCATAATCCGTGCAGCATTACAAAACTATCGTTACCGTACCTGAAAAGTATGTCCTCTTTGTGTAACTAATAAGCCTTCCATACTATCTCAGTATCTTTCATGTTACGAAGAGCTTCAACCCAGTCTTTCCTCTTACGATGCTATGGGATTTGGCATTTGTTGAGGAAATCCACTAGAGGCAAAAAATTTGATTGATGTCTCCGAGCCCATCTTTTCTCGACTATCTAGGAGTGGCTCCACCACCAAACTAGTAACAGTGAGGCACATCCGGTGAACTGACCTCCCCACAATCGTCTACACTGGTTCAGTGACAAGAATGTTTCCACAAGGATGACTGGTGCAGAATTCTTTCTAGCGATAGCTTCGACAAAACCGATTAAGGCGATGTCGAAGTGATCCTCGTTCCTGGGAAAAATTACCAAACCATATAATGCAAGGGAGAAGTGATCTCTTATTCTTTTCGATGAAGTTTGCTCGTAAATTAAACTTTTCAGCTGAGCCCAGGAGACCCCCTCATCACGAATGTACTCTTCGACCCACTCCTTGGTCTTTTCCGTCAACGTTATCATCTTGGTTATGAACCCCTTAGGTCGAATTACCTTGGTGTAAATTGAATGTCTTTTAATATTCGGGATGTTCAGCAAAGTTGTATACTCCTCCAAGGTCGGGGTCATGTCTACTTTACCAAAAGTGAAACACCTATAAGTTGGATTCCAACACTCGGCAAGGGATCGAACCACCATCGAATCTATTGGTTCTCTCAGTAGCTCTACGATGTCGCCGTATATCCCTCTGAATAGTGTCTTCTCATTATCATCCCAGGTAGACCAAATTCTTGATAACTCAGTTCAGTGTGCCTGTCTGACTCGAATAGTTACCTTTTCTGGCAAAACTGAATCTTCGGTAGTGACAAGGCTATCCCTAAATCGTGCCTTCCCATATTCAAACCAGGTCTGAACACTGATTGCATTCTCAGTCCCATCGGAAGACATTGCTGCATTAAGCTTTTCTATAATAACTAGGTGATATGAGAATCAATATCGTTTATGAAATGATGTGATGTGACATGATACATGTAAAAATGCAACAAGATCATACAAAAGAAAATCAATGTTAGTAGAAACAAGACAACAAGAATCAAATTAGTTGAAATGATTAGTCAAAAAAAATATAATCTTAAATATGACTTAAAGTTGATACTAAAAAATAAAACATACAAAGGAAATTAATGGTCCTAAACGCATGCGTTCTAGTTCTCCTAGGTTATCCATATGGCTCTAGCGGGGTAGGCTTACTAAATTCTCTATATGAAGTTGAGTTCTAGCAAAGGGTTCCCAAGCCACTTTTACAACCTGCTAAGGTTGCCCCCGATTTTGGCCCATTACAGACTTGCGAATCGATATAGCTCAGGGAATCACACCACTAAAAGCGTACCTCAGAATTAATATCCGAATAGACAACTTAGGGTACTTTCTAGAGATACTTTGTCAGACCCACACAAGGAAGCCCAATGCTCCTCGTGAGGTGTGACGTTTCTCCCTACTTAGGTAAACCGAGATTGTGCTTGGGTTTAGAGCTATGATATGCAACAATCCTAAATATTTCACAGAAGTGTAAGCATTAATAAGAGAGAAAATCTTTTTTTTTTGCTTTTTGAAATAACATAATGAACCGTAAATTAAATAAGATCAAACTCGTAATTTCCAAAATTGTAAATACAGGGTAACCAACTAGTGGCTCTACTCTCAATTTGTTTAAAAACCAAACATCCCCAGTGGAGTCGCCAAGCTGTCGTAACCGTTTCTCGCCCGGAGCGGGAAAAGACCGATACCGACTTGGACTTTTCACTTTGAAAATCATTTGAAAATGTGAGGAGTCGCCACCAATCATTTGAGGTGCGATTGGAACATCGTAAAAACTGGATGATTTTAATAAAACATTTTATTTTTATCAAAATATCGAGTTTTGAGGTTTGCAAAAATCCAGAAATCAAGTTTGGGAGTCAGTTACGCGTGGGGAAAGATTAGCACCCCCACAAGCGCCCAAACATTGGTACCTAATTGATTACCCTATATTTAAAATAAAAAATTTGGAGTTCGATCTTTATTTAATTTAAAAATCATTAAGTATGAAAAGTTAAAAAGGGTATTCGTTTATCGAGACCGATAGCATTCGCCCCCGAGCGTAAAGGCGGGAGATCAACTATTATGCCTAATAACCAAATATTGGCTCATTTTTAGAAAACATGATGTAGTTTTGAAAAGGATGTTGACTTATTCAGGGAATTACCAGTAGTCACTCCCTGAGCACGATCGCGGGAGATATACTATTAATTCCTTAATAAGTGAACAGTGTCTTAGATTTGTAAAAATAATGCAATCAAACAACATTTTATTTATCTTAATTAAACTAAAAGTAAATTAAGGCATTTTCTAACTTAAAGTGTCAAATTAAGGAACCTAGGAGCTCAAATCTAAAATGTAAGTTCTAGTATTAAAGCTTAATGCTATATATTAAAATGAAGTAAATATTCACGTATTATAAAATTTCTTTTTGATAATTTTAAAATAATCGAATATGCAATTATGTTTTGGTCAAGTTATGCATATGAGGTTAACATACAAATTAAATAAAATATATCTACTTGAAAAAATATATATATACAAAAGTAGTAACTTTGTATATATACTAAGTTATCAACCAATTGTTTTTATTTAAAATATACATATTAATATATAAACATATATATTACGTTAACATGGAAAGAAAAGAAAAGAAATGTCAATTTCATGATCATATATATATATATATATATATTAAATTCCTTAATAAAAAGTAAAGGAAAACATGATTAACGCATTTCATTAATAAAGGAATATATATATATATATATATATATATAATATTAACATGGAAAGAAAACAAAACATTGAACATTATAGGGTAAACTCTTTAATAAAGAAAGCATTCATACTATATTTTTTTACAAAAGGATATCTATCTATATGTATATATATATACGTCATATCTAGATAAAAAAACATATGTATTATATATATGAATATGCCACGTATTTAACAACCAATTATTAACCCAATATAATATAATATATTAAAGGATTACTATAGACATTTACCTAATACAAAATTAATATTTTAAGCAAAAATATAGGGATCATTAAAAACAATCATACCTAATATAATAAAAATAAAATAAAAGTACCTAATAATATATATTCAAACATGGAAATACAACTCACTCTAGTAAACATGCAAATTAAATTAGGGACTAAGATGAATTATAATAAAAACACGATGACCTGAAACTAAATAACTCAAAACATTATACCTAAAATATAAATTTGGAAAATAATTAAACCAAGACAAACACAAAATGCTAAATTAAAAAGCAGTCCTTACCAGTGACTAATATGCAAATAAACGACAAAGGTACAAGGGCACGAAAACAAATCACCCTAAAGTTTCAATGACTGAAAGTTAATTTACCCAGAAATCTTAATATAAAATCTAAACTAACACTAAACCTAAGCTAAACTCCTCTACCGCTCAACCCCTCACTATTCTCTCCCTATCTTCTTCTTCACGCTCATAAAACAAAAGGGAAAAGAGAGACACCTTTTCCCCAAACAGCCCCAATCGCTCAACCATCGAACCTACGCCGGAAGCTGCCATCTAAACCAGAGCATCGAAGGCCGCCGCCTACGGCGTAGATAAATCTAAAAGGCCCCCATGGCCGACCACAATTTAACCAGTGGCCCTCTCAAACAAAGCTCCCTCATCTTCTACCTATCTCACAACCGAGAACCACAAAGCTTCAACACTACTGCCTAAACAACCACCAATCGGAAAATACAAGCCTCAACCCACGATCTGACCACCTATCCTTCAATCGACGCTGCCAAGGTCTTCCTCCGATGAAGACTCCGTCGTTGATACACATGAACAAGGTTACCTGAAAATCCCTAACCTATTTACTCTTTTAATTTCAAAACCTTAAAAAGATTCTTTACTTGGAAAATGATTCGTTTCGTACAGTTGGGTAGTTAATAAAAAAAAACTAGGGAATGATGTGTTGCTTGTATTGTTGGTGTAAAAATGAAAGGAAACAGATTGGTGCTGTTGATTTTGAAAAGAAATACGAGAGCTCTCCCTTTAATCATCACCCCGTTACATTCTCCTCCTTGTTACTGTTTTTAATGACCGAGTCCAATGACACATGCAAGCCCTCCAAGAGGTCCCTAACGCTAATGACTACCATATGGAGTCGACGAGGCTCCCTTGGCGCGCGTATCTCCTCAGGTAACTTGATCCTCTTTTTAAAATTGTTTTTTTAGTTTCGAAATGAATACAAACATGCACACATAAATACACATGAAAAAAATGAAAGTAGAAATTTCAAATGGACCTTTCTTGTATTGTCTTCTCTTTTTCGTTCGAATGATAGGATTACACTTTTCTTTTTAACATTGATTTCCTGCGTCAATTAGAAAGAAAAGAGAGACCCTCACTTTGTATTACAACTTTTTTTAAAAAAACCAGACCCCCCCTTCTTTTTGTTTTTGGTCTCCCCTCTTATTGCCGAGAGCTATTCCCTCTTTCCTTAATTGCTTTCTTTTTTCCATCATATGCTGCCCCCACTGCCTTGAATTTGCTGATGGATTAGGTAGGAGTAGATGAAAACTTGATTTGGGGTAGACAAAATCCCGTATATGATTTGCTTTTAACCTACTTTTAGGTGGATAATTTGGTTATTATCTGCAGGTGCTCTTTGACGCAGGTGATGACAACATTCGATGGCTTGGTGGTGGTTTCTTCGTTCGATGGCTCCATTTGGTTCTAGTGGGTCATCTTCTGGGTCGAGTCTGGTTCGGGTCTTCGGGTCTGGGCTCCAACTGGATCGGGTTAAAATTAATTCTTTTTTGTATTTAGGGCTCGATTAAGCTTGGATTTGTAAAGCCTGCAATAAATAAAAATAAATAGTATTAATAATATTAATAATATAATAATAAAAATGAGACGAAAAATAAGTGTCGACACACATGATTTAGAGTCGGTCGTAGTCGAGTACCTTAAAAGATTTGATGTCATTAATTGTATAGTGAGTGGTGCTATAGTTGTGCTAATTACAAAAGCCTTATGCTGATATAAATAGAAAAGTGATTGAGTAACAAGAAAGTAGTAAAGTTTTCTGAAAGTATCGATTTGGAAGTAAGTATTGCGGTTGGGACTGAGTTTGAGAATGATTGAACCTTGAAAGATTTTATCAGTTAGCTTTTGTCTTCTGAAATGTACAAGACCTATAATGTTTTCATGTTTCATTGCTTATTAATGACCAATCAAATCCATTGCATGTTCTTACCTTGGGGAAAATAGAGATTTAATTAGAATTGAATTATGAAAAAGAACCAATACAGATATGGATTAGAGAAATCCAGAAATCGAGTAATAAAAATGATTCCTCTAGTTGAAGTATTGTGGTAAAAGCATAAAGTATTTAAATTCGAGGACGAATGTTTTTAGGGGGAGAGAATTGTAATACCCCAAATATCAGGTTAGGGACTATATTGAAAATATTTGAAATTTAAAGTCTTATTTGAATAATTGTTAAAAGATAAGAAAAATGATTTAAAATAGTGTTTTGGATTAAATTGTAGCAATAGATGAATATAGGGGGTATTTCAGTCTTTTAAAGAGAAATGAATTTAAAATTTATCCTTATTAGGGATTTTAGGAAGAAAAGGGGGAAGTAGAAACAAAGAGAGCTATCTCTTCTCCTCTTCTTCTTCCCGCGCAAGGACTACCCTCCATAGCCCAAAGGTAAACTTCAATTTAATCAGTTTTTCCTTTCGATTATGGGTTATTTTTACAACCTTAAGTGATATGTAAGCTAAAAGGAGGGAAATAGGATTAAAACAATGGATGAAATATTAGAGATTTAAGAAAATGGGTTTTGAAATGATATGTTAATATAAAAGTGTTTATGGATGTTTGTTGGTAGATTTGACTTGTCAAAGTGGTAAATGAGAGATTGGAAGCATTTGATAGGATTAAGAACATATTAGAAAAAGTAGTGTGATTCTTAAAACCGAATGTTCTTGGTAGATTTTAGATGTTTTAAGAAGCTAAATGAAGGAAAGTTGGTATGAATAGATAAAAAATAGTTTAATAGTATTGTATGGTGTATTTAAAATGAAATTTAACCCCATTTGGGGTGATAATTGGGTTGAAAATTGGAAATTCTAGGCACAAATATCAGTACTGATAGAATAGTACTGATACAACAGGCTAAAATGGGATGAATATGTTAAGTCGTATCGATACTAATTTAATCGGTATCGATACTGAAGGGGTAGTATCGATACCTAATCGATACCTAAGGGAAGGTATCGATACCATTTCAAAGAAGAATGCAAAAATGATATCGATACCATAGTAGAGTATTGGTACCAGAGTATAGTAGTATCGATACCATGGTAGGGGTAACGATACTATGGAGTCAGAAATGTGAAGATAAGCTAAGATTGTTGTAGAAAATATAATAATATGTACTCTTGAGTAATGTTTAAGTATAATGGTTAGGAAATATACGAACAATTGATATTGTATGTATCTTTTTGGATGCTTGAGTAGATCGAAATCAAGCTCCCGAGTCAAGCAAAACAAAAGGAAAAGGCAAAGTATCTGATTAATCAACTTTGCGTTTTGGATATAATAGCGAGGCAAACCGGGTAAGCACATTATTGTAATTGTTTGAGATGAAGAAGATTTATATTGATTCAAATTAGAACGTTTAAATTAATGTATGTTCTATATTATTGACTACATTATTTATTATATGTATGGAAAGAGTATTATGAATGAGTTTTAGAGTATGAACTACTCTAGAACGAATGAATAAAAGAATAATGCATATGGGTGCATTATTGGCATGCAAGGATGCCATAAATAAAATGCATGAAATGATACATTAAGGTATGAAAGGATGCCATAAATAAAATGCATGAAAAGATGCATTAAGGCATGAAAGGATGCCATAAATAAAATACATGAAAGGATGCATTAAGTCATGAAAGGATGTCATAAATAAAATGCATGAAAGGATGCATTAAGGCATGAAAGGATGCCATAAATAAAATATAGGAAAGGATTTATTAAGGCATGAAAGGATGCCATAAATAAAATGCATGAAAGGATGTCATAAATAAAATGCATGAAAGGATGCATTAAGGCATGAAAGGATGCCATAAATAAAATGCATGAAAGGAGACATGAAAGGATGCCATAAATAAAATGCATGAAATGATGCACGAAGGCATTAAAGGATGTCATAAATAAAATGCATGAAAGGATGCATGAAGGCATGAAAGGGTGCTATAAATAAAATAAAATTTAAAGAATAATTACTAGAAAAAAAAATGAAAAGAAAAAAATGCATAAGAAATAAAGGTATGTTGGACATACTAAGGATGTTTATGATAAGAATTATAAAAAATTTTGGTTTCAATAATAGGGACTTATTTAATCCTTGTAGATGATAAGAATTAGTTCGAAAACTAAGAAATTCATAATAAATTTATGAATTTTTGTATTGGTAGTGGGTGTGCAACCCATGTAAATTATATAAATGTTTGGGGAATGAATGTTTTGGCACTACAGGTGTAACCTATAGAATTTATAATGAGTTAATTAATAATATGTCTAATTATTAGAGTAGGATCTGTTTAAAAGTAAAAGATTAATGGCCTAGCTGTGCATTTGGTAGAAATGTGTCAATCATGTAAGTTAGATGAAAGGCTAAATGCCTTTGGGTAAAAGATTAAAGGAATTATAATGCATTTTGACATAAACGGTGCATAAGTGGTATGAAAGGATGCTATATATATATACATAAAATGTACATCAATATTTAATTGGTAAGATGGATGTCATAAAGGAAAAGCGTAAATAATACATAATGGGCGTGATAGGATGTCCCAAAATGAAATTACAAAATGGTGTGTTAACAGTATTTAAGGTGCCACATATGATGTTTATAAAAGACAAATGATTAATTGGCACTTTGGTGCAATGCATGTATGGTAATTTCTCATTTAATGTACAAAGGGCAAATAAAGAATAATGGGGAAAAATATACAGAAGGATAATTATGTTGGGTCCTTATGGATTATGAAATGTAATTCATCATTCAATAGTCATAAAATACTTATGTATAAATTGTGCTATCTTTATAGTATTATGTTTCACTAAGTAAATACTTAACGTGTTGTTTCCACGCGACAAATTAAATAAGGAGTACAACTATAGTAATAGATATCATCAGTTAAGGTTGACTCTCATCAGAAACGGTAGGACAATCATGTTTATTTTGAGCAATTGTTGTCATGTAATCAAATTTTAAAAGAAAAAAATGATTTGTAATAAAGTGGACATTTTGATAGTCTATTTCGATGATTGTTTTATCATTGTGCTAAAATGTTTTAATTTAAATTTCAAATTTTTTTTAAGGGTTTTCAAAAGACAAAACTGTTTCAAAAGTAAGGTGACATCCAATTCTCGTATACGGAAAGGTATACGGGAGATGGGTGTTACATGACAACCCAAGAACCTCGCCCTGGTTCTCCAATCTGGTCGTATTCAAACGATCTACCACTCACAATCGTCTCACAAAGTTACACACATGAAGATAACATCAATCATTAGTGAAACAAGCACAAGCCCAAATTTAATCAACATTAACAATTATACCACAAGGTTAAAAGCTTTCATCAAATCATTCCATCGGCTTAAATCAATTATTCATGCATAAGAAGATCAACTCAAGCTTGTAAACAAGAGATTATGAAAAAACTAAGAAGTCAACCAAGGCAAGCAACAATCATAAGTATCGAGATATCTCATTAAATAAACATGAATAAACAAGGTGGAATTCTCACTCTACCCCCTCACTTAAAGTGTATTGTTCCAATATGAAAAATAAAGTGTAAGAGAAGGAATAGAGATACTCCCTATGTCTAATGATCACTACAACAAATTTATCAATTTATGACAAAATTTGTATATGACATTTTATATAACGTCACAAAATATACTATAAACGTGTCATTTTTCTATTTTCGTCAGGTTTAGTGATTGATTGTATTTTTGTCACTATACGCTTGGAGCCAAAATTTACCTCCAAAAAAATTGGTGGGAAATCTTTCAATGACGTTTAGATCAAATGGCAACACCTTAAAATCATCTTTAATAAGATGGAAGTATCAGTGACGATTTATTATTATGATGAAATGATTTGAATTAGTGACATTCTAAATTTTTCACTAATAAGTTTCATTTGTAACAATTTGATTCGTCATATTATGTAAGATATAAAAGATGACGTTTTATTCGTGCAAAAAATAAGTTTAACGTGATGAAGGCAATTATCTGTCACAATCTCTTATTTTTTATATGACAATTTTGAAAATTAAAAAAAAAACTTTTAGTGACATCATAGATCGCCATTAATTCAAAATCTTATTAGTGATATTTTTTAAATAATTTTTTGAATTTTTCAAACTTTTATATATATATATATATATATATATATATATATTGAAGACCTTTTTTGTTTAATACATATAATATACTTATGTAAGTTGAGTACTAATAAGATAATTATATAAGTCGAGCACCGAAATCAAGATTAAAAGGGGTTTAAATTTAATGTTCAATATATTAATTATGAAATTTCAATTAAATTGAAAAATATATAAAGTTTCAACGGTCAATTCGTAATTTAGAAATTCCAAGTAATTAATGTAAATTATAGACTGCTAGGGGGTGTACATTGTTAGATTTTAACTGAATTAATCGATCGAATTGAAATTGAATTTGGTTAGTTGGTCGAGTAATTAAATGTTAGGTCGGTTAATGATTACGATTTTTTTAAAATTTGATATATATATATATATATACACACACACTAAGCACAAACCTAATAAGAATCAAGATCCAATTATTTTTTAACAAAATATACACATTAAACTTTCAACATCCAATCAAACTATAATCCATATGGTAAAAAATTATTTAAATTCAAATTAATCTATCTAAAAAATTATAATAAATTTTCGTTAATCCAAAAATTGATCGAATTAATTGAACGTTGTTTAGCTTAGTTAATAATTTGTAAAAAATCAATTCGATTATTTGTTAAAGAAAAAGAAGTTTGATAAATTTAATTTTGACTAATTTGATCCGATCAATGACTAAATTAATTGATTGAACAACACTATAAATTATTCAAGGACCGAACCTTTAATTTTTATCTTTTGATATATATTTAAAAAAATAAGTTTTTAATATGGTTAGAATCCACTTACACCTAATGTAAAACTAAAAGTTTTACGTATCAAAAAATAAATTTTTAATTTCCAATGGAATTAAGAGAGTAATTTATATATATATGTATAAGTGGCGTTTAACCTGGTGAATTAAAAGAATTATTTTTAAATGAGTTTTCTAATATATTTATATGTATATGTAATTTAATGCTAATAAAAATAAACTTTAACGGTATTTGGAGGTAAAGCCTAAAGCTTGTAGCCGATTACCATATCTCAAATAAAAAATAATAATATTCTTTACTTGTAGCGTTAGTTTGCAAAAGGTAAAAACAATCCTTAGGTTTTAGAAGCTAGCACCTTTACCTGGGTTATCTGCTACCATCGCGCTACCACTGATTTGTATGATCGTACGTGGTCACTTGAGGCATCACCGTTGGGATCAAATGCTACCACAGTTTATCGTTGTCTCTCTATTTTTTCTTTGTGCCTTCGCTTTTGACTGGTAAGGATCTGTCTATCTCTTCAGACCCTTTTTTTGATTATCAACTAGTTGTTAGAGTTATGAAATCTTCAAGGTCCAATTCCTTTCATGGTTTTCGAATGCTAAAGGAAAATATATTATTATTTTAAATAGTAATAAGTAAGATATGGGGTTTCCTGTGGAAAATTTAAAATTTAATTTATTGGGGTCTTGAATTTATGTGATTTCTTAAGAAAGTATAATAATTACTTTCGTGCCTTTTAATAATAATATATGTATATAAGATGAGGTTTAAAGAAATGTGAATTCTTAGGAGATTCATTCTTTCGAAAACAGTAAGGAAAAGAAATGGAAACATGCGACAAGCTATAGTGGAAATAAAAAATAGGATAATATTAGTATTGTTAGTCATATTAGGTTATATGTTTGTAAGCTTTAGACATATGTACTGCTTGAGTTTCGCCATTTGTGTTTGGTTCTTTAAAAACTCTGCAACCCTGCTCTCAGTTTATCCTCTCTTTTTTTATTCTAATATACATTTATTTTGGAGTAATAGACTTTGGAGGATGCTATATATTATAAGAATATTGAAGTGAATAAGCTTTTGGAGAAACACGGAGTTAATCCTTTGGTGAGTTATTGCATTATTCATCTGACTTTTTCCCCATTAATGATACTTATCTTGAAACCATTTGCCGAGGGTCTTATGACCATTGTCCACTCTATTATTGGTTAGTACTTGAGCTGTTATGGTACTTCTTGTTGCAACCATTTGTGTATTATTGGCTGATGTTTCTATTATATTAATTCAGCTACACAAAATATTGTTGCTGGACCATCAACGAAGGACAAGAGAGTCGGTAGAGCTGCTTCCTTCAATACCATTCCTAGCAGCGTTGGAGCTGCTAGGATATATGTTATGTTAATTTTTAGATTTTCATATATTATATTTGACTAACATGAAGCAAGTGCATTGAAGTTCAAATTATAATGTAATTTGTTTAAACACTATTTGTTAATAGAGAGCCAATTTACAAAGGATGCCATCGAACTAACTGTCGACATTCATCCAAGACTATCATATTATTATTATCATTATTATTATTATTACAAAATAAATTGGGAGCCCATTTACAAAACCGGAGGCCCAGATTCAGATCCAGACCCGGCCCAAGACCCGATTCAGATACTTCTAGGGTTTTCTACTCATCTTCTCCAGGTGCTCCAACCAGATGCTGCCACGCCTCCACAAACTTGACGGAAGACTCCAGAAGTCGCAGGAGAACCGCACACCTCGCCCTATGGTGAGTCACCATTGTAGATCCGGTGACTCACCAAAATGAACGGTTGTTTGAAGCTTCCTGAGGTCTATAAAAAGCCTTGAAAACCTGCAAGAGAAAGGGAGAGGAAGATACGAACGAAGAGATAGAGGGGAAGAACGACAAGAACTGGAAGAGAGCAAGCAACACCAACGAGCAACAAATAAACCGAAAGGAGAAGAAGGAGAGGAGACTTACCGAGAAGCTCAAACGTCGTCGGAAACCTTCGTTAACCGAAGGTAAAATCTTAAATATAGGCCCATTAAAAAGCTTTTAGAAAAAAGGAGGGTGATTTCGGCTTTAGGGTGTTTCGATCTACATTTTGAGCTATTTTTCTTTTTTTTTCGTCGTGAATAGTGAACGGAATAGTAATCAGTGGCGATGAATAGTGACTGGCGGTAGCCGGAATAGTGACTGACCGTGGCCGGAATAGTGACCGACCGGTGGTCGGAGCTCCCTCCGGTGAGGGAATTTAGAGAGAAGGGAGAGATTCTCTCTCCTTAGAGAGAGAAGCAAAATAGAAAAATGAGAAGAATTAAAGATGTTAGGCCTATTTTGGCTTATTTATACCCAAATCAAAACTACGTCGTTTTAGGGAGGTAGTGTTTGTGTAATTTCATTATGAGAAAACCCTTTTCGTGGTTCCTTAAATTTGTAATAGTTTCAAATTGGTCACTAAAATCATGTTTTTGTGCCTTTTAATTTGGACTTCGCATTTTGTTTTATTTATATTTTAGTTTCTGCTAGTATTTATATATATTTAGGGTAAATATTAGATTTAATCCATTAGATTTTAATATAATTTATAATTTAATTCAAATATTATTTAGGGATAAATTACACTGTTAATACCTATATTTTATTATATTTCGAATTAGGGCTATTAATTTATATATTTTTGTAAATTAATCTTATTTTTAATTTCTTTTATTTTGGTCACTATTTTATTTTATATTTTATTATTACTCCTTTATTTTTCAATATTTTTAATTTAGTATTTTAATTTTTATCCCCTATATTTTTAATAATTTTTATTTTAATTCCTTATAATTAATTATGATTAAATTACTATTAATACTTATATTAAATGTTTTGTTTATTAATTACAGATGTTAGGTGATAAAAATTATATTATATAAAATATATTGATAATAAAATCAACATGGGAATAGTATGTTATTAAAGCTATTCAACTACTCTTCACTTTTTAAATTATTAGTCACGCATAGTAATGTATTCAAAGATGATTTTGTTTAAAATATATATATATTTACTTTATTAGAATATATTTTATTATTAGTCACACACATGTAGTAATGTATTCAGCATGGGAATATATTGGTAATTATTAGTCATGTTAAAAAAAATATTTATATATTTACTTTATTTAAATTAATTTTTAGGAAAAATTATCATATTCTTATTAATATTTATTTTTTATATCAAATAAAAGGGCTGTCTTAAAGTAACTAGATGTCATTTTATGATATTTTTAAATAAATAAATACCATATTTATAAAACACTACAAAATATAAATATTTACTTCAGTTTTATAAAAATCATTTTCTTTAGAATTATCTGATTGGATCTGAAATAATAAGATCATAAATTAAATTTATATTCGAATTCTTAGATTTTCACTACTAGAGACAATTTTATAATCAATGGGTACCCATTTTGGGCGTTGTGGGGGTGCTAATCATTCCCCAAACGTAACCGACCACGAATCCCTAAAAAGAATGAATTTTTGGTTATACACAGACCAGTTTATCTTTTAACTGATGTTTTCTTAAAAACTCTCTTAAAAGGAGATTTTGAGGTATTCGATTTACCTAACTTAAAAAGGTCGATGGCGACTCTAAAACATTTCCTTAAAAAACCATTTATTTCATTCACATATTTTTTTCGCCAAGGAAATTCGTGCCCGGGCGAAAACCGGTTCCGACAGCTTGGCGACTCTGCTGGGGACCCTGGTCAAGCCTTAAATTGATTATATATTGTCTCTATAAGATAGAATTTGAGAATTCATATTTATTTAATTTACGATTCTTTTGATTTCTTTCAATTAATTTTTTTATTATTTTATTATTTATATCCTTATATACGAACATTTATTTTTCATTAATTTTCAGATATTAGGATTCATTTTTTAATGGTTGTTTGACAAGGTTTGAGAGTTTATCCTCACACAACACGTGCATTGCATAAACATAAGCTCTATAATCGAGCTCTTTTCCCTTTTAAGTGGGAGTGAAAGAGATGTCTTCGTGAGAATTTATTCTCCGTGTCAGATCAGCAAGTACCTTTCGGGGTTCATATGCTCTATGGTTCATATGCTTAAGTCTGTAATGGATTAGGATTGAGGGTTTGGTAGTCCAAGGGGTCACCGACAATGACAATTCGAGTACCTTTACTCTTAGAGCCGAAACCTTGCATATAATAAACCATAGAAATTCACCCAATCTAAGACAATATTGAAGATCTGTACGTAAGTGTACAAAAAGGAGAAATAAGCTCTAACTTTTCTTTTCATTTTTTTGAATAAATGCATGCGAACTAGAAATCATACGGTTATGTTAATTTTTCCAAACAAAACATGGAACTAGAAAGCATGATGTTAGACTTTATATATAAATATCGTGATAAATAGAATCTTTTATTTCCATTAATTGGTACTAATCATTTTATTATTATTTTTTCTTATATATTTTGTAGATACATTTTATTGTGCTCTAACTTTTTTGTATTAATTTCTTTTGTTTGCATTGCATGATCATGACATGATTAGAAGGTATTGATTCAAGAGTGAACATCAAATTAAAAAATTTTTATATATGGAAAAAAAGTTTTATGATCAAACAAAATATGACGCTGCTAAGGAATTACATCTCGAAGAAGCTCTAAAAAAATGGTAATTTGGCTGTTAAGAAGTTAGGAGTGAAATCTAACCCCTATATATAAAGTTTTGTTTAATGTACCGAAACTTTTGTGTTCAATGAAATTTGTTTTAAGATGATCACTCTTGATTAACACCTTTTTTCATACATACATTTAAATTTGTGTTATATTTGCATTATCATATTTATTTATTTAGCATTTTTTGCATTCATTTTCAAAACTTAAAATTAACAAAAAAGGTTTTTTTTTTCTTTTTCGGAGAATACTGGACACCTACAAGCATCCATATCATACTCGGAAAAAATAATGGATGATAAGATAGATCAACTCGAAAGGACTCAGCTTGAAATGCATGAAAGCTTCAAGAAAGTTTAGGAAGAAATGCATGAACAAATGATGAAAGCCCAAAATGATATGATGAAGAAATTTGTATTATGTTACAAGGAAGAAGTATGGATCGAGAAAATACTCCAACTGTTGCTACTACTGAAGAACCTTATGGGTTTTACACCAAGAACATATCATCTAAAAGCTCAAGCTATTGAGGAACCTTTGTATCCTCCAGGCTTTACACCACCTCATGTTAAGGCCCAACAAGGAATGGCTACTCAGTCAGGAAGAGTAAACATAAACTTACCTAGTGCCTCTATAAACCAAGAACAAACTGAAGATGTTCCTGATCTTGATGAAGAGCGTAAAAAACAACAAACCAAACAAGATGATGAAAAATGGAAACAATTAGCAGAGGAAATTAGGACTATGAAGGAGGACCCTAGCATATATGGATTTGAGGCTAAAGAATTAAGTTTGGTGCCTGATTTGGTGTTACCGCCTAAGTTCAAGATTCCTGATTTTGAAAAATTCGATGGTATGAAATGCCCCTCTGCTCATATCACAATGTTTTGCAGAAAAATGACAGGTTATATAGGGGATGACAAACTGTTGATTCATTATTTCCAAGAAAGCTTAACAAGTTCGGCTATTTGATGGTACAACCAGTTAAGTAAAGCTCATATTAAATCTTGGAAAGATTTGGCAAAATATTTTCTTGAACAGTATAAGCATGTAAAAGATATAAGGCCCAATCAATTGGTGCTGCAGAATATGGAAAAGAAATCCAATGAGAACTTCAGACAGTATGCCCAGAGATGGAGGGACATAGTTGTACAAGTGCATCCACCCATTGAAGAAGATGAGACAATTGTGCTCTTTGTGAATACTTTAAGGGCTCCTTTCTTTACTCACCTCATAGAGAATTCCTTCAAGAGCTTTGCTGACATTGTCACAGCTGTGAGATGATTGAAATGACAGTTAAGAGTGGGAAACTTGATAGTAGTGAATCTAGCAAGAAACCACTAATGAAAAAGAATGTGAGCGAGGTAAATAACGTGAGGAAATACGAATCCAATAACATCACGGTGTCTTGACCTCAGGATACAAGATCATCTATACAAAACCATGTCAGGCAAGGGATAAGAGAGCCACAGTTTGATCTAATTCCTATGACCTACAAGGAATTATTTCATATCTTGTATGATAAACATGTAGTGTCACCTTATCATATATCACCTGTGCAACCTCCATACCCTAAATGGTACGATACTAGCTTGCAATGTGAATATCATGCAGGAGCTCATGGACACTCTATTAAAAACTGTACGTCATTTAAGAAACTTGTTCAAAGTCTTAGAAATAGGAATGTCATCAATTTTGGTGACAATGAGAAACCTAATGTGGCCCAAAATCCATTGCCAAACCACACAGGTATGGGAATCAATGTCGTCAGTGAAGAAAAAAGAAATAAAATTATAATGGAAGTCAGTGAGGTGGAATCACCTATGTGTTGGGTGTGGAGTCAATTGATCAATGTTGGTCTGTTGAAGCCTAGTTTTCCAGTTGAAAAATTCAATAGTGAAAATACATGTCATTACCACTAATGTGAAGGACACGTTATACAACATTGTCCAGATTTCCGAGATTTGGTACAAAAGGTGATGGATGAAAAAGAAATGGAGTTCTTCAAGGAAGTATCAGAAGAAGAGGAAATGGATATTTGCACCTCTGAGAGATCACCTAGAGGGATCTACAATTTTGATTATCTTCTAATTGTTACACTAATGATTCACGTATCAGAGAAAATAACTCCAAAAGTGGTTATAATACCTCCATCTCCATTCCTGTATAAAGATGACAAACAAGTGCCATGGAAATATGGTTGTAAGATGGATGATATAGTAGAAAAGGATAAAGTAGACGAGGTTGGACATTTTACTCGAAGCGGAAGATGTTATTCCAAAGAACCTGAGAAGCAAGCTACCGTCGATTAAGGGAAAAAGGTTGACCTGCAGTCGAGAGAAGATGAACATGTCATCAATGAGCCAGTAACTGAGAATGAAGCTGTAGAATTTCTGAAATTTCTCAAACATAGTGAATACAATATTGTTGAACAATTGCATAAGTTGTCTGCTCGTATATCAGTCTTGGCACTTTTATTAAGCTCTAAGGCACATCAGAATGCCTTACTGAAAGTGTTAAATCAGACTTTTGTACCAAAAGAATTGTCAGTAAATAAGCTGGATAGGTTGGTCGCAAACATACAGGCTATCAATTTCATTTTTTTTTCTGAAGATGAAATCCCCTCTGGGATGAATTGTATTCCTAAAGCCCTGCATATCACGATTAAGTGCAAAGGACATATTCTATCTCGAGTGTTAGTTGATAATGGCTCCGCTTTAAATGTAATGCCATTAGTGACTTTGAAGAAACTACCAGTTGATAGCACACTCATGAGAAATAGTCAGAGCATTGTTCGAGCTTTTGATGGAACCAAAAGGGAAGTATTAGGAAAGATTGACATTCCTTTAACTATTGGCCCAACTACATATGAAGTGGAATTCCTTGTGATGGATATTATACCCACTTACAATTGCTTATTGGGGAGGCCTTGGATTCACTAGGCTGGGGCAGTTCCATCTACACTTCACCAAAAATTAAAATTTGTGATAGATGGGAGGCTGATATGTATTAATGCTGAAGAAGATATCATTACTTATGTCTCTACCACTGCTACATATATCGAATCAGATGAAAAAGCTATTGAATTTTCTTTTAGATCATTGGAGTTTGTTAATGCCACATTCGTTGTCGAAGGTAAAAAGATGCCCAAGTCTAGAATTTCGAATTGTACTAAGATGGAGCTTAAATTAACCCTGGGGAAAGGAGAAAAAGTTGGAAAAGGGTTAGGAAGTCACTTGTAGGGACCAGTTTATGCAATTTTCCCATCACTACGAAAGATCGATTCGGTTTGGGATATCAGCCGACTGTAAGGGGCAAACAGAGAAGCATTAAGAAGAACCAGGAAATGAGGAAAGTAAAATTATCTGGAGAAGATCTTAGCTGGGAACCAATGAATTTTCCACTATTGAGTAATAATTTTGTGTCTTGAGGACATATGTTCCGAGAAGATCAGTAAAACGAAGGGCTAATAGTTGAGGATGCTTTAAAAGAGTTGAGTATCAATGTCATATCAAATGATGAATCTTAAGAAAAGCCAGACTTTGAATTGAATAATTGGACTATGGAGGAATTACCTATAGTTTTTAAGTCTTTTTCAGAGTAATACACTAGAACTTCCTCTATTGCTTATACCCTGGGGCAATAGTTGATTTTGTGTAAAGGGTTAAACTATGTGTTTTTCTTTTTCAATAAAAGATGCATTCCAGTAATTTCACATGGCAAATATTTTCTATGCATTTTTATTATTATATGTATATATACTTTTGTTCATTTTCCTTTCAGGAACTCATATATCAATAACATGGATGTTGATGACACTGACAAGAAATTTGATTTTGAGCAGCCCATTTGTCAAGGGGAAGTTGAGTGTTGTGATAATGATGAGTGATGTAACTTACATTCCGAGCTGTTAAAAATGGTGGAAAAAGAGGATAAGCAAATTCTGCCTCATGAGGAACATACTGAGACCTTGAATTTGGGATCAGATGAGGATAATAAAAATGTGAAAATTTGCACTACTTTATCTGAAAAGCACGCCATAATTTGATTAATTTGCTTCGAGAATACAATGATGTATTTTCTTGGTCATATGAAGACATGCCAGGTTTGGATACAGAAATGGTAGTACACAAATTACCAATAAAGCCAGAATATAAGGCTGTTCAATAAAAGTTGAGAAGAATGAAACCCGAAATGCTGCTGAAAATAAAGGAAGAAGTAAAAAAGCAATTCGATGATGGGTTTCTTAAAGTGGTCAAGTACCCTGCGTGGGTGGCAAATATTGTCCCTGTACCAAAGAAAGATGGTAAAGTCCGTATGTGTATTGACTACCGAGATCTCAATAGAGATAGTCTGAAGGATAATTTTCTTTTGCCACACATAGACATATTGGTGGATAACACTGCTAAAAATTCTTTGTTCTCATTTATGGATGGTTTCTCCGGTTACAATCAAATTAAAATGTACCTTGACGATATGGAAAAAACAACATTTTTCACCATATGGGGAACATTTTGCTATAGAGTAATGCCATTTGGGCTGAAGAATGCAGAAGCAACATATCAAAGGGCTATGGTAACATTATTTCACGATATGATGTATATAGAAATAGAAGTTTATGTCGATGATATGATTGTCAAAGCCAAGTCAGAGGATGAACATATCAAGAATTTGAGAAAGCTTTTCCAAAGATTAAGGAAATACCAGTTGAAGCTTAACCCAAATAAGTGTACATTTGGGGTGACATCTGGAAAGCTCTTGGGGTTTGTCATGAGCAAGAAAGGAATTGAAATAGATCCAGATAAAGTCAAAGCTATTCAAGATTTACCTTCCCCACAAAAACAAAAAGAGGTTCAAGGATTCTTGGGAAGATTGAATTATATAGCTTGATTCATCTCACAGTTAACTGAGAAATGTGATCCTATTTTTCGTCTCCTTCGCAAGAATAATTCTAGGGCATGGAGTGAAGATTGTCAGAAAACTTTTGAAGCAGTTAAGAGATATTTGTCAAATACCCCAATCTTAGTACCACCTATTCCAGGCAAAACCTTAATTCTTTATTTATCAGTTTGGGAAAATTCAATGGACTGTGTATTAGGACAACATGATCAAACTGAGAAAAAAGAGAGAGCAATTTACTATCTCAGCAAGAAGCTCACTGATAATGAAACCAAATACTCACCAATTGAAAAATTATGTTGTGCTTTGGTATAGGCCACTCGAAGGTTTAGGCAGTATATGTTATATCACACCACATGGCTCATATCCAGATTTGATCCTTTGAAGTATATGATGAATATACCTACATTATCTGGAAGGTTAGCTTGTTGGCAGATCTTGTTGTCAGAATTTGATATCCAGTATGTAAATCAAAAAGCAGTAAAAGGAAGTGCCATAGATGAATTTATTGCAAGTAGAGCTTCTCAAGAATATGAGTAAATTAGTTTTGATTTCCCAGATGAAGATTTAATGGCAATCTCAGTAGAAGAATCAACTACATCCACTAATGAATATTGGAATTTGAATTTTGATGGTGCTTCGAATACTTTAAGGCATGGAATTGGGGCAATCTTGGTTTCACCAAATGGAGAACATTATCCTTTTACTAGCTGACTCAATTTTGATTGCACAAATAATATGGCTGAATATGAGGCATGTGTTCTGGGTCTTAAAGCTGCCATTGAATGGAAGATAAAAATGCAATACATCAAATATAAGAAGTATCCTGAACAGGCAACCGAGAATGATAAAAGAACTATCAGAAGAATAACATCAGGGTATATACTCAATGGTGAAATACTATACAAAAAAAGCTCGGATAAAGTCTTATTGCGATGTGTGGACACCAAAGAGGCCAAAACAATTCTCGAAGAGGTGCATGAAGGAGTATGTGATACCCATGCCAATGGGCATACAATGGCTAGACAAATTATGAGATTTGGGTACTATTGGTATCAATTATGCCCGAAAATGTCATAAATGTCAAATTTATAGAGACAAAATGTATACCCCTCCTCATCCATTACACGTGATGACAGCTCCATGGCCATTCTCTATGTGGGGCATAGATGTTATTGGACAAATTTTCCCAAAAGTTTCAAATGGCCATCTCTTCATTTTGGTAGCAATAGACTATTTTACCAAATGGGTATAAGCGGCTTCTTATGCAAATATCACTCAGACTACAGTCTATAAATTCTTGAAAGAGGAAATCATTTGTCGATATGGTCTACCAGAAAGGATTATTTATGACAATGCTTTGAATTTAAACAACAAGATGATGAAATCAGTTTGTGAGCAATTCAAAATAAAACATCATAATTCCACTACTTATCGCCCAAAGATTAATGGAGTAGTTGAGGCAGCTAATAAGAATATCAAGAGGCTTATAGAGAAGATGTCTGAAACTTATAAGGATTGGCATGAGAAACTACCATTTGCTATGTTGGCTTATAGAACTTCAGTACGAACATCGATCGGGGCAACTCCGTTTTTGTTAGCTTATGGAATGGAAGCTATCCTACCTATTGAGGTAGAAATTCCTTCACTTCGATTTTTATCAGAGGTAAAACTAAATGAAGCAGAATGGGTACAAGCCAGATATGACCAGTTAAATTTGATTGAAGAAAAGAGACTGAAAGCTATTTGTCATGGTCAGATGTACCAAAAGCGGATGATACGAGCACATGATAAGAAAGTTCACCTCTGAGAATTTTACGAAGGAGATCTCGTACTTAGAAAGATCTTACATATTCAAAAGGATTCCCGAGAAAAATGGATGCCAAATTGGGAAAGACCTTATATTGTAAAGAAAGCCTTTTCTGGAGGAGCTCTAGTTCTCACTGAGATGGTCGGGCCAGAATTACCCCACCCAGTGAACTCTGATGTGGTTAAAAAGTATTTCGCTTAATTGAAAAAAGGAGGGTTCAAGATGAAAATCCGAAAAAGATATCTTGAAACCAAAAGAGGTCTCAAGTTGAAACCCGTAAAGGGCGGCTTGAGTGTTATAATTCAAGATTCATGTTTGAAATCTTGGATTCATTGTTAAGGATGCATAACATCCGGAGATTTGACAGTCAAGAAGATATTTTACATCCTTAGGTATTATCACGATTCTCGAAATCCTTTTGATAGAAGCTATACTTGAATCACTTTGCGGCATGCCAGTTAGAAGTATTTTTGCTATTGATATGTGAAGATGCCAACTACTTTTTTCTTGTACATTTTTCAATAAAACTTTTCCATTTAATTATTTAAAAACTCTTTACATTTGTATAAATAAAAATAGATTTTTCTTGTTAACTCTCATTTTTGCAAGCAATTTTCTTTGAAAATTTAAAATATGTAGTTTAACTTGAATTAGATAAAATCACGGTGTATTATTGTACAAAAAGTTTTTTTAAAATGCAGGTTTTCTAAAATTGATAATGATTTCAACTTTCAAGATTGTATAATGAAATTGATACATGGAAAATAAAATTTGAAGTACCTAGAAAGTTTCAATCGTATAAAGATGATCCAAAATATTTTTCACATATGGAATAGTTGATCATTGGTACTAGCGAGGTTCAAGAAGAAAGAAAAGACTATATCTGAGTAAAGATGAGATCAAGATATTCAGTTGAAGTAAATCGACCTTATTTGCTGTACCCAAAATGAAATGAGTCAGAAGATGGCCAATGAGAAAGAGTCCTTATTCGAAAAAGAAAATGCACTAAAATTGAATCATTGTATACATTTTAGGCATAAATAGGATCATGATTTTCATAAATGCATCATTTGTTGATATTTTAGGAAACATCATCCTTAGATAACCAGACGTCTTTATCACGAAGGAACCATGCTATCTCAAATATCTTTAAAGATGGCCAGACGTCCTCATCACGAATGAACAAAACTCCTCATCACGAAGAAACAACATCATCCTTAGATAACCAGATATCCTCATCACAAAGGAACTGTGTTATCTCAAATATCTTTAAAGATGGCTAGACGTCCTCATCACGAAGGAACAATGTCATCCATTGATTAGAATTCTTCATCATAAAGGAGCAGCATCATCCTTAGATAGCCAGACATCCTCATCACGAATGAACCATGCTATCTCAAATATCTTTAAAGATGGCTAGACGTCCTCATCACGAAGGAACAATGTCATCCATTGACCATAACTCTTCATCACGTAGGAGTCGTGTCATCCTTAGATAACTAGACATCCTCATCACGAAGGAACCGTGTTATCTTAAATATCTTTAAAGATTGCTAGACATCCTCATCATGAAGGAACAATGTCATCCACTGACCAGAACTCCTCATCACGTAGGAGCCGAGTCATCCTCAGATAATCAAACGTCTTCATCACGAAGGAACCGTGTTATTTCAAATATCTTCAAAGATGGCCAGACATCCTCATCACGAAGGAACAATTTCATACACCAGTTGGATCTCCTATGAAGAATGGAACGAATTTCCCATCAAAACATGAAGTCAACTGGACGAAAATTCATTGTCTTTTTATCTTTGCTCTATTCTTGTTAACATAAAAATAAGCAAAGAGGGGCAACTGTCGACAATCATTTTCTTCCGAGACTATCATATTATTATTATCATTATTATTATTACAAAATAAATTGGGAGCCCATTTACAAAACCGGAGGCCCAGATTCAGATCCAGACCTGACTCAAGACCAGATTCAGATACTTCTAGGGTTTTCTACTCATCTTCTCCAGGTGCTCCAACCAGATGCTGCCACGCCTCCACCAACTTGACGGAAGACTCCATAAGCCGCGGGAGAGCTGAACACCTCGCCCAATGGTGAGTCACCATTGTAGATCCGGTGACTCACCAAAATGAACGGTTATTTGAAGCTTCCCGGGGCCTATAAAAAGCCTTGAAAACCTACAAGAGAAAGGGGGAGGAAGATACGAACGAAGAGATAGAGGGGAAGAACGACAAGAACTGGAAGAGAGCAAGCAACACCAACGAGCAAAAAATAAACCGAAATGAGAAGAAAGGAGAGAAGACTTACTGAGGAGCTCAAACGTCGTCGGAAATCGTCGTTAACCGAAGATAAAATCTCAGATATAGGCTGATTGAAAAGCTTTTAGGAAAAAAGGAGAGTGGTTTCGATATACATTTTGAGCTATTTTGATTTTTTTCCGGCCGTGAATAGTGACCGGAATAGTAACCAGCGTTGGTGAATAGTGACCGGTTGTGGCCGAAATAGTGACCGGCCGGTGGTCAGAGCTCCCTCCGGTGAGATAATTTAGAGGGAGGGAGTGTTTGTGTAATTTCATTATGAGAAAATCTTTTCTGTGGTCCCTTAAATTTGTAATAGTTTCAAATTGGTCACTAAAATCATGTTTTTGTGCCTTTTAATTTGGACTTTGCATTTTGTTTTATTTATATTTTAGTTTATGCTAGTATTTATATATATTTACGGTAAATATTAGATTTAATCCCTTAGATTTTAATATAATTTATAATTTAATTCAAATATTATTTAGGGATAAATTACACTGTTAATACCTATATTTTATTATATTTCGAATTAGGGCTATTAATTTATATATTTTTGTAAATTAATCTTTTTTTTAATTTCTTTTATTTTGGTCACTATTTTATTTTATTTTATATTTTATTATTGTTCCTTTATTTTTCAATATTTTTAATTTAGTATTTTAATTTTTATCCCCTATATTTTTAATAATTTTTATTTTAATTCCTTATAATTAATTATGATTAAATTACTATTAATACTTATATTAAATGTTTTGTTTATTGATTACATATGTTAGGTGATAAAAATTATATTATATAAATATATTGATAATAAAATCAACATGGGAATAGTATGTTATTAAAGTTATTCAACTAATCTTGACTTTTAAAATTATTAGTCACGCATAGTAATGTATTCAAAGATGATTTTGTTTAAAATATATATATTTACTTTATTAGAATATATTTTATTATTAGTCACACACATGTAGTAATGTATTCAACATGGGAATATATTGGTAATTATTAGTCATGTTTATATATATATATATATATACTTTATTTAAATTAATTTTTAGGAAAAATTATCATATTCTTATTAATATTTATTTTTTTATATAAAATAAAAGGGTTGTCTTAAAGTAACTAGATGTCATTTTCTGATATTTTTAAATAAATAAATACCATATTTATAAAAACACTACAAAATATAAATATTTAATTCAGTTTTATAAAAATCATTTTCTTTAGAATTATCTGATTGGATCTGAAATAATAAGATCATAAATTAAATTTATATTCGAATTCTTAGATTTTCACTACTAGAGACAATTTTATAATCAATGGGTATCAATTTTGGGCGTTGTGGGGTGCTAATCCTTCCCCAAACGTAACCGACCATGAATTCCTTTTTATTACTAAAAAGAATGAATTTTTGGTTATACGCAGACCGATTTATCTTTTAACTGATGTTTTCTTATAAACTCTCTTAAAAGGTGATTTTGAGGTATTCGATCTACCTAACTAAAAAGGTCGATGGCGACTCTAAAACATTTCCTTAAAAAATTATTTATTTCATTCACATATTTTTTTCGCCAAAGAAATTCGTGCCCGGGCGAAAACTGGTTACGACACAAACATTAGTGGATTCCATGTTATTGACTATTTGAAGCAATTTATTTCCCTTAAGTATCCTCATCACATTTGATTATAAATCAGTGGATTGTCAGAATCATAACTTGCTTAGATAGGCATTTTCTAATGTTTTTTTAAACTCTTATAATAGGGTGGGAAAAGGTCAATGACTTGAAGATGGAACATTGTTATATTGCACCTGATTATTCTTTAGAAGCTCGATTATTTCAGATATTGACTTGCGCTTTCTTCTTCTATTGTTTTCTTTGCAACTACTAAAAGGTCAAATTCTGTAACAAAAAGGTGACAAGGAAGCAGAAGATAAAACTAGGCATTGGTTGCTCCCATGGGTCCCACCACCAATCGAAGAACCTCCTTGAGAAGAAGAGATAAAAAGAAAAGCTGCTAAGGGAAAGGCAAGGAATAAGATAAAAAAAAATCATGGGTTATTTGTAAGAAATATCATTATTGTAATTTCTATGAAGTTTTGTATTTTATTGTAATTTATAAAATATTTTGTACTTTATTGTAAATTCCAAAAAGTTTTATCCTTTATTGTAAATTACAATTAGTTTGTTATTTATTGTAAATTTCAAAAAGTTGTCTTTTAGTGTAAATTTCAAAAAGTTCTACCTTTTATTGTAATTTTATATTTTTTATAATCCAATAAAAAAATTATGCCGATATATTTTTCGTCATTAATACAAAAAAAATTATATTATTAATGATGATATAAATAATTAGTGATATATTTTTATAGTATTTGATGACGTAATTAATTGTTATTAAATACAAATTATAAAATGACGTTATTCATTAACGTCACGATATGTTTAGCAATACGTGACACCTAGTGTAATGTTCGGCGTGACGTTAATTTTTATGTCACAAAATACAAATAGTAATGTCAATGTAAGTTTCAATGACAATATTTTAGAATACACGAATAAACAAATTTGTTGTAGTGGAGGGTGGGCTGTTTGATATAATGAGTGCTTAGTCATGTCACGGTTGCGGAGCAGAATATCCCAACGAGAAACATCAGAAGTGTACCGATATTGAATTTTCCTACAAAACAAAAATCAAACAGGTACAGTAATAGTAGTGTAATAAATTAAGCTCATTATTTAGCTAAATTTTTTATTCGGTAGTGGGCAATGGCAGCGACGAAATGGCAGTCTCGGTTTGTGAACGATAGACGGTTGAGCGACGATCGACAGTGATGATTCGGTTGGGGTTGGTCTGAAAACAGCGATGGACAAGAGGGACAAACGGCTACTGGTTTGGTTCAAGACGCTAAGTGTCGAGGAAAAATATGATGAGGTTTTGTAATTAAAATAGGCACGTGGGGGAAAAGAATTAAAATTCAGCAAAGGTTTGGTTCAGGTGAGTCTCAAAGAAATAAAAAAGATGGGGTGTTGAATGGTGGGGAGAGAAAGTATAAAATGATTTTAAAATGTGTTGGGTACAGGAGTAGTTCTCTTGTATGACAGTCTAACATAAGACTAAGAAAAGACGCTACTGGAAATGTTAATATTTTTTAATATTTCCGATAGAACGCTACCTAAAATATTATTATTTTTCTACCGAAAATGTTAATTTCTCTACCTAAAATGAATATGTCCGATATTAACATTTTCGGTATAAAAAATAATATTATAGGTAGCGTCTGATATTAATATTTTCGGTAGAAAAATAATATTTTAGGTAGTGTTCTACCGGAAATGTTAAAAAAATATTAACATTTCCGATATCGTATTTTTTTAGTTATATTAGGATGCATTCCCTTAGACATCCCCTAGGCCTAGAGGGAATAAAGTTCACTTGTAAAGGCTAGTTAAAGGGGGTTTGGGATTTGCTATCATGCGTCGGGTTCAAAAAGGGGAATGCTAACGTGCATCGTTTAATGAAACAGTGTGCATGGGGAGGGATAATTTGATCACCACTGTTCGCGTGATTTCATTGCTTTAGGACAAAAATTTACTTACTATTCGAACGAAAATACTCGATTCGACTCCATTTAAGTTTGATTAAAAATAGCTAGGTACCTAAAAGTTCCAAAATAAAAAATAAAATAAGAGAAATACTCAAATGAAATAAAAATAAAAATAAAAATAAATCAAAGTAACAAGAAAATAAAATAAAAACGGGTTGTCTCCCATTAAAGCGCTTTGTTTAACTTCGTTTAGCTCAACGACCTGATTTAGACTACAGGTTTCACGAGAGACATTTCTACTTCATACGCCTTTTCCATCTATTTTTTTTTCATATGCTTTTTCCATCAAAAAAAAATCTTATGAGAAATTGTATGATCATAAAGTTCCTTCATTTTGTCTTTGTAGATTTGAACATTCTCATAAGAATTTATTCGGATCTTTTTCAGCTTTGAAAGCTTGTTCGAAATAGTTGTTGGCAATATATCGACTTCGCCAAAAAATGAGTTCTTCAAATGTTCCAACCAATGTTTAAACTCTATTTTATGGTATCTACAAAATGGAAGGTAACAATAGGGATTGAGTCATCGCTTAGGCCCCTGGCTAATAAAAAGTTTAGCTAAACATGACCGAAATCATACTTAGCATTTGTTTAAAAAAAAGTAAAAGAAAACTAAAGAAAATAAAGAGAAGAAAAGAAATTTAAAAACTGAGAGAATTTTATAAAACTCAAGAGAAAAAAATACATTCTCTAGATCTACCCTGTAATACCCAAAAATTCCAGCTAGTGACCAAAATGTAATTTTTTAAAGTTTAGTAGCCACATTATAAACTTGGGAAAAATTAAGGGACCAAAGTGTAATTTTAAAAAGTTATGTAATCTGGTCCCGTAAATAAATAGTTCACCCCCAATAATGATGTTTCTGTGAGAATCATATTTTTCGTATGGATTTTGTATTAAAAGATATAAAGCGATAAAGTTCGAAAAAAATCCGGATAATCAGATCGAATCGGATTTTTGAGATATTTTGAAGGATGATAAGGTAAGGTCAAAAATTTCATTTCCATATCTAAATTTGGAAGGATTAAATGTCGATCATTGGATTTGAGATAATATTTCCATGTTGAACTGTCAATTTAAGTGACTAGATTGTAATTTTTGGAAATTACAAGGGAAAACATGGAAAATCAAAATCTTGATATTTTTGTTATGGATATGATGTTGTCATGGAGTGGCATGAATGAAATTATCAAGTTTCATTAATGGCAAAATGGTAAATTAATTATAAATGAATTTTAAATTCATTTAATTATTATAAAGCCATGTGTATCATCATAATTATGAGAGAAATTGCTAGAATTTTCATCTTTCTTCAAGATTTGGCCGTGACCTTCATTGTAGATAAGGGAGAGTTTTTCAAATTGATTTTAAAGCTTCCATGGTTGATTTTTGGGTTAAGCTATTAGATAGATAATTAATCTACTTGAAATTCTCTATCATTTGGTATAATTATTCCATGGAAATCTTGCTTGGATGATGAATGTCATGATTCGGGTGGATGAAGAACAAAATAGGTTTTGGTGATTTAAAGCTTGAGTTTTATGTTATTAAGGTTGTAGATTAATTCTCAAGCTTGTGTGAAGAGTAAAATTGATTGGAATTGCATATATAAGTTTCGACCTAGCAAGGGTTCATGGAAAATTGGTTGAAGTTTGATTGAATTTGATTGTTGAATGACTAGAATTGCATGAATTTAATCATAGGAGCTTGAAATTGGATGAAAATTACACCCTAATTTCTTCATTAGGTTCGGCAAAGATGAAATAATTAGGGAAAATTTTGTGGAAATTTATTTTGCGGTTAGAATTGATGAATGAATGAATATGTAAGCTTGAGAAAGTTATTTGGACCAATTTGGAAGTTGTTAAAGTAAAAGGACTATTGTGCACATTTTGGGAATTATGACCTTGAAGTGAAACTTTTCAATTATGAGGATTCAATGTTGAAATTTGATATTTGGGTACTGAATTTTAAGTTAGAATGTTGATATAAGATTAAATTGCAAATTTGGTTAAGTGTGATGGTTGAATTCGAATGGATTAGGAAATAAGGGATTGAATTACAATTATGAAAATGTGAAGGTATTGAATATATTTTTTCAATGTTGGAATTAGGGATGGCAAAAAAAACTCGAACCCGACGAGGAAAACCGAAAATTGAATTAAACGGGGATCCCCATTTATCATAAACGATTATTTAATTCAATTTTCGATTTTCCTCGTTTAATTCAATTCCCCATCCCCGTCCCCGTTTAGCATAAACAGTTTTTTCCCGTCCTCGTTTAATTCAATTTTCGGTTTTCCTCGTCGGGTTCGAGTTTTTAAATCAATATTCTGACCTTGAATTTACAATCGGTTTAAAGAACCATATTCTGACCTTGAAGTGTTTAAATCAATACAAAATAATGGTTCTTTAAAGGTAGTGCAAGTTGTCAGAATATGGAAATTTTAGAATTGAAGTGGAAATAGATTAGAAGATGAAGAGTAATGTTTAAATGTTTGATTAGAATGCTTGAGTATATTTCTGACCGAAATGTAATTGAATTTAAATGGAAAGGCACCATTTTGAATAAATTGGAAATGTTGAGAAGAATTATAAAAGAATTCATTTTAGTGGTTAGATGATAGAATTCGAAAGGATTAATTGAGTTATGAGTTGACATGATTGTAAGAGGATTGAAGTTATATTTAAGTGTTATGGTTAGCATTGATGTGTTGAAATGGGTTTAATATCGAATAAGTATTGATAGAATTTTTATGAATTTTACTACTAGATTATGCCTATGTTAGTAAAATACTAATATATGCTTTGGAATGTATGTGATGTATAAATGACAAACATGAAGATCAAGATCAAAGAATGGTTAAAGGTAAAGAAAAAGTTCGAAAGTGAAGCTAGGAACACTAAGTAAGATTATTAGTGAGGCGTTACCAGGTGAGTGCATTTTACTTACTCTATATAAGTATGACATGAGGAAGACTTGCGATAAGTCAACCTCGAATGACTTGAAAGGAAATTGATTTCATATTGTTTTATTATATTTCAAATTATTTTGTTTGATGATTTCTTATGAGTGATTTCGGATATGAACTACCAAATGTATTTTTATATGATATTTTGATATGTTCGTATTTATGAATATTTTAATATTTAAATGATATGTGGATGTGATGGAAAATTCCTTTGTATGCGTATTGAGATTTATAGTGTATTATACATGATTTTGTTAATGCTTAAAAGGAGTTTGATGAGTGAATGATGTATGATACTTGATTATGATGATATTTGAAAAGATTCTGATACGTGAATGATAAATGGTTTAAAGAAAGTGCCCATTGTAAATGCATTGAGAATCATTGGTATAGATGTGGAGCATTTAGTACGTTTGGAGTCTTTGTGATGGTGGTGCTACTATTAATGATGATTTAGCACGTCTGATGTCTTTGTGATGGTGGTGCTATTATCAATGTTACCTAGCACGTCTGACGTTACTGATGTAACGGTGGTGCTATTTATGTGTATGATCGTCTGACCCGAATACCTTATATTCTCAGTGGTTTACATTGGGCTATGAAATGAAAAAGTGAAAAGTATATACTATGAGATGAAAATGAATGATACACGCTACAAAATGAATGATACATGCTACAAAATGAATTAAATGAATGATACATGTTATGAAATAAATGAAGTGAATGAAACATGCAATGAAATGAATAAATTAAAAGGTAAAGGTTTGATATGAAATGGAAATGTACTAGTTGATTGATTTGATTGAACATGAGTTATATGGCTTTAAAAAAATGTAAATTGTTTACAAGGCAGATAAATTGCATATGATATACTTACATGTGATTCATGTGCTATGTATTCTCATTTATCATACTTTGAAATATGATATGAAATGATATGTGAACGTACAGGTTTGAGTAAATTGATGATAATATCTTTATTGAGAATTTGATTGATATTGAATATTTTATTTATGGTATGATGAATTACAAATTAGTAGTTTTATATAATGCTATTATATTTTAATATATTCATGTATGCTATGTTTAGCTATATACATGTTTTATTTTAATTATTATTAGAATTATCACGCCTCACTAAGTGTATACTTAGCGTGTGATGATTTTCACGCGTAGGTAAAAGTAAGCATATGGAGTAAAGAGCTATGCTAGCATCAACTTTTTAAGATCAAGTCTGCTCCAGAATCAGTATGATATATTTTTGAATGATGATTATACTAGTTGACATGTATACTAAATAGTTGTGATACTTAAAAAATAGTTACGTTTGAATTTGGTTTTCGATGGATAATATTTATTATTACTGTTTACAAATAAATATTAACTAATTAATATTAGTTATATGTTTTTTAATGCTATCGAAATGAAATATTTTAAGATCATTGATAATAATTGAATTATTTTATAAAGAAGCAAAATTTTATTGATTTTCGAAAAAGGAATGATTTGTAAATTTTATGTGACGACTCGTATGCGGTAACGTATACGGGAAATGTGTGTTACATACCTTAAGGGGGTATTTATAGCCTAGAGAATTTTACAAAAGATAAACTTCCTAAGGCAAAAGAAATTTAAAGTAAAATAAACTCTCATAAAGATAATCCTAAAAATAATAACAAGATAAATTCAAAGTGTTTAAATTCAAACTTTATTCCTAAATGATTTTTTCCTGTCTTCCTTCTAGAAAATGTTGACTGAACTTTCTAGTAATTGCTACGTCAGTTCGCATCATGTCCTAATTCATGCCCATGTATCCAGCCATGATTCAAGAAAATAAAAACTGCAAAATCAACCCTTTTAGTGTTGTTTTATGGAAAATAAGCTCATGCAAAAACACGAATTAAAGCAGCTGAAATCAGTAAATAAACTATCATAAAGATAATCCTAAAAATAATAAGAAGATAAATTCTAAGTGTTTAAATTCAAACTTAATTCCTAAATGATTTTCGTCCATCTTCCTTCTAGGTAATGCTGATTGAACCTTCTAGAAACTGCTACATCGTTGACTGTATCTTTTAGAAACTGCCAAATCGATCAACGCCATGTCCTAAGTCATGCCCATGTGTCCGATCATGATTCCAAACAATAAAAACTACATAATCGACCCTTTTAGTGTTGTTTTATGAAAAATAAGCTTCTGCATAAAAACGAATTAAAGCAGCTGAAATCAGTAGCATAAAATAGACAAAAAGGAATAATTATCAACAAAACATGTGCAAAATAAAACACTCATCACCCATTCGCTGCTTTGTTTCCTTCCCTATGCACATCTATCGTCTTCGCTTCCCAATTTCTAGCTATCAGCCCCTCAATGTGGTGTTTAGTTGTAAGTTCTATTGTTATAGTGGTCCAGTCGGTCATGCTTTTCAAGACTTCTTTGTCTCCAAAATTCAGCTTCAAGTGTCGAGCATGCCCCGATCTGCTTATGGAAACCCATCTGTCATTAACCTCTCTATTGTTTCTAATTAATCCTCCCCATGTAACCATTTAATTACTCTTGTTCTGTGTTTATTTGTAACCAACATGTTGGTGGCGGTGTCCAACTCATTTCATTTCTAGGCTTGATTCCCGTGTTGGCTCGAATATCTCGCACCGCTGTCTCAGCTCTTTCAGTTTCTGTCACCATTCTTCAACTTCTCTTGATTAATGATTCTCTTTCAATATATTTCGGATCAAAACTGCATTCGTTTCGTTGTTTTCATACATTCCATAAAATGGCTCCAAGCAATATGTCCCAGGCTTCCTTTTTTCTTGCAAAATAAGCAGGGTTGGCCAAGTTCTTGTGCAACCAGTCTTTCATATTTAGAGTGAAGAGTTCTTCACATTTTCTTCTTTTATGAGCGGCAACCATATTGATTTTATCATCGGGCATTTTCATAGAATATGATCCACATCTTCCTCGATGGACTTATGTCTGTGAACTCTCTCACTATTGGTAAGTAATGCTTCCCGAGCCGCAAGCCAGATAAATATTTTTACTCGTTGCGGTCCTCTAAATATTTCTATCGTCTTCCACACTTATCCGTCTTTAGCAGTTGATTGATTTGTAATTACTTCGTAAGCGAATTTGATTGTAAATCTTCTATCCTTGTGTCATTTCTAGCCTATCGAGTCGTCTTGGAATGTTACGCTAGGCGGTTTCACAACTGCTGTTCTTGTAAGGACTGTGTTCGGAAGCAGATGTCCAAATTCTTTCCATTTCCATTTCCATTTCCATTCACCTTCCGCAGCAACAATGGATGCAATAGATCTTTCTTTCAGCCTTTGTGTATTTGGAACAATAATGTGATTTATCAGTGATCCAACTTCTCGATGCCATGGATCCTTCCAGAAGTTGATCGTTCTTCCGTTGCCAACATTCCAAATTAGACCTTCTCGCATTACCTTCTAAATTCTTTCTAAGCCTTTCCATAGGTTGGAGCAATTAGATTTTTTTATTTTTATTTTTTGAGATGGTATCCTTCCATCTATATTTTACACATAACAATCGAATCCATAGTTTCTCTTTTTGCCTCGGGAGTTAGAATGCCATAGGTAAACACCTATTTTCTTCCGGGATAGTATATATTATATATATTATTATATTATATATTATATTACATATTATATAGTATATATTATATATTATATATATTATACAATATATATTAAAGTATATTATTATACTTATATTATATATTATAGTATATTGTATATTATATTAATATTATAGTATTATATTATTTTACTTATAGTTATATTCTATTTATTATTATATTAACATTATTTTTTGGTTTTTATCTTTAGGTCCAAAGAGTCCAGAGGAAAGGGCTAAATCCGGGAAGCACAACAACATGCCCACCTAACCTAATGGACTAGCTGCCAAGCCTAACAAAGGAAGCCCATCTGCTTGACCCAGTAGAGGTTAGGGTTTCATGAACGCTAAAGTAACAGGAGCCCTACAAGCCTGGCGGCCGGCCAACGCATAACGGCTGACGAAGGAAACAGTACGTGCTAAACCGAAAGCAAATCATGGCAAAATCATGAATAACTATTTCCCGTACGTGAAGCAACAACCCGAACGAATCGAGAAACAAGGAAACAACCCCGAGATACTCGGGAATGACCACCAGCTGGAGGGGCTATATAAACCCGAGAACAATGAAGGAAAATACATCACAAAACCAACCAAAGAAACCAAGCAAACAAAGCAAAATCAAGCAATCAAAACAACAAAAAATGAAGCAGAAAAAGCATTCAAAATAGCAAGAAAAATAACAAAAAAAATCAAGAATTCGGTCTTGACGGAAGAAAGCTCAGTCACAGAAAGCCAAAGGTCGTCGAAAATCGTAGAGGCTCGTTGGAAAAAGGTAAACCCGAGACTTTTGTTACTAGATCTACGACGGTGGGGATATTTTTGGGTGTTTGGCCTTCGATGGGGATATTTAGCTACGGTTGGTGGTGGCCCGGGCAGCAAGGATGTGGTTGGCCATAGGTCGATTGGGGGTTTGGGTTGAGAGATTTTTTTGTAAAGGGAGATAGTGTTTTTTAAGAAATGGGGGATGAAATGATTTTGTGGGGATTTTGGCTATTTATAGGGAGGATCGAGGGGTAATTAACAAAATTTTAAATTATTTTCACAGTCCCTATAATTTTGATGCGTAATTCATTTTGGTCACATATTGTAATTTTTCCCTTGAATTTTGAATTAGTTCAATTTAATCCTTATTTATATTCTTTTAATATTGCAATTTGACCTCTAAACGTTTTTCCTTACAATTTTTAATTAGTATCAAATTGACCCTTAATTTTTATTTTTTTCCAATTTAATCCTTCTTTAAGTTTTTATTTTCTTTAAACTTAATATTTTTGTTTTTTTTATATATTTTTAATTTATTGTATTGTTTAACGTAAATATTTTTAGGGCAATTTTAAATTCGTCCAAGGTAAGAAATTTGGATCGAGCTTTCAAATTTTAACTAAACTTTTAATTTTCGCAATTAAGACAATCGAGAAATCAAATTGGTACCGAAAGGGCAGTACAAGGGTGCTAATCCTTTCTTGGTTGTAATCGACTCCCGGATCCGCTTAATTCCTGTATAACGTAGATCAGTTAAATGGTAAGTTAATGTGTCCGATCAACCTAATTTTAAATGATCGATGACGGCTCCATCACATCAATTCAAGTCAAAACCTGATTCCAGAACCACTCGAAGGACGATTAAGACAACTTGGAAACTCCACTAGGGACAGGTAACAGAGTCGGGCCAAAATTGATTTTCGGTTGTATTCTTAAGCGAAAATTGTAAGTTTGGATTATAATTTATCCTTTCAATCCTTGTTATTTACCTTTGATTATTAGTTTCCAAATAAATAGTTGTACTAATGTTTTTTTAATGATTTCAACTTTTTTCAAAAATCATTCAACTCAAGCTCTATTCCCGAGCTCCAAACACTTTTTAAGTGAGGGTGAAAGCGATGCCTTCGTGGGAATTTATTCCCTGTATAGGCCTAGCAAGTAACCTTCAAGGTTCATATACCTTATATTTTTGTGTAAATTTTTTCTCCGTACAGACATAAGGGAATGTGTCCTCTCGAGTTTAACTCAGTCCACATGAGCTTGTGATAGGCTTAGGATTGAGGGTATGACAAGCCTAAGGGGGCACCAGTAAGGAGAACTTGGGTACCTCTTTTAGAGCCAAACCGCGATGCTGCAAGGAATTAGGGCCCACCCTGAAACTTCATTTCAAAACCTAGGATGCTTGATTTATTTCCTGCTTTATTTTTTATTCAAAGCATATGAATTAGAAATATATGTGGGTAGGATTTGTTCAAGAAAATAACATGCGGGATAGAGAACATGTCTGGGTAGGAATAAAAAGCATGTGGGGTAAATATCATGTGGATATGAATTTTTCGTTATTATTTTGATTATTATTCCTATTTTACTAGCTTATTTTTTTTCATTTTTTGTTTTGTTTCATTTTTGCTTTAATTTGTATCATTAAAAGAGGTGTTGATCCGCAAAGTGTTTGTTAAAACTTAAACAGTTTGCATTAATGGACAAAGGGGTTATAATGCAGGAGGTAAAAATGCATAAGTAAGATTGGTCAAAAAAGACTCAGAAGGAAAAAGGGGACAATCTACAAGATAACTACGTGTCAGACCTGGTTGGCTACGCTTCCATTAGCCTAAAAAAGAACGATACTCAGGAAATGTGAAACATTTGGGATACGGTGATATCACATACTTTCTCTATGTCAAGATAGACGAACCCCTAATTTGAGCCCTGGTGCAATTTTGAAATGTGGGATACAACTGCTTTACATTCAATCAAGAAGACATGGTTCCCACAATTGAAGAGTACACTACCCTGTTACATTGTGAATGAATCATAATGGACGGGTCTTCATCAAACATATCTAGAGTCATCCTTTCAAAAATGGGTTGGAAAAGGTTGTAGGGGTTAATGAAAAGTGGGTAACTGACCAAATTCAACGCAAAGGAAAAGGAGAAGAAATTTCTTGAACTCACATCAAGCAGTTAATGTGGAATCATCCTGATGAGTGAAAGGTGATCGGTCTTTTCGTACTGGATACCTATGGCTTGATTATTTTCCCAAAAACCTTGGGATACATTGAGGTAGTTATGGTGGAATTATTCGAACAACTCCCAAAGAGAGTGAACCCTGCACCAGTAATCCTAGCTTAAACGTTTCGCTCACTAAACCATTGTAGAAGGACTGGTGGAGGACATTTTATAGGATGCACGCAACTGCTTCAGGTTTGGATCCATAGTCATTTTTTGAAAACTGATGGAATTTCTTATTGTCAGTTTAATACAACAAATTTACTCTTGAAGAATTCCTTACACAAAAATGGTGAGAATACGTCACTAAGGAAAAATGGACGAAGGTATTTATGCACCTCTAAGACAAAGACATCGTATGGAAAGCCTCTTGGCTGACTCATAAAGTCATTTTGTATTGGTGTGGAGATGCAGGAATAATAATGCTACTTGGGTTGTGGGGAAGAGACGGTTATTCTCCGCTTTTAGCATTTTGATAGTATGGGGCACGTCAGTTTTTTCTAGTCACACATGAGATATTTGGATCTGAGTTCGCATATCATGAAGATAATTACAAGAACAAAGTCAAAGATATAGCCAAATCATGGAAGAAGATATTTCGTAAAGATGTTGTGGCTGCCAAAGACATGTTTACTCTAGACTATATGGAATGAAGAAAGTCAAGGAAAAATGACATTGTTCCCATACCAGATCACGAGGACACTCGTACCATTGAAGGACATCTTAAACCAGTTCCCTCTAAACTAGAAATAGAAAAGAAGGCAGTTGAAGCTGAAAAAGAGGAACTGAAACAAAGATTGAGAGAATTAGAAGCTGAAAAGTTCTAATGGAAGCTAGACGTCGATATTCAAAAGGACCGAGCATATAGATTAGAAAAGGAACAGAAAAAGTATGCTTTGAGTTAGAAGATTTGAGAAAATGATACCAAGAACAGGTACATAAAAATACCAGCTTGAAAAGATATTTTGAGTATTGGAAAGATTAAGATAACATCCTAAAAAGGAAATTTGAAGGACATGATGACAAAGAAGCACTAAAAAACCAATTACGAGCTTCCCAAAGACAATTATCAGAAAGTCAGCACCAAAACAAGCGGTTGAATACCAAGGTAATTGATCTCGAAAAGTCCCTTCAAAGGCAACAGGGTCAGGATGGAAAAACTATAGCTAAACTGGAAGTCATCGTGGACAAATTCAAGAAGCAGGCAAATGAACTCCAAATAGTTCCCTTTGGCAGAGGGCACTAGTGGTATTTCCATTGGGAACAGGCTCAACAAAGGGTAAAAGCTAGAGATGCAGTCATTCAGGACTTCCTAGAGCAGGTACAGAAAGCAGCACACCACTTGCATGGTTTGACAATAGAAGTCGAGGTGGTTCAATAAGGTATTCAACCAGTGACAGAAGAAGAAAGAAGACTTATCAACTTATAAAAAGTCATTCAGGGTCTAGAAGATCTAACTAGAATGTACCTTTTAATTGTTTTTGGTCTCTTAAAAATAACATTTTTCCTAATAAATACTATTTATAGTAACATAAACGTTTTGGATCAATGCCTCAAAAATTTCATGCATCATGCATTTTTGCATATTTTTTGCATTTTCATTTCTTTACATTCAAGTTAACTAATAGAAAATGTATCATAAAAAAAGGAACAAACACTGGACACACCTCATCGAGAACTAGATACACCACATCCTCACAATACCTATACAAAGAAAAAGAAGATGGAAGCAAAGATTGCTCAACTTGAGGAAACATGCTGAGACTGCATAAGGAGCTTTAGGAGAAAATAAGTCAGAATCAACAAAATACCTTGGATTCCATCATTAGGAACCATGATTAATTGGTTGATTTGATTGTTGCAAGGTTGTCTGGCTTGAATCAAATGAATGCTCCTGGGGTAGGGGTATCTGAAGAGGTGGTTGTACCACCTACTCCACAGTTGGTTACTTCACCTGGAATCTTATCAGGACTTCAAGGGTATTGATCTACTGCAAAAGCGTAAGCCTTTGTAACCAACCCTTAAAATAATCCAGATAATTACCGTATTTCAAATTTTGATGAGAAAGCCAAAGCAAAGAAAATAAAAGAAAAGATCAAGCAGTTGGAAGATCAAATGAAGATAGTTAGAGGAAAGGATAATTATTATGGAGTTGACACTCTAGAGCTAAGTTTGGTCCCATATTTGATTTCTTCTCCTAAGTTTAAAGTCCTAGATTTCAAGAAGTTTGACGGGAATAGTTGCCCCTCAGCTAAAATTACCATGTTCTGTTGAAAGATGACATAACATGTTAAGAATGACCAACTCCTGATTCACTACTTCCAGAAGAGTCTAGTAGGTTCAGCTATTCAGTGGTACAATCAACTGAACCATTCTTACATCATGACATAAAAAAATCTTGCCAAGTCGTTCTTGGAGCAATACAAGCATGTACATGAAATGAGACCAGATCGTGTTATATTGCAAAGTATGGAGAAGAAGCATAACAAAATTTTCAGGCAATACGCAAAATGGTAGAGGGTCTTAGTCGTGCATGTTCATCCACATTTTGATGAAAACGAAACAAGGAAGCTCTTCGTGCATACTTTGAAGGCTCATTTCTTTGGACACCTGGTCGCAATCACATCAGGGAACTTTTCTGATTTAGTTATGGCCAAAGAAATGGTGGAGACAAGATTAAGACAAGGAAAAATATAGTGAGGTGAGTCAAGAAGAATACCTCTCATGAAAAAGAAAGAATGTGAGATCAATAACATCAATGCTTTCAACAACAACAAAAACGTTACGGTCTTTGAATCAAAACCAACTACAGTTGTACCATCAGGTACTTCTAGACAAGACTCAAGGGAACCAAGGAGAGAAAGAGAAAAGGAGCATTTCGATCCTATTCCCATGACAGATAAAGAACTTTACTAACAGCTTTTCGACACACTTGTGGTGTCACCATACCCAGTAGAACCTCTAAAACCCCCATACCCTAGGTGGCACGATGAGAATGTGTTGTGTTTTGTGAGTACTATAAAATTATATGCAAATAATATGCAAGTATACACAATCACTAAGGTAATAAAGTGATGAGTGAGTAGCGTCTCCACAGGGATTGGTGGAAATTACAAAGTTTAACAAATCAAAGCACTACTCTATCTAAGTATAGTTAGTGATGATATGTACCAATGAAGAATGTCACGGTAATAAAAAGTACATGTTGGTGGATATGGATTGATAGTATGATGTGGTAACAGGTGATAATGTAGTGAATAAGAGCATATTATAATGTTGAAAATCATAGAAATATAAAGACAATGAAAAATGATAAGAAAGTAAATAAATGATAGTTTGATAATCCTCATACAACAAGCTATTTACGGGAATGAATGGTAAGGATTGATTTAAGGATGCTAAAACTTATCTCTTAAGAAGATTTAATCTATCTAAGTTTTACTTGCTCAAAGGATTGCTAAAATGTTCTCGCTATCTCTAGTCAAAGAAACCTAATAGAATAGAATGCCATGACATCTTCTTTCAGTCTCAACTATGACGACCTACGCTATTGATAAAAACTACCCCTCTTAGTCGTTGAAATCCTATCTTAGCCTCTCTCAAGCAATAAGGGATTAGGATATAGTACTACTATACCAGATTTAAGCTTAAGAAAATACTACATCCCATTGCTTATGCGGATATTACTTGTGTTTCTCTAGAATACTACAAGCATTAATGACTAAGTTTCTCTCGAACACCTAGCCTTCATCTAAGTAAGGGACACTCTCATGCCTCCTAAAAACTCATTCATAAGTAAAATCAAGTAAATGCAAAAGATAAATTTAAATCTACTATTAAAACAAAATCAAGCATCCATAAAATCAGGCCCACCAAATAGGGTTAGATCATGGTGGGGGTTTGAATCATCCATGAAATAAAACATGAAAATCATTCGTTCCAACAACCCAATATCAAATGAAAAATAACAGCAAAGAGGAAAGAAGAAGAAGCCTTCGACGCGTGGAACCGGAGCTCTCCTCGACCACCATGACTCACCTTAGTTTGCTAGCTCCTCTCAAATCCCTAGCTCACCACTCCTTGGAGCTTGTTAATGAAGGAACACCACTAAGAGAATGAAGGGAAAGAAACGATGGAAAAGATGAATAATATCTAGCTGGAGATGGTGAGTGCGTAACCTCATTCCTCTCTCAGGTGAGGTGTATTAAATAAAAATATTCAAGGGTATTAATGGGATTTAACACTCCAAATACCCATCGTACCCCTAGAGTCACTCATTGGGCGGGAGTTTTATCCTACCAGATGGCAGTGGTCCCTATCAGGCGGTTATAACCATCAGACATGTGCTTTGCGAGCTGTCATTTTATAAAAATATATGTTTGTCTTTTTCTACCCCAGAAATGCTAAGGCATTTCAATCTTCTTCAGCAACGTGTGATGTCACAACGTTATTTCCCAGCTAAACCTATTGCATGTTATATCATGCACAACATAAACAACAACACCTTTATAAGATAAAATAGCACAACCACCATTAAAGCAACTATATGCATCTAAAATGACCTAAATGATCTTTTAAACAAACAAAAACTTTAGTGAAAAAGACATTAAAAGTATCCTTTTTAGGGAGTTATCACACCCCCAAATTTAAGCTATTGCTTATCTTCAAGCAACAGATAGTACTTAACACAAACATAATGTCATGGCAATAATCAATAGCAAGATAGTAAAAAAAAATAGAATTTCAACCCTCAGAAAAATTAGGCTTTAACATGCTAGACATATCAATAATTCAAGTACTTTTCCATAGGTCAAGAGTCTTTGTGGTAGTGTGTGTGCGTGATTTTCTCCAATATATATTTAAAAAATTTAAACAATTTCTAATCAAGTCCCCTAGTTTCGCCCCAACATTTACTAATTCATTGAGCAAATTTATATTTTTTTACTTAATATATATTTTTTATTATACTACTATGAGGAGAGTCAGCCCATCACACCTACCTTCCCACACTCTAGGTGGAAGGGAGCATACCTTCCACCCCCAAGCTAGTTAGGTAGAGTCATCCCGTGAATACTTTCATTCACTCACATGCATTAAGCTGCCATTTATTCAAGAAAGTTCCAGGAAATGCCACAACAAAAAGGAGTGTCCCTTTACAGCTATGCCGAAGCATTTATTCATAACTTCAGATATAAGGGAGTTCTCATTGATTTATCATTTAAGCACAATACCAAATTTCAATGCTAAGACTAACCAGAGTTCCTTCATAAAAATTTCCTAAATTTCCTAAATTTCCTAAGTATAGAGAAAATACTAATCGTGTAAGAGTAATTCACAAAGCATCAAGCCCTAGATTCAGTTCAAGCCCTAGATTTAGTTTTATCTTTCCCAACAGTCATTTACATTCAATTTCTAGCTTAAAAGTTCATCGTCATTGGGTATCACCAAAACATTTTTTCTAACTATCTTATCATTTACTGATGCCATGGCATATTGTTATGCTAATACTATTATGCATATGTTCTACCAAGAACACTACCTCCCCCAAACTTAAGAAAAGTATTGTCCTCAATGCTTAAAGAGAACTAACTAAGAAATAAAACTAAATGACATGCTATGAAATGCAAAATGAATTCAAATGGAGGTATCTCGCTTTTTCAGTGGTGGTGTTGCAATGGAGATGCTAGCAGATCCTTGTCTTGTATACTTGCGAAGAGGTGCAGGGCTGGAATCGGAAGAAGTATAATAGTAATGGGAGATGTTGATGCGTCCAGTCGAGGTCTTGGTACGATGGATATTGCATCGAGCAGGAGAAGGTTTAGGCGTAGTAGTGGGACTTGGGGTTTTCTCAACTGGTACCACAAGTGAGTCCATAGTTAAAGATTGTGGGGATTCTAGATTCCGCTCATCAACAAAAGGATTAACATCATCAAGCTCAGGATATGCCTCAACATTAAATGCCAATAGAATTTCATATGGAAAGACTAGGAAATTTAATTGAAGGTGGGGAAACATTTCCTGAAACATATATTCCACCACAACATCTATGCATTTCACATAACCAACAAATTTTTTGATGTCACCGTGCAAAGCAAGTAAATGAGTCTAGGTTTGCATGACAACTTCTTCGAGAGCAATCATTCTTGCCTCGATATTGGATGGTATATCATCCACAGACTCTTCATTAATATGTGCCTTAGATTTTGGGTTCTCAAAACTCAACAGTAATGGTAACCTAGCCCTAGTTATACCTGAAACACCAGATAAAAGTTCATTAAAAGAACTCTCGCATGCCTTTTTCTTTCTACACAAAACAGTAATCAGATTTGGAAATACCAAAGCACTAGATTTTTTACCTAAACATTCATGCACTTACTGAATAATAATTTTACCCACATCAATAGAACGTGTTTCCATAATAGATTGTAAGTGCATTAACCGGGGTATGGATACCATTTTATTATGCGCAATTTGCATTTGCTTATGCTTCATGATGTGGTACCAAAGATTGGCACGTGGTTCGAGGTATTCACGATTGACGGATTAGCAACTGGTCTGTCGACCGTTCAAAGTCGCATTCGAATGTCATAAATCCTACAAGACTCCATCATAAGTAGCACTGTCGACGTCTTTCTCAAAGTTTGGATACTAATCTTCAACACCCTACAAAAGAAAATATCGATTAATGGAAAATGGTGTGAATCTAATGTACTTACCTTGCACGAAAATAATATGCTGGTTCGATTTAGAAATATTTGCGTAGAACTCTTTCACCAACATGCATTCACGAAACCGGGGTTCCTCGTAAACGTCTGTCACTTGTGTGGTGTGACTATATCCATCATGTATGGTCTGAAACCACTATCCTATTTATTCGTGAAAACAAACCTTAACTTAAAGAAAAGTTTTTGATTTTTTGAAGTTTTAAAATTGCTCCTTTGCTTCATCATTTTCGAATTATTGATGAATATGAGCTTTTGCCTCCATAGGTCTCATACACATAATTTTTGTAGCATTTTTGAAGGAAGAAAAATGAAAAAGGAGTGAGTTTTGCGTGCTTGAATATTTTAGGCTATGGAGAAAAATGAGGGAAGAATAAGATGAAAGGAAAAGTTAAAGGAAATAATGAGAGAGATGGAGTGAGTGGACGGTTAAAATAAAATGAGTTGATGTGGTAAATGGGTAGGTGAAAAAGTAACTGTATGCAATAAATGAGATGTGAAAAGACAACTAATAAAAAATGGAAATTAAATAAAATAAAGAAATAAAGAATAAAAGAATATTTCCTTTTTTTAATTATTTTGTCTCTTTTCATCACTTGGTAACTGCTCCACGTACAGCTGTAGTACTATGGGTCCCTTGCAAAACAAAAAAAAATTATTCACTACATAAAAAAAATAAAAAATAAAAGTAAAAATAAAGGAAAGAATAAATTTATTATTTATGCACAATCAACGAAATTCAATGTCAAGGCATTAAAATTTGGTTTTCAGGTGGGCACACTCAATCAGCTTGGTTGTACAACACTGCCTTAGCACGCAGAGGTGAAACTCCATTGTAATCTTTCAAATGATGCCAATTAACTTTGAAGATTGTCCCATCATCTAAGTTCTTGATCTCAATAGCTCCATGGGATAAACATAATGCACCTCAAATGGTCCTGACCATCGAGATTTCAGCTTCCCAAGGAAAATTTTAAGTATGGAATTGTAAACCAACACTTGTTGGACAGCATGAAAATGTCGTGGCATTAGTTTTTGGTCGTGTCACTTCTTGTTGTTTTCCTTGTATATCCTGGCATTTTCATATGCTTGTGTCCTAAACTCTTCAATTTCATTAATTTCCAGTAGTCTCTGCTCCCCAGCTAACTGAGCATCAAAATTCAGTCGCTTAATGACCCATTACACCTTATATTCGAGATCAACAGGGAGACGACAGGCTTTCCCATACACCAACTTGAATGGTGACATTCCTAGAGAAGTTTGGAATGTTGTTCTATACGCCCAGAGTGCCTCATCTACATTTAGTGACCAATCATTCCACCTTGGATTCACTATTTTTTCCTAAAATCTAATTGATTTTGCGGTTTGATATCTCAGCTTGACCATTTTTCCGTGGACGATCTGATGTGGCAATCTTATAACAAACTCCATATCTCCTTAGTGCCTTGGCAATCAACTTGTTATCAAAGTGGGTTCCCTCATCACTAATGATGGCTCGAGGTAATCCAAACTGAGTGAAGATATTCTTGTGCAAAACCTTGAGTACAATTTTAGAGTCATTCTTTGATGTTGCTATTGCTTCCACCCACTTGGATACATAATCCACAACAAGCAAGATGTATATATCACCTCCAGGAGATGGGAATGGTCACATGAAATCGATTTCCCAAACATCAAACATCTATATTTCCAAAATACCTTGTAGTGGCATTTCACGTCGCATGGATATGTTTCCAGTGCGTTGGCATCGATTACAAGATTTTTAAAATGTCTGAGCATCTTTGAACAGAGCTGGCCAATAAAAGACTGATTTCAGGACCATGGTAGCAGTCCTTGCTCCTATAAAATGGCCTCCACTTGGGGTCGTGTTGCTCCTCTTCAGGTACATATTGTCTAATGAGCTCGTCAGCACAATGCTTGAACAAATATGGCTCGTCCCAAAAATAATACCTTGCATCGTGCTTGAATTTCTTTTTGCCCGGGCCGTTCAAATCAAAAGGAAGTATTCCACTAACAAGAAAATTAACAAGGTCAGTGTACCATGGGATTGTAGTGACATATAAGATTTTCTCATTAGGAAATTCCTCTTGAGTATCTGTAGTGTTGAGGAATTCAGAATTGTTCTCTATCCTAGATAAATGATCAGCGACCTGGTTCTCAGTACCTTTTCTATATACAACCTCTAAGTCGAGTTCTTGCAATAGTAAGATCCACCTAATAAGTCTAGGCTTTGCATCCTTTTTTTTGGCTAAGTATTTTATAGTCGAGTGATCAATGTGAACAATAACTTTAGTGCCTTTTAGGCATGGTCTAAATTTATCAAAAGAAAATACCACGACAAGTAATTCTTTCTCAATGGTTGTTCAGTTCATTTGTTCTTCATTAAAGGTATAGCTAGAATAATATATAACATGAAAACTTTTACCTCGACATTGTCCCAAAATAGCTCCTACGACATAATCGCTCGCATCACACATCAACTGAAATGATAATGTCCAATTTGGAGTAACTACAATAGGCGCTAAGATCAATTGTTACTTCACCTCAGTGAATTCACCGAGGTATAACTTGTCAAACATAAGGGGTCGATTTTGTTGAAGCAAAGTGCATAAGGGCTTAGATATTTTGGAGAAGTCCTTGATGAATCTTCTATAAAAGCCAGTGTGTCCAAGAAAACTCCTTATGCCCTTGACAGAGGTTGGTGGTGGTAATTTTTCAATCATTTCAATTTTATCTTTATCCACCTCAATGCCCTTGTTAGATATCTTGTGGCCTAAAACAATGCCTTCAGTCCCATGATGTGACATTTCTCCCAGTTCAAAACTATACCAGTTTCCTCGCATCTTTTGAGAACTTTTGCCAAATTTCTGAGGCATCGCTCAAAATCGTCTCCAGAAACAGAGAAATCAACCATGAATATCTCAAGGAAGTCCTCAACCATATCATAAAAAAATAGCTTGCATGCAATACTGAAAAGTTGTCGGGGGCATACAAAGTCCAAAAGGCATCCTCTTAAATGCAAAAGTGTCACAGGGACAAGTGAATGTAGTTTTTATCTTGGTCCTCTAGTGTGATGGAAATTTGATTGTACCTAGAATACCCATATAAAAACAAGTAAAATTCTTTTCCTACCAATCTATCTAACATTTTGTCGATGAAAGGTAGAGAAAAATGTTCATTATTTGTAGCTTTGTTGAGCTCATGATAATCCATACATATCCTCATTCCAGTGACAGTATGAGTGGGTAATAACTCATTATCCTCATTTGTAACCACAGTCGTGCCATATTTCATTAGTACACATTGTACAGGGCTCACACATGAGCTATTTGATATATGGTAAATCACTCCACCATCAAGCCATTTCATAATTTATTTCATTACCACTTTCTTCATAACAATGTTGAGTATTCATTATGGTTGTATCGAGTTGTCATGGCATTCTTCTAGTAGGATCTTGTGCATACAAATCGTTAAACTAATTCCCTTCATATCAACCACAGTCTAACCAAGTGTTTTCTTATGATGCATCAAAACATTTAACAAACTTTGCTCTTGGTTAGTAGTAAGGTTAGAGGAAATAATCACTGGTAAAGTATTAACGCTACCCGAGTAAACATATTTAAGATACCCTGGCAAGGGTTTAAGCTCTTGGGTAGGTGCATGCAATAATGATGGCTTAAGAGGAATAAATTCACCCAAATTAAGGGGTTCAGAATTCATACTTGATTTAGCTAGTAGTAAACTAGATTTTTCCACCCCAATTGGCAATTTGTCATAGTCCTCTAAGCTTTCAACATCAATAAAACATTCCTTGTCTGCTGACTGAATGAAATTGTTCTGGAAACGATGTTTGGTTTCTTCTTCAATTAATGAGTTCATTTATTACATGCCTTGGAATTCTCCCAGTTCATCAGCATACTTGAGAGTACGAAACACATTGACAGTCACACACTGATCGACCACTCTCATGGTGAGTTCACCTTTTTCACAATCTATCAAAATACGACCAGTGGCTAGAAAATGTCTACCCAGAATGATGGGTGCCTTAGCATCAACTTAACAATCAACAATTAGAAAATCGACTAGAAACACAAATTTATCCACCTTTACTATGACATCCTCGACTCTCCCTTCAGGTCTAACATGGGATCCGTCGGCAAGTTGTAAAATCACCAAGGTGAGTCTCGCATATCATATTCCAAGCTTAAAGAATATGGATTTTGGCATTAAGTTTTCACTTAAATCAAGATCACATAGTGCCTTTCCAACAAAATTAGCTCTTATAGAATAGGGAATAATGAAGTTGCCTTTGGTGGCAACTTACTCAATGAAGAACAAAATTCTGTTGTTGTGGAAATTGTCTCATACTTTTCCACTTTCATTTTCTTGGTTCAAATATCCTTATGAAATTTGGCATACGTCGAAATATGTTCAATAGTCTCGAAGAGAGGTACGTTGCTATGGATCTGATCAGGAATGTCCGCAAATTTCTTGAACTGAACTTCGTCATTATGCTTCTTCAATTTTTGTGGGAAGGGTGGTGGGAGTCTAGCTTCTTTAACTGCAGTAGTAGGAATTGCTTTTTTCTTGGCATCAGAGTTTTGTACCTCGATAGGCTTACTAGTATAATCGTCATCCTTTTCCTTATTGGAAATGATATTATCGTGTAATTCAGCTTCAAGTTCTTCATTAGTGAGGGTAGAATCATCATGTCGTGTCCCCCTAATCATAACTTATTGGCTAATTTTCTTTTCACTCCTAAGAGTCAACACATTGCATTACTCTTTTCTATGCAATTTAGTGACTTTAGTGTCACTTGGAAAACGTCCTTGCTGACACTCTTGCAATACAACAACAATCTGACCAACTTGACCTTCCAAAGCTCTTAAAGACGAACTATGGCTTTGAAGTAAGGTGCCTTCATTATGAAGTAAAGTTCCTTGTTTTTTAAATGAAGTAGAATGGTCTTGCAGCACTGTCTTCATGGTAGATATGAAATCTTGAATTGTAGCTTCCAAATAACTAATACTCGCTGAAGATGAGGCTCATTTGTTGGTATTATACCATAGCATAACATTTTGGTTGCCTTGAGATTCAGTTTAATTCTGCCGACGAGTGGATTGACTAGCATTATGGGCTCCTTGATTTCCCCATGAGAAATTTGGGTGCTGATGCTATCCTGCATTATAAGTGTTAGAATAAGGATTATCATTGCCTCGATTGAAATTACCTACAAAGTTAATAGACTCATGATTGGTTGGGCATTCGATATTGTGATGATTTCCTTGGCACAACAGACATGCCAAGCTAGTTGCTTTTACATCATTTACCTCATTGGAGCGTTGTAAATTTTTTAGCATATTAGTAATAGCCGAGAGTTGAGCGGACAATGAATCCTTGGTATCTAACTCGAATGTTCTAGGTGTTTTTCTCACACTCCCAAGCCTTGAGGAAGGAAATTATTGACAATTCTATACAAAATAGCAAACGCCTCATTAGGTGATTTATCCAATAATGTCCCATTTTTTGAGGCATCAAGCATCATCCTCGTGGGTGCATTGACTCCATTATAAAACATAACTAGTTGAGTCCAATCGTGAAAACCATGATTTGAGCACTTTCTAAGCAAACTCTTGTAACGATCCTAACACTCATACATAGATTCGTCATCCCCTAGCAAAATGATACTATGTCATTCCTTAGCTGAGTGTTCATGTTCGGTGGGTCATATCGCAATAAGAAACTCTTGTAAAGATCTAACCCATGATTCCATCAAACCGGATGAAACACCACTCAACCAAGGCCTTGCCCAGTCACGAAAAAAATATGGAAACAACTTTAATTTCAGAATATCCTCGTGCACTTCTTCTTAGCAGAAATAATTATAAATCTCCAAAAAATTATGAATATGTTATCTGGCATCTTCAGTTGGCATCCCCCTAAACTTCCCTATGGAATTCAACATATTAAACATGACTGGTTTGAGCTCAAAATATTCATCATGAATTTCGGGTGCCATAATTCGAGGGTTCAAATCATCTAGTATCATATTTAAATGATAACGAATAACGCGGGGCCTATCAGTAGGTTCAACATTTTGTAATGCCTCGACATTCTGATTACTGTCATCTGACCAATGCCCTGGTTTCCAATTTGAAACATATTTTCTCGAGCATGTTGAGTACGTCTCCTTTGTCTAAAGAGTCTTTCAATAAATGTCAAGACAATGAAAAACGGTAAGAACAGTAAATAAAATATGGTTTTATAATCCTCACACAACGGGTTTCCTAAGTGAATGAATGGTAGAGATTGATTTAAGGATGCTAAAACTTATTCTCAAGTAGATTTAATCTATCTAAGCTTCACTTGCTCGACGGAGTTTGCTAAAAATGCTCTCGCTATCTCGAATCAAAGGCACCTAATAGAATAGAATGCCACAACATCTCCTCTCAGTCTCAACTATTGTAGCTTGCGCTATTGATAAAAACTACCCTTCTTAGTTATTGAAATCCTATATTAGCCTCTCCCAAGCACTAAGGGATTAGGATATAGTACTACTATGTCAGGTTTAGGCTTAAGAAAATACTACATCCCATTGCTTATGCAGATCTTACTTGTGTTTCTCTAGAATACTACAAGCATTAATGACCAAGTTTCTCTTGAACACCAAACCTTCATCTAAGTAATGGACATTCTCATGCCTCCTACAAACTTAGAAGATGAAGCATTCATAAGCAAAAACAAGTAAATGCAAAAGATAAAATTAAATCTACCATTAAAACAAAATCAAGCATCCATAAAATCGACCCCACCAAATAAGGTTATAGTGGGGTTCGAATCATCCATGAAATAAAACATCAAAAACCTTCATTCCAACAACCCAATATCAAATGAAAAATAACCGAAAAGGGGAAAGGAGAAGAAGCCTTCGAAGTATGTAGCCAGAGCTCTTCTCGACCACCACGACTTGCCTTATCTTGCTAGCTCCTCTCAGACACCTAGCTCGCCACTCCTTGGAGCTCTTTAATGGAGGAACACCACTAAGAGAATGGAGGGAAAGAAACGATGGATAAGATGAAGAAACTTTAGCTGAAGATGGTGAGTGCGTAATCTCCTTCCTCTCTCATGTAAGTTGTATTAAATAAAAAAATATCCAAGGGTATTAATGGGATTTAACACTCTAAATACCCATCAAACCCCTAGAGTAACTCCTTGGGTGTGAATTTTATCCTCCCAGGTGGTAGCAGTTCCCATCAGGCGGTTATAACCATCAGATAAGTGCCTTGCCAGCTGTCATTTTATAAAAATATCTATTTTTCTTTTTCTATGCCAGAAATGGCAATGCATTTCAATATGCTTCAGCAACGTGTGATGTCACAACATTCCTTCTCAGTTCAACCTTTTGCATGTTATTTCCAGCACGATATAAATAGCTACACATTTTCTTATACAACACATTTATAAGATAAAATAACAAAACCACCATTAATGCAACTATATGCATCTAAAATGACCTAAATAAGCTTTTAAACAAATAATAACTTAAGTGAAAAAGGCTTTAAAAGTAGCCTTTTATGGAGTTATCAGAATACACACTGCGAATATCATGGCAATATCTTGGGGCATGCTATTAAAAATTACCTCGCTTTTAAGAGGATTGTTCAAAGGATGTGCAACAAGAACTGTATTCGTTTTAATAACTCAGAGTCACCCAATATTGCATAAAATCCTTTACCTAATCACCAAGAGTATAGGAGCAATGCAATTACCGAAGCGGGGGTAAGAAGGTCAAGACCAAAGATTCTGGAATGAAGTCACCTCTGGCTTGGGTATGGAGGTAAATGATGAATGAGGTGTTTCTTGTACCTTACCCTAGCACATCAGATTGCAAAGATGATAGTCATTGTTGTTATCGCAACAAGGCAGGACATGCTATTCAAGAATATGTCGAATTTAGAGCATTGATCCAGTTAATGATGGATATAAAAGAGCTATAATTTTACGAGGAAAGCAAGGACACTCCAGAAGCGGGTGTTTGTGCTGCTGAAGATGTATTTGAAATGGGATACGGTGTGGGCCATCTATTGATAATTACCCCAAAGGAAAGGATAGTAAAAAGGCATAAGCAAAAGTGGAGATAGTAGTACCAAGACCTTTCCCTTATAAAGACATCAAGCAAGTTCCTTAGAAATATGAATACCAATTGAGCTCTGTAAAAGAAGATTTTAATAAAGTGGGACATTCAATTGGGAAATACTACTCCCAAAAATCTAACTTACCACAGAGAATGCTTAAGCCATTTAAAGGAGATGAACCAATAGTGAATGAGCCAATAAAAGAAGAAGAAGTGGTGGAATTCTTAAAGTTTAGAAAACATAGCGAATACAACGTCGTGGAACAGCTACATAGCTTACCAGCTCGCATCTCAATGCTGACTTTACTACTAAGTTCGGATGCATGTAGGGAGGCACTACTGAGGGTCTTGAATCAAAAATTTGTTCCAAAAGATGTACCAGTCAATAAATTGGACATACTAGTTAATAATATCCAAGTTGATAATCTTATCTCATTTTCTGACGATGAGATCCCATACGGGGGAAGATGTCGGGCTAAAGCATTACACATTCCACTCATTGTAAGGAGAATGCTTTACCAAGTGCACTAATTTACAATGGTTTATCCCTTAATGTAATGCCTTTGGTCACCCTTAAAAGGCTACCAATGTATACCTCCCACATGAGAACCTGCGAAAGTGTAGTTCGAGCATTTGATGGGACGAAAAGGGAGGTGCTTGGCAAATTTGAAGTACCATTGACCATTGGGCCTACCATTTATAACCCAAAATTCCTGGTGATAGACATTATGCCTTCATATAATTGCCTTTTAGAAAGGCCATGGATTCATCAAGATGGGGCAGTACCATCAACACTCCACTAGAAAGTAAAGTTTGTTATTGACGGGGTTCTCGTAATCATCAATACTGAAGAATACATAGTAGCAAGCGTGAAAACTGATGGCCCTTACGTTTATGTGAACGAGAAGGCCCTGGAGTGTTCATTTAGCTCACTAGAGTTTGTTAATGCCACCTTCGTTGCTGAAAGGGGTAAGATTTCCAAGACTAGACTCTCAGAATGCACCAAGATGGCAATCAAGTAGACTTTGGATAGAGGTGTAGCGTTAGGAAGAAGGTTCGAGAGCTCTCTACTAGGAAGAATCAGTCCCATTTTGCCTATTAATAAACTAGATCAGTTTGGGCTTGGATATAAACCCAGTCATCAGCAGAAAAAGAAAGGGGATTTATAGGTGCCAAGAAAGAATACGAGCAAGATTGACTGGGGAATAAATTCAATAGGAACCAATGGTTTTTCCACCTCTTCACAATACATTTAGGTCTGGTGGTTATGTATTTGAAGGAGAAACAATGATAACCTTACCTGATCTGGGGAAAGCTCTGAAAAACTTGAGTATCAATGCCATAACAACGGATGATGCTGAGGATGTTGATAGATCTAAGATCTGTCTATTACCGTTGGGTTTCGTTCTTAACAATTAGAGTGCTAAAGAATTACCTGTGGTTTTCAAATCTCTTTCTGAGTAACACAACTTTCCCTATTTGCCTATACATGGGGAAATAGGTGATCTTTTGTAAGGGTTGATGAATTGTTCTATTTATATTTCAATAAAAGAAGAGTGCAACTTACATTCTGAGTTATTAAGAATGGAGGAAGACAACCAAATATTACCCACGAAGAGAAAATTGAAGTTTTGAATTTGGGCACTGAAGAAGAAAAGCACGTATGTGCGTTGACTATAGAGACCTCAACAAAGCATTCCCTAAAGAAAATTTCCCATTCCCACACATAGATACTTTGGTGGATAACACAACAGGAAATTCTTTTTTCTCATCCATATGGGGAGCATTTTTGTTACAAGGTAATTCCCTTTGGATTAAAGAATGTTGTACAACATACCAAAGAGCCATGGTAAGCTTGTTCCATGACATGATGCATAAGGAGATTGAAGTCTATGTTGATGATATGATTATTAAAGCACAAACTGAAGATGAACATATCAAGAATATGAGGAAACTCTTTCAAAGAAAGAGAAAGTTTTAATTGAAACTAAACCCAAGCAAATGTACCTTTAGGGTAATTTCTGTAAACTGTTGGGCTTTGTTGTTAGCAGGAAAGGGATTGAGGTTGATCAAGACAAAGTCAAAGACATCTAGAATTTAGCTCCCCCATGAACACAAAAAGAATTATGGGGGTTTCTGGGTAGACTAAATTACATTGCTCATTCATATCTCAATTGACAGATAAATGTGATATAATTTTACGTCTCCTTCGAAAGAATAGCTCCTGGGCATGAGATGATGATTACCAACTCACATTCGAGAAAATAAATGAGTATTTATCTCAAACTCCTGTTCTAATTTCTCCCATTATGGGAAAACCCTTATTTCTATAGCTGTCCATCTTTGAGAATTTAATGGGATGTGTCTTGGGGTCACATGATGAATCTGGGAGAAAGGAAAGAGCCATTTACTACCTTAACAAGAAGTTTACTGATTGCAAGGCCATATATCCACCCATTGAAAAGGTTTGTTGCTCTCTAGTCTGGGTTACACGAAGGCTCCAATAATACTTGCTATATCATACCACTTGGTTAATATCCAGGTTGGATCCGCTAAAATTCATGATGGGTGTACCAGTTCTCTTTGGAAAGCTAGACCGATGACAGATGCTATTATCCGAATTTGACATTGAGTACGCGAGTCAAAAGGCTATAAATGAAAGTTCTATATCTGGCATTTTAGCAAGTATAACTTCTGAAAATTATAAACCATTGGACTTCGACTTCCTAGATGAAGACTTGATGGCCATATCTTTAGAAGAAAGCAAGAACTTTCACCTATGATTCTTGGAAAATGCATTTCGATGGTGCAACAAATGCATTAGGACATGGTATTGGGGTTATCTTGATCTCACCCAAAGAAAACCATTACCCATTCATTAGCATATTGAACTTTGTTTACTCTAACAATATGGCATCATATGAATCTTGTGTTTTAGGGATTTGATCTTCTATTGTACAGAACATAAAGAATTTACAGGTGTATGGGGATTCTACCTTAGTGATTTATCAGCTTCGAGGAGAATGGGAAACAAAAGATACAAAACTAGTGGAGTCCAAAAAGCTCATTTAGGATATACTTAAGGATTTCGATGAAGTCACTTTCCATTACATGCCTAGAGAATAGAATCAGATTGAAGATATTTTAGTTACATTGGCAACAACATTCACAGCTAGTAGGGATTATGACATGATGCCAATTGACATGCACTCATACTAGTACCCAACTCAATGTTATCACATCGAAGAAGTAAAAAATAAAAACCCATGGTACCATGACATTCTAAAGTACATCAAAAATCAAAGATATCCAGAAGAAGCTACTAAAAATGAAAAAAATAATCAGAAGAATGAAAGCAGGATATGTCTTTGATTGAGAAATCTTATACAAGAAAAGTTATGACCAAGTCTTGTTAAGATGCGTGGATGCAGAAGAGGAAAAGATGATCATGGAAGAAGTGCATGACGGAGCATGTGGAATTCATACAAATGGGCATATGATGGCAAGACAAGTCATGAGATGCAAATACTTTTGGTCCAAATTGGAGAGTGATTGTATTAGTTATGCCAGACGATGTCATAAATGCCAAGCCTATAGGGATAAAAGAAATATCCCACTTTATCCTTTTCATGTGATGACGACTCCCTGGCCTTTTTCTATGTGGGGGCATGGACGTTATCGAACAGATCCATCCAAAAGCTTTAAATGGTCATCGATTTATCCTAGTAGCAACCAACTACTTTACCGAATGGGTAGAGGCTACATCATACGCTAATGTCACTCAATCCACTATTTGCAAATTCATGAAAAAGGAGATCATATGTCGGTATGGTTTACCAGAAAAGATCATTACAATAATGCAACCAACTTAAAAAATAGAATGATGGAAGATGCATGTGAACAATTCAACATAAAGAATCACAACTATACTGCTTATCGACCAAAGATGAATGAAGCGGTAGAGGAAGCAAACAAAAATATCAAGAAAATGGTGGAGAAAATGACTGAGACATACAAAGACTTGCACGAAAAGTTACCTTTTGCCTTTTTTGCTTATCAAACTTTGGTGCAGACTTCGACTGGGGCAACCCAATTTTCATTAGCATATGGAATGGAGGTTGTGTTTCCCATTGAGGTATAAATCTGATCACTTTGAGTTTTGTTAGAAGTAAAGCTAGATGACGCAAAATGGGTGAATCTCAATACTATCAATTGAACTTAATAGAGGATAAGAGGTTGAATGCCATTTACCATGTCGACTTTACTAAAAATGAATGATTCGAGCACACAATAAGAAGGTACGCCCAAGAGTATTCCATGAAGGAGATCTCGTGCTAAAAAGATTTAGCCAATTCAAAAAGATTTCAGAGGAAAATGGATTTCGATGAAAAAGGCCTTCTCTGAATGAGCATTAATCTTGACTAAAATAGATGGGCTAGAACTACCCAATCTAATTAACCCTAAACCCTAAGTCAAAAAGTTAATAAAAAAAGAAAAATATTTAGAGTGAAAACCTGAAAGGGCGCTCTAAATTCAAAAATAGAAAAAAGAAAATAAAAGGCAGGTCTAAGATGAAAACCCGCAAAGGGCTTCTTGAAACCAAAGGAGGATTCAAGTTGAAAACCTAAAAGGGTAACTTGGGTAATAATCCACAACTTATGCACCAAAAGTTCCTAGATCAATAAAGTATCATGGCATCCAAGTCTTCGAAAACTTAATAATTTGGGAGGAACTTTGTACTCTTTCAAGAATTGTCACAATATTTGAAGTCCTCTTGACAAAAGCTACACTCAAAGTCTTCTAACGGTGTACTAGTTCAAAGGCATCCATATTATCGAGATTTAGGGCACTTATTTGTCTTTTTTAATATCTTCTCTTTTCAGAATGTTTGCCATGTATTTATTTTTATTCCTCATGAATAAATATGACCCTTTGTTCGAGAGAATTCAATTTCTTAGCATCTTGCATTAAATCTAAATAAAATGATTTATTCACTTTGAAAAAGATCATTGCTTATTAATGTACAAAGATTAATGCTCATCTGACAAAGGCATTTTTCACGACATAAGGCCCTTTTCCAATTTGACATCCATTTTGAAATCTTTTTAAATTGACCAAATCGTTTTTAGCATGAGATCTCCTTCATGGAATACTTTTGGCCGCACCTTTTTATTGTGTGCTCGTATAATTCATTTTTGGTAGAGTTGACCATGGTTAATTATTTTCAACTTCTTATCCTCTATTAAGTTCAATTGATCGTATTGAGTTTGTGCCCATTACACGTCATCCAACTTTACTTCTGACAAAACTTGGTGTGACGGGATTTCTATATACTAATGAAAATGGCGTTACCCCATTCGAAGTGTGCACCAAATTTTGATAAGGAACACAAGGAAAACGATAACAGTCTTTGTACATCTCAATCATTTTCTCCACTATTTTCTTGATAGTTTTGTTTGCTACCTCTACCGCTCCATTCATCTTTGGTCAATAAGCAATAAAGTTGTGATGCTTTATGTTGAATTGTTTACATGCAGCGTCCATAATTCTGTTGGGTAAGTTGGTTGCATTATCGGTAATGATCCTTTCTAGTAAACCATACTGACTTATGATCTCTTTTTTCAAGAATTTACAAATAGTGGATTGAGTAACATTAGCGTATGATGCAGCTTCCACCCATTTGGTAAAGTAGTCGATTGCCACCAAGATAAACCGATGACCATTTGAAGCTTTTGGATAGATCTGTCTGACATCGACATCACATAAAGAGGATGAGGTGGGACATTTATTTTATCCCCATAGACTTGGCATTTATGACATCGTCTGGCATAACTGATACAATCACTCTCCAATTTGGACCAAAAGTATTTGCATCTATTGACTTGTCTTGACATAATATGCCCATTTGCATGAGTTCCACACACTCTGTCATTCACTTCTTCTAGAATCATCTTTTCATCTTCTACATCTACGCATCTTAACAAGACTTGGTCATGACTTTCTTTGTATAATATTTCTTCATCAAAGACATATCCTGTTTCTATTCTTCTGATTGTTCTTTTTTATTTGCAGTAGCTTCTTCTGGATAACTTTGATTTTTTATGTACGACAGAATGTCATGGTATCCTGGGTTTTTGTCTTTTACTTCTTTGATGAGATAACAATGAGTCGAGCACTCGTATGACTGCATGTCAATTGGCATCATGTCAGACTCCCCACCAGCCGTGAATAATACTGCCAAGGTAGCTAAAGCATATGCCATCTGATTCTCTTCTATGGGCATGTAATGGAATATGACTTAATTGAACTCCTTAAGTATATCCAAAATGAGCTTTCTGTACTCCACCAGTTTGGTAACTTTTATTTTTCATTATCCTCAGAGTTGATAAATCACTAAGGCAAAATCCCCATGCACCTGCAAAGTCTTTATGTTATGTACAATAGCAACTCAGATCCCTAAAACACAAGATTTATATGCTGCCATGTTATTATTGCAGTAAAAGTTTAATTTGCTAGTGAATGGGTAATGGTTTCCTTTGGGTGAGACCAAGATAGCCCCAATAGCATGTTCTAATGTATTTAATGCACCATCGAAATGTATTTTCTAAGAATCAGTGGTGGAATTTCTTGATTCTTTTAAAGATATGGCCATCAAGTCTTTATTTAAGAAGTCAAAATCCAATGGTTCATAATTTTCAGAAGTTCTACATGCTAACAAGTCATATATGGCACTTCCCCCTATAGCCTTTTGACTCGCGTGCTCAATGTGAAATTCTGATAATAGCATCTGCCATCAAGCTAGCTTTCCAAAGAGAACAGGTACACCCATAATGAATTTTAGTTGATCCAACTTGAAAATTAACCAGGTGGTATGTTATAGAATGTATTACCTGAGCCTTCGTGTAGCCTAGACTAGAGTGCATCAAACTTTTTCAATGGGTGGATATTTGGCCTCACAATCAGTAAACTTATTGTTAAGGTAGAAAATGGATCTTTTCTTTCTCCCAGATTCATCATGTTGCCCCAAGAGACATCCCATTGAATTCTCAAAGATTAACAGATATGAAAACAAGGGTTTGCCCTGAATGAGAGACATTAGAAGAAGAGTAGGATAAAAATACTCCTTTATTTTATCAAATGCGAGTTGGTAATCATCATCCCATGCCCCAAAGCTATTCTTTCTAAGAAGAAGAAAAATCATATCATATTTATCTGTTAACTGAGATACAAAATGAGAAATGTAATTTAGTCTACCCAGAAAACCTCAGACTTCATTTTGTGTTTATCGGGGAGGTGAATTTTGGATGGCTTTGACTTTGTCTAGATCAACCTCAATGCCCTTTTTGCTAACAACGAAGCCCAACAGTTTACCAAATGCTACCCTGAAGGTGCATTTGTTTAGGTTCATTTTCAATTTAAACTTTCTCAGTCTTTGGAAGAGTTTCCTCATATTCTCGATATGTTCATTTTTATTTTGTGCTTTGGAAATCATATCGTCAACATAAACTTCAATCTCTTTATGTATCATGTCATGGAACAAGGTCGCCATGGTTCTTTGGTATGTTGCCCCAATATTCTTTAATCAGAAGGGCATTATCTTGTAACAAATCTTCCTCATATTGTGACGAATGTGGTTTTCTCCATGTCAATTGGATGCATCTTAATTTGGTTGTATAATGAGAAATCGTCCATGAATGAGAAAAAAGAATTTCCTGATGTGTTATCCACCAAAGTATCTATGTGCGGCAATAGGAAATTTTCTTTAGGTTTTTCTTTATTAAGGTCTCGCTAGTCAATGCACATGTGTACTTTTCCATCCTTCTTTGGCATTGGCATTGGCATTGGCATTGGTATTATGTTAGCCACCCACTCTGGATACTTGGCTACTTGAACAAAGCCAGAATCAAACTATTTATTGACTTCTTTCTTTATCTTAATAATCAAACTGCTTATGGCTTGGTTGGTAATTTATGGACCACCATATCCGTGTCTAGTCTAGGCATGTCTTGGTACGCCCATGAAAACATATCCTTGTACTCCGGAGTAAGTCTATCAAGCTTTGCCTTACTTCAGACGAAAGTGTTGTGCCAACTTTAACTTCCTTATTTTCTTCTTCAATGCCCAAATTCAAATATTCAATTTTCTCTTCGTGGGGTAATATTTGTTTGTGTTTCTTTTCCACCATTCTTAATATCTCATAAGGTAAGTTGTACGCTTCTTCATTGTCACATTCATCAATTTCCCCTAGATACTTGAGCTTCTAAAAATCGATATATATATATATATATATATATACAAAATATCATATATAGAATGTAGAAACAAATATATATATATATATATAATAAGAAATGAAAGGAAGAAATATTTTCCAGAAAGGAAAATTGCATCTTTTATTGAAATATAAATAAAAATGTTCATCAACCCTTATAAAAGATTAATATTGCCCCGGGTATATGTAAATAGGGAAAGTTTGAGTATTACTCTGAACGAGATTTGAAAACCACATGTAATTCTTCAGTAACCCAGTTGTTAAGCACGAACTCCGACGATAATGGACAGATTCTAGATCTATCAAAATCCTCAGCATCATCCATTGTTATGGTATTGATACTCAAGTTTTTCAGAGCTTTCTTCATATCAGGTAAGGCCATGATTGTTTTTCCTTCAAATACATAACCGCCAGACCTGAATGTATTATGAAGAGGTGGAGAAACAATTGGTTCCTATTAAATTTCTTCCCCGATCAATCTTGGCATTCTTCTTTCTTGGCACCTCTAAATCTCATTCCTTTTTTGCTGATGACTTAGTTGATATCAAAGCCCAAACTAATCCAGTTTGGCAATAGGTAAAATGGGGATGATTATTCCTTGTAGAGAGCTCTCAAACCCTCTTCCTAACCTTACACCTCTCCCCAAAGTCTGCTTGATTATCATCTTGGTGCATTCTGAGAGTCTAGGCTTGGAAATCTTACCCCTTTCAGCCATAAAGGTGGCATTAACAAACTCTAGTGAGCAAAATGAACACCCCAGGGCTTCATCATTCACATCAATGTAAGGGGCATCAATGTCACACTTTCCACTATGTATTCTTCAACATTAATGATTACAAGATCCCGTCAATAACAAACTTGATTTTCTGGTGGAGTGTTGATGGTACTGCTCCAGCTTGATGAATCCATGGCCTTCCTAAATGGAAATTATATGAAGTCATAATATCCTTCACCAGGAATTCTATGTTATAAGTGGTAAGCCCAATGGTTAGTGGTACTTCAATTTTGCCAAGCACCTCCCTTTTCATCCATCAAATGTTCGAACCACACTTTGGCATGTTCTCGTATGGGAGGTATCCATTGGTAGCCTTTTAAAGGTGAACAAAGACATTACATTAAGGGCAAAACCATTTTCAATTAGTACACTTGGTAAAGCATGCCCCATACAATGAGTGGTAATGTCTAATGCTTTGGCTTGACCTTTTCCACCGAACGGGATCTCATCATCAAAAAGTGAGATAAAATTATCATCTTGGATATTATGAACCAGTCTATCCAACTTATTGACTGATACATCTTTTGGCACAAATGTTTGATTCAAGACCCTCAGTAGTGCCTCCAAACTTAGTAGTAAAACTATCATTGAAATACGAGCTGGTAAGCTATGTAGCTATTGCACGATATTGTATTCATTGTACTTTAGAAACTTTAAGAATTTCAACTCTTCTTCTTATTTTATTGGCTCATTCACTACTAGTTCATCCCCTTTGAATACCTCAAGCATTCTCTGTAGTAAGTTAGATTTTTGGGAGTAACAATTCCCAATTGAATGCCCCACTTCATTGACATATTCTTTTACAGAGCTTAATTGAGATTCATATTTCCAAGGTACTTTCTTGTTATCTTTATAAGGGAAAGGTCTTGGTGCTACTATCTTCACTTTTGTTGATGCCTTATCTATTGTCATAGCCTTTGGGGTAATTATCAACGTACGACCCACACCATATCCCCTTTCAAATGCATCTCCTGTCACACAAACATTTTCTTCTGGAGTGTCCTTGCTTTCCTCGTAAAATTTCAGGTCTTTTCTGTCCATCATTAGTTGGATCATCATTCTTGTACATCATGTCTATCCTTGTTATGATAACAGTAATGACTATCATCTTTGCAATCTGATGTGATACGAAAACATTGGTTTTGACCTTCTTTCCCCTTCTTCAGTAATTGCATTGATCCTAGTCTCCTAGTGATTAGGAAAAGGATTTTGTACAATATTGGGTGACTTTGAGTTATTGAAATGAATCTAGTTCTTGTTGTACATCCTCTGAACAATCCTCTTAAAGGTAAGGCAATTTTCAATAGTATATCGTGGGATACAACCATGATATTCGCAGTGTACATTCTCATCGTACCACCTAGGGTATGGGGGTTTTAGAGGTTCTATTGGGTATGGTGACACCACATATGTGTCGAAAAGCTACTGGTAAAGTTCTTTATATGTCATGGGAATAGTATCGAAATGCTCCTTTTCTCTCTCTCCTTGGTTCCCTTGAGTCTTGTTTAGAAGTACTTGACGGTACAACTATAGTTGCTTTTGATTCAAAGATCGTAACACTTTTGCTGGTGTTGAAAGTGTTAATGTTATTGATCTCACATTCTCTCTTCTTCATGGGAGGTTTTCTTCTTGACTCACCTCCCTCTATCTTTCCTTGTCTTATGGTCGTCTACACTATTTTTTCGACCATAACTAAATTAGAAAAGTTCTCTGATGTGATTACGACCAGATGTCTAAAGAAATGAGCCTTCAAAGTATGCACGAAGAGCTTTCTTGTTTCTTTTTCATCCAAAGGTGGATGAACCTACACGGCTAAATCCCTCCACCGTTGTGCATATTTCTTAAAACTTTCATTATGCTTCTTCTCCATAATTTGCAACATAACACAATCTGGTCTCGTTTCATTTACATGGTTGTATTACTCCAATAACGACTTCGAAAGATCTTTCCATGTCCTGATGTGAGAACGGTTCAGTTGATTGTACCACCGTAAGGCTGAACCTGCCAGACTCTCCTGGAAGCAGTGAATCAAGAGCTAGTTATTTCTGACATATCCTGTCATCTTTCGACAGAACATGGTAATGTGAGCTGAGGGGCAACTATTCCCGTCAAACTTCTCAAAATCTGGGACTTTAAACTTAGGAGGAAGAATCAAATCTATGACAAAACTTAGCTCCAAAGAGTCAACTCCATAATAAATGTCCTCTCCTCTAACTATCTTTATTTGATCTTCTAACTGCTTAATCATTTTTACCATTTTCTTTTCTTTGACTTCCCGTCAAAATCCAGAATATGGTAACCATCTGGATTATTTTGATGGTTGGTTATAGAGGCTTGTGCTTTTGCAGCAGATGAATCCCCTTGAAGTCCTAGCAAGATTCCAAGTGAAATAACCAATTATAGAGTAGATGGTATAGCCACCCCTTCAGATGCCCCTGCCCAGAAGCATTCATTTGATTTAGGTCAGACAACCTTGCAAAAATCTAGTTAACCAATGAATCTTGGTTCCTAGTGATGGAATCAAAGGTATTTTGTTGATTCTGACTTATTTTCTCCTCAAGCTCCTTTTGCAGTCTCAGCATGGTTTCCTCAAGTTGAGCAATCTTTACTTCTATTTTCTTTTTCCTTGTACGGGTATTGTGAGGATGAGGTGTGTCCAGTTCTTGATGAAGTGTTTTTAGTGTTTGTTCATTTTTTGATGAGACATTTTCTGTTAGTTAATTTGAATGTAAAGAAATAAAAATGCAAAAATGCATGATGCATGAAATTTTTAAGGCATTGATCCAAAACGTGTTTATTATTATAAATAATATTTATTAGGACAAAAGTGTTATTTCTAAGAGACCAAAGTCAACTCAAAGGTACATTCTAACTAGTTCTTATAGACACTGAATGACTTCTAATAAGTTGACAAGTTTTCTTGCTTCCTCTCTCACTGACTGAATACCTTATCGAACTACCCCGACTTCTCTTACCAAACCATCCAAGTGACATGCTACTTTCTATACCTTCTCCAGGAAGTCCTGAATGACTGCATCTTTAGCTTTTACCCTTTGATGATCTTGTTCCCAATGGAAACACAACTTATGCCCTCCGTCAAAGGGAACTATATGGAGTTCATTTTCATGCATCTTGAATTTGTCCATGATGACCTCCAGTTCAGCTATAGTTTTGCCATCCTGTTCCTGTTTCCTTTGAAGGGACTTTTCGAGATAAGTTACCTTGGTCTTAAACTGCTTGTTTTGGTGTTGACTTTCTGAAAACTACCTTTGGGAAACTTTTAACTGGTTTTTCAGTGTTTCCTTGTCATCATATCCTTCAAATTTCCTTTTTAGGATGCCGGCTTCATCTTTCAAGCTGGTATTTTTTTGAACCTGTTTTTGATATCCTTTTCTCAAATCTTCTAACTCAAAGAAGACTTTCTTCTGTTCTTTTTATAATCTATCTGCTCAGTTCTTTTGCGTATTTGATGTCTAGCTTATATTGGAACTTTTCAGATTCTAATTCTCTTAATCTTTGTTTCAGTTCCTCTTTTTCAGCTTTAAATTCATTATTTTCTATTTACAACTTTGAGGGAACTGGTTTAAGATGTTCTTCAATGGTCCGAGTGTCCTCGTGATCTGGTATGAGAACAATGTCATTTTTCCTAGACTTTCTCCACTCAATATAGTCTGGAGTAAGCATGTCTTTGGCATCCACAACATTTGTACATAATATCTTCTTCCATGACTCGGCTATATCTTTGACTTTCTTCTTGTAATTATCTTCACTATATACGAACTCGGATACATATATCTTATGTGTGACTAGAACAAACATACATGCCTCATATTGTCGAAGTGCTAGAAGCAGAGAATAACCAACTCCTCCCCACAACCCAAGTAGCATTATTATTCTTGAATCTCCACATCGATACAGAATGTCACTATGAGTCAGCCAATGGGCTCTCCATACGATGTCTTTGTCTTGGATGTTCATAAATACCTTCGTCCATTTTTCCTTAGTGGCATTTTCTCACCATTTTTGTGTAAGGAATTCCTCCAAGAGTGAATATGTTGTACTAAATAGACGGTAAGAAATTCTATTAGTTTTCCAAAAATGACTATGGATCCAAACCTCAAGCAACTGCGTGCATCCTATAAAACATCCTCCACCAGTCCTTCTACAATGGTTTAGTGAGCGGAAAGTTTCAGCTATGATTGTTGGTGCAGGGTTCACTCGCTTTGCCATTTTTTCGAATAATTCCACCACAGCTGCCTCAATGTATCCAAAAGTTTTCAGGAAAATAATCAAGCCATAGATACCCAGTACGAAAAGATCGATCACCTTCCACTCATCAGGATGATTCCTTATTAACTGCTTGATGTGAGTCAAAGCAATTCACTCTCCTTTGCCTTTGTGTTGAATTCGGTCAGTTACCCATTTTTCATCAACCTCTGCAACCTTTTCCCACCCATTTTTGAAATGTTGACTCTTGATGTGTTTGATGAGGACCCGATCCATTCTGATTCCTTTGCAATGTAATATGGTAGTGTACTTTTCAATTATGGGCACCATGTCTTCTTGATTGAATGTAAAGCAATTATATCTCGGATTCCAAAATTACACCAGGGCTAGAATTAGGGGTTTTTCTATATTGACATAGAGCAAGTGTGTGGTATCACCGTATCGTTAGCAAAAATTCTATTTTCTGTTAGTTTTCCAACTGTCCCAAATGTTTCACAATTCCTGAGTATCGTCCTATTTGAGATTAATGGAAGCATAGCAAACCAGGTCTGACACATAGTTATATTGCAGACTGTCCCCTTTTTCCTTCTGAGTCTTTTCTGGCCATAATTGTACTTCTGTATTTTTTACCGCGTTCATTATAACCCCTTTGTCCATTAATACAAACTGTTTAAGTTTTAACGAACATTTTGCGGGCAAACACCTCTTTTAATGATGCGAATGAAAATAAAAAGGAAATAAAATAAAATTGAAAAAAAATAAAATAGCAAAATAGGAATAATAATCAAAATAATAATGAAAATTCTTATCCCACATGATATTTACCCCACATGCTTTTTATTCCTACCCAGACATGTTCTCTATCCCGCATGTTATTTTCTTGAACAAATCCTAACCGCATATATTTCTAATTCACATGCTTAGAATAAAAAGTAAAGTAGGAAATAAATCATCATCCTAGGTTTTGAAATGAAGTTTCGGGGTGGGCCCTAATTCCTTGCAGCCGGTTTGGTTCTAAAAGAGATACCCGAGTTCTCCTTGCTGGTGCCCCCTTAGGCCTTCCAGATCCTCAGTCCTAATCCCATGACAGGCTCATGTGGAATGAGTTAAAATCAAGAGGACACATTCCCTTATGTCTGTACGGAGAATAAATTCACACGAAGACATAAGGTATATGAATCCCGAAGATTACTTTATAGGCCTACATGGAGAACAAATTCCCACAAACTTTCACCCCCACTTAAAAAGGGTTTGGAGCTCGGGAATAGAGCCTGAGATTAATGATTTTTGAAAAAGCTTAAATCATTAAAAAACATCAATACAACTATTTATTTAAAAAATAATAATCAAATGTAAATAACAAAGATCGAAAGGATAAATTATAATCCAAACTTATAATTTTTGCCTAAGAAGATAACTAGAAATCAATTTTGGCTTGACTCTCTTACCTATCCCCAGCAGAGTTGACAAACTATTGTAACTGTCCTTCGAGTAGTCCAGAAATCGGGTTCTGACTTGAATTGCTGTGATGGAGCCGCCACCGATCATTTAAATTTAGGTTGATCAGACACCTTAACTTACCATTTAATTAATCTAGATTTCACCAAGAATTTAGTGGATCCGGGAGTATATTACAGCTAATGAAGGAATAGAACCCTTGTACTTCCTTTTCGGCACCAATTTGATTTATAGGTTGTCCTAATTACAAAAATTAAAAGTTAAGTTAAAATTTGAAAATTCGATCAGAATTACTACGCTTTGTCGAATTTAAAATTTCCCTAAAAATATTAATGTTAAACAATAAAATAAAAAATATATATATAAACAAAAATATTAAGTTTAAAGAAAATAAAAAGTTAAAGAAAGATTAAATTGGAAAAATTAAAAATTAAGGGTCAAATTGATACTAATTGAAAACTACAGGGAAAAAGGTTTATGGGGTCAATTTGTAATATTAAAAGAATATAAACAGAGAGTAAATTGAACTAATTCAAAATTCAAGAGCAAAATTACAATAAGTTACCAAAATCAATTACACGTCAGAATTATAGGGACTACATAAATAATTTAAATTTTTTTTAATTGCCCCTCGGTCCTCCCTATAAATAGCAAAAAATCCCCAAAAAATATTTCATTCTGCATTTCTAAAAAATCACGCTCCCCCTTTACAAAAAATTCTCTTAACCCAAACCCCCTAACTGGCCTATGGTTAGCTATATCCTCGCTGTCAGGGCCGCTGCCAACCGTCGCTCCGACCACCACCACCAATGGCCGAAAAACTACAAACCTACCCCCAAAGCTTCCTCTCAATGTGACAAACCAAAAACTGAAGCCCAAACACCCAAAAAATATCCCCACCGAGGTAGATCTAGTAACGAAAGTCTCGGGTTAACCTTTTTCCAACGACCATCTGTATTTCTGGTGACCTTTGGCTTTCAGAGACCGTGCTATCCTCCATGCAGTCCCAAAACTGAATCCTTGATATTTTTTGTGATTTTTCTTGCTATTTTGAATGCTTTTTTGCTTCATTTTTGTTGTTTTGGTTGCTTGTTTTTGCTTTGTTTGCTTGGTTGCTCTAGTGATGCTTTTTTCCTTCGATGGTTCTCGGGTTTATATAGCCCATTCAGCCGGTGGTCATTCTCGAGTATCTTGTGGTTGTTTCCTTGTTTCATGATTTGTTCGGGTTGTTGCTTCACGTATAAAAAATAATTGTTCCCGATTTTGGCGTGATTTGTTTTCGGTTTAGCACACCCCGTTTCCTTCACCGGCTATTATGCGTTGGCCGGCCGCCAGGCTTGCGGTTCTTCTATTACTTTAGGGTTCATAAAACCCTAACCTCTGCTAGGTCAGGCAGATTGGCTTCCTTTGTTGGGTTTGGCAGCTACTTTACTGGGTCAGGTGGGCCTGTTGTTGTGCTTCCCGAATTTGGACATTTCCTTTGGACTTTTGGACCTAAAGATAAAAATGAAAAAATAATATTAATATAATATACAATATACTATAATATATAATATAAGTATAATAATATACTATAATATATAATAATGCTATATAATATATATAATATATTTTATCCCGGACGAAAATAGGTGTCTACAATTATATATATATATATATATGTATGTGTGTGTGTGTATTATATATTATATATTATATATCATATACATTATAAAATATATATTATATATTATATAGTATATATTAAAGTATATTATAATACTTATATTATATATTATATTATATATTATACTATATTGTATATTATATTAATATTATAGTATTATATTGTATTAGTTATGGTTATATTCTATTTATTATTATTTGTTATTATATTAATATTATTTTTTCATTTTTTATCTTTAGGTCCAAAGAGTCCAAAAGTCCAGAGGAAAGGTCCAAATCCGGGAAGCACAGTAACATGCCCACTTGACCCAATGGACCAGCTACGAAGCCCAACAAAGAAAGCTCATCTATCTGACCCAGTAGAGGTTAGGGTTTTATGAACCCTAAAATAACAGAAGCATCACAAGTTTGGCGGCTGACCACCGTATAATGGCTGGCGAAGGAAACGATATGTGTTAAACTGAGAGCAAATCACGGCAAAATCGAGAATAATTATTTCCCGTACATGAAGTAACAACCCGAACAAATCGAGAAACAATAAAACAACCCGAGATATTCGGGAATGACCACCAGTTGGAGGGGCTATATAAACTTGGGAACCATCAAAAGAAAAGACATCACTGAAGCAAAAAAAAAAAAATAACCAAGCAAACAAAGCAAAAACAATCAATCGAAACAACAAAAATGAAGCACAAAAAGCATTCGAAATAGAAAGAAAAATCACAAAAAATATCAAGGATTTGATTTTGGGACTGCGCAGAGGAAAGAACGGTCGTGGAAAGCCAAAGGTCCCTGGAAATCGTAGAGGCTCGTCGGAAAAAGGTAAACCCAAGACTTTCGTTACTAGATGTGTGGGGATATTTTTTGGATGTTTGGGGTTCAATTTTTTGGTTTGAGACATTGAGAGGAAGCTTTAAGGATAGGTTTGTAGTTTTTCGACTACTGATGGTGGTGGCCAGAGCAGCGCTCGGTGATGGCCCGGGCGGCAAGGTTATGGCCAACCATAGGCTGATTAGGGGTTTGGGTTGAGAGAATGTTTTGTAAAGGGGGAGAGTATTTTTTTAGAAATGGGGGATGAATTGATTTTTTTAGGGATTTTTGTCTATTTATAGGGAGGATCGAGGGGTAAATAACAAAATTTTAAATTATTTCCACAGTCCCTATAATTCTTATGCATAATTCATTTTGGTCACCTGTTGTAATTTTGCCCTTGAATTTTGAATTAGTTCAATTTAATCCTTGGTTATATTCTTTTAATATTGCAAATTGACCCCCTAAACTTTTTTCCTTACATTTTTCAATTAGTATCAATTTGACCCTTAATTTTTAATTTTTCCCAATTTAATCATTCTTTAATTTTTTATTTTCTTTGAACTTAACATTTTTGTTTATATATTATTTTATTTTATTGTTTAACGTTAATATTTTTTAAGGCAATTTTAAATTCGTCGAAGGTAAGTAATTTGGGTCAAACTTTTAAATTTTAACTTAACTTTTAATTTTGTCAATTATGACAACCGAGAAATCAAATTGATACCAAAAGGGCAATACAGGGGTGCTAATCCTTCCTTGGCTGTAATCGACTCCCGGATCCGCTTAATTCCTGGTGAAACTTAGATCAGTTAAATGGTAAGTTAAGGTGTCTGATCAACCTAAATTTAAATGATTGGTGATGACTCCATCACATCAATTCAAGCTGGAACCTGATTCTGGGACCACTCAAAGGACAGTTAAGACACCACCTTCAATAGAAACATATTGTGTTGTTGTGTGATGCTCTCATACCCCATCCTCCATTTGGCATTCGTCTGCACATGATATTCCAGGTGATAAGGTTCGTAGTTCTTTTGTCCGAGGAGTGACCCCATACAAATCTTTTAATGATGTGTTCTATTTTTACACAAATGGTTTTTGGAATAGCTGTAGTATGCATCGAATACGACGATATGGCTGTCAATACAGCCTTGGCCAACGTGATTTTCCCGATTAGTTCTAGTTGTTTCATTTTCCATCCGGTTAACTTGTCTTGAATTTTTCGTACCAAGTAGCTCTAGGAGTTTCTTGTGGCCTTGCCATGTATGATCGGCACAGTTAAGTATTTTTCGAAGTTTTGGACTCCTTGAATCTGAATTCTTTGTTGATTTTCTTTCATAAGTCTGCATCAACGTTATGAGAGAAAAAACGTTAGTCTTATTGACACTTACCTTTTGTCCTAGTGTCACGCTGAATTTTTCTAAGACCTTTTAAATCACATTTAATTGATCAATAGATGCATCGATAAAGAGTATCATGTTATCAACGAAGAAAATATGAGAGATTTCGGGTCCGTTTCTCGATTCTTTGAACTAGGGTGAGTAAAACTTGATTCGAGTCAAAAAATTGATTTTTTTACAATTTCATGTTATTCGAGTTACAAATCAAATTATTGATTCAATTTTAAGTTCGAGTCAAGATCATATTTTTGAAAACTCGAAATTCAAAACCTCAAGGTAATATTTCAAATTCTAAACAATTAAAAATAGCAATACTTCGGGCTGACTTTAACAGTGCAGCGATAAAACTTTCAACTCGAAAATTTGAAGAAAATGTTATTAGAAAGGAATTGATTCACATGATAATCATGGATAAACTACCTTTTCGAATTGTGGAGGGAGAAGGGTTTAAGTCTTTTCTTTCTCTGATTCACAAGCTTTCATATCCCTTCTCGTTTTATAATTAGAAAAGATCGTCCTCGATTTATCCAACTCCATGAAGAAGTCAATGAAGAATGCTATTAAAAAAGATACGAGTAGAATTTGTTTGACAACTGACAATTGAACTTCACTGCAAAAGGTATCATACATTATTCTAACGATATATTGGATTGATGGTGAATGGATGTTGCAAAAGAGAATAATAAATTTCTATCTAATATCTACTCATAGTGGTGAAAGAATAGGTCAAGCCCTTGAAAAGTGTATCCCATATAAGGGGATTGAGAGGGTCTTCACTATTATAGTTGATAATATATCTGCTAATGGTGTTGGTATTGAATATTTGAAAAATAAATTGAACCATCGAAAGACTTATGTTATAAATGGAAATGTTGAAAATATTTTGATGTTTCGATATAACAAATTAAATTAAAAGAATTTTAATTTTGAAAATGATTTTTCTAAGCATATTCGATATATTAAATCGAATATCAAAATATTACTCAAAGTATTTCAAAGTTCATTTTAAATCCTTACTCAAGTGTTAAATTAAGTTTTAATCTTAAAATAATTTCAAAACAATTTTACAAAATATTTTGAACCATTTCAAAGCCAAAAATTCCAGATTGCTCAGAGGTAACCGATTCCCCCCCAAGGGGGTACAGATTCCCCCTGAATGGTTTGGCTCTGAGAATTCTAGTATTCTCGGAGGGAATCGATTCCCCCCAGGGGGTACCGATTCCCCCCCACTGTTCAACGGTCGAAATATTTGAATTTTACACTTAGGGAACCGATTCCCCATGAGGGGTACCGATTCCCCCCATGCTCCAAGAAGAAATATTAATTGTTTTCACACTTAAACGGATCCAAAAACTTCATTAATGACCCCCAACATTCAGAAGTGATTCAAGGTTTATTTAAGCAAGCATAGAAGCCATTGATCAATAACAAGAAACAACAAGCAACTAGAATCAAGAGAGAATCAAAGAGAAAGCATCAAACCTCAAGTTTGAGCATTCAAGCCTATTTTTTATTCATTATTCATTATGATTTCAAGAACACTTATTATGCTCAATTGTATTCATTCTTGAGTGTTCTTTTCTTTGTTCTAGAATTGTGCAAACAATCTACCTTGTGAGGATTTCCTTGTAAGTTTGCAAATTTGTATCGTTCTCTTTGGGAGAGAGTATTCTCAAGAATTTGGGGTATAATTCTTGAGGGTTTGTAAGGTTACTCTTTTTCCTCAAAAGAAAGACAAATTAGTGAATTTGTGAAAAATCTTTAGTGTGGATAGCTAAGGTAGTGGACGTAGACTTTGGTTGAGAAAGTCAAACCACTATAAATCGCTGTGCAATTACTTTCAATTTTCTGCAAAAGCTTCCACCAAATTTTTAATTGCCAATTCACCCCCCTCTTGGTTGATTCCGTCAATCGATTAACTCAACAGTTGGCATCAGAGCCTAACTCATTTGAAGGTTTAATCGCCTCTTGAGTCGATTCAGAAAGACTTACATCGATAATCAAAGTCATCAATGGCCTCTGCTTCAAACTTCAACTCCGGTCTCGATTCGATGCCCGTCAACAAGCCTCCTTTCTTCAATGGGGCTAACTATGCCTATTGGAAAAATAGGATGATGTACTTCATTCAAGCAAGTGACATGGGAAAATGGAATGTCGTAGTATAAGGATACATCAAGCCTCTCACTTATCCAAGATTGTGGAGTAAAGGAGAGACAAAAATGTTCCAGCTCAACTCCAAAGCCATCCATATCATATTTTGTGCTCTTGGACCAGATGAATACGGAAGAGTTTCATCTTGTACAACCGCCAAAGAAATATGGGACAAACTTCAAGTCACTCATGAGGGTACCGATGAGGTAAAGAAATCTAAAATTAGTATTCTAACGCATAGCTATGAAAATTTCAGGATGAAACCAAATGACGATATCAAAGCTATGACGGATAGATTCTCAACGATTGTCAATGATCTCAAATCATATGGAGAGATCATTTCAAATGAAAAGATTGTGAGGAAGTTAGTCTACTCCCTCCCAAAATCATGGCAATCAAAGAAGACGGCAATCATCGAGTCTAAGGATCTAACGTCCTTAACTCTTGAAGAGCTAATCGGTTCACTCCTCACTCATGAAATGATGCTTGAAGATGAGGTGGACCTTGATAAGATTAAAGAGACACCAAAGGAGAAGGAGAAGAAGAAAAACATTGGAGTTGCTCTCAAATCCATAAAAGATGAGAGTGATTCGGATGAAGATGACGAGGAAATGACATTGTTTTCCAAACGGTTCAGAAAAATGATGAGACCTTACCGAGGAAGAAAATTCAAACGAAATGAAGGCCTAAAAAATGAACCAAAAGAGAAGGACCCGATCATTTGCTATGAATACAAAAAGCCAGGGCATGTCAAATATGATTGCCCACAATTGAAGAGAAAGGGTCAATCAAAGAATAAGCACAAGGCTCATGTGGCTACATGGAGCGATGAAGAAGGTTCTGATGAAGAGGAACAAGAAGTAGCAAACTTGTGCTTGATGGCATTCGGGGAAGATTCTAAGGTAACCTCTAACTCATCTGATTTTGATGATTTATCATATGATGAGTTATTAGAGGAATATAATGGGTTGGCTTCGGATTATGAGAAATTGTTTTTAAAATATAAAAATAATGTTTCAAAAATAAAAAATGAAAATAAACTCATATCCAAAACCAACAACGATCTTGAAAGTAAAATCAAAGATTTGCAAATCAAACTAGAAGAGTTTGAAAAGAAAAATTTGGATTTGCAAAATTTACTTTCAAAGGTCAATGATGATCATCAAAAGAAAATTAATGATCTTAAAGCCTCTTTTGATAAAGTTGGAACAAAACGTTTTGAAAATGGAGAAAATTCAAAATCCAACTTTGTTAGAAAAAGTTTTAAAAACTACAATCATAGAGGTCCCAAAAGAACCTCTAATGGAAAAATCGTTAGAAGTATATGGGTTCCTAAAGAGCTCATTACTACTAAAGATAAGGATATCCTACACAAATGGATACCTAAGGGGACTAGGATTTTGGAAACTAATGAATATGGACCCAAAAGAATTTGGGTACAAAAAATTAGAAATTAATCTATGTTTGTAGGAAAAGGAGCATTGCTACAAGGCACGGGAAACAAATCCAAATTCATGGTACCTTGATAGTGGATGCTCAAGACACATGACCGGAGACAAAAATCGGTTCATTGAGCTTAATGCCAAAAATAGAGGAGAAATGACTTTTGGTGATGATTCAAAAGGTCACATTAAAGGTATTGGTACTATTGGTAATACCTCTTCCATACAAATTAAGAATGTTTTATATGTGAACGGATTAAAGCATAATCTATTGAGTATTAGTCAATTTTGTGATAAGGGATTAAATTTCATGTTTGATATTAATGGTTGCAAAGTCATTGACATTACATCTAATCAGATTATGCTTGTTGGTCATAGAATAGGAAACATATTCTATTGATATGACTAATTTGTGCCTAGTTGCTAAGGATGAACATGATAGTTGGTTATGGCATAGGAGACTAGGACATGCTAGTATGAGTGTTTTGCAATGGCTAATTCAAGGTGATTTAATTCGAGGGTTGTCTAAGCTTAAATTTGATAATGATAAAATCTGTGATGCTTGTGCTAAAGGAAAACAAAAGCGAGTTTCTTTTAAATCCATTAATGACGTATCAACTAGTAGAGTATTACAATTGATCCATATAGATCTTTTTAGGCCAACTACGACTACTAGCTTGGGTAGAAAACAATATGCATTTGTCGTGGTAGATGACTATTCTAGATATACTTGGGTTCTATTCTTAAGTACTAAAGATGAAGCATTAGAAAAATTCATCACGTTTTCAAAAGTAATCCAAAATGATAAAGGTTAATCTATAACTAGTGTTAGGAGTGATCATGGCACTGAATTTGAAAATCTTGGATTTACTGAGTTTTGTAATTCTAATGGTATTAGTCACAATTTTTCAGCACCTAGAACCCCTCAACAAAATGGAGTTGTTGAGAGGAAAAATCGAACTTTAGAAGAAATGGCTAGAACCATGCTTTGTGAAAATAATTTGCCAAAATATTTTTGGGCGGAATCCACAAATACCGCTTGTTATGTTGTAAATCGAGTAATGATTAGGCCTATTTTAAAGAAAACTCAATATGAAATTTTCAAAAATAAAAAGCCTAACATTAGCTATTTTCATCCTTTTGGATGTAAATGTTTTGTTTTAAACAACGGTAAAGAAAACCTTGGCAAATTTGATGCTAAAAGTGATAAAGGAATTTTTCTGGGTTATTCCTTAAATTCTAAAGCTTATCTAGTATTTAATAAAAGAACTTTAGTTGTAGAAGAGTCTATACATGTTGTTTTCGATGATAATTCCCTTCTGAGGAAGAATTCTTGTGTGAATGATGATGTAGGTGTTATAAATACAAATGACGTTAGAAATGACGTTGGAGAACCATCATCAAAGGAAGAAACAAAAAATGAGGAAACTCATGATCCTCTTGAAAATCCAACCATTGAAGAAAGGGAAGTATCTTATCCAAGAGAGTACAATTATGTCAAGGATGGTGAGATTATAGGTGATCCATCCAAAGGGTTAACAACTCGATCTTCTCTTAGAAATATTTGTAATTATGTTGCATTTATTTCATGCATAGAGCCTAAGAATATTAAAGAAGCATTAAATGATGAACATTGGATTATGGCTATGCAAGAATAATTAAATCAATTTGAGAGAAGTAAAATATGGACATTAGTTGAATGACCTAGTAATAAATCTACTGTAAGTACTAGATGGGTATTTAGGAATAAGCTTGATGAGAGTGGTAATATAGTGAGAAACAAGGCTATAATTGTTGCTCAAGGGTATACTCAAGAAGAGGCAATAGACTATGATGAAACATACGCTCCCGTGGCTATGATGGAAGCAATTAGAATGTTATTAGCATTTTCATGTTTTCATGAATTTAAATTATATCAAATGGATGTTAAAAGTGCATTTTTAAATGGTTTTATAAAGGAATAAGTGTATGTGGAACAACCTCCAGGTTTTGAAGATTTAAAATTTCCGGATCATGTTCTTAAATTGAAAAAAGCACTTTATGGTTTAAAACAAGCTCCTAGAGCTTGGTATGAAAGATTGTCAATTTTTTTAATTGAAAAAGGTTTTTCAAAAGGGAAGGTTGACACTACATTGTTTTAATGCATAAAGGTAAAGATTTATTAGTAGTTCAAATTTATGTTGATGATATAATATTTGGTTCTACTAATGATGTTCTTTGCCAAGAATTTTCTAAGCTAATGCAAAGTGAGTTTGAGATGAGCATGATGGGGGAGCTCTCATTTTTCTTGGGACTCCAAATCAAGCAAAGAAAAGATGGCATCTTCATCAATCAAGCTAAGTACATCAAAGATATGCTCAAGAAGTTTGGACTGGAAAATGGAAAACCTCATGACACTCCAATGAGCTCTTCAACAAAGCTTGACTTAGATGAAGGAGGTAAATGTGTAGATGTTAAATTATATAGGTCAATGATTGGCTCTTTGCTTTATCTAACTGCAAGTAGACTGGACATTATGTTTAGTGTTTGCTTATGTGCTAGATTTCAATCATGTCCTAAGGAATCACATTTACTAGCTGTTAAGAGAATCTTTAGATACCTTAAGGACACTCCTAGTTTAGGACTTTGGTATCCTAGAGACTCTAGCTTTAGCTTGCATGCCTTTTCTGATGTGGATTATGGAGGATGCAAATTAGATAGGAAAAGCACCTCCGGTACTTGCCAATTCCTTGGAAATATGTTGATTTCTTGGTTTTCAAAGAAACAAAATTGTGTTGCATTATCTACCACTGAAGTCGAATACATTTCAGCTGGTAGTTGTTGTGCCCAAGTTTTATGGATGAAACAACAACTTTTTGATTATGGAATTGAAGTAGGTACCATTCCTATCAAGTATGACAATACTAGTGCTATTTGTCTCACTAAAAATCCCATCCAACACTCTAGAACTAAGCACATTGAAATAAGACATCATTTCATTAGAGACCATGTCACTAAGGAAGATGTAGTTCTAGAATTTGTTGATACTTTGCACCAATTAGAAGATATCTTTACAAAACCTTTAGACAAGAAAAGATTTTAGACACTTAGGAGAGAATTAGGTTTGACCAACCTATCTTCACTTAGTGTTTAAAATAATTTTAGCACTTTTAAGACTAAATGAAAAATGCTTAGAATAGTAATTTTTGATTGCATTCATTGCTATTAGTTAGGGGGAGTTTATGATTCTTGATGAAAATTAACTTTATGTTCAAATATAGTTTAAAGATTAATTTGATTGTTTGAACGTGATTAATTTTCAATATATGAGTTTCCAATACCACTAGAAAAAATTAATTTAGCATTTTGTTTGTTTAAAATCAGATTTTAGCATTTTGTGTGTTTAAAATCAGATTTTAGCATTTTGGTGCAGAGGGAATCGATACCCCCATGAGGGAACCGATTCCCCCTTTGAATGGGAATCGATCCCCCCCCACAGGGGAATCGATACCCCCTGGGGTTCTGGTTTTATCGAGCAGAACCTCATATTTTACTCAAACCCTCTTCTCTCATTACCGCCGTTTACCCTCTCTACTCTCTCCATATCTCCACTTTGCCTAAAAAAAAACTTTTTTGATCAGAATTCTCTTCAAATATCATCTTCTAAACCTGCTAGCATCATTAAAATCGTGCAAACAACATCAAAATCCACTCAATCTCATTTTTCAAGGTAAATTTTTCTAAACTCTATATTTTTCATTGATTTTGAACATAGGACTAGTTTTAATTAGTTCTAGATAGAAATAGTGATCGAGCATTGATTGTTTAGTGATTAGAAACTAGATATTACAACTAATTTCATAAAAAACACAAGAATTTTTCCAAAAATTTTGAAATTTTCGAAATAAAAAATTTATTTTTCAAATTATTGTGTTTTAATTGAATTATGTTGTTGTTATGAAAGCTATACATATATTGTTTTTCAAAATCTTATTTTTCAATAGTTTTCAAAAACTTTGCCCATTAAGATTGGTTTAGAGAACCTTGAAATATTGAGGACTCAATTGAGTTTTGGGATTGATTGAATTGCATACATGTGTTTTCTAAATTGCAGGTTATCCATTCTATTCCGACTTCCTAAACCATGTCCAATCCTAAACGTGCTAGGTCATCATCTAGTCACTCACACCATCAACCAAATCCACCTCCAAATCCTCCTCCTATTTCTGAAATTCCAATTCCTCATCCTAATCCTATTGATCATAATATGACTATCCAAAACTCGTGCTTCAATCATCCTGGTCCTAGAAATCATCGTTTTTGGTATTATCAATATTTTGACTCTTACAAAATTAGATAAGAACGTATCCCTTCTCGTCAAGCTATGTTAGATATAGATTTTAGATATCTTCCTCTTTTACAAGAGTGGAAATTTGATAAACTTTGTGACCTTGAACCTATAGTTTACCATCAACTTGTTCGCATCTTTTACTCTAATGTCGTTTGTGTCAAAAACCGAGCTCAAACTGAAACCATACCTCCTAGGACAATTCTTACATATTGACTCGGCTTACATAGCCAAAGCATTAGGATTAGATAACGATGGTATATCAAATGAAAAACAGGTTTTAGGTTCTCATTATAAAAGAAGGGATAGTGCGAGTGTCTTAGACCTTAATGATCGTTTTCTTCATCTAATGATTTCTTGGTTGTTTCGACCATCCGGAGGTCGTTACTCTACTCTTCGTGCTTTAGATCTTTGGTGGTTACATTGTTTCCAAAAAGTATTAAAATAAACCTACCTTAGATTATTTTTGCTGAAATCGTTGAAACCGTAAATCTTGTTCCTAACAAGAAACTCTGTTCATCTCTAGTTTACGGTTGCATTCTGAGTAATCTTTTTTTCTAAAGCCGGGCTTAGAGTAGGTCTAGATGTCGTCTTTCCTCTAAAGAAACAAATTAATCTTCTTTCCTTAACGAGAGTGGGATGGATAAAGGATAAGGAAACCAGTGAATGGGTTTGATCTTCTGAAAATACTTCGGGAGCTAGTTCTTCACGAGCTCCACCAGAAGCTGATGACGATCCCGAGCTTGAACAATTAATGCGAGACATAGATGAAGCCAAAGATGAGCCTGAGCAGCCCGAGGAGCAAGCACAACAAACGAATCAAATGCCTCCATATTTTCAATCTTTTATGGAGACTTTTGATTTCTGATATGCTACCATAAATTCTCGCTTTACTTCTATATAGTCCCATTTATCCACAATGGGAGCTCAACAATTGCAAATTCTCCGGGAGATGCGTGCAAACAATGAAGCAACCAACGCTCGTATTAATGAACTCGCTCATGAGATGGCCGCTATGCGAGCTCGTTTTCCTTCTCCCGATCCTCCTACGGATGCTTGATTATGTGTTTTTGCTTTAATACTTTGAACTTAAAGCTTATTGTTTAAACATTTTGAATGTTTTTGGATTGTTTTCCTTTTGTTGTTGGATATTTGAACTTATTTGATGGATTATGGATGTTTGAACTTATATATTTGGTGTGGTTAAATTTCTTCATTCTTGCATCATTTACATCATGTTAGAGATATGACCAATTTTGCCATGTCACATTGTTTATGAATATTGATTATGAAACTAATGGCTAACGTTTCTCTTGATTGTGATCTTAGCAGCTTAAACTATATATATAATCAATTGGCTAAATGATTTCAAGACCTTGTTTAAAATCTTTTACGGGTTTTTTTGATTTAACAAAAAGGGGGAGAAATGTTTATTAAAAGCTTTTTGAAGAGTTTTTGAAGAGTAGTGTTAAAGTAAGTGGGAGTAGTATTTTTCAAAATCAAAATTCATTTTGAAATTAGAAAATCTTAAAATGTTTTGTTATATCAAAAAGGGGGAGACTGTTGAAAACATTTTGATGTTTCGATATAACAAATTAAATTAAAAGAATTTTAATTTTGAAAATGATTTTTCTAAGCATATTCGATATATTAAATCGAATATCAAAATATTACTCAAAGTATTTCAAAGTTCATTTTAAATCCTTACTCAAGTGTAAAATTAAGTTTTAATCTTAAAATAATTTCAAAACAATTTTAAAAAATATTTTGAACCATTTCAAAGCCAAAAATTCCAGATTGCTCAGAGGGAACCGATTCCCCCAAGGGGGTACCGATTCCCCCTGAATGGTTTGGCTCCGAGAATTCCAGTATGCTCGGAGGGAACCGATTCCCCCCCCCACTGTTCAACGGTCGAAATATTTGAATTTTACACTTAGGGAACCGATTCCCCATGAGGGGTACCGATTCCCCCCCACGCTCCAAGCAGAAATATTAATTGTTTTCACACTTAAACGGATCCAAAAACTTCATTAATGATCCCCAACATTCAGAAGTGATTCAAGGTGCATTTAAGCAAGCTTAGAAGCCATTAATCAATAACAAGAAACAACAAGCAACTAGAATCAAGAGAGAATCAAAGAGAAAGCATCAAACCTCAAGTTTGAGCATTTTAAGCCTATTTTTTATTCATTATTGATTTTGCTTTCAAGAACACTTATTGTGCTCAATTGTATTCATTCTTGAGTGTTCTTTTCTTTGTTCTAAAAATTGTGCAAACAATCTACCTTGTGTGGATTTCCTTGTAAGCTTGCAAATTTGTATTGTTCTCTTTGGGAGATAGTGTTCTCAAGAATTTGGGGTATAATTCTTGAGGTTTTGTAAGGTTACTCTTTGTCCTCAAAAGAAAGACATATTAGTGATTTGTGGAAAATCCTTAGTGTGGATAGCTAAGGTAGTGGACGTAGACTTTGGTTGAGAAAGTCGAACCACTCTAAATCGCTGTGCAATTACTTTCAATTTTCTGCAAAAGCTTCCACCAAATTTTTAATTGCCAATTCACCCCCCTCTTGGTCGATTCCGTCAATCGATTAACTCAACAGGAAAATATATGCATATGAGATGTGTTGTACAAGTTATTAATCTCCTTGTGGAAGGTGTTAGGTATGCTTCTTTATCTATTGATTCAGTTAGAGTTGTTACAAAGTACATAAGAGCATCACCAACAAGGATGAAAAATTATATGATCGAGCAGAAAAAGAAATGATAGATATTAAAGCTCATTTGCCTTTACATATGTCTATTAGGTGGAACTTAGCGTATATAATGTATAAGGTGACTAAAAAATATGAGCACGCATTTTATTCATATGCTTGTGACGACAATAGTTTTTTTCTCAATCTCAGTTGGAGATGAAGTCTCTATCTTTGATGATTAAAAAATTGTTCGAAGAATTACAAAAGTACTAGAACTTTTTTATGATCTTACATTGAAGGTGTTTTTATCATTGCATGTCATCTCCCATTTCTTTTGGGAAACATTAATAAGCATGCATTTTTTTTACTTGATGGATGTATAAATTGTAAGGACATAGAAATAATATCCATGACTTTAGAAATGATAGAGAAGTACAACAAGTATTAGGTTGATGTCAAAAATATCAACTTCATAGTTTACATATCCATTATCTTAGATCCACAATGAAATTGGGCTTTGTGTATTCTGGGATATACTTGTTTTTTTCTAATATTGTAACAAGGTTATGAAGATGATTGATAGAGAATTACATTGTTTTTTTATGAATACTCTTTCATTGTCTGGAGAACTATAACCCATAAAGGTCAGTTAAGTATTCCAACAAATGTTTCCATCTCTATAGACTTACATCAATCACAGGCGAGTTTGGTCGTCCAACAATATTTGTTGAAGAAGCAACAAGTTTACAAATGGCTCAAGATGTTCTTTCGATTCATATCTTGACAGTTACCTTAGAAAGTGCATTCAGCATGAGTGGACGTGTTCTAGATTGTTTTAGAAGTTCATTAACTCCGACAATGGTTGAAGATTTGATTTGCACTCAAGTTTGACTTTAAAAATCTAAGAATCTCACCAATCTTTATAACTATGTTGTAGAACTTCAAGACATGAAAAATGATAATGTTTAGTTTTGATTCGTAATGTTAATTTTTTTACTTCATTTATATTATAAATTTATTTATAATTTAACTAACATATTTGTTTTTAACTTTTTTAGATTTATCAAGAATAGTCAATAAAGAAGACACTTTTTCAAAGTTACCAACACTACACGAAGAAAAAGAGGAAGTCTAAGGTTTTTGACAATATAATTTGAGAACTTTAGAAGTAGTTTGTTGTAATTGACGTTTTAGACTATCATCGATTTGTTTTTTTTTGGTATCATCATGTTATGTTGGATTTTCTAATCTTTACTATGTAATTGTTCGATTTAGTTATTAATATATTTTGGGTACCCTTTTTCGTCCTTCCGCTGTCTTTGGTTTTGCTTCGATATGACTTGGATAAGAAAAGTGTTTTAATGATGCATGTTTTTTTAATGAAAATTATTATTTTATAGAGAAACTCGAACAACTCGACTCGAATTTCTTAAATTCGACTTGACTCAAAAAATTCCAAGTCAATTTTGAGTTGTAAAATATGACTCGTCAACTCGAAAAACTCAAAATTTTTCTACTCTACTCGACTCAACTCAATCAAATGCTCTCCCCTACTTTGAAAGGCTTCCACTATTTCGTGTTTATTTTTAGATTGATTGATTGTGTTAGTCTTTCTTTGCACATTACAAACAAATATGGTGACAAAAGATCGTCTTGCCTTAAAACTTTTGTTGGTTTAAAAGAATGTCACTTCACCATTCCAAAAGAATGTGTATGGATACCGAGGTAATACACTGCATAATCACCCTCCTCATACCCAACGGAATGTCGATGTCTTGATGGTGTCTTCGATGAACGACCATTATACCTTTCATAAATATTTTCAAGATCAATTTTTATTGCCATCCAACCTTTACACCCGTTCTTCTTCCTCTTGGAGTGTACCACTTATTGAGTGATAATAACATCGTCGGATATGTTGCGTTCTAACACAAAGTTGGCATGGGTATGAGATTTCCAATAAGAAAGATACTTCTTAAGTCGGTTCACCATAATCTCAGTCACGACTTTGTACAAGACCGAACAAAGACCTATGAGTCTAAATTGGCTCAGATTTTCTGACGACTTAACTTTAGAAAGTAAGATTAGTAATATGTGATTATAACTTTCATCAATTAGGTATCCATTGAAGACGTTCTTGATGAGGTTACACACCGACTCACCTATGATATTCCAATTTCATTGATAGGACAACGCGTGCATGTCGTCCACCCCTAGTGCTTTCCACGAATTCATTTCGAAAATAACACCTCTAATTTTCGTTACTAACAGCATCATTTTATTTTCTTTATTTGGCCCAAAAGTTTGAAAATCTCCTTTAACCATATTCGCCTAAGTTAGAACTCGTAAATAGGTTCTGGTATAAATCAGTGGCCATTTCCTTTAGAATTGCTTGGTCTTATCACCACGTTCCGTCGTTCATTCTCAAAGCTTTAATCATTTTTACCTTATTCTACTCATTATGAAGGCATGGAAAAATTTAGTATTCATATCTCCTTGCATGATCCATTTATTCCCTGCGTTATGAAACCATAGGCTCTCCTCATGTTTAAGTAGCATGTCAAGTTCCTCCTTTAGTTGTTTCTCTAGTTCTGTTAGATAATCAGAATGCTTGCCATTGTCATTTTCTTTTTCCTTACAATGGCACAAAAACATCAATGTTCCAAGCTGTAATCTTCGTTTTGAAGTCTTCAGCGTTTGCAAGGATGTCTTGTTCACGGTTTCAATTTGATTATAAGAATTCTTTGAATTTGAGGTGCTCTAATCATGCGGCTAAGAAACGAAATGGACGATTAGCTTTATCGTTGTTGCCCTCACCTATTTGCATTAAAATGGGACAATGATCAGAACCAATTTTCTTAAGATGAATTAACACAGTACTGGGATACGTTCTAATCCACACTCGATTAATAAGACATCTATCTAAACGTTGATACATGTTGCATCCCTTCCACGCAAAATCTGGTTCTATGTACACGTCATGCAGGCTCGAATCGAACATAAAATCAGTGAATGATTTGTTCATTCTGAATTCTCTTGGCGAACCTTTTTCATTTCCTCTCTCTTTAATATTAAGTTATAATCACCGTCTAAAATTCAAGCTTTATTACTTCTTGGATTCATTTGCCTTAGTTTATCCCACAACAGTTTCCTTTGTGCAAGTTGAGGGCTTGTAAAAACTACAGTGAACATAATCCAAGTTCTATTTCTTCTAGTTTTAAATATGACATGCACAAATTAATTTGAAACTTTGAGAACTTCTATTTCGATATCCTCCTTCTACAGGATCCAGATGCCTCCGCTAAACCCATGCTTTTCTACTCTAAAAGAATTGTTGAAACCCAGTTTTTTTATGACTCTATCTGTTGCTCTTTTGCTGGTTCGTGTCTCAAAAAGTTTGATTGCTTGGGGCTTATTCCTATGTACCATGTCTTTAAAAATCCTTCTAAAAGTGGGGATAGCAGCCTCTTGACAATTCCATATTATGAACCTATCCATAAATACAAATACAATTCAGGACCCAAAAATTTGTATTTATTCTGTCTTGGACTACCATATCCACCATATCTTGAAGTGATATCCTTCATCGATTTTGTCAAGTCTAGGTGTACCTCCATCCAAACCTTCATTTATCTTGTTTAGTTCGTTGTCCCTAGAATCAACAATTCTATTGTTAGGAATTATCACTGCATCAAGTTGCTTAGACACTGATTCCACCCACTATGTGATTTTGGGTTTGTTTGGTGTCCTTGAACTATATTGCCTTCTAGCCTTCGTGTTTTTCTTAATGGTTTCCTTATTATTTTTTTCTTATAGGACCACTCACTCGAACCTGTTTCCTTCATCAAATGTCACTTTTCTTGAAAGGTTTGTTTTTGGTTATGGAGATTGTTGTATGTTTACCTGTCCCCATGGTTGGATTGTGGACAACTACCTTAGGTGATTTCCCCTCATTGATAGAAATATACTATCACTAATTCTGTTCCCGTGGTTTCTATTTCTTCATCATGCGTTCGTTCTTCAACCTCCGGTAATATTTGTGCATTATTATTCCCTTTAATTAGATTGCCCACAGTTCGTGCCTTGGTCTGTGTTCGACCCTGCTCTTATCCTCTGACTGTTTCTTACTTCATGTATCCTTTTTAATCCTATTCGCTCATTGTATACCACGTCTAACTTGGGTCCTGCTAGTCTCTTTCTATGCCATCACTTGTCCTCCTTCACCTTGTTTCTCAACTCCTTCCCTGTTCGCCCCACTGTCGTCATTATGTGGCTTTTCTGTCTCTTCAACCAATTCCTCTTCCTGGTGTATATTATATCTTGATCCTCTAACCTTCTCCCTTTATTATTTTTTTTGGTATTAGAACTTATTTCTTTCCTTGATCTGTGCTTCCTAGGTTCGACTACCATGCATGGACCATAGACCTCTTTTGTAGGTTGAATATTATTCTTTCGTTTTTCTTAGATTTCTTGTTAGTTTTCTATCATTTGGTTTTCGTTCTGCTTATCTTCTGTGAAATATTTGTTTGCGCCACATTGTTCTTTTGTATGTCCATATATACCACAGTTGTAATATATTATTTATAGTCCCTCATTCCAATTTTTAGATGAATCTGTCGATACATATGCATGAGAGAAGCAGTTTGTTAAGGTCTATCAAGACTGCCAATCTTGGGAATCTACCACGTTCTCTTTTGATGGTGTTGTAGTGTACCTTGACGACACTTCCTATCATTGAAGCAATCATGTTGAAAATAGTTTTCGTGTATACCTATAAGGTAGACCCGTAAATCTTATCCAAGTTACTATGTGTGAAGGGTGTTTTTTCGTGGTGGAGAATGATTGATTCCATGGTTGTACCGTGAGGTAGCTTTCGTAGATCGTCCAAGGGCTTTCTGTAATCGCTTTCACATAATTTTCTTCATGTTCAAACTTAACAATGAAGTAGTTGTTATAAAGGTCAACAAGTTTGTGTAGAAACATAGTTTTCAGGTTCTGGTAAACATGGTTTTTCTATTCTGAAATTATTTTTATTCAAAGAAGAATTGCATATTATAGAAGAGGATGCCTGAGAATTTTATATACATGAATTAGAGACCTAGATAAGATAGGAGTCATCTTTTCTACAAATTAGGAGATAGTTTTAGAGATAAATTAGGATTCAGAGTTTAACTTAAACACTAATTACACTCCCCCTCAAGCTGGGGAGTAAATATTGTGAAGACCCAACTTGGATGTAATTTCGTCAAAGGTAATCCTTATAAGTGCCTTGGTCAATACATTTTCCAACTGGTTTTGTGAAGGGACGTAGTTTAGTCTCACAGTTCCGCCATTTATTTTTTTCTACAATAAAGTGTCTGTCGATCTCCACATGTTTTGTTCTATCGTGGTGCACCATATTCTTTGCAATGCTTATAGCATATTTGTTGTCGCACTGACGTTCAAAATTGTTGTTGTCGCACATTTCTAGTTTAGTTAAGAGTCTTTGTAGCCAAATTCCTTCACACATTTCGAGTACTATAGCCCTATATTCTTCTTATGTACTGCTTTTGGAGACCACTGATTGTTTCTTGCTTCTCCATGTCACTAGGTTTCCCCACACAAATGAGCAATATCTCGTGGTTGACCTTCTATCTTTTAATTCTCCAGCCCAGTTTGAATATGAGAAGATTTTAACTGTTCTATCTTTATGTTTTCTGAAAATCAACCCATGTCCTGGTGTCAACTTTAGATATATTAAGATTCGATTAACTGCCTCTAGATGTTTTTCTCTTGGATCATTCATGTATTGACTAACAATGCTAACAGGAAAAGAAATGTCAGGTCTAGTTAGAGATAGATAAATGAGTTTACCAACTAGCCTCTGATAATGTTCCTTATTTATCGGGTTTCCATCTTTACTCAATTTCAAGTTAACTTCCATAGGAGTTTTCGAGGGTTTACAATTAGTCATTCTAGTTTCATAAAGTAAGTCTAGAATATACTTTCTTTGATTTATGACAATTCCTTCTCGTGATCTCACTACCTCCATGGCTAAGAAATATCTCAGAGTTCTCAAATCTTTGGTTTCAAACTCTTTTTCTAGTAATGTCTTCCATTTCTCGATTTCTACCAAGCCATCACCCATGATGATGATATCATCAATGATACAATCAAGATTGACTTCTTCTTATCAGGATCAATTTTTACAAACAAAGTGTAATCGAATTGACACTGTTTGTAGTTGTCTTGTAACATTACCTTCGTGAATCTATTAAACCAAGCTCGAGGTGATTGTTTTAGACCATATAAGGATTTCAAAAATTTACATACTCGGTTTTTTCCATAATGAATTCCAGGTGGAACATGCATATTAACCTCTTCTTCAAGATTGGCATTGAGAAATGCATTTTTTACGTCTAGTTGGTGAAGTATCCAATCCTTGTTACATGCCAAGGATAATAGAACTCGAACAGTGTTGGGTTTTGCAACTGGAGCAAAGGTCTCCTGATAGTCAACTCCATATGTATGAGTGAACCCTTTTACCACAAGTCTAGCGTTATATCTCTCAATTTTTCCATCTGCCTTGAATTTCACAGTAAAGACCCATTTGTAGCTGACTGGTTTATTATCTTTAAGTAGATCAACAATGACCCAGGTTTTGTTGTTTTCTAGAGCTGAAATTTCTTCTTCAACTTCCTTCTTCCACTCAGGACTTTTTCATGCCTCCTCTATGGTCTATAAAATGTGAATATGATCAACATGAGCTGTGAAAGTCTTAAAATCAAACATTAGTTTCCCATAAGCAACAAATTTACTAATAAAATGAGTTGTACATCGTCTAACTCCCTTTCTTTGAGAAATTGGTAACTCACTGGTATCAATTACCACATCCAAATTACTATGGTCACTATCTCCTTTGTTTTTTGATGGATTTAAACCTGGTTTTGGCTCTTGACAATGCATTGGTTGCGGCGTGGAAGGTAGGGCTTGTTTGGGTTATCTTTTGTAGATGAGAATATCAGTAGATGGTCTAGGTGTTTCATGAGAGTTGATGAGATTAATGAAGTGGCTTTCATTATCAGATGTGGTGGTGTTAGGAGGTTGTGGAGTGATAGTTTTTTCATTAGAAGATAGATAATGGGTAACACAGTAATAATCAGTAAAAATTGAAATTCAGACTCACTCTCTCCCTGGATTTCGGTTTTTGAGAAGAACATTTTATGTTCTTGAAAAGTGACATCCATAGATGTGAAGAACCGTTTTATAGAATGAGAGTAGCAATGATAACCTTTCTGATGGGATGAATAACCACAAAAGACACACCGAATTTCCTGAGGATCAAGTTTCAATTTATGAGTATTATGGTCAAGGACAAAGGTAGTACAACCAAAGACATGAAGAGGAACAAAAGAGGTAAAAGGTTTGAAGTGAGGGTATTTAGTGGAAATGATATCCCATGGACACTTAAAGGCAAGAATCTTACTAGCCAAATGATTGATTAGAAATGTAGTTGTTAAGGAATCCTTACCCCAAAGGTATTTCAGAACATTAGAAGAAAAAATGAGTGCTCGGGTTACCTCAAGAAGATGAAGGTTTTTACGTTTGGTGACCCCATTTTGTTGTGGAGTGTCGACACGTGAACTGAGGTGGACTATTCCATTTTCCTGGAAGAAGGATCCTAATGACTGAGAGAGGTATTCCCCACCATTATCAGATTTAAGGATGTCAATGGAACTTTGGAATTGTGCTTCAACCATTTTATGGAATCATTTAAAGATGGTACAAGACTCAGATTTATCCTTCATAGGAAATGTTCAAGTGGTACGAGAGTGATTGTCAATAAAAGTAATAAACCAACGAATTCCATGTAAACTCGTAACCCGTGAAAGTCCCCAAATGTCACTATGTATTAAGGAAAAAGGTTTGGACGAGCGGGAGTGATGTAAGGCACTTGTACCTTGTCGATTGATTGTGGATCTAGGAAGGAAGCAAAAAAACCTGCATAAGTGAATGGCTCAAAATACATGGTTAAGGGTGGTAAACGTATGGGTGAATAGGTAGGCTATTTAAATAATGAGTGATGGAAGCGGAAGATGGTTGATATGGCTATGGTTTATGGTTGATGAAACAAAGGGATGGTTGTGAGGTAGTATCTTAAAGACGACTCAAAGAAGAACCAATGCTATAGAGAGCAAAGACCCATACTTTATATTGCTTCTTTAAGGGGTCGTATAAAGGACTTTGACCCACTAGTTATAAGAACTAAGAACCAGAAGTATCAAGGGAAAAGGGTTTGACGCCACAAGTATAAAAATACTTGATAAGTCGATAAAAGTCACCAGGACTTAAGAAAGAGAATAATCTCACTTCTATTAATAAAAAAGGTTTGAGTACAAATAATATATGCTTTCCTATTTATAGGAAATGGATAGGCATGGCCGAATAGTTACAAGGGGATTCGACCATCCTTGTGCCTTCGTATAGAGTCATAATTAATTACAAAATAGAGATGATGGTTCAGTTTAAATGGAGGGTGATAACCCTTGGCCGAATAGCTCTTGTTTCCCTTCATGTTGGCACCAATTTGGATGGGAGATGATCCTTGGCCGAATAGGGAGAGGACTCTTCATCTTGGTGCCTAAATGATATCACACGCAAGGCACATGGGGGCTGGTCATATGGCTCGCACATGGGTGTTCTAGGAACCTTGTGGTGCTGCCTTGTGCATGGAATGATGGCTGGTCATGTGCTCCATCTTGGGCGTGCATGTGTCTCCTTCCAAGCTAGCTTGAGTGTGGAGCTAGCTAGAAAGCATGGGATGTTTGTGAACAAGCTTCCTAGGCAAGTCCTTGTGAGCTCCATAATAGCATGTTCAGCTACATTCAGCTACATTTGACATCACTTTTGGCAACTTAGCTTCAAATAGTCCAACTAGCATAGTTTAGCTAGTCTTAAGCTCCTCCAGCTGAATCAAGCTTTCCTTAGTGTTCCATCAGCTGCCTTGTACTTTGGGAGCTGTTTGTGAGCTGTATATGACGTCCAAATCATCCACCAAGCTACCTCAACATGTATCACACTCCAATGTACCTATATGTGCAAGGAAACAAGGTAAGTCCATGATATTGAGTTGTTATGAGCTAAATACCTTGCTGCCATGTATGATTATGGTGATGTGAGCTATGTTTGAAGGCATAAGCTAATTATATCATCTCAAAATATGTGTAAGATAATGTATGAAGCTTAAGATCTAATATGAATGCATATGAACTAATGAAATGATTTATAATGATGCTGCCTTGATGTATATATGATAATCATGCTTAATATGATTATAAGACTATCCTAACATGTTTAAATATCAATGTGCATGCTGTGTTCATACTAAGCTATTCTTTAACTATTATAACATTATATAACATAACATAGGAGGGTGTTAAGTTATCAAATGAATCAAAAGCTTCAAGACACTTAGTTCGGAGAACTTTCCTGAATTGTTTGGCCCTTGATCGAGTAATGGGACCTTGTGGCATGACTTCCAGATCTGGGGTAGGTGTGACCATATCATCCCCCCTATTTTAAGCGATTTGTCCCCAAATCGTGTCCATCCTCAAAGAGTGATAAGTCGGTGAATTTGAATGAAGCACTGACGCCACCAAACTCACTGGGCAACTCGAGTTTATAGGCATTATCGTTGATCTTTTCCACAATCTGAAATGGGCCATCTCCTCGAGGTAGTAATTTAGACTTCCTTTGGTTTATGAATCTTTCCTTTCTAAAGTGTACCCAAACCCAATCTCCCACGTCAAAAGTTACATTTTTCCTTCCTTTGTTTGCTTGTTGTTCATATTGTCTCGTTCTCCTTTCAATATTGTCCTTGACTTGTTGATGGAGTCTTTTAACAAATTCTTCTTTGTTCTTTCCATCTTTGTTGACTATTTGATCACAAGGTAAAGGAAGTAAGTCCAAAGGAGTTAAAGGATTGAAACCATACACTACCTCAAATGGAGAATATTTGGTTGCCGAGTGAATGGTTTGGTTGTATGCAAACTCCACATGTGGTAGGCATTCTTCCCAAGTCTTGATGTTCTTCTTGATGATGGATCTTATTAGTGTTGATAAAACTCTATTAACAACTTTCGTTTGTCCATCTGTATGAGGATAGCATGTAGTAGAGAATAGTAGTTTTGTGCCAATTTTACTCCACAAAGTTCTCCAAAAATGGCTTAGGAATTTAACATCTCTATCCGACACAATGGTTCGAGGAAGTCCATGTAACCTTACAACTTCTTGGAAGAAAAAGTTAGGAACATGAATAGCATCATCGGTCTTATGACAGGGTATAAAATGAGCCATTTTGGAAAATCGATCAACCACCTCAAATATTGAATCCTTTCCACTCTTTGTTTTTGGTAATCCCAAAACAAAGTCCATTGAGATATCTATCCATGACATGGTTGGTATCGACAAGGGCATGTATAATCCATGAGACATGACTCTTGATTTTGCCCTTTTACATAATAAACACCTTTCACATACCTTTTCATCTTTGGCCAAAAGAGGTGTTCCTTCAAAATACTAAGTGTCTTTTCAACACCAAAGTGTCCCATGAGTCCTCCTTCATGCGCTTCTTTGGTTAGCACTTCTCTTATGGAGCCTTATGGAATACATAGTTGTCCTTCTTTGAAAAGATATCCATCATGCCAATAATATTTGTCATGAGCACCTGTTTCACAAAACTTATACCTTTCTCCAAAGTCCAAATCAGTAGCATAATGTTCCTTAATGAATGAAAAACCAAGAAGTTTGGAATCCAAAGTGTTAAGTAAGACATACTTACGTGAAAGAGCATCTGCCACAATATTGTCCTTTCCTTTCTTATAGTGTATGACATAAGGAAAAGACTCAAGGAATTCGACCCATTTGGCATGTCTCCTGTTGAGTTTGTGTTGTCATTTGATATGCTTTAATGCCTCATGGTAAGTGTGTATCACAAATTCTTTTGGCAATAAGTAGTGTTGCCAAGTCTCCAAGGTCCGAATGAGTGCGTACATTTCTTTGTCATATGTTGGATAGTTCAAAGTTGCATCATTCAGTTTTTCACTGAAGTAGGCGATGGGCTTTCCTTCTTGACTTAAAACAACACCGATCCCAATTCCAGAGGCATCACATTCAACTTCAAATGTTTTCTCAAAATTCGGCAATGCTAATAGTGGTGTTAGAGTATGCTCAAAGACCAATCATATGATGATTGTAATAATACTTTTATTTACCGATTTTATTGAATAAAGGCATTGCCGCTATTATTTTTATTTATATATATGTGTTTAACATAAACTGGAAGATAATAAAGTCCATAAAGTCCATATAATGATATAATTGTTATTATTAAAAGATCCCTAGTCAAGTATTATTATGGGCATGGACAATAATAATACGCTTAAGACTAACATGTTATTGATTGATGACAATGAGTTGTCATTGACATAGAGATGTCAAAATTGATACATGATTATATTGTTAGAGAACAATGTATTGGATTGACCGACCATGAGCATATGTCTTGGATTATTATGTGACAATCATAACATTACTCATTGTGATGACTATATGTATGATCCTCAGACTTGAGATCAATACTATCCCAACATATATTGTTGTATGTTTTGATGCAGCTAAACAAGCTCCGTAACTGGTTGCTCTATAAAGACTGTTATTGAATATATCTCAATATATGTAGTGGGTGTGTATGATTAAGATAAGATTTGTCCTTCCTACATAATAGGAAATATATCACAGGCCACTTGATTGAGTAAGACTAGAAACGCATGGCCATGCTCGAATAAGTTGATATGAGATATCATAAACTATTCGTTAATTAAAGTCTACTCTAGATATTAAGAAACAATAGATGGGCTATACAAGTGTGACTATTCCAAGACTTGTGCCTATTCTAGATATAAAGGACATAAGGATGTAATACATAAAAGAGTAATCACCAAGATGATATGTCGAATCATATTTTCTTGTAACTTAGGTGACAATGATATATTGCTAGATGTCACTCATTGTATGTAATATTAGAATTGTTCTAATAATTACTGCTAACGTTACAAGAACCTATAAGGTCACACCCTAGGATTGAACCGAGCAAAGATGTACAATTTTATTGTACGTTACTAAAATATATATCTAGAGTTAATTAAATATATGTTTTAATAATCACGAATATTAAATTTTAATTAATTATTTAAATATAGATTTAATTAATTTGAAATAATAAAATCCCCAATATGATTAGGGTAACTTGGATAAAAGAGGATTATTAAATTCCAATTAATTAAATATAGATTTAATTAATTTGAAATAATAAAACCCTAATATGATTAGGGTAACTTGGCTATAAAAGGGTGTGTTAGGACTAGCAGCCGATTTAACAAAAAAAAAACACACAAACCCTTCAACCATTTTCTCTCAAAGCAGTTTTGGGGAAAACTAATATTGCTCTCAATCGGATGAACTGAGTAGAGGCCGAGATGTGATTTCGTGGAAGCATTTTGATTCGAATCAATCTACACCACCGTATTCAATGTTGTTCTTGCTGTTTTCAAGGAACCCACTGTAAGTATTCATATCTCTTCCTCCCGATTTCGGTTTTCGTACTTGGATTGCTGGTGAGACCGTCGAGTTTTGTTTCCGCTGCGCCATGGGGTGCGCCGACGGTCCCAACTGTGGCATCAGAGCCACTTGTATGATCTGATTTTGGGTTAAATTTTTGGTTGATGCGATATCTATGAGATGCATGTTCTAGTTTTATCGATTTCGGTTAATATGTTGATATCATTGTTCGAATCAATACCCGCAACGATTAATATGTTAATTTGTTAATATGTTTTTCAATCGATTTGTTTCTGGATGATCTATGGGAGTGCGATAGCATATCACATTTAGTAGTAGAACAATGGCTGTTTCGATGCAGAAAACCTTCGGGATTGAAAATCCAAAAAGCACGATTCTGTTGATAATTGTTATCAAATCGTGAAGTTTTTCATGAATACTGTTTTTAAAAAAAATCCTACCGGCTGTTGCGCTAGGGGCTCCGCCTTAGACCCCGCAAGGGGCTTCGCCCCTTGACCCCTCATAAGCAGTACAAATTGAAGGCCCATATTAAATTTTTTTAACAAAGGCGTAATAATGTGCATATATATATGATATGTCTATTTTGCACGCTGTTTGATATGCATGGTTATAGCCCTTGTTCAATTCACAATGGTTTATTTTGAAATACGGTCTGTGAGCCATGCCTTTCTATATCTCTATTGTATTTCTATTCTCATCTTACTCCCTCATATGTAAAACGAGTTTCTTTTAAAATTGTAAACCTATGAGGATTCACAAGGAGAAGAAGAATGGCGAGAAGATACCTAGAGAGCAGTCTTAGGCTTTAGGGTTCTTGGTTCTCCCATTGGCTTGGGATGGGCCACCTTAGTCATTGTTTTGGGCTATAACCATTGCATCTTATTTATTACTATATTTGTTATGTATGCAATGCATCAAATGATAAAATAAGAATAAATATTGATGAGATCAATAAGGGCCTAATAATAAAATGAATAATGATGAGATAATTACGGAAATCCCTCTTTATAATCTAAGTTAACTTAACCGTCCAATATTTACCCTCGTTAAGGCTTTGATCAATCTTCTGTAGGCATTGCCAAAGCATTGGTACATAAATCTATCTTGGTTAAACACGAAGAATAAGCAAGTGATATTCACCGGTTAAAATATTGGTAATGACTTAGCTAGGTTATTCTAATAGGATTAGAAACCTAGAGGTTAAATATTTAGATAAGTCATGAGATGACTTGAACAAAATTTGTTCACCAAAATGAGGAGTTACATAAGATGTAACTAGTAAAGTATTACTTACCTAAATAATCACTATCCTAAAAGAAAAGCCAAAGTTGATTTAGGAAATTGATGTATTATGGATCCTCACTCACTAGAAATTTTTTTGTTGAATTATTCCAAAATTAAAACAGAGAGGGTTTTTAATTTTGAATAAAATAGTGGGAGTAATTTGTAAATAAAGTCCTATTTATAAATTTTAATTCGGTAAATTCACTTACTTTAATATTTTCATTGTTGTAGATATAATGGAAAACAACACTTTATCGCTGCAATCACTCCTTGAGAAGGATAAACTTAATGGCATAAACTTCCTTGACTGATTTCGTAATTTGAGAATTGTTCTCAAACAGGAAAGGAAGGAATATGTCATTGAGGAACATGTCATCAAGATGATGGGCTACATCCAAACGTTGGAAAAGTTGGGATTTCCTCTTAAAGATGAATTGGCTACCGATGTTATCCTGCAATCGTTTCCAGATAGCTTTAGCCAATTTTTCCTTAATTTCAACATGAATGAAATTAACAAGACTTTGCCACAGTTACTTGGCATGTTACGAACTACTGAAAGTAACATGAAAAAGGTTGGACCTAAGCCCATTCTGATGGTCCACAAGGACAAAGGAAAGGGAAAGAAAAAGGTAATGGTAAGACCTAGCCAAAAGGGAAAAATGCATTGAAACCCAAAGGGGGAGTTAGCAAAGAAGGAAAATGTTTCCATTACGATAAGACCGAACACTGGAAGATAAACTGTCCTATTTACCTTGAAGAGGTCAAGAAGGCAAAAGCAAACGGAATGTTTGTTTCAGGTATTTATGTTATTGATGTTAATTTGTTAACATTTGATTCTTGGGTATTAGATACCGGTTGTGGTTCTCATATTTGTACTTCTATACAGGAAATGCAAAAGAGAAGGAATCTGGCTAAAGGAGACGTGGACCTACGAGTTGGAAATGGAGCAAGAGTTGCTGCATTATCTATAGGGACATATGTTTTATCTTTGCCTAGTGGACTTGATTTAAATTTAGAGGATTGTTATTATGTGCCTAGTTTGACTAAGAACAATATTTCTATTTCTTGTTTGGACAAGATTGGCTTTGAGATTATTATTAGGAATAATTGTTGTTCTTTTTATCTCGATATTGTTTTTATGGTTCGAAACAATTGGTTAATGGTCTCTATATTTTGGATCAAGATAAACCCATTTATAACATAGATACTAAGAGATAAAAAACAAATGACTCGAATCAAACTTATCTTTGCCATTTTCGTTTAGGGCATATAAGTGAGAAACGCGTATCAAAACTCCATAAAGATGGATTCTTAGATTCATTTGTTTTCGAACAATATGATGTATACGAATTTTGCTTGTTGGGAAAAATGACTAAAGCTCCTTTTAATAGTAAAGGTGAGCGAGCAAATGATTTATTGGGGTTAATACATAGTGATGTATGTGGACCAATGAATACACAAGACAGAGGTGGATTCCATTACTTTATTACTTTTACCAATGTCTTCAGTCGGTATGGGTATATTTTTCTTATGCGCCATAAATCTGAAGCCCTTGAAAAGTTTAAGGAATTTAAAAATAAAATACAAAATCAACTAGGAAAGAGTATTAAGGCACTTCGATCAGATCGAGGTGGAGAATACTTAAGCATAGAGTTTGATGAACTCCTAAAAGAATGCGGGATTGTCTCACAACTTATACCACCTGGTACACCACAGTGGAATGGAGTTTCTGAAAGAAGGAATCGAACACTGTTAGACATGGTTCGATCGATGATGAGTCATAGTGATCTTTCGACTTCTTTTTGGGGACATGCACTTGAAACAACCGCTTTCACACTAAATCATGTTCCATCTAAATCGGTTCAAAAGACACCATACGAGATATGGACTGAGAAACGTCCCAGTATGTCTTTTATGGAGATTTAGGGTTGTGAAGCTTATATAAAACATCAGATGTCTACAAAGCTCGAACCTAAATCTCATAAGTGTATATTTGTTGGATATCCTAAAGAAACTAAGGGATACTATTTCTTCAACCCTAACGAGAACAAAGTGTTTGTTGCTCGAACAGGAGTTTTTCTCGAAAGAGAATTTCTCTCAAATAAAGGGAAGGGTAGAAATATTGAACTTGGAGAAGTTCAAGAGAAACAAATAAATGAACCTGAAGATGAGCATGTTTCACAAGTTGTTGAGGAGCATTCAACAGATTTAGAAACATAATCACTGCGTAGATCCACAAGAGAACATAATGCACCTGAGAGATATGGATTTCTCGTTACGACACATGGAGATGTTCTTCTTATGGATCAAGATGAGCCCAGGACTTATCAAGAGGCAGTGTATAGCCCAAACTCTGAGAAATGGCTTGAAGCCATGAGATCTGAGATGGATTCCATGTCAGTAAACCAAGTATGGACTTTGGTTGAACCACCTGAAGGGGTCAAACCTATAGGGTGTAAATGGGTTTTCAAGAAGAAAAACAACATAGATGGTAATGTACAAACATACAAGGGGTGATTAGTCACTAAAGACTTTCAACAAGTTCATGGTGTAGACTATGATGAAACATTCTCCCCTGTAGCTATATTTAAGTCCATCCGGATCCTGCTCGTAATAGTTGCATTCCATGATTATGAAATTTGGCAAATGGATGTCAAAACTGCCTTCCTTAATGGAAAATGGATGTCAAAACTGCCTTCCTTTATATATCATATAAAGGAATTTGACCCACTAGTTATAAGAACTATGAACCATAAGTATCAAGGGCAAAGGGGTTGACGCCACAAGTATAAAAATACTTGATAAGTCGATAAAAGTCACTAGGACTGAAGAAAGAGAATAATCTCACTTGTATTAATCAAAAAGGTTTGAGTACAAATGATATATGATTTCGTATTTATAGGAAATGGAGAGGCATGGTCGAATAGTTACAAGGGGATTCGACCATCCTTATCTCTTCCTATCGAGTCATAATTAATTACAAAATAAAGATGATGGTTCAGTTTAAACGGTTATGTCCCTTCATGTTGGCGCCAATTTGGATAGGAGATGATGCTTGGCCGAATAGGGAGAGGACTCTTCATCTTGGCGCCTAAATGATATCACACATAAGGCACATGGGGGCTGGTCATATGGCACTCACATGGGTGTTCTAGGAACCTTGTGGTGCAGCCTTCTGCATAGAATGATGGCTGGTCATGTGCTCCATCTTGGGCGTGCATGTGTCTCCTTCCAAGCTAGCTTGAGTGTGGAGCTAGCTAGCAAGCATGGTTTGTTTGTGAACAAGCTTCCTAGCCGAGTCCTTGTGAGCTCTATAACAGCATGTTCAGCTACATTCAGCTACCTTTGACATCATTTTTAGCAACTTAGCTTCAAATAGTCCAACTAGCTGAGTTTAGCCAGCCTTTAGCTCCTCTTGCTGAATCGAGCTTTCCTTAGTGCTCCATGAGTTGCCTTGTACTTTGTGAGCTGTTAGTGAGCTGCATATAACGTCCAAATCATCCACCAAGCTACCTCAACATGTATCACACTCCAATGTACCTATATGTGCAAGGAAACAAGGTAAGTCCATGATATTGAGCTATTATGAGCTAAATACCTTGCTGTCATGTATGATTATGGTGATGTGAGCTATGTTTGAAGGTCATGAGCTATGTTTGAAGGTCATGAGCTAATTATATCATCTCAAAATATGTGTAAGATAATGTATGAAGCTTAAGAGCTAATATGAATGCATATGAACTAATGAAATGATTTATAATGATGCTGCCTTGATGTATATATGATAATCATGCTTAATATGATTATAAGACTATCCTAATGTGTTTAAATATCAATGTGCATGTTGTGTTCATACTAATCTATTCTTTAACTATTTGAACATTATATAACATAACATAGGAGGGTGTTAAGTTATCAAATGAATCGAAAGCTTCAAGACACTTAGTTAGGAGAACTTCCCTGAATTGTTTGGCCCTTGATCGAGTAATGGGACCTTGTGGCATGACTTCCGGATCTGGGGTAGGTGTGACCATATCAGGGAGGGAGAAGGAGAATAAGAACTCCGAATGTGTTTTGCAAGAGAGCAAATGTCACAAGAAAATGATGTGGGATTTTTATTAATAAATAATTTGGAAAATTTTTGCAAGATAAGAAAAACTTGGGTGACCTAACCTAAAATGCCATAACACAATGTCGGTAGCCGCATTTGTGGGAGAAACTGAAACAAAAAAGAGATAAATGGTGCATGTGAGTGGTTAGGAACGAGAGTATAAGGAGGAGCGTCAAGGATGTAGAGTCCACCACTACGCCTAGTATTTTCAATCACCATCCCTGAGGTCAAATCCTAAAATTCACAATAATCACGAGTAAAATGAGAAGTACAACCCAAATCGGTAGATAATTTGCAAATCGGTAGATAACTTGGAACAAATAGAACATTAGACAGAGTAATGTAGCTATTAATACAAACTGAGCCACTGCCCTTAACCGGTGATAGGGTGCTATCAGCAGTACGAACACTGCACAAGAGACACACCTTGGTGAAGGGGATAAAAAGGTAAAAGGAGAACTGTCTTCACTAACAGTGCAGGCAAACTTGAACTCAGTAGCAATAAGAATATGTAAATGACCAAACATCTATCGTAGGTCGTCTAGTTATTTTTGAGAAAATAAACCACCCTCCAATGTTGTTACAGTAGAGTTACCGTGAGATGGACACGAGGAGGATTTGGATGAAGTCTAGTTGGTTGAACGACCATGGAGCTTCTAACATTTATCACGAACATGACACCAGGTTTACGATAGTGATCACACCATGGAAGGCCTTTCTTGACATGAGTGTCAGTGGATGAATGGGTATTTAAGACAGAACTTTCAACGGGTAGAAAAAGAATCAAAGAGCTGTAGTTTTCTTCGTGATGAACTTCAGAGAACACCTCGTGAAGAGACAGAAGAGGCTTGATGCCCATAATACCACCACAGACATCATCAAGAGAAATAGACAGTCCTTATAAAAATTAAAAAAATACATTGTTTTTCAAGTAGCCCTTTGTAGAGTTTGGCATCTGCACCAGTGTGTCAATCGGGAGAATTAAATAGATCAATTTGCATCCATAAGCGATACATCTAAGTGAAGTATTGGGTAACATTGAGATCCCCCTAGTTCAAGTCGTTGATTCAAAATTCAATGGAAAATAGAGCGGACAAGTTTTCCTTATTGGAGTACATCTCCTTGGCAGCGTTCCAGATTTATGAGGTGGTGGTGTAGAGCATGAAGTTATTTCTAATGTCAGACAACATAGAGTTGAATAGACATGACATAATCATGGTGTTCTCAGTGAGCCAAGTGTCGTATTAGGGGTCGGAGGGATCGGGGACTGGCATATTATCATAGAGATATTATTGTTTTCACCGACTGGTGATGAACAGACGCACAGATTAAGACCAAGCAATGTAATTCTAAACCATTTAGACGATGACAAGTAATGAACAATGGAAGTTTCAGCCTCAGATGGAAGGTTGGACGAAGAAGGATATATCATGATTGCTGAGGAATTGAGAGTTTGAGATATGTCCCGAACTAGCAGGGAACACTGATGTATGTAACAATAGGAGATTTGAGGAGATCGATGCTAGGATGAGTGTCGAATGGGATATCTGACGAGGAGATAGTGTTGGCTGGATAGTTACCAACAGCGGCCACTGTGATGAGGACAACGCTAGAAAGACGACGCGAAAGGAGCAGTACAATGAGGAGAGCAGCGTTGCGATAGAAGTGACACTTTATGGTTGTGCAACAAGGAAGACGACACTGTGAAAGGGTTGTAATGTGAAGAGGGTGGCGATACAATGAGGATGGCGATGCGAGGGGTACAACGATGCGAGGTAAACAGGGCTGCGACGAGGACGGTGGTGCAAATGGTGTGGTTATGGGAGAAGAACAGTGTTGTGATGGGTGGTGTGTTGACAGGATTTCACAAATGGAATGACGATAGTGCATAAAAGGCACACTACTAGTCAGAAGGATGATGAATGACGGAGGTAGCAAGGCTGTGATCGAAGACGGCGACTGATACCATGTAGAAACAGAGTTTTTCGGTTCTGCTAAATAGAGTTTTTTGGTTTTGGTAAACAAGGTTTTTCTATTCTAAAATTATTTTTATTCAAAGAACAATCATATAATACACAAAAGGATACATGTGATTTTTATATACATGAATTAGAGAGCTACATAAGATAGGAGTCATCTTTTCTACAAATTAGGAGATAGGTTTATAGATAAATTTGGATTCAGAGTTTAACTTAAACACTACTTATAGTTTTAACCTTCCTTTTGGTTACCATAGGGATTGAATTCTTGAATCTAAAGCTTTACACCTGATTATCTTACCTAGAAGCCTAATATTGACTTCTGCATACTTCTATCAATCCAGTTGTGCTCCCGTTCAAAGAACCGAGTAACTAGGAAATCTCTAGACCTATCCATTTCGTAATCACTAATAATCAACTCTAGTTCTTCAACTTCCATTATCATGAATGATTTCATTTCAGCATTGCGATTACCAGCTACCGTTTCCACATAAGATCTCTTGCCTTCTTCTTGATTCTTTTTGTGGGTTGGATATTCCTCTGTATCTTGATTTGTTTTTTACACATCAGTAGTATTTTATAATGCATGTCCTTCTATTTTCTTTTAACACGACTGTTGCTTTCTTAATGGTCACTATCCTTAGCCCCTTGTGAGGATAAACAGGTCCCCATCTCACTGAGATCATATCATTCTTGGTCGCATTTAATAATTTGCACAACATGTCTTATCTCTTTTGTGTAACACCTTCACGTGGTTGATCATCCGATGGTTTTCCACCACCAATCTCTCATATCTAGCTATCTTTCTCGCTCTTGTTTGGGTTTTCCATCAATGCAATCAAAGGTTTTTAAAAATCAAAACTAAATAAGTTAAAATCTAAAGTTTTTCCATTAAATAAAAACTTATCTATTAATTCAATTTATTGACCATAATAACTAGGACTGAAATGATAGTTGAGGTCCAATGTGCACACTTCCACTCATCAAATAATATTCTTTCAAACTCAGTTCAAAGAGTGGTTGAAAATAATTATGTTCTTGACATGTCCATGGCCATTGCCCACAAATTCATGTCTTTCATTTCTTTTTGGCACTCCACAACTTACGCATAACATGTTTAAATTATCTTATTTCAAAATAATTATAATTAAATCATTCAGTTAATCAATTATAAATATGTCGCAAAAGTCATTCGGGTGGATCCAAGGTTTCACGCTTCGACTTGGTTTTGTCATGGAGTAACAATCGATAGCTTTTAAAATGTATATCAGACACTTTGAGCTTACTATTTTATCAAATCTACGTCTTACTAGAAATTTTTCAAATTCAAGAGTCGTTTATGATTGAGGAAGGATGTGGACTCCTGAATTTCCCTCTCGATAACATTCAATTACCCAGTCATCATAATCACAAAAATTTAAAATTTAAACAAAAATTTAGATCTGACCCGAATTTATTTACCTTTGATGATCATTCAAGATTTAATTGGATTCCCCATAAAACGTTAAAAGAAAGAAAAGAATATGGTAATAAAATAAAGAGTAAAAATTAAATAAAATGCTTCAAAATAAAAAAAAATTAGGGTACCAATTTAAAAGAAAAAATAATAAAAATAAAAAGGATTAATTTGAAACAAAATCAAAATTTGGTGCCTCAATTAAAAATGGTGACCAAATTAATTTACACTTCGAAGGTTCAGGGACTACGAGAATGATTTAAGAAACTCGTATTTGCATTAAGGTCGTTGATATATAAATCCCCTCATTTACAACATCTCCCACGAAAATACTCACCTCTCCTTTTAAAAAACCTCTCGCTCAACCTATCCCTATTCGAGAAATCGACCATCGATTCTTTCACTCCCACCGCATTCCGCCGCTTCGGCCACCACCCACGATGGCTAGAAATCTAAAACCCACCCTGAAATGCTCTTCTAGCACCCAAGAACCTCGATCTTCCCTTCAAAATTAACATGCACCACACCCCTTGGCCCAAATCGAGCAAAAAGGGCCACGACTTTTACCTTCTCCGACAGTGACGACTCGACTTTCAGGCGATTCCTCAGTGGTTTCCTTCCTCCACGAAGCTAAATACCTCCCATTTTCACTTTTTTTTTTGTGTTTTTCATTGGTTCGAATGTTTTGAAAATTGATGATGATTTCTTTATTGCTGTTGCGATTTTTTATAGGCTTCCACGATGATTGATTTCCTTCAACATCGAAGGGATTGACATCCCTTGATCAACGAAATCTTATTGTTGATAGGAAAATTGTTTCCCGACTTGATTTATTGCTTTGGTTGACTGTTTGCTCAGAAGGAAATTTCCTTTTGATTTGGGGTTATTTCTGTTGTGACCGTCGGCGCACCCCATGGCGCAACGGAAACAAAAGTCGATGGTCTCACCAGCGATCCAAGTATGTAAAACCAAAATCGTGAGAAAGGGACACAAATACTTACAGCGAGTTCCTTGAAAAACAGCAAGGACAGCAGTGAATACTGGTGGTGTAGATCGGTTCGAATCGTAAGCCTCCACGAAATCACGTCTCGGCCTCTACTCAGTTCACCCGATTGAGAGCAATATTTTTTTCTCCAAATCAATTTTTGAGAGAAAACGGCTGAAGGTTTATGTGTGTGTTAAAAAAAATGGTTGCTAGACCTAACACACCCTTTTATATCTATTACCCTAACATCTTAGAGTTTTTGAAGTTATTTCGAATTAATAAATAAACTATTATTTAATTAATTCAATTAAATATACATTAAAGACTTATAATCTGAATTATAATATTTAATGTTTATTTGAAAAATAACTTATTTAATTATTCCGAATTATATATACCAATTAAAAGAGTTGTAATATAAATTACATTCTTTTAATGCTTACTTACTATATTCGGGATAATTAAAATCATAAGTATATCAAATATACATATCTTAACTCTAGAAATATTTTAGTATCATACAACAAATTGTACATTTTTGCTCATTCCAATCCTAGGGTGTGACCCTATAGGTTCTTGTAACGTTAGTAGTAATTATTAGAACAATTCTAATATTACATACAATGAGTGACATCTAGCAATATATCATTGTAACCTAAGTTACAAGAAATTATGATTCGACATATCATCTTCGTGATTAACTCTTTTATATATTACATCCTTTTGTCCTTTATATCTAGAATAGACACAAGTCTTAGAATAGTCACACTTGTATAACCCATCTATTGTTTCTTGATATCTAGAGTAGACTATAATTAACGAATAATTTATGATATCATATATCAACTTATTCGAGCATGGCCATGCATTTCTAGTCTCTCTCAATCAAGTGGCCTGTGATATATTTCCTATTATGTAGGAAGGACAAATCCTATCTTAACCATATATACCACCCCACTACATATATCAAAATACATTCAATAACAGTCTTTATAGTGCAACCAGTTACGGGGCATGTTTAACTGTATCAAAACATACAACAATATATGTTGGGATGACATTGATCTCAAGTCTGAGGATCATACATATAGTCATCAACATGAGAAATGTTCTGACCGTTACATAATAATCCAAGACATATGCTCATGATGGGTCAATCCAATACATTCTTCTCTAACAATATAATCATGTATCAATTCTGACATCTCTATGTCAATGACAACTCCTTGTCATCAATCAATAACATGTTAGTCTTAAGCGTATTATTATTGTCCATGCCCAAAATAATACTTGACTATGGATATTTTAATAATGTTATTATATGAACTTTATTATCTTTCAGTTTATGTTAAACACAAGCACATAACTGAAAACAATAGTGGCAATGCCTTTATTCAATAAAATATGTAAATAAATATATTATTACAATCATCATATGATTGGTCTTTGGGCATACTCTAACAATCTCCCACTAGCACTAAGACCAATCACTCACATATCTAATTTCGAGTGACTCAGTGTGACGATCATGCCTCTGTTGTGTACGAGGCTTCGTCAAGGGATCAACAATGTTTTCATCCGTGTGTACTCTGCATATTTCCACATCTCCTCGATCTATGATCTCTCGAATGTGATGAAAGCGCCTAAGAATATGTTTGGATCGTTGATGAGATCTGGGTTCCTTTGCTTGTACAATGGCTCCATTATTGTCACAACGGAGTTCTACAGCATCTGATATACTGGGAACAACCCCTAATTCCAATATGAACTTCTTGATCCAAACAACCTCTTTTGCTACTTCAGTGGCTGCAATGTATTCAGCATCTATTGTAGAATCAGCTAATGTGTCTTGCTTCGAACATTTCCAGCTCACAGCACCTTCATTCAGACAAAACACAAAACCCGATTGCGATCGTGAGTCATCCTTGTCAGTTTGGAAGCTGGCATCAGTATAACCTTTTATACTAAGCTCTTCCTCCCCTCCATAGACAAGAAATTTATCCTTAGTTCTTCTTAAGTACTTAAGGATATTTTTAACCGCAACCCAATGATTTTCACCAGGGTTCGCTTGATACCGACTCGTCATGCTTAAAGCATACGATACATCTAGTCGAGTACATATCATGGCATACATGATAAAACCAATAGCCGAAGCATATGGAATCTTATTCATCCGTTCTCTTTCTTGTTGAGTTGAAGGACACATTTCCTTCGAAAGAGAAATACCATGTCTCATAGGCAAAAATCCTTTCTTGGTTTCTTCTATACTGAACCTTTTCAGCACTTTGTCTATATATGTACTTTGACTCAGACCTAGAAGTTGTCTTGATCTATCTCTATATTTCTTAACTCCTAAGATATACGCTGCCTCACCCAAATCTTTCATAGAAAAACAACTACCTACCCAAGTCTTAACAGACTGTAAAGTAGGTATATCATTTCCTATGATGAGTATGTCGTCTATATACAAGATTAGGAAAGAAACAATGCTCCCACTAGCCTTCTTATAAACACAAGGCTCATCTTCATTTCTGATAAAACCAAACTCTTTCATTGCATCGTTGAAACGAAGATTCCAGCTTTGAGAAGTTTGCTTTAGTCCATAAATAGACCTCTGTAGCTTACAAATCTTTCCAACATTTCCTGGAATAACAAAACCTTCTGGTTGTGTATACACATCCTCTTCAAGTTTTCCATTAAGGAAAGCGGTTTTGACATCCATTTGCCAGATTTCATAATCATGGAATGCAACTATTGTGAGCAATATCCGGATGGACTTAAACATAGCTACAGGGGAGAATGTTTCTTCATAGTCTATGCCATGAACTTGTCAAAAACCTTTAGCGACTAATCGCCCCTTGTATATTTGTACATTACCATCCATGTCGGTTTTCTTCTTGAAAACCCATTTACACCCTATAGGTTTGACCCCTTCAGGTGGTTCAACCAAAGTCCATACTTGGTTTACTGACATGGAATCCATCTCAGATCTCATGGCTTCGAGCCATTTCTCAAGTTTGGGCTAGACACTACCTCTTGATAAGTCATGGGCTCATCTTGATCCATAAGAAGAACATCTCCATGTGTCGTGACGAGAAATCTAAATCTCTCAGGTGCATGGCGTTCTCTTGTGGATCTACGCAGTGGTTGTGTTTCTAAATCTGTTGAATTCTCCTCAAAAACTTGTGAAGCATGCTCAACTTCATGTTCATTTATCTGTTGTTCTTGAACTTCTCCAAGTTCAATATTTCTATCATTCCCTTTCTTTGAGAGAAGAAAAACTCCTGTTTGAGCAACAAACACTTTGTTCTTGTTAGGGTTGAAGAAATAATATCACTTAGTTTCTTTAGGATATCCAACAAATATACACTTATGAGATTTAGGTTCGAGCTTTGTAGACATCTGATGTTTAATATAAGCTTCACAACCCTAAATCTTCATAAAAGACATACTAGGACGTTTCCTAGTCCATATCTCGTATGGTGTCTTTTGAACCGATTTAGATGGAACACGATTTAGTGTGAAAGCGGTTGTTTCAAGTGCATGTCCCCAAAAAGAAGTCAGAATATCACTATGACTCATCATCGATCGAACCATGTCTAACAGTGTTTGATTCCTTCTTTCAAAAACTCCATTTCACTGTAGTGTACCATATGGTGTAAGCTGTGAGACAATCCCACATTCTTTTAGGAGTTCATCAAACTCTATGCTTAAGTATTCTCCACCTCGATCTGATTCCTTAATACTCTTGCCTAATTGATTTTGTACTTCATTTTTAAATTCCTTAAACTTTTCAAGGGCTTCAGATTTATGGCGCATAAGATAAATATACCCATACCGACTGAAGTAATCGGTGAAAGTAATGAAGTGATGGAATCCACCTCTGGCTTGTGTATTCATTGGTCCACATACATCACTATGTATTAACCCCAATAAATCACTTGCTTGCTCACCTTTACTATTAAAAGGAGCTTTAGTCATTTTTCCCAACAAGCAAGATTCACATACATCATATTGTTCACAAACAAATGAATCTAAGAATCCATCTTTATGGAGTTTTGATATGCGTTTCTCACTTATATGGCCTAAACGACAATGCCAAATATAAGTTTGATTCGAGTCATTTATTTTTGATCTCTTAGTATTTATGTTATAAATGGTGTTTTCTTGATCCAAAATATAGAGACCATTAACCAATTGTGTCGAACCATAAAAAACACTATCGAGATAAAAAGAACAACAATTATTCTTAATAATAATCGCAAAACCAATCTTGTCCAAACAAGAAATAGAAATAATGTTCTTAGTCAAACTAGGCACATAATAACAATCCTCTAAATTTAAATCAAGTCCACTAGGCAAAGATAAAACATATGTCCCTATAGCTAATGCAGCAACTCTTGCTCCATTTCCCACTCGTAGGTCCACGTCTCCTTTAGCCATATTCCTTCTCTTTTGCAGTCCCTGTACAGAAGTACAAATATGAGAACCACAACCGATATCTAATACCCAAGAAGTAGATGTTGACAAATTAACATCAATAAAATAAATACCTGACACAAACGTTCCGTTTGCTTTTTCCTTCTTGACCTCTTCAAGGTAAACAGGGCAATTTCTCTTCCAGTGTCCGGTATTATCGCAATGGAAACATTTTCCTTCCTTGCTAACTCCCTCTTTGGGTTTCAATGCATTTTTCCCTTTTGGTTTGGTCTTACCATTGCCCTTAGACTTTGCCACTACCTTTTCTTTCCCTTTCCTTTGTCCTTGTGGACCATCAGAATGGGCTTAGGTTCAACCTTTTTCATGTTACTTTAAGTAGTTCGTAACATGCCAAGTAACTGTGGCAAAGTCTTGTTAATTTCATTCATGTTGAAATTAAGGACAAATTGGCTAAAGCTATCTGGCAACGATTGCAAGATAACATCGGTAGCCAATTCATCTTTGAGATGAAATCCCAGCTTTTCCAACGTTTGGATGTATCCTATCATCTTGATGACATGAGCTCCTACAGGAGTTCCCTCTACCATTTTATATTGAAATAGAGATTTAGAGGTCTCATATCTCTCTTGACGTTCTTGCCCTTCATATATTTCTTTGAGATTTTGAATCATCTTATATGCAACCATGTCCTCATGTTGCTTCTGAAGCTCAGGATTCATGGTGGCAAGCATTAGACATCCAACATCTAACATATCATCCATATGTTTCTTTAATTTATCTTTGTCAGCTCTTGAAGCATTAGTTGTCGGTTCATCAGGAACAGGTTCCTCAATGACATATTCCTTCCTTTCCTGTTTGTGAACAATTCTCAAATTACGAAACCAGTCAAGGAAGTTTATGCCATTAAGTTTATCCTTCTCAAGGAGTGATCGCAGTGATAAAGTGTTGTTTTCCATTATATCTACAACATTGGAAATATTAAAGTAAGTAAATTTACCGAATTAAAATATATAAATAGGACTTTATTTACAAATTACTCCCACTATTTTATTCAAAATTAAAAAAAACCCTCTCTGTTTTAATTTTGGAAAAATTCAACGAAATTTTTTTCTAGTGGGTGAGGATCCATAATACATCATTTTCTAAATCAACTTTGGCTTTTCTTTTAGGATAATGATTATTTAGGTAAGTAACACTTTACTAGTTACATCTCATGTAACTCCTCATTTTGGTGAACAACTTTTGTTCAAGTCATCTCATGACTTATCCAAATATTTAACCTCTAGGTTTCTAATCCTATTAGAATAACCTAGCTAAGTTATTTCCAATATTTCAACTGGTGAATATCACTTTCTTATTCTTCGCGTTTAACCAAGATAGATTTATGTGTCAATGCTTTGGCAAAGTCCACACAATATCGATCGAAGCCTTAACGTGGGTAAATATTGGACGGTTAAGTTAACTTAGATTATAAAGAGGGATTTGCGTAATTATCTCATCATTGTTCATTTTAATATTAGGCCCTTATTGATCTCATCAATATTCGTTCTTATTTTATCATTTGATGCATTGCATACATAACAAATATAGCAATAAATAAGATGCAATGGTTATAGCCCAAAATAATGACTAAGGTGGCCCATCCTAAGCTAATGGGATAAACCAAGAACCCTAAAGCCTAAGACTACTCTCTAGGTATCTTCTCGCCATTCTTCTTCTCCTTGTAAATCTTCATAGGTTTATAATTTTAAAAGATACTTGTTTTATATACGAGGGAGTAAGATGAGAAGAGAAATACAATAGAGATATAGAAAGGCACGGCTCGCAGACCGTATTTCAAATTAAACCATTATAAAGTGAACAAGGGCTATAACCATGCATGTCAAACACCGTGCAAAACAAACATATCATATATATATACACGTTCTTACGCCTTTGTTAAAAAAATTTAATATGGGCCTTCAATTTGTACTGCTTATAAGGGGTCAAGGGGCGAAGCCCCTTACGGGGTCTAGGGGCGGAGCCTCTAGCGTGCATCTGTTGAATCGTGCTTTTGGGATTTTCAATCCCGAAGGTTTTTCTGCATCGGAACAACCTTTGTTCCACTGCCAAATGCGATCTGCTATCGCACTCCCACGAATCATCATGTCAACAATTGACATATGGATTTCGTAAAATCCTTACAGTAACAAATAGATCGAAAAATAGATTAATAAAATTAACATATTAATCGTCGCGGTTATCGATTCGAGAAATGATATCATACATATTTGCCAAAAACGATAAAACTAGAACATGAATCTCATACATTTTGCATCATCCAAGAATTTAACCCGAATTCAGATCATACAAGTGGCTCTGATACCACTGTTGTGATCATCGGCGCATCCCATGGCGCAGCGGAAACAAAAGTTGACAGTCTCACCATCGATCCAAGTACGTAAAACTGAAATCGAGAGGAAGGGACACAAATACTTACAGCGGGTTCCTTGAAAAACAACAAGGACAACAGTGAATACTGGTGGTGTAGATCGGTTCAAATCGTAAGCCTCTACGAAATCACATCTCGACCTCTACTCAGTTCACCCGATTGAGAGCAATATTTGTTTTTCCCCAAAATTGTTTTTGAGAGAAAACGTTTGAAGGTTTATGTGTGTGTTAAAAAACGGTTGCTAGACCTAACACACCCTTTTATATTTATTACCCTAACATCTTAGGGTTTTTGAAGTTATTTCGAATTAATAAATAAACTATTATTTAATTAATTCAATTAAATATACATTAAAGACTTATAATCTGAATTATAATCTTTAATGTTTATTTTAAAAATAACTTATTTAATTATTTCGATTTATATATACCAATTAAAAGAGTTGTAATATAAATTACATTCTTTTAATGTTTACTTACTATATTCGGGATAATTAAAATCATATGTATATCAAATATACATATCTTAACTCTAGATATCTTTTAGTAACATACAACAAATTGTATATTTTTGCTCATTCCAATCCTAGGGTGTGACCATATAGGTTCTTGTAACGTTAGTAGTAATTTTTAGAACAATTCTAATATTACATACTATGAGTGACATCTAGCAATATGTCATTGTAACCTAAGTTACAAGAAATTATGATTTGACATATCATCTTCGTGATTAACTTTTTTATGTATTACATCCTTTTGTCCTTTATATTTAGAATAGGAACAAGTCTTAGAATAGTCACACTTGTATAACCCATCTATTATTTCTTGATATCTATAGTAGACTATAATTAACGAATAATTTATGATATCACATATCAACTTATTCGAGCATGGTCATGCATTTCTAGTCTCTCTCAATCAAGTGGCCTGTGATATATTTCCTATTATGTAGAAAGGACAAATCCTATCTTAACCATAGACACCCCACTACATATATCGAAATACATTCAATAACAGTCTTTATAGTGCAACCAGTTACGGGGCATGTTTAACTGTATCAAAACATACAACAATATATATTGGGATGACATTGATCTCAAGTCTGAGGATCATACATATAGTCATCACCATGAGCAATGTTATGACCGTTACATAATAATCCAAGACATATGCTCATGATGGGTCAATCCAATACATTCTTCTATAACAATATAATCATGTATCAATTCTGACATCTCTCTGTCAATGACAACTCCTTGTCATCAATCAATAACATGTTAGTCTTAAGCGTATTATTATTGTCCATGCCCAAAATAATACTTGACTATGGATCTTTTAATAATGTTATTATATGGACTTTATTATCTTTCAGTTTATGTTAAACACAAGCACATAACTGAAAATAATAGAGGTAATGCCTTTATTCAATAAAATCGATAAATAAATATATTATTACAATCATCATATGATTGGTCTTTGGGCATACTCTAACAATTTCTATTTTGCTCCTTGCATGTGATTTTTTATTGATGCTTTGTTGATTCGCTCGAATATGTGATTATTTTGATTTTTTAATTCAATGATGTTTCCATTTTTGCCTCTCTATCTCGCGGAAAGAATGAATCTTTCCATTCTTGCCAGCATATAGCCTTTATGTGATCTTGTTTAGCCGATGTGTTATCTAAAATTGATCTCGACCATTGGATCATTGAGTCATATCCAACAACTCATACTTGGCCATGTGTGATACATAATTTTTAGGGTTTTGAAAACCTAGGTTACTTCGATTTGGATTGTTTGTTTCATACCCTAATCCAAGGGTCATCATTTGTGCGACATTAGAGTTAAGTGTGGAGACCCTAACTCATTGGGTCAGATGAGTGGGCTCCTTGATTAGGCTTGATAAGCTTGTTTCATGCATTCCTTTATTGGATTTCTTGCTTTAGACCTTTCCCAATCTACTGGGTCAGACAAATTAGGTCATATATGCTGGTTCTTTACTGATTTTAATTTCTTGGACTCAAACGTGTACCTTAAAATTGGACATGAAATAAAAAATAAAAGAAAAATAATAGAATAATAATAATAATATATAACATCTAATATAATACTAATAATATACGGATAACTATATATATAAATAACAATATTTTAAAAACTATATATATATATATCGAAAACAAAACAAAAATTCAAAATGTAATATATATATATTTCTAAAAAAACTACTCATTTTCGAAATATTGTATACATACTTATTTGTTTAAAACCATATATTTTCAAAATAATATATATACATGTTTTAAAAATATAATATATGTATATATTGTGTACTATATTATATAATCGTGATTCAAGATAACCTATTGGATGAAAATAGGTGTCTATAGATAGCCCTCTTTATCCATTATCGTGTAACACCAATAGGAGAAAGATAAAAAGGCATATTTTTTTGTTTAATTGGATTTTAAAAGCAAGCTTGCTCTTCTGATGTTGAGACGTATAACTTTTCTTCAAGAACTATATTAAATTTTTGTTGAATTGGACTTTCTTCAAACTCAATATCCCTCGTTGTGAAGTTGAGATCTAATTCGAAGTTGCAAATGATCATTATTTAAGTTGGATATCTTCGATCTTGGAGTTCAAAACTGACTTAGAACATTTTGACTAGAAAATGACTCTTCACCGCTGAGTTAAGCCAAAATGCAGTCGGTTCCGAATCTGCTTCGGAGTCACGTATCCTTCATTGTGAAGTTGAAACATGGTCTAAAAACTTTAACTGGAAACTAGCTCCTCACCGCTTAGTTAAGCTATATTGCAGTTGATTTGGCATTCAAACTCAATGTCCTCCACCGTAGAGTTGAAATTAACTTCGAAAAGGGTTGACTGGAATATGTCGCCTCGCCACTGAGTTAAGCCAAAATGCATTAATTTATTATTTTCCTTCTGAGTTAAGTATTCTTCATCGTGAAATTGAAACTTGACCTGAAAATTTTAATTGGAAACCAGCTCCTCACTACTGAGTTAAGCTAGAATGCAGTCCATTTGGCTTTTGAACACAATATCCTCCACCGTGGAGTTGAAATTGACTTCGAAAAGGGTTGACTAGAAGATGGCTCATCTTTGATGAGTTAAGCCAAAATGCATTCAATTTTGGATGTGTTTCCCAGTCAAGTATCCTTCGTCATGAAGTTAAAACCTAGCCTGAAAACTTTAACTGGAAACTTGCTCCTCGCTACTGAGTTATGCTAGAGCGTAGTTGATTTGGTTTTTGAACCCAATATCCTCCTCCGTGGAATTGAGATTGACTTTGAAAAGGGTTAACTGGAAGATGGCTCCTCTTCGTTGAGTTAAGCCAAAATACAGTCAGTTATGGTTGTGTTTTCGATTTCAATATCATTATCGTGAAGTTAAAATTGACTCAAACAATCTGTATAATTGTAATTTTATATATGTAATGTTATGAATTTGGTATCTTAGGGTATGCCTAAAATGCAACTGTGTCATTTTAGTATTTCCATTTTTCAAAGAGAAGCCTCAGTCTTCCTAAGTTAATCTTGATCTTCTATCTCTGGTGTCTTGTGATTGTTGTGAAGTTTTGACCTCTTCGTGAATCTTGAAAGGAAACTTTTTTGGTGAGTATTCACTTTTTCTAGAGAATCAGGGCAGGAATGGCTTATCGAGGTGATATCATACCATTCCCACTAGTCTTATGTTAAAACCTCTTTTGGATTCTAAAATACTTACATTTTTCAGTAAAGTTTTGTGCAGTAATACCCATTGATCTCTCTTAAAGGCAAATATATTATTCGTATTTAATTTTAAACCAAGATACAAAGCAAAACAGACTTTTGAAAATAAACTTCATTTTTATTTAATATATGTGAAATGAGTGTTTTTAATGAATACATGGCAAACATTTAAAAGGGGGAAAAAATAAAAAAAATATCGAATAGGTTTCCTATATATCAATGACATAGACTCCTTTGAATTGGCATGCCGTAAAAAGTCTCACGTAGATATTGGATGTCGTAGTTGAATATCAGATGCATTCAACCATAATCTGATGCCTTCATTAACAATGTGTTTTTGACTCATAACCTTCCCTTGCATGAACTTTGAACCATTACTCAAGTCACCCTTTACGGGTTTTCAACTTGAGATCCCCTCTGGTTTCTTAAGACACCCTTTGTGGGCTTTAGTCTTGAACCCTTTTTTTTACTTAGAATGTCCTTTATGGGTTTCACCCTAAGTTTTTTAAGCAAAATATCTCTTGATGGCATTTGATTTTACCAGATTAGCTAAATTTGATTCATCCATCTCGGCCAATATTAAAGAACCTCTCGAAAAGGTAAAGTACATCTTCACAAATTGGTAGGATCTTTTTCAAAAGCAGATATCCTTCATAAAACGCCCTCCTACAAACTTTCTTATTATGTGCCTGGATCATCAACTTTTGGTATATTTGGCCATGGTGAATGGCTTTTAGCCTCTTCTCCTCAATTATATTTAGTTTTTCATATCGAACTTGTGCCCACTCAGTGTCATCTAACTTTAGTTCTGACAATGCTCATAATGACAAGTTTTCTAATTTGATTGGTAGTACGGCTTCCATTCAATTTGATAGGGAAAATGGTGTTTCCCCAGTCGAAGTTCGCACGGAGGTTTGATATGAAAACAATGTGAAAAGCATCTTTTCGTGTCAGTCATTGTAGATCTCAACCATTTTCTCCACTATTCTTTTGATATTATTATTAGCAGCTTACACCGCTCCGTTCATTTTAAGTCGGTAAGTAGTGAAGTTTGGTTATTTATGCTTAACTATTTGCATACATCATCCATCATTGTTTTTCAAGTTAGCGAATTATCGCTTGTAATCCTTTCCAACAAACCATATCAACAAATGATCTCTTTCTGTAAGAATTTATAGATGGTTGATTGTGTCACGATGGTGCATAAGGCCACCTCTACCCATTTGGTAAAATAATCGATTGCCACAAGTATGAACCGGTGTCCATTAGAAGCCTTTGGATAAATCTTCCTGATTACGTATATGCCCCGCATTCAGAAAGGTCATGGTAATGTCATCATATGAAGTGGGAACAAAGGAATATGTATTTTATCAGTATAATTCTAGCACTTATGATATTTACGAGCATAAATGATACAATCTCTTTCCATTCTTGACCATTAATACCTGAATCTTATTATTTGTCTTGCCATCGTGTGCCCATTGGCGTGTGTACCACATACTCCTTCAAGCACTTCCTCCTCAAGTATGATTTTAGCCTCTTTTGCATCTACTCATCTTAACAGGATCTGATCGTCGCTTTTCTTATAAGAATTTCTATGATCAAGGAAATATCTTGTGGCCATTCTTCAGATCATTCTTTTGTCATTTTATATTGCGAACTCAGGATAACTTTGATATTTGATGTATTGGAGAACATCAAAATACCAAGGGTTCTCATCATATTCTTCTTCGATATGGTAGCAATGAGCTGGCAATTCATAAGAATGCATCTCGATGGACATCATTTTTGATTCTCTATTCATCTTGAATGTCGTTTTCAGGTAGCCAAAGCATCTGCCATTTGGCTTTCTTCCCTCGATAAATAATGGAACATGACCTCATCAAACACTCCTATTAACTCCAAGATGAGCTTTCAATGTTTCATCAACTTGGAGTCTTTCGTTTTCCACTCTCATCAGAGTTGGTAGATTACTAAGGCAAAATCTACATACACCTTTAAAAGTTTTTATTTTCCTCCCAATGGCAGCTCAGAGTCCTATGACACAAGCTTTGTATTCTATCATATTGTTAATACAGTAAAAGCTCATCCTACTCGTGAACATATAGTGATCTCCTTTGAGTGAGACCAAAATTGCCCTAATTTTGTGTCGTAGAGCATTAAATGCACCATCAAAATTCATGGTCCAATATTCAGAGGTGGAAATATTGACTTCCTCTACAGATATGGCCATAAGATTTTCATCCGGAAAATCAAAGTTCAATGATTCCTAGTCGTTTGAAGATATACTAGCCAAGAAGTCAAATATGACATTTCCCTTTATGGCCTTTTAGCTTACGTACTGAATATCAAACTCTAATAACAACATCTTCCAATAGGCTAGCCTTCCTGAAAGAGCGGGTATGCCCATCATGTATTTTAACGGATCCAACTTAGAAATCAACCATGTAGTGTGGTATAAAATGTATTGTCTTGGTCTTCAAGTAGCTACCCTAATATGCAACATATCTTTTCAATTGGTGAGTATCTAACCTCACAATTTATGAATTTCTTGTTTAAGTAGTAAATGACCCTTTCTTTATTTTCGATTTTATAGTGTTATCCTAGTACGCATCCCATTGAATTTTCAAAGATAGGGAGGTATCAGAAAAATGTTTGCCTATAATTGGTGACGTCAGGATGAGAGTGTTTGAAAGATACTTCTTCAATTTTTCAAAGGCATCTTGGCAGTCATCACTTTATTCTCTAGGGTTTATTCTTCTGAGTAAGTGAAAAATTGGGTCACACTTGTCAGTCAAATATGAGATGAAACACGAGATGTAGTTTAATCTCCCTAAGAGGACTCAAACTTCCTTTTACGTTCATGGAGTGACAAAATTTACATTGCTTTGACCTTGTTTGGATTGGTTTCAATCCCTCATTTACTGATAAAAAATCCTAACAATTTATCAGATGTTACTCCAAATGTGCACTTGTTTGGGTCGAGCTTCATTTGAAACTTTCTCAATCTTTGGAACAACTTTATAATATTCTCAATGTGCTCTTCTTCATTCTAGGATTTGATAATCATATTATCTACATATACCTTGATTTCTTTTTGAATCATATCATGGAACAAAGTAACCATGCCTATTTGATATGTTGCCCATGTGTTCTTTAATTCGAATGACATCACCTTGTAACAGAACGTCCCACACATGGTGATAAATGTAGTTTTTCCATGTCTTTCATATGCATCTTTACTTGGTTATATTCGAAGATGTCATCTTTGAAGAGAAAAATGAGCTCCCGACCGTGTTGTCCACTAAAGAGTCTATGTGTGGAAGTGGAAAGGGTTCTTTAGAACTTGCTCTATTAAGGCCCCTATAGTCGACACAGATGCGCACCTTCCTATCTTTTTTTTTATACTATTACTATATTTGCCACCCGCTTTGGATATTTAGTGACTTGAAAGAAGCTATGACAAATTTCTTATTGACTTATTCTTTTATCTTTAGAAGCATTTTGGGTCTCACCCGCCTCAATTTCTACTATACTAGTTTGTATTTTGGCTTAATTAGTATCTTGTATACTACCATGTTTGTATCTAGCCCTGCATATCTTGATAGGACCATGCAAACACATCATTGTATTTTTAGAGAAGTTCAACCAAACTTTGTCTTTCTTCGGTAGAGAGAGTCTTGCCAATTTTGACATCTTTCCTATCCACTTCTGATCCTATGTTTAAGACTTCAATTTTTTCTTCACGAGGCATGGTTTTTTTATCTTTATTTTACCATTTTTAACAACTCGAAAGGCAAGTCATATTTTTCCTCATTATCACACTTATCAATTTCCCATAACACATGGGTTGCTTGAAGTCGATCTCTTGGTCAGAATCATCATCATCTACGTCATTGATATCAAGTGACCTATATATATATGAGAGAGAAACTATCTCACATAGAGTAGAAACGAATAACATATATGTATATACATAAAGAAATAAATGATGTATCAAAAATACGTTCGCCATATGAGAAAATAAGGGCATTTTTTTATTGAAATTAACTAAAGATAGCTCAATCAACCCTTACAAGCTATTTTATATTGCCCCAGGTATGATTAATAGGGAGAGTTTTGAGCATTACTCTAAATTATTTTTTTTGTAAAACACAAGTAGTTATTCAGCGGTCCAACTGTTCAGCACGGACCCTCGTGGTAATAGTCATATTCCAGATCGATCAGTCTCTTCAGTGCCATCCTTTATTATAGAGTTGATGCTCATATTTTCAGTGATTCTTCTAACATATTGGGAATCATCATTGTATTTTCTTTAAATTTGTATCCTCCTGATACGAAAGTTTCATGGAGAGGGGGAAAACCATTGGTTCCCAATGGACTTCAGCAACTATTAGCCTTGCCTTTTCTCCTTTATTTCCCTTTTTGGATCTCTTTCATTCTCTGTTGAGGGCTCTGTTGATAATTGGGGCCAAAGTGATCCATCTTCATAGTAAGGAAGATGGGATCGATCATTCATTGTAGGAAATTTGTGAATCCACTTCCAGTTTTGACACTTCTTCTAAGGGTCAACATGATCTTTATTTATGTACAGTTTGACAGTCGGGGCTTAGGGACCTTGTTTCTTTCTGCCACAGAGGTGGCATTGACAAACTCTAATGAGTGAATAAAGCATTCCTTAGCGTCCTTGTCCACTATAATGTAAGGGGCATTTGGTTGATAAAGTTCATCTTTGATGGAGCATGGATGGCATCCCTTCGACTTGGTGGATCCAAGGTCAACCTAGAATATAGTTGTATGATGTCAAAATATTGCTAACCAGAAATTCAACATTGTAAGTGGTCGGACCAATGGTTAGTGAGATTTCAATCTTGTCGAGTACCTTTCTCTTCTTTCTGTCAAATGATAGTATCGAGTTTTAACATGGCCTCGTTTATGAAGTATTTATCGGTAATCTTTTGAATTAAGAGTGACATAACAGTATGCGCAGATTCATTGTCAACTAGCACACTAGTTAGGGCATACCCCTTACAATGGGTCATGATGTGCAGTGTCTTAGCCTTTTCTCTTCCTCCTAGTGGAATCTCATAGTCAGATAAGGAAATGAGGTTATATGCTTAGATGTTAATAACTAACTGATCTAGTTTGTTGATTGGTATATCTTTCGGCACAAATGTTTGGTTGAACACCTTTAGTAGCGTCTCTCAATGTGACTCAGAACTTAGAAGTAGGGCTAATATTGAAATACAAGTTGATAGGTTGTGTAGTTGTTCCACCATATTGTATTTTAAGAATTTCAAGAATTCCACAACTTCATCCTCCTTATTGGCTCAATGATCACCGTCTCCTCTCTTTTGAACGACTCAATTTCCATTTGATGTGGATTAGGCTTTTGTAATTAGCACCTTCCACTTCTGGTAAAATATCCTACTTCATTGATAGTTTTCACCTTATTGTTGTATTTCCAAGGCACCTGCCTATTGTACTTGTAATCAAAAGGTTTTGGCAATTTGATTACTACTTTAGCATGCATTTTCTTTACACATTTATTATGAGAGTGATTATCAAAGAGATTCTAAAATTATACCATTTTTCTAATGACTCCCTATTTGCAAACACATCCACCTCCGAGACTTCTTCGAAGAATTCTAGTTCTTTCTCATCCACCAACCGTTGAACTAAATTTCTAAAGATAGGACATTCTTGTATGGTATGCCCATTTTCATGATGATACTAGCAATAGTCTCCATTTATGCATTCTGAAACTTCAGGATGTGGGACAAGTATTCTCACGTTCACCATTTGTCTCCATACTTATATCATTGCTGATCTCACCTCTGATACCTTTGACTTGGCTCACCTTCCCACCTCTTTCATTATTGCATTGATTACAGGTTCTCCATGATTTAGAAGGGGATTTTGGGCAACATTGGGTGTGTCATTAAAATGGATCCAATTCTTGCTCCTTAACCTTTCGGTGACCCTCTTAAAGGCCAATAAATTGTCGATTGAGTGCCCTAGGATATCACAATGGTATTCACAATGTGTTTTCTCGTTATTCCAATTAGGGTAGGGTGGTGGCAGAGGTTTCACGAGAAATGGAGCCACCACATGTATCCTATAGAGCTGCTAGAATAATTATTCATATGAGATTAGGATAAAGATGAATTGCTCTTTTTCTCTTTCTCTTTCTTTTTCTTTCTTTGGCTCTCTTAAATCACACCTCAGAGGGTTTGACGATGAGACGATGGCTTTTTATATAGTTAGACCTTTTCCCAAGCTATAAGCGTTCATGTTGTTAACCTCGCCTTCCTTCTTTTTAATAACTAGCCTCTTATTGGACTCGCTCCCTTTAATTTTCCCTTGTTTAATTACCATTTCCACATTTCTTCAGCCATTACGACATCAGCGAAGCTTCCAACAGTAATTGTAATCAAGTGCCCAAAGAAGAGGGACTTGAGATTATGCACAAAAAGTTTTGTTGTCTCCTTTTTATCTAGTGGAGGATAAACATGTACAACTACATCCTTCCACCACTGTGTATATTTTCAGAAACTCTCATTGGCCTTTTACCCAATCCTTTATATCATCATTCAATCCGATCTCATTTTATTCATATGTTTGTACTATTTCAAGAATGATTTGATAAGATCTTTCCAGGTCCTAATATGATACCTTTTCAAATGGTTTTACAATCAGATAGATGGACTTGATAGACTATCCTAAAAGTAGTGGATCAGAAAATGGTTATTTGCCACTTGCCTGGTTATTTTTCGGCAAAACATGGTTATGTGTGCTGACATGTACCTATTTACGTTGAATTTTTTGAATTCTGAAACTTTGAGATTCAGTGGAAATACAATATCTTCAAAGCCTGGAACTTTAAACTTCAGTGGCAATATAATATCGGGGACCAAGCTTAGTTCTAAAGCATCGACCCCTTACATGCCTTCATCTCCTCTGACAGTTTTCACTTTGTCTTCCAACTCTCTTATTTTCTCTTTAATCTTCCAAGACTTATATTCTTCATCAAAGTCTAGGATACGGTACTCTTCTAGATTGTTTAACAGATTCTTCATGGATGTTTATGGTTTTATGGTGGAAGAGTCCCTCGGGTACCCTAGGAAACCGCAAGTGTGATTATCAACTTGGGTGGTGGTTGTGGTGACACAACTTCTTCAAATCTCCCTACCCTAGGGATGTTTTCAAAATCTGATTTTGTTAGTCTTCCACAATTTGATCAATCAGGCCAATTTGGTTTCTTACAATGGTGTCCAAAGTGCTCTTTTAGTTTTCTTCCATCTCTTTTTGCAACTTGGAAAAGTTATCTTCAATATCCTTTGTTGAATCATGTTTTATAATATTTTTGATATAAAAAATTAAGGAAAAATGTTTTTGGACTTGATTGAAATTGTTCAAAGTTTTTAAAAGTTTTCAAAAATAATTCAGAGTCCATAAAACTAGAATTTGAGCACAAAACTGATTTTCTGGGTAAGTAGTATCGATATTATTCTTGCAGTATCCATATTGTATGAACAGTACCGAAATTGTTCATGTAGTATCTATACCAAAGGTAAGAGAAGTATCGATACTCTCAAGATAGTATCGATACTACCATCTTGCTCAAATTCTCGATTGTAAAATAGGTATCGATACTCAACAGGGTACCGATATTACTTTACATAGTAGTATCGATACTATCAGGCCCAATGACTAGTAACTGCTATTTTTATTTAAAATTATAAAGGAAGTATCGATACTCATTAAAGGATTATTGATACTCCCTAACTTGGGTAGTTTTATTTTGCAGAGAAAATATCCCTAATGGCTCCAAATCACTCGCAACTGCTAGAAACGACCACAAACACATTCCAACATATAAATACAAGTTCAAGACACTTGAAGTAGGGTTAGAACACATATCCAAGTAATCAAATACAAGAGTAGAGTTTTTCATTTATATTCTACTTTTTCTTGTAAATAGTTTTGTTCTTGTGAGCTTAAATTTAAAAAACACCCTACCTTTAAGATGTTTTCTTGTTTATTTTTTTTCTTTTGTAAATGGGATTGTTCTAGTTTAGCCAAGTGAAAAATTAGGGATTTGTAAAGGTTACTCTTGATCCTTGAAAAAGAAATAATAAATTAGTGAATTTATTGGAAAATCATAAGTGAGCAGCTTAGGTAGTGGATATAAACTTGGTTGATAAGTCGAACCACTATAAATTGATGTGCAAATTTCCTTATCCTTTTACTCCTTACTCCATAAACTTTAAATTGCCAATTCAAGCCCTTTTGACACATTTTCGATTAAAAATTTGAGCTCCGTAAATCCTAACAATTGATATCATAGCTTGACTCATTAGAAGGTTTACCAACCTTGAGACAAACCTTGAAGAAGCACTACCGATTCCAGACGTAACCGAGAAGATGGTTTTGACCTCCGACTCTTACTGCATTAAAGATTCTCAATCGGTTAACAAGCCACATTATTTCAATGTATCAAATTATGCCTATTGGAAGAATAAGATGGTGCTCTTTATTCAAGCCAACGATCTAGGAGCTTGGAACTTAATCATGAAGGGATACTTCATTTCAACCGATGAGATGGATGATTGGAGTGACGGAGATAAGAATAAGTTCCAACTTAATGCAAAGGCTATTCACATACTCTTTTGTGCATTAAGCCTGGAAGAATGTGGAATAGCCTCATCTTGTTCCAATGCCAAGAAGATTTGGGACAAGCTCAAAGTCGCTCATGAAGGAACCAATGAAGTGAGGGAAACAAAAACCAGCCTTCTCAACCATATATGTGATAATTTCAAGATGAAATTGGATGAGGATATCAAAGCTATGAACGGTTTCAAGGGATTTGGAGAAGTGATCCATAATAAGAAGTTTTTTAGGAAGATGATCTACTCTCTTCCAATATATTGCAATCGAAGAAGTCGATGATTATCGAAGCTAAGAACCTAAAGACTCTTACACTTGATGAGCTTATTGGTTCTCTTCTCACTCATGGGTTATTGGTAAAGAAAGAAGAATAAGATGAAGAAAAGAAAAATAAGAACAATCATTGCCTTTAAATCCACTAATAAAGCATTCAAGACTTAAATGTAGAGGTGGATGAAGATGGCGATGAATAAGAAGAGATTACCAATCTCTTCAAAAGATTCAAGAGATTCATGACTTCTAAGGAAGTGAAAAATGAATAAAGAAAAAAAAAGAGCCCCCCGGTGTGCTTTAATTGTCAAAGAATAGGGCATGTCAAGTATGATTGTCTCATCCTAAAGAATAAGGGACCAGGTAAAAAGAAGGCATTTGTGGAAGTTTGGAGTGATGAAGATGACTCCAATGACGAAGATGAAGTAGCCAACCTATTCCTCATGGCCACCGAAGAAGATTCAATGGTAACTTCTAACTCTAGTGAATTAGATTCTTATTCTTTTGATGAGTTACAAGTTACTTATAATAAGTTGAATTTGGAATTTGAGACAATGAATTCCAAATATAAGAAATTGATTTCAAAATTTAAAGTTGAAAATGATTTGATATTGAAAAACAAAATGAAACTTTGAAAAAGGATTTAGAGCTTTCAAAAATCAAAATCAATGATTTAGAAAAAGAAAATTTTGATTTCAAAGTTAAGCTTGAAAGCTTAACAAAAGAAAAAGAATTAATTTCTAAAAACAACTCATTATGCTTAAAAATGCCAAAATGATCACATTGCCATTTTCATGGTCATTTGGAACATACTTGTCCTTTAAAGAAAGGAAAACATTTTAAAATTAAACAAGTATGGGTTCCAAAAGGAACAATGGGCATTGAAACTAACGTTCAATGATCCAAAACAATTTGGAGACCAAAATCCAAATAAATGTCTCTTGTAGGTGTGTCGGACCAATGGTGACAAAGTGAATAAATTGAGATTCTCTAGCCACACTTTAAAAGGAATGAGTAACCTCTAAGCTTAATGATTTTGTTTTGATTAATTGGTTGCTCGTTTATTTTATGCATGCATGAGTTTTGATCTTAAATGATTATGCATTGTTTTTTATCTCATGTATGTGAAAAGTGTATTATGATGAACATTTTAAAGTTTTAATGATTTTTCAAAAAAAAATAGTTCATCATAATGAATTTTAGTCAAAATTGGTTTTAAATGAAAATGATATCACTCTAACAATTTATATCAAGTTTTCAAATGCTTTGTTTTTACAAATTTTAGTTTTGTTCTTAATTTAAATGTTTATGCATATAGTTTATTGTAAATTATATCTCTCTAACAATTGATATTAATTTTATTAAATGCATAACATTTTTTGATAGCTTTATGCATATACACTTAAATTCAAAAATTGGTATTGCATAAAGTTTATTACACTTGGATATATTGAATTTCATGTGTTACTAACATGCTTGTTCATCTTTGTAGAAATTCAATTTTTTGGTGTCAAGCTTTTAAAGTCACATTTTTGTTTGGAATTTATTTATCGAGGGGCATCTTTGATTTTTCAATTGATTTTAATGTTAAAATTATTACTTACACTCCATTGTTGTTTTGAACTTAAATGTTTGAATTATTTTTGATATAACAAAAAAGGGGATAAATATAGGTTTGAAAAATCAAGTTCTCAATGAAAAATGGGGGTTTTAACATTTTCCAAAATATGTCTCTTTTTCATTACATGTTTTATTAAGGGGGAGTTTTACCAAAAATAATTTTTAAAATATTTTGTTATATCAAAAAGGGGAGATTGTTGAACCATGTTTTATAATATTTTGATATAACAAAATTAGGCAAAATGTTTTTAGACTTGATTGAATTTGTTCAAAGTTTTTAAAAATAATTCGAAGTCCATTAAATTAGAATTTAAGCACAAAACTGATTTTCTGGGTAAGTAGTACCGATATTGTTCTTACAGTATCGATATTACATGAACAGTACTGATACTGTATGAACAATATTGATATTGTTCACGTATAATCAATACTAAAGTTAAGAGAAGTATCGATACTCTCAAGGTAGTTTCGATACTACCAGCTTCCTCAAATTCCAGAATGCAAAATAGGTACTGATACCTAACGGGATAACGATACTACTTAAATAGTAGTATCGATACCATGAACAAAGTAACGATACTGTCAGGCCCAATGTCTAGTAACGACTAGTTTTATTTAATAGTATAAAGGAAGTATCGATACTCATTAAAGGAGTACCGATACTCCCTGTCTTAGGCAGTTTTATTTTGCAGAGAAAACATCCCCAATGGCTCCAAATCACTCCCAACGGCTAGAAATGGCCACAAACATATTCCAACATATAAATACAAGTTTAAGACACTTGATGAAGGGTTAAAACTCCTATCTAAGAAATCAAACACAAGAGAAGAGTTTTTCATTCCTATTTTTCTTTCTCTTTTAAATAGTTTTGTTCTTGTGAGCTTAACTACCTTTAAGAGGTTTTCATTTTTATTTTTTTCTTTTGTAAAGGAGATTGGTTCTAGTTTAGCCAAGTGAAAAACAAGGGAGTTGTAAAGGTTACTCTTGATCCTTAAAAAAGAAAGAACAAATTAGTGAATTTATTAGAAAATCATAAGTGAGGAGCATATGTAGTGGATATAGACTTGGTTGATAAGTCAAACCACTATAAATTGTTGTGTAAAGTTTCTTATCCTTTTACTCCTTACTCCCTAAACTTTAAATTTCCAATTCACAACTTTTTGGCACGTTTTCGGTTATTAATTTGAGCTCCGTAAATCTTAACAATTGGTATCAGAGCTTGACTCATTAGAAGGTTTACCAAACTTGAGACGATCCCTGAAGAAGCTCTACCGATTCCATATGCAACTGAGAATATGGTTTCCAACTTCGACTCTTACTACATTGAAGATTCTCAATCGGTCAACAAGCCACCTTATTTCAATGTAGTTAATTATGCCTATTGGAAGAATAGGATGGTGCTCTTCATTCAAGCCAACGATCTAGGAGCTTGGAACTTATCATGAAGGGATACTTCATTCCAACCGATGAAATGGATAATTGGCGTAACGGAGAGAATAATAAGTTCCAACTTAATGCAAAGGTTATGTACATATTTTTTTGTGCATTAGGCCCGGACGAATATGAAAGAGTCTCATCTTGTTCCAATTCCAAGAAGATTTGGGACAAGCTCCAAGTCACTCATAAAGGAATCAATGAAGTGAGGGAAACCAAAATCAGTCATCTCAACCATAGCTATGAGAATTTCAAGATGAAAACGGATGAAGATATCAAAGCTATGGCAGATAGATTTTCTGTGATTGTTAACGGTTTCAAGGGATTTGGATAAGTGATCCGTAATGAGAAGCTTATGAGGAAGATGATCTAATCTCCTCCAAAGTCTTGCAATCAAAGAAGACGATGGTTATCGAAGCTAAAAACCTAAAGACTCTTACTCTTGAAGAGCTTATTGGTTCTCTTCTCACTCATTAGTTGATGGTAAAGGAAAAAGAAGGAGATGAAGAAAAAAAACAAGAATAATGAGGTAGGCATTGCCTTCAAATACACCAATAAGAGAATTCAAGACTCAAATGAAGAGGTGGATGAAGAAGACGATTAAGAAGAAGAGATGGCCAAGCTTCTCAAAAGATTTAAGAGATTCGTGACTTCTAAGGAAGTGAAGCATGAATCAAGAAAAAAAAAGAGCCCTTCGGTGTTCTTTAATTGTCAAAGAACGAGGCATGTCAAGTATGATTGTCCCCTCCTAAAGAATAAGGGATCAGGTAAAAAGAAGGCATTTGTGGAAGCTTAGAGTGATGAAGATGACTCCAATGACGAAGATGAACTGGCCAACCTATTCCTCATGGCCACCGAAGAAGATTCAATGGTAACTTCTAACTCTAGTGAATTAGATTCTTATTATTTTGATGAGTTACAAGTTGCTTATAATGAGTTGAATTTTGAATTTGAGACCATGAATTCCAAATATAAGAAATTGATTTCAAAATTTAAAGTTGAAAATGATTTGATTTTGAAATCAAATGTTTATTTTGAAAAACAAAATGAAACTTTTAAAAAGGATTTAGAGCTTTCAAAAATCAAAATCAATGATTTAGAAAAATAAAATTTTGATTTGAAAGTTAAGCTTGAAAGCTTAACAAAAGAAAAAGAATTAATTTCTAAAAACAACTCATTATGCTTAAAAATGCCAAAATGATCACATTGCTATTTTCATGGTCATTTAGAACATACTTGTCCTTTAAAGAAAGGAAAACATTTTAAAATTAAACAAGTATGGGTTCCAAAAGGAACAATGGGCATTGAAACTAACGTTCAAGGATCCAAAGCAATTTGGAGACCAAAATCCAAATAAATGTCTCTTGTAGGTGTGTCGGACCAATGGTGACAAAGTGAATAAATTGAGATGCTCTAGCCACACTTTAAAAGGAATAGGTAACCTCTAAGCTTAATAATTTTGTTTTGATTAATTGGTTGCTCGTTTAGTTTTATGCATGCATGAGTTTTGATCTTAAATGATTATGCATTGTTTTTCATCTCATGTATGTTGAAAAGTGTATTATGATGAACATTTTAAAGTTTTAATGATTTTTCACAAAAAAATTAGTTTATCATAATGAATTTTGGTCAAAATTGGTTTTAAATGAAAATGATATCTCTCTAACAATTGATATCAAGTTTTCAAATGCTTTGTTTTTACAAATTTTAGTTTTGTTATTAATTTAAATGTTTATGCATATGGTTTATTGTAAATGATATCTCTCTAACAATTGATATCAATTTTATTAAATGCATAACATTTTTGATAGCTTTATGCACATGCACTTAAATTCAAAAATTGGTATTGCATAAATTTTATTACACTTGGATATATTGAATTTCATGTGTTACTGACATGTTTGTTCATCTTTGTAGAAATTCAATTTATTTGGTGTCAAGCTTTTAAAGTCACATTTTTGTTTGGAAAGTATTTATTGAGGGGGGGCTTTGATTTTTCAAATGATTTTAATGTTAAAATTATTACTTACACTCCATTGTTGTTTTGAACTTAAATGTTTGAATTATTTTTGATATAACAAAAAGGGGGATAAATATAGGTTTGAAAAATTCAAGTTCTCAATGAAAAAAGGGGAGTTTTAACATTCTCAAAAATATGTCTCTTTTTCATTACATGTTTTATTAAGGGGGAGTTTTGCCAAAAATGATTTTTAAAATGTTTTGTTATATCAAAAAATGGGAGATTGTTGAACCATGTTTAATAATATTTTTATATAACAAAATTAGGAAAAATGTTTTTAGACTTGATTGAATTTGTTCAAAGTTTTCAAAAATAATTCGAAGTCCATTAAATTAGAATTTGAGCACAAAACTGATTATATGGGTAAGTAGTACCGATATTGTTCGTACAGTATTGATATTGTATGAACAGTATTGATACTGTATGAACAGTACTGATATTGTTCACGTATAATCAATACTAAAGTTAAGAGAAGTATCGATACTCTCAAGGTAATATCGATACTACCAGCTTCCACAAATTCCAGAATGCAAAATAGGTAATGATACCTAACGGGATAACGATACTACTTATATAGTAGTATCGATACCATGAACAGAGTAACGATATTGTCAGCCCAACGGCTAGTAACGACTAGTTTTATTTAATAGTATAAAGGAAGTATCGATACTCATTAAAGGAGTACCGATACTCCCTGTCTTAGGCAGTTTTATTTTGCAGAGAAAACATCCCCAATGGCTCTAAATCACTCCCAACGGCTAGAAATGGCCACAAACATATTCCAACATATAAATACAAGTTCAAGACAGTTGATGAAAGGTTAAAACTCCTATCTAAGCAATCAAACACAAGAGAAGAATTTTTCATTCCTATTTTCCTTTCTCTTGTAAATAGTTTTGTTCTTGTGAGCTTAACTTTGTAAAAACCCTACCTTTAAGAGGTTTTCGTGTTTATTTTTTCCTTTTGTAAAGGAGATTGATTCTAGTTTAGCCAAGTGAGAAACTAGGGAGTTGTAAAGGTTACTCTTGATCCTTGAAAAAGAAATAAAAAATTAGTGAATTTATTGCAAAATCATAAGTGAGGAGCATATGTAGTGGATATAGACTTGGTTGATAAGTCGAACCACTATAAATTATTGTGTAAATTTTCTTATCCTTTTACTCCTTACTCCCTAAACTTTAAATTTCCAATTCACCACTTTTTGGCACATTTTCGGTTGTTAATTTGAGCTCCATAAATCTTAACAATTGGTATCAGAGCTTGACTCATTAGAAGGTTTAACAAACTTGAGACGATCCTTGAAGAAGCTCTACCGATTCCATACGCAACCAAGAATATGGTTTTGACCTTCGGCTCTTACTACATTGAAGATTCTCAATCGGTCAACAAGCCACCTTATTTCAATGTAGCTAATTATGCCTATTGGAAGAATATGATGGTGCTCTTCATTCAAGCCAACGATCTAGGAGCTTGGAACTTATCATGAAGGGATACTTCATTCCAACCGATGAGATGGATAATTGGCGTAACGGAGAGAATAATAAGTTCCAACTTAATGCAAAGGTTATGCACATCATCTTTTGTGCATTAGGCCCGGACAAATATGAAAGAGTCTCATCTTGTTCCAATTCCAAGAAAATTTGGGACAAGCTTCAAGTCACTCATAAAGGAATCAATGAAGTGAGGGAAACCAAAATCAGTCATCTCAACCATAGCTATGAGAATTTCAAGATGAAAACGGATGAAGATATCAAAGCTATGACGGATATATTTTCTGTGATTGTCAACCGTTTCAAGGGATTTGGAGAAGTGATTTCTAATGAGAAGCTTATAAGGAAGATGATCTAATCTCTTCCAAAGTCTTGAAATCAAAGAAGACGATGGTTATCGAAGCTAAAAACTAAAGACTCTTACTCTTGATTAGCTTATTGGTTCTCTTCTCGCCATTAGTTGATGGTAAAGGAAAAAAAATGAGATGAAGAAAAAAAACAAGAAGAAGAAGAAGGTAGGCATTGCCTTCAAATCCACCACCAAAAGAGATGATGAAGATGAGAAGAAGAAGAAGATATGGCCAAGTTGTTCAAAAGATTTAAGAGATTCATGACTTCTAAGGAAGTGAAGCATGAATCAAGAAAAAAAAAGAGCCCATTGGTGTTCTTTAATTTTCAAAGAACAGGGCATGTCAAGTATGATTGTCCCCTCCTAAAGAATAAGGGATAAGGTAAAAAGAAGGCATTTGTGGAAGCTTGGACTGATGAAGATGACTCCAATGTAGAAGATGAAGTAGCCAACCTATTCCTCATGGCCACCGAAGAAGATTCAATGGTAACTTCTAACTCTAGTGAATTAGATTCTTATTCTTTTGATGAGTTACAAGTTGCTTATAATGAGTTGAATTTGGAATTTGAGACCATGAATTCCAAATATAAGAAATTGATTTCAAAATTTAAAGTTGAAAATGATTTGATTTTGAAAGCAAAAGTTTATTTTGAAAAAAAAAATGAAACTTTGAAAAAGGATTTAGAGCTTTCAAAAATCAAAATCAATGATTTAGAAAAAGAAAATTTTGATTTGAAAGTTAAGCTTGAAAGCTTAACAAAAGAAAAAAAATTAATTTCTAAAAGCAACTCTTTATGCTTAAAAATGCTAAAATGATCACATTGCCATTTTCATGGTCATTTGGAACATACTTGTCCTTTAAAGAAAGGAAAACATTTTAAAATTAAACAAGTATGGGTTCCAAAAGGAACAATAGGCATTGAAACTAACGTTCAAGGATCCAAAGCAATTTGGAGACCAAAATCCAAATAAATGTCTCTTGTAGGTGTGTGGGAGCACTGGTGACAAAGTGAATAAATTGAGATGCTCTAGCCACACTTTAAAAGGAATGGGTAACCTCTAAGTTTAATGATTTTGTTTTGATTAATTGGTTGCTTGTTTAGTTTTATGCATGCATGAGTTTTGATCTTAAATGATTATGCATTGTTTTTCATCTCATGTATGTTAAAAAGTGTATTATGATGAACATTTTAAAGTTTTAATCATTTTTCAAAATTTTTAGTTCATCATAATGAATTTTGGTCAAAATTGGTTTTAAATGCAAATGATATCTCTCTAACAATTGATATCAACTTTTCAAATTCTTTTTTTTACAAATTTTAGTTTGTGTCCTTAATTTAAATGTTTATGCATATAGTTTATTGTAAATGATATCTCTCTAACAACTGATATCAATTTTTTTTAATGTATAACATTTTTTGATAGCTTTATGCACATGCACTTAAATTCAAAAATTCAATTTGCATAAATTTTATTACACTTGGATATATTGAATTTCATGTGTTACTAACATGTTTGTTCATCTTTGTAGAAAATCAATTTTTTTGGTGTCAAGCTTTTAAAGTCACATTTTTGTTTGGAATGTATTTATTGAGGGGGAGCTTTGATTTTTCAAATGATTTTGATGTTAAAATTATTACTTACACTCCATTGTTATTTTGAACTTAAATGTTTGAATTATTTTTTATATAACAAAACGCGGGATAAATATAGGTCTGAAAAATTCAATTTCACAATGAAAAAGGGGGAGTTTTAACATTTTCCAAAATATGTCTCTTTTTCATTAAATGTTTTATTAAGGGGAGTTTTGCTAAAAAACAATTTCTTAAATGTTTTGTTATATCAAAAAATGGGAGATTGTTGAATAATGTTTTATAATATTTTGATATTACAAATTAAGGCAAAATGTTTTTGGACTTGATTGAATTTGTTCAAAGTTTTCAAAAATAATTCAAAGTCCATTAAATTAGAATTTAAGCACAAAACTGATTTTCTGAGTAAGTAGTTCCGATATTTTTCTTACAGTATCGATACTCTATGAACAATATTGATATTGTATAAATAGTACTGATATTGTTCACATAGAATCGATACTCAAGGTAAGAGACGTATCGATACTCTTAAGGTAGTATCAATACTATCAGCTTCCTCAAATTCCAAAATGAAAAATAGGTACTGATACCCAACTGGATAACGATACTACTTTATATAGTAGTATCAATACCATGAACAGAGTAACGATATTGTCATGCCCAACGGCTAGTAACAACTAGTTTTATTTAAAAGTATAAAGGAAGTACCGATACTCATTAAAGGAGTATCGATACTCCCTATCTTAGGCAGTTTTATTTTGCAGAGAAAACATCCCCAATGGCTCCAAATCACTCTCAACGGCTAGAAACAGCCACAAACACATTCCAACATATAAATACAAGTTCAAGAAACTTGAAGAAGGGTTAGAACACCTATCCAAGCAATCAAACACAAGAGAAGAGTTTTTCATTCCTATTTTACTTTGTCTTGTAAATAGTTTTGTTCTTCTGAGCTTAACTTTGTAAACACCCTACCTTTAAGAGGTTTTTGTGTTTATTTTTTCCTTTTGTAAAGGAGATTGGTTCTAGTTTAGCCAAGTGAAAAACTAGGAAGTTGTAAAGGTTACTCTTGATCCTTGAAAAAGAAAGAACAAATTAGTGAATTTATTGGAGAATAATAAGTGAGGAGCTTAGGTAGTGGATATAGACTTGGTTGATAAGTCTAACCACTATAAATTGTTGTACAAATTTCCTTATCCTTTTACTCCTTACTCCCTAAACTTTAAATTGTCAATTCATCCCCTTTTGACACATTTTCGGTTGTCAATTTGAGCTTCGTAAATCCTAACAACCTTGATCTTGGATTCCATTTATCTTCATTTTAGTTAGACATTGTTCGAATGTAGTGGGTTCAATGCTTTTTCCTTCATGAATTAAATAATTTTTGTTAATCAATTAAATTTTAATAGAGAATGGACAATAAAGGCTTATTAAAATGTAAAAATGTATGATAAATTCTTGACGCATTTGAGGCATTGATCCAAAAGTATCAGTCGTCATAGAATAACCTTTATCAAGACAAAAGTGTCATTACAATGATACCAAAAACATTTAAAGATAGACTTGAGTCAAGTCCTCTAGACTTCGGACAACCTCTAGCAAGTTGATAACTCTTTAGGCTTCATTAGTCATTGGCTAAATCTCTTGTCTTACTATCTTGACTTCTCTTACTAAACCACATAAGTGATGAATGGTTTTTAAAATTTGCTTCAAGTAGTCTTCGATGACTACATCTTTTTCCTTCACCTTCTGTTGAGCTTCCTCTCATCAACATCGCCACTAGAGCCCTTCATCAAAGCGAACTATCTGGAGCTCACTTGCCTACTTCTTGTAATCATCCATGATGCCTTGTAAATCAGTGATGAGTGTCTCCATGGGTTTGTTATCTCGCTCTCACTTCTTCTAAAGGGATCTCTCCAAGTCAGTCATCTTGGTTTTTATCTTTTTTCTCTGGTATTGACTCTCTGATAATTATCTTTGGGAAGCTTTCAACTGATCTTTCAACATTTCTATGTCACCTTGTTCATTAGCTTTTCTTTTAAGGTTGTACGCTTTGTCTTTCTAGAGTTCTGACGACTTTTTCATATTAGCAATCATCTGAGCCTGATCTTTGAACCCTTTCCTCAAATCCTTAAGCTCATTATGAACTTTCTTCTATTTCTCCGTTTTGTTGGCTCTATCCTTTTGGATCTCTGCATCCATTTTCTATTAGAATCTCACATCTTCTAGCTTTTTCATTTTATCCTCTAATTCTTTCCGCTCTGTCTCAAATTTACCCCTTGTTATCTCTAACTTTATCCTCTAATTCTTTCCGCTCTGTCTCAAATTTACCCCTTGTTATCTCTAACTCAAATGGGACAACCTTGAGATGTTCCTCTATAAGTTGAGTATCTTCGGTCCCCCACTGGAATATTATCATTCTTTCTTAGTCTCGTCCACTTGAAATAATCCATGTAAGCATTTCTTGACCTATGGCATCAGTCTGGAATATTTTTCCCATGAGTCTGATATTGCTTTGACCTTTCTCTTGTAATTGTCTTTATGATAGCGAACTCAAACTTTCAAAGTTCGTGAGTGATCATGATGAATTACCATGCCCCATACTACTGTAGGGATAAAAGTGGAGTGTAATCAGACTTGCAGGAATTGTATGCAACCTATGAAGTTATCTCCTCCTATTCTTCGACAATGGTTCAACGATCGGAAAGTTTCAGCAAGGATTATTGGAGCAGGATTTACCTTCCTTAGAAATTGTTCGAATAATTCCACCACATATGTTTCAATGTGTCCCAACGTCTTTGGAAAATTGACTAGCATGTAGACTCCTAGTCTGAAGTGATCGATTACTTTCCACTTATCGGGGTGCTTATCTATCAATTGCTTGATTTCAGTCTATGTAATCCCTTCTCCTTTACCTTTATGTTGGATTCAATCAGCCATCTACTACTCGCCAACGTTAGCGATTGGTGTCAATCCACTTTTGAATGAAGATCCTTTTATGAACTTCGTGAAGAATCGGTCTATATGGATCCTATCAAAATAAAATAGAGTAGTGTATTCTTCTATGGTGGGCTCTATGCCTTATTTGTTGAAGGTGAAACAATTGTAAGCTAGATTCCAAAACTGGACCAAGGCATGGATCAGAGGCTTGTCTATCTCTACATTGAGAAAATATGCAATGTCACCACAACGTTGATGAAAATTTTGTTTTCTTTCTTCTTTCCAACTATTCCAAATACCTCACAGCTCCTGGATGTCATTGTGTTTAAGGCTAGTCGAGGCGTAGCTTGCCAATCCTGACATATAGCTGCCTTGCAAACGACTTTCTCTCTCCGAGTTCTTTCTGACCATTGTCGTACTTTTACATTTTCTACCTCTTGTATCATGACCCCATTGTCCATTAATAAAAGCTATTCGAAACTAATGAACACTCTGCGGATGAACACCTCTTCTCTTTAATGATGCAAATGCAAAAATAAGATAAAAAATGAAACAAAAAGAAAATGAGTTAGTATGGCAAGTTAATAATAATGAGAGAAACATTATAGATCATTCTTATCCATATGATATATACCTGGCATGCTTTCATTCCTACCTGAACATGATTTATAATCCCACATGCTTTTTAACATAGAATAGCCTAACATCATAAATATCTAGTTTGCATGCTTAGAATGGTATAATAAAAATAGAAATAAACAATATAAATCCTATGGTTTTACGTGTGGTTTCGGGGCGGCCTTTAATTTCCCACAGCGACAGTTTAGATTCTAAAAATGTCCTGAGTTCTCATTGCCGGTACCCCATTGGGCCTGTTAGACCCTCGATCCTAAATCCATTACAAGTTTATTCTGACCAAGTTAAACTCGAGAGGGTATATTCCCCTATGCCCATATGAGGAATAAATTGCCACGAAAATATAGGGCATATGAAACCTAGATGCTAGTTGATAGTCTCATATAGGGAATAAATTCCCATGAATATGTCATTTTTAACCCCACTTAAAAAGGCCTGGAGCTCGAGTATAGAGCTTAAGATGTGACATCCTTTGTTTTTTTTAAATGAAATCATTAGAAAATGGTTAGTCCAACTATTTATTTGAAAAATAAAATAATCAAAGGTAAATAAAAAGAATCGAAAGTAAATTTAAACTTAAACTTATCATTTTCTCTTAAGAAGACAACTGGGTAATCGATTTTTTGGCCTGACTCTCTATTATCCCCAGCGGAGTCGCCAAGTTGTTGCAACAGTGCTTCGGGTGGAACCAAGGGTTCGCTCTTTAACTTGGATTTGTGATGGAGTCACCATCGATCGCTTTTAAAATAGGTGGATTGGACTCCTCGAACTTACCATTTTACTGGATCTAAGTCTTACTAGAAATTTGTTGAATTTGTTAGTCGTGTACGATTAAGGAATTATAAGAACCCTCGAATCACTCTTTCGGTACCATTCGATTACCCAGACATCCTAATCAAAAAAATTAAAAATTAAAAAAAATTAGATTCGATCAAAATTTAATTACCTTTGATAATCGTTCAAGATTTAATTGGATTCCATTAAAACATTAAAGAAAGATGGTAATAAAATAAAGAGTGAAAATTAAATAAAATTCTATAAAAAACAAATTAGGGTTAAATTAAAACAAAATCAAAATTCAGAACCTTAATCACAAATGGTGACCAGATTGATTTATACTTCAAAGGTTTAGGGATTGCGGGAATGATTTAAGAATCTCGTATTTGCACTAAGATCATTTCCATATAAATCCCCCTAAAACTCTAAACCCCTCATTTATAACATCTCACATGAAAACACTCACCTCCCTTATAAAAAAAACCTCTTACGAGCCTATACCCATTCCAGAAACCGACAATCGATCATTCCCTATCTTTTTCGCTCTGGCCACCACCCACGGTGGTCAGAAATCTAAAACCCACCCTAAAATTCTTTTCTAGCCTCCCTTGATCCTCGATTTGTCCTCGCAATTAACATGAACCAAACTCCCTGTTCCAAATCGAGCAAAAAGAGCTACGACTTTTACCTTCTCTGATAGTGACGACTCAGTTTTCAGGCAATTTCTTAGTGGTTTCCTTCCACCACGAAGCTAAATACCTCCCCCTTTCACTCTTTTTTTTTTGTGTTTTCATTGGTTTGAATATTTTGAAAATTGTTGATGATTTCTTCATCATTTCTGCAGGTTTCTATAACCTTCCATGATGGTTGATTTCCTTTAATATCTAAAGGATTGACATCCCTTGATCAACGGGATCTGATCGTTGATAGGAAAATTATTTCTCAACTTGCTTTCTTGCTTCGGTTGATAGTTTGCTCAAAAGGAAATTCCCTTTTGATTTGAGGTTATTTCTATTATGTTCCTTGCATGTGATTTGAGATTGATGCATTGTTGATTCGTTCAAATATGTGATTATTTTGATTTCTTGATTCAATGATGTTGCCATTTTTACCTCTGCGTCTTGCGAAAAGAATGAATCTTTCTATTCTTGTCGGCACGTGGCCTTGACGCACCCCTATTTTGACGATATGTTGTCTAGAATTGATCTCGGTCATTGGATCATTGAGTTCGATCTAATGGCTTATACTTGGCTACTTATGATACATAATTTTTAGGGTTTTAAAACCCTAGATTACTTCGATCTAGATCGTTCGTTTTGTGCCCTGATCCAAGAATCTTCGTTTGCGCGGCTCTAGAGTTAAGTGAGGAAACCCTAGTGAGGAAAACCAGTGAATAACTAGCACGGGTGATCCAATCTACCTGACCCAACTGATTGGGAGAGATTCAAATCAAGCAATCTCTAGTTATTCACTGGTTTTAATTTCTTGGATCCAAACTTAGACCTTAAAATTAAACCTAAAATAAAAATAAAATTAATATTAATAATAATAATAATATATACACTAATAATATATCCATAACTATATATATATATATATTAAAAATTTATACGTATATTTTTCTTGAAAACTATATATATTTCAAAATATAATATATATTTATTTTAAAAATTATATGTTTTCAAAATATATATATATATATATATATATATATATATATATATATATTTATTTATTTTAAAATAAATTACTCATTTTTAACATTATGTATATACAAATGTTTTTAAAACCACACATTTTCAAAATAATATATATATATATATATATATATAATTATACGTATATTTTTCTTGAAAACTATATATATTTCAAAATATAATATATATTTATTTTAAATATTATATATTTCAAAATATAATATATATTTATTTTAAATATTATATGTTTTCAAAAAATATAATATATATTTATTTATTTTAAAATAAGTTACTCATTTTTAACATAATGTATATACATATTGTTTTTTAAAACCACACATTTTCAAAATAATATATATATATATATATATATATATACACACTTGTTTTAAAACTATAATATATGTATATATTGTATACTATATTATATAATCGAGATTCAGGATAACCTCTCGGACGAAAATAAATATATAAAATATATTATTAAATTTTAAAAGATTGTGTTACATATAATATTTTATTCATATAAAACTCATGTCATGATATTTTAAAATGTTAAACCCTACATTTCATATAGACTTTAAAAAGGATTTTAAATACCAAAATTCAGTCCGTCTAGTGGGATGAGACACTAGATCCCTTAAGCAAGGTTAAGGGTTCAAAACATTAGTGTTTGCGAATGGAGTAAATTGGGTTGGGAGGGTCGCACTTGCTTTTACAGTACCCAATATGGATCATTCGAACAATAGATTGAATATTAGTGATTAATTAAAAAAATTATTCATATTAAACCCTAAACCCCAAAAACATGAACCAACAAGATGATTGAGCGTTTCAGTGTTAAATGGATGAAATTAAAAATATTTAAAACAAATATTACTTAGTAATTACCTTAGCTTAATAAAAAAATTCATTTATGACTTAACAACAGAATTTAACTCTAACTTTTAAAAAAATGATAATTTAATTGTAGATTTACTAATCAAGGTTATCAAATTCAACGAATAACTGGAGCTTTAAATAAAAATATGAATCTAAATGTCACGTCTAAAGTACGAGTGCATCTTGTGTCATATTCCATCACTTGTTGCTTCATCTTTTCTGTAGCAAATCTTTTGCTCAAAGAGCTTGGACAACCCCTTTTCATCCCTCTAACTTTTTGGATGAATTATCTTTCTCATTTCGTTTTGGCCTAATTGATTTTTTTCTTTCTTTTCCCCATAGCTTTAACCTTTCTAGTGGTCTAGAAATTAACTTTTTAATTATGGTCCCTTTAAATTATGGTAGATATTTTTTATATAAAATGAAAAATTTAATTATATTGTCCGTAAATTTTCCTAACTCCATAAATTAGAGTGTATTACTAATTTAAATACACTCATATTTATCATCTCCAAATTATTGTAGGGACAATAATATTGGTCAACATAATAAAATCCTTTTATAAAGTCTATACGAGATGTAGGGTTATAAAATAACTAAACTCGAATAAGTAGATCTATATTTATATTAGTTAGCCTATTTTCAAGTTTTTTTATTTTTTTATTGGTTTTTTTGTTTAGAATTTTAAAATTATGTTTCCGCTCATTTGCTTATTTTAAGTTTGTTTAATTTTTATTTATTTATCTTTAAAAATTTAAAATTATTTTTGTATTTATTTTTTTAATATTCATGAACATGTTTATTTAAGGTTCAAAAACATGTTAAACAAGCATGGACGTGAACAATAAACAAACGTGTTCACAAACTATAAATAAATATGTTTGTGAATATGTTCATGAACATAAAAATGAACATGTGTATGAAAAATAAAAATTATGTTTATATTAGAAGTTTGTAAGCGAAAAAAAATAATTAATTCGATATCAAGATAGAATGTTACACGTATAAGAGACAAGATATAACATGGTATGATCTTGTCCACCTTTATAGATGAAAAGAAAAACAATAATTCACTATGAATGTAGATATCTCAAAAAGTATAAACACATGATATTCAGTGTATCTCAAAATTTGATATATCCCAAAATACACTCCGAACACCCCTTCAAAATTCATTCTTATAATATAAATCACAAAAGTTACAAAGACTACAAAACAAATACTTATCTCCAAAATAGTTATCTCTTATAAGTTTAAAGGTAAAAACATGTTCTATATTTATAGGAAAAACAAACTTGATCATCAAGAATATTTATTATATAATAAATCTTAACTAAAATCAACAAGTAAACTATAATTGGTTAAATTACAATAAAATCAAACTTAATTTCTAATTAAAAATTGAGTTAATATCTAAAAGTTTATAAATAATAAACAAAAATTCATAAATAACATATTTTTTATTTTCTATCTATTAATTAAACATGAATATTAATAAATATTTTTTCCATATCATTTGATATTTTTTTGGGAAAAATCATAAATATTTTAAAAGAATTATTTTCAATTAAATAAAAATAATTAATAATTTTTGTATAATATTTTAAGTTATTTTTATTTTTTAAAATATAAAAATGTATTTATATTATAAAAATAAAAAATGAAAATGAAAATCAATTACATAAAAATTGAGATTGGATTTGATGTTTTATTGATCAGTCTTAGTAGACTAATTTACTAATAAATAATATGATAAATTACTAACCAATTAATTTTTTTAATAAATAATTTAAAATAATAAATTATTAATTAATAATTACTATTTTACTACACCCAAAAATCAAACCTAATTATTATTTTAATGTATTTATGAATTGTAATTTTGCTGTTTAGACTTTGAATTTGTTTCATGTACTGAAGTAATTAAATCAAGTGTTGTAATATTTTTTTCAAAGAAGCTTAAAATAGGAACCCTACAGTTGAGGTAGAGGTATTGGATTTTAATTTCTCCAACATTTCAGTGGAGCATAATTCTTTTTTTTTAGAGACCATTTCGGAGGAAGAAGTTTGGGATGCAATATCGTCCTCAGATATTAATAAGGCTCCGGGGCTAGATGGATTGATAATGGGATTTTTTAAAAAGTCCTGATCAAATCTAAAAGTGGAAATCTTGAGGTTTTTCAATGACTTTTATGTGGGATAAAGGGGTAAACCACTCTTTCATTACCCTTATCTCAAAAAAGACGAACTTGGAAAGTATTGAGGACTTTAGACCGATTAGCATAGTCGGAGGGCTTTATAATATTTTTGTCGAAGGTGTTATCTAGGAGATTACGATAATGTATAGATGTAGTTGTTGGCCCTTCCCAATTCTCATTCATTCCAGAGAGGCATATTATTGATTGTTCATTTATTATGAACGAGTGGATTGATAGTTGGAGAATGAAAGGCCTTGAAGGAATAACATTCAGTGTTGACTTCAAGAAAGCGTATGACTCAATTGATTGGAGTATATTATTGAAAATCATGGATTACATGGGGTTTTGGCAGAGGTGGAGATATTGGATGAAAATATGCTTGTCTACCGCTTTAATTTTAGTTTTAGTGAATGGTTCTTCTTCGGATGAGCTTCAGATTGCGATGGGTCTTTGACAGGGTTGCTATATTTCTCCTATTCTTTTTAATTTGCTCGGTAAATTATTGAGCTTGATGTGTCAAAGGTTGTGAGTTTAGGTTTGTTTAGAGGATTTGAGATTAGAAGTCAGGGTAATTCCTTTGAGCTCTCTCACCTCTAATTTGTAGAAGATCTATTAATTTTTTTGTAACGTTTCGATCAGGGAGTTGAAGAATGTGAGTAGGGTGCTTTTGATCTTTGAGATGATGTCTGACTTGCAAATTAATTTATCCAAGAGCAGGTTATACAGAATCAATGTGAATGAAGGGGTCATTAGTGAGTGGGTTGTTATAATAGGGTGCACAATGGGTTTCTTCCCAACAAATTATTTGGGGTTACTTTTTGGGGAGAAGAAAAATTCAGCATCATTATGGGACTCGGTTATTCAAACGTTTTACAAGAAATTGGTTGGGTGGAATGCAGCTTCATTGTCTATTGCTGGTAGAGTTATGTTGATAAAAATTTTTCTTTGCTCCCTGCCAATATATTTCATGTCAATTTTCAGAATGCCGAGTTGTGTATTGAAGAGGCTTAATTCAATTATGGAAAATTTTCTTTGGGGGGATTCAGTTGTTAAAAGCATAATTCATTGGGCTAACTAGTATACCGTTTGTAAGCCTAAGGCTTTCGAGGGCTTGGGTTCCAAATTTAGAGCTTATGAACAAAGCGTTATTGGGAAAATAGATGTAGAAATTTGCTAATGAGAAAAACTCATGGTGGAAAAGGATTATTTTTTGCAATAACAAAATTGATCCAAATTCAATGGGGTTGGGATATTTGACTTTTTACAAAGCATCTTGGATATGGAAGGTTGTTGTTAAAAAATTTTGTTCGGATGATGGCTTTGGAGTATGTTTGTAGAGTAATTTTAAAATGAAGGTGGGCAATGGGATTCAATTTTATTTTGGCATGATGATTGGCTTGATGGGGTTCCATTGAAAGAGCGTTTTCCAAGGTTGTTCACTCTTTCAAATAACAAGGAGGGGAAGATTGTTGATTTCAGGAAATCAAACTCTTTAGGTTGTTTTTGAGACATTACTATGAGAAGAAATATTGCAGATTGTTGTATAATTTTAATCCCTCGCCTTTGATTGATGACAACCTTGTGTGGTCAGGAGAAGGTGATAGTCGCTTTTTCAGTTAAATCTTACCTTAGAATCCTTCGTGACAATTCAGATGATAGTTTTTTTGTGGTTAAGACATGTGTTGTAACACCCACCTCCCGTATACCTTTCCGTACAAGAGATGCGGATGTCACATCACTTTTAAAAGAGTTCCTCATTTGAAAACCCATAAAAATTTTGTTTTTCAATTTCTTATCACATAATATTTTTAAGATAAAGAAAAACATTGATTGTAATCTATTACAAACTTCTACTGAATTAAAATTTAGAGCATTTTTAGTACTTTCATTACATGCCAAATAAGTTTTCCAAAATTAACTGGATTGTCCTACTGTCACTGATGAGTCAACAATAATTGATGACCACTACTGCTACAGTTGCACTCCTTACTCAGTTAGTCTCTGCCTTTACCTACGCGTGAAATCAACACACATTAATTATGTACTTAGTGAGACATAATATTGTAAAGAAACAATAATGCATACTTAAGCATATCATGGTAGATTGATTTCAAACTAATTTGTATCATCCATAAGGATTAGACAAGTCCTTATTATTGAACCCAAACTTCTTTCATACTATTATCATAAACATCCTTAGTATGTCCAACATACATTTTTTTCTTGTACATTTTTTTCTTTAGTAATTATGTGTAAATTTTAGTTATGGCGTCCTTTCAAGTCTTAATTCATCCTTTCATGCATTTTAGTTATGGAATCCTTTCATGCCTTAATGCATCCTTTTATGCATTTTAGTTATGGCATCCTTTCATGCCTTAATGCATCCTTTCATGCATTTTAGTTATGGCATCCTTTCATGCCTTAAAGCATCCTTTTATGAATTTTAGTTATGGCATCATTTCATGCATTTTAGTTATGGCATCCTTTCATGCCTTAATGCATCCGTTCATGCATTTTAGTTATGGCATCCTTTCATGCCTTAATGCATCCTTTCATGCATTTTAGTTTTGGCATCTTTTCATGCCTTAATGCATCATTTCATGCATTTTAGTTATGGCATCCTTCCATGCCTTAATGCTTCCTTTCATGCATTTTAGTTATGGTATCCTTTCATGTCTTAATGCATCCTTTAATGCATTTTAGTTATGGCATCCTTTCATGTCTTAATGCATCCTTTCATGCATTTTAGTTATGGCATCCTTTCATGCCTTATTGCATACTTTCATGCATTTTAGTTATGGCATCTTTTCATGCCTTAATGCATCCTTTCATGCATTTTAGTTATGAATTCGTTTTAGAGCAAATCATACTCAGAAACTCATTCATAATATTATTTCCATACATATAGTGATAACATATTAATTACTATAAAACATACATTAACTTAAAACGTTCTAATTTGAATCATTGCAAATTTTATTCATCTTAAATAATTACAATAAATGTACTCACCTAATAATCCCCACTAATAAAGTGTAGAGATGTATGGCTAATCAAAAACTTTATCCTTCCCCTTTTTCTTGCTAGATTCAGGAGGTTGATTACGATCTACACAAGCATCCATTTACGTACACATAACATACTAATGTTAGTATACTCCTTAACATTATACTTTAATAATATTTAAAAGTATCATTATTTCAATTTCTATAACAATTTCAAACTATCTTGTAGTTCCAAACTCAATAGTATCGGTACTACTACCCTGGTATTGATACTTCTAGACTATGGTACCGATTATATTCTGTGTTTGCATGGTATCGATACCTTTCTCTCAGTATCGATACTACTATACTATGGTATTGATACTCCCTTTCAGTATCAATACCATTTTGACATTCTGGATCCATGGTATCGATACTTCCCTTTGTTAGTATCGAGACCCCATTAGTATCGATACCACTTGCATCGGTACCAATATTGTTCATCATATTTCTACCTATTTACGTCTATAGTATCAGTACTGTTCTATCAGTACTGATACCCTTACCTAGATTTACCATTTTTCAGCCCAATTTTTACTAAATTTTTCCCTGTAATCTCTTACTTTTACCTCCAACAATACTATTAAACTTTTCTTTACTTAACCCCACTAACATTTCTTCATTTAACCTCTTATAACATTTAGAATCTTTGATAGAACACTTCAACTCAAGAATCATGTCCTTTTTCTAAACATGTTTTTAATCATATCTCATGCTTCTAATCTCTTGTTCAATCCTTTAACAAGTCAATTCTACTAATAAACCTCAATAAAAACTCATATATCAACATATCATTCAAAAACCCCATTTTCTTAAATCTCATATAAAACATCCACCACTTAGTTTTAATTTTCTTTAATCCTTCCTTAAGCTTACATATCACTTAATGTTATAAGAGCAACCCAAAGTTTAAAGGAAAAACTAACCAATGGAAGTTTACCTTGTGCTAGAGATGAGAGCACTACCCACGTGAGTGAAGAAGAATAAGAAGAAGAAGAATAGAAAGAGCTTACTTTCCACTTTTTCCCCTTTACAATCCCTAATAAGGGATATATTTTAAATTCATTTTCCCTCTTAAAAGACTAAAGTTCCCCCATAATTTATCTATTGTTACAATTTAGTCTAAACACTATTCCAAATTATTTCCTCATCTTTTACTACTTATTGAAATAAATTTTAAATTTTTAAATCTTTTCAATAAAGTCCCTGACCTGATATTTGGGGTATTACATGTGTGGTCTAGTGTGGCTCCTCCTCGGGTCGAATATTTTGTCTGTAAGATGGTGCAAAAGAAGGTAGCACTCAAAGTAGATTTAATTAAACATGGGATCTTATCCATTTTGTGGGTTGGTTCAGGAAACTATTTTTCATTTTTTTTGTTTCATGTAAAGTGTTCCGGGGTTTATGGGTGAGTTTTTTACGGCTTTGAAAGGTTTCTTTTGCTATTCCTGAGTGTCCTGCAACATTGATTTCTATTTGGTTTGACCTTGTGTCTTGATCAATCACTTGGGGGTTCATCCTAAGAGTCGTTTTATGGTCAATTTGGGATATGAGAATGAGATCATTTTTAACAAAGGGAAATCGAATGTTTCCCTGTTATCTTTTCTCACGAGGTAGAGAGTGGCAACGTGCTTTACTTCAAAATTTCCAAAAGTGTCGATTTCTTTTGATAGCATAGTGGGGGATCCTTCAATAGACGGCACAGCGGAAACAAAACTCGATGGTCTCACCAGTGATCCAAGTACGTAAAACCGAAATCGGGAGGAAGGGATGTGAATACTTACAGCGGATTCCTTGAAAACAACAAAAACAGCAGTGAATACTGGTAGTGTAGTATAGATCGGCTCGAATTGTAAGCCTCCACGAAATCATGTCTCTGCCTCTACTCAGTTCACCCGATTGAGAGCAGTATTTGTTTTCCCCAAAACTGTTTTGAGAGAAAACGGCTGAAGGTTTATGTGTGTGTGTTAAACACGGCTGCTAGACCTAACACACCCTTTTATATCCATTACCCTAACATCTTAGGGTTTTCAAAGTTATTTCGAATTAACCATAAAATATTATTTAATTAATTTAATTAAATATACATTAAAGACTTATAATCTGAATTATAATATTTAATGTTTATTTAAAAACTTATTTAATTATTCCAAATTATATATACCAATTAAAAGAGTTGTAATCTAAATTACATTCTTTTAATGCTTACTTACTATATTCGGGATAATTAAAATCATATTATATCAAATATACATATTATAACTCTAGATATATTTTATTAACATACAACAAATTGCACATTTTTTCTCATTTCAATCCTAGGGTGTGACCCTGTAGGTTCTTGTAACGTTAGTAGTAACTATCAGAACAATTCTAATATTACATACAATGAGTGACATCTAGCAATATATCATTGTCAACTAAGTTACAAGAAATTATGATTCGACATATCATCTTCGTGATTAACTCTTTTATGTATTACATCATTTTGTCCTTTATATCTAGAATAGGCACAAGTCTTAGAATAGTCACACTTGTATAGCCCATCTATTGTTTCTTGATATCTAGAGTACACTATAATTAACGAATATGATATCACATATCAACTTATTCGAGCATGGCCATGCATTTCTAGTCTCACTCAATCAAGTGGCATGGGATATATTTCTTATTATGTATGAAGGACAAATCATATCTTAACAATATACACATGTCCACTCTTGTGGGTAATATAAAATGAGTGTAGATACATGTGCAAGTATACACAATCGAACAAGTAATACAATGATAAGTTGAGTATCGTCTCCACAGGGAATTGGGGAAATCAAATAGGTTTGTCAAGGCACTTTACTTTGTCACCTAAGTAAAGTTAGTGATGGTATGTACAAATGAGAATATTGTGGCAAAATGGAATGACTGATGTGAAAATGGAATGGTGGTAGTGTGGTTGCAATTGAATATATCATGGCAAGTTGAATGAAATGTCGTGGCAAATTCAATTGTGATAAGTGCATACAAATAGAAATGTCAAGGCAAAATAAAGTGCAATTATAGGATTTAATATATATATATATATATAGGACTTTAGTTTTCTCACACGACAAGCTGTTATGGGAATGAATGATAGGAGTAACCGGTAAAATCTAAATCTATTTCACCAAATGATATTTTTTTTCTAAGCCTAACATGCCCGGCAGTGTCTACTAGGGTGTCCTATGCTATCTCTAGTAAGGGACTCGATAGATTAAAGATGTCATGGCAAAACCGATTGGCGTAAACCCCTGTAATGATCCTATTGGTTCAGATAACAGGATATGTCTCAACAATACCTTTTTACGACAGTATTAACATCTAACATATCATTCTTGCATAACTCCTTTTAGTCCAATGAAATCCTATCCTTATCTCTAAGGTGGATTAAGCCTAGTTACTACCTAAACCCCTTGTTTATATAGTTCATCCCTAGTTTCTCTCAAACACTAAGGATAATTTTCCAAGGCATTCTCTCGAACCCTCAAGATCTCCTAAGGAAAGGCTACTCTCGTAGCTCCTACAACCTTAAGGCATTAAGTTTCATAAACAAAACAGAGAGAAGCATAGAAAAACAACCATTCATTGAAATAAAAACTTAAACATCCAAGTGAACTCCCACCAAATAGGATTAGTTCATGGTGGGGTTCGAATTAAACAAGCACAAAGAAAGTTTCATTCGTTCCTTACAACCCAATAACAAAATATGAAAGAAAAGAACTAATGGAAGGAGAGAAAGCCTTCAACGTGCACTGCCCAATGCTTCCCTCGGCCACCTAGAACTTCTCCTAGCAAACTGGCTCCTCTCGGATGCTCAGGACTCCACTCCCTCAGGCTTGTCAAGGCGAAATGCCACGACAAGTAGGATTGACGGAGAAAGATGAGACCTTCTCTCTCTAACTTTTTAAGCTCAAATCTAGGTGGAACCAAAGTCTTCAGCAATGTGTCTTTATCCTCTATTTATAGGGGAAAATAAATCCTAAGACTTTATATTAACTTTCCTAGGAAACCCTAAAAACCATGGTTAAGTGCTTGGGAACCGAGCAGAACAGGCTATGATGCAGCCTGGGTAGCTGACTGATAAACCGGCAAAATCCCATTGCAGGTGCCCAATGACAGACAGGATCTGCAGGGTCAGGCAGTGTCATCGACAGAACCAGTGGTTGTAGTGTCGGTCCCTCCAAGCGGATCTTCGAGGTGGATTTCTCGGGCAGAGGACACGGAGAGTTGGGGACAACTAGCTAGAAAATATCTTCTTTCACCTTGTGCACTCTCGAAATACCAGTCTAACTTGGTAGTTTTATTTAGCTCAGCAATCTACTTAAGTCACAACATTTTCTTTCCACTTTTCCTTGCTCTCAATACCTGCACATCATCAAATAAATACCTTTCCCATAAAGCAGCACCGCTGTAAAAGTAAAATGCCACGGCAAACTGAAATCCACCACATGCAACTAAATGTTTCTAAATGCATCTACATGGTCCTAAATGAGCCTTTAGACATTCAATAACTTAAGTTAAAAGGTCCCAAAATTTGGCCTTTTATGGAGTTAGCACACTCCCAAACTTAAGCTATTGCTTGACCTCAAGAAATGGATAGTAATAAGCAAAACAAAAATACCATGACAAGTTCAGAAGCCAAATAGTTTCATGGAATAAAATTTCAGCCCTCAGCATATATGGCTTCAACATGCTAGACTAGGTCGAGAAATCTAGTACTGTCCCCTAGGGCAAGATTCTTTGTGTGGGCGTGTGCGTGTTTGTATCTAGTCCATGCTTAATAAACTTAAAAAATTTCTAATCTAGCTTTCTTAATTTGTCATGACATTAATAAATTTTTACTCCCACTTTTCTTTACTTTTCTTTTATTAGTTCTGCTACGAGGGGAGTCAGCCCATCACTCTATTATCCCACACTCTAAGTGAAAGGGAGCATACCTTCTACCCCCGAGCTAGTCAGGTAGAGTCATCCTGTGACATCTTTCATTCACTCATATGCCATAGCATAGCGAAGTATCCCTCTACAGATATGCCTAGGCTTTTATTCTCAACTTCATTTAAAACATTTTTTAAAGTAATTTTCATCATTAAAAGTTTTATGCTATGGCATTTAAAAATTCCCTTATAAAAAATTCCAAAGTTTCTCAAGCATGGAAACCATACAATCGTGTTTTCAAAGATTTCAAAGAAACAAGTCCTAGAGTTAGTTCTATCATCCTCAACCAGTCATGTACATTCTATCCTAGCCATCAAAATCATCGTCATCATCAGGCATCCTTAACTAATTCCAAAAACTATTCAAACATTTACTAATGTCTTGGCATATTTATTTTACTACTACTATCATGCAGTGATGCGAGAACCCTACTTCCCCCAAACTTGAGAGAAACATTGTCCCCAATGCTTACTAAACTTAGAAAAATAAAACTACATGCTATGAATGCGATGCAAATGCAAGGTGCCTTGGCTTTAAACGGGTGGTGGTGCAGCAGTCGCGCGGCGAGTGCGCTTTCTCAGCTTGGCAGGGCTAGAATGTTTGGAGTCAGAAGCCGGTGTGACTGGAGGAGTGCTAGGTCCTTCTGGGATGGGTGGGAGAGGGGGCTCCTCACGCTGAGATGCTTTCCTGATGTGGCATCGTCTTCTACGCAAGGGAGCTTGCCATGGCATCTCGGATTGGGACTCCTCAGTTGACTCGGTGGGCTGTGGTGCTTCAGGGTATGCTTCATCCATAGGTGCGGCAGGTTGCGGCATATGAGGATATTCGGTCGCCAGGGGTTTAACGAATTGTGGTGGTTTCGAGACATAATATGGACTGGATCAGGGTCAACTGGATCGTCCATTTCAGCGGACTGGTGACTTTCTTTACTGGATGAGTGTTGAGCAGCAGCTGGAGCAGGGTGGGGTACTTCTACAGATGCCTCGGCATCCTCATTCGTTGGCACTAGTATGTCATGGAAGATGGGAATGGTAAAGTTTGTGTGTAGGAGAAACTCCATCAAGGCGCTGGTGAGAAATTCATCTCGACGCTTGGCATAGGCAAAATATGTCATCAGTTTGTCAGACAGCTGCCCGACATGCTCTTGGGTGCTCTGAACTGCCTGTTCCAGGGCATCTGAATTTGCCCTGGCATGTGGAGATAATGAAACACGAGATTTGGTTGCCTCTTTTTCCTTCCCCTTTGCTTCCTTCAGACCCAACAACATAGGAATTTTTACCTTGGTAATGCCAGCAATACCCGGTAAAATCTCATCGAACTACTCCTTAGGAACTTTCTTTTTACGGCATAAAGCAGTGATGAGATTCGAAAATACCAGGGCACTTGCAAAGCGCTTCAGGAATAAATGAGCTTGTTCTACAATGATTTTCCCTACATCAATGGGACACCCAAATATGATAGAGTACAGTAAAAGCATCCTCTGGCAAGACACGGTGGTGTTGTGGGAAGTGGGCAGCAACTTGTGCCTCATAAAATGGTTCCACAACTTCACTTGTGGGAGCAACTTCTCCCAGTCCACGGTCCTGCGACTCAGTTGCTGGTCGTTCAATTGAGTGTCGGGAAGACAGAGGTCTTCCAGAATACCTTGGTATGTTTGGTTGTCTGTGTCTTATGTGAAGGTGGTGTGGCGGTCTTCTAGAACCTGCAATTTAAAATAGCGATTAATAGCAGTAAGAGTGAATTGAATCGAAATGCCGCGAACCATGACGGCATGTTGGTTTGGTTCGGAGAAGTTTGAGTAAAACTCATTTATTATCGATGCGTTAACATTGGCCGGATGCTTGGTAAATTTGTGCCACTTGTGCTTGTTAACCACATCAAGCACCTCACTTATAAAGGCGGCATCCTCCTACTCAGAGAAGACGAATCTCAACTCGAAAAAGACTCACCGATTTTTAATGGTTTGGAACCGATCTTTGGTGGCATCGTCCATAAAATGTGGTGGTACAGAGTAAGAGGGTCGTGATCGGACCATTGTTCAAAGAGAAAACAAAGAAAAGTTGAAAAGCTTGCAGCTTTTTGGTGGTTATGGTGGTTTCGGAAAAGGAGGGAAGAAGAAAATGAAATAGAAAGAAGAAAAAGTTAAAGCGAAGCAAAATAAGAAGATAAGAACAAAAGAGAGATTTTGTGGGGTATAAAAAATGAAATTGTGGGGTCTAGGTGGGAATAAAACAAAAATAAAGAGTAAAAATTTTAATCCTAAGTAAGAGTGAAAAGTGAAAAAGTTTCCCTCCTTTTACTATTCAAGTTTGCCGCCCAAAATTTTCACAATCTTCCTCCACACACCTCACGTGCTGGCCATGTGGGATATTCCTTGCAACAAAAATAAAAATAAAAATAATTAATTAAAATGATAAATATTAAAATAATGGCAAGACAAGAATAATTGATGTACATAAGTAAAATTAAAATGTCACGGTATCCAAGAGAAGCGCCGACTTGTCACGCGCATGTGGGATTCCTTGATAAGCCTTTAGGCGTTGGCCATTGACTTTAAAAATGGACCCATCGTCCATGTTCTTGATATCAACAACGTCGTACGGGTAAACATGGTGGACTTCAAATGGTCCCGACCACCGAGACTTCAATTTACTTGGGAAGAGTTTGAGCCTAGAGTTAAACAGCAGTATTTTCTGGCCCTCATACAAATGCCGAGGCAAAAGCATTTTTTCATGCCACTTCTTAGTCTTTTCCTTGTAGAGCTTGGCATTTTCATATGCTTGTGCTCGAAACTCCTCCATTTCATTGAAAACGAGCAATCATTTTTCCCCAGCAAGTTTTACGTCGAAGTTTAGCTTCTTGATTGCCCAGTATGCCTTGTGTTCTAGTTCAACTGAGAGGTGGCAAGCTTTTACATATACCATATTGAAAGGAGACATTCCCAGTGGTGTTTTAAATGTCGTCCAATATGCCCAGAGAGCTTCATCGAGTTTTGGGGACCAGTCTTTCCTACGAGGGTTCAACATCTTCTCAAGGATTTGCTTGACTTCTCGGTTGGAAACTTCAGCTTGCCCATTAATCTGTAGGTGATATGCCATGGCAATATTATGTCGCACTCCGTATTTCTGTAAGGCCTTGGCAATTAACCTATTGTCAAAATGGGTCCCTCGTCACTGATAATGGCCCTTGGTACTCCAAATTGAGTGAATATGTTCTTGTGAATGAACTTGAGCACCGTATTCGAGTCATTCCTCGGTGTGGCAATCGCTTCAACCCACTTAGACACATAGTCCACCGCAAGTAAAATGTATAAATCTCCAAAGAAAGATGGGAATGGTCCCATAAAATCAATGCCCCAAACATCGAATAACTCTATCTCCAAAATATTTTGTAGTGGCATTTCATGTCATCTGGAAATGTTTCCAGTGCGCTGGCATCTGTCGCACGCTTTGCAAAATTTATGGGCATCTTTAAATAGCGATGGCCAATAGAAGCCCGATTGGAGGACCTTTACAGAAGTCCTCAAACCTCTAAATGCCCTCCACAGGTTGCGGTGTGGCAATGGTATAAGATCTCGCGTTGCTCTTCTTCGGGGATACACCGTCTAATCATTTGATCAGCACATTGCTTGAACAAGTACGGGTCATCCCAAAAATAGAACTTGTCCACGAATTGTCGTGGCATATAAAATTTTCTCGTCAGGGAATTCTTCTTTAATATCAACAGTGTCATGGCATTCTGAAATGTTTTCTAGCCTAGATAAATGGTCTGCAACCTGATTTTCAGTACCTTTCCTATTAATTACCTCTAAGTCGAATTCTTGCAAGAGTAATATCCATCTAATTAGTCTAGGCTTGGAATATTTCTTGTTCACTAAATATTTTATGGCAGAGTGATCGGTGTGAACTATGACCTTTGTGCCTATCAAGTATGGTCTAAACTTGTCAAATGCAAATACCACGGCAAGTAATTCTTTCTCAGTGGTCATGTAATTCAATTGTGCATCATTTAAAGTGCAGCTAGCATAATAAATCACATGAAAAATTTTACCTCTACGTTACCCAATTACAGCTCCCACGGCAAAATTACTTGCGTCGCACATTAATTCAAATGGTGTCATCCAATCTGGGGGAACTACGATTGGCGCAGAGAAAAGTCTTTACTTCAGCTCTTTGAATGCACCATGGCATTTCTGATCAAACACGAACGATTGATTCTATTGCAGCAGGGTACACAAGGGCTTGGATATTGTGTAGAAATCCTTGATGAATCTTCGATAAAATTCCGCATGACTAAGGAAACTTCGAATGCCCTTGACAGAATTTGGTAGAGAAAGCTTCTCGATTACCTCGATCTTGGCCTTGTCTACTTCAATGCCTTTTTCAGAAATTTTGTGGCCTAGAACAATGCCTTATGTCACCATGAAGTGGCATTTTTCCCAGTTCAGCACAAGATCAGCCTCCTCGCATCGCTACAGTACCTTTGCCAAATTGCCGAGGCATTTTTGAAAGTTGTCCCTAGAAATAGAAAAATCATCCATGAAAATTTCAAGAAAGTCTTCAACCATGTCAGAGAATATGGCTTGCATGCAGCGCTGAAAAGATGTCGGACCATTACAGAGTCTAAAATGCATTCTTCAGAAAGCATAAGTGCTATAGGGACACGTCAACGTGGCCTTCTCTTGGTCCTCTGGTGCGATGACAATTTGGTTATACCCCGAGTAACCGTCCAAGAAATAATAAAATGTCTTGCCAGCAAGTCGATCTAGTATTTGAACGATGAACGGAAAAGGGAAATGATCCTTTTTGGTGGCGTTGTTAAGCTTGTGGTAGTCCATGCAGATTCGCCACCCGGTGACGGTGCGTGTAGGTAATAATTCATTGTCTTCACTTGTCACCAAGGTTGTGTTCCTTCTTTGGCACGTATTGAACGGGACTCACCCACGAACTATCCGAGATGGGGTATATTACTCCAGCGTCAAGCTATTTGAGAATCTCTTTCATCACAACTTGCTTCATGATTGGGTTCAATCTTTGTTGTGGCTCTATGGATTTGTTGTGGCATTCTTCCAGCAGGATTTTGTATGTAAATTGTTGGACTTATTCCCTTGAGATCTGCCATTGTCCAGCCTAACGCTTTCTTATGCTGTGACAAAACACTTAACAAACTCGATTCTTTGTTAGGAGTAAGGGAAAAGGAAATAATCACAAGTAAAGTTTCGTCACTACCCAGATAAGCATATTTAAGATGTTGTGGCAATTTCTTAAGTTCTAGGGTAGGAGCATGATGTAATGAGGGCTTGGGAGGAACAAATTCTTTGAAATTAAGAGGTTCAAAATGCGTACCTGGGCTAGCTTTAAGGAATCTAGCTTGTTGTTCCTCAGATGAAAAATTATTAGGCTCTCTGAGAAGCCTCTCATCAGTATCCAGCTGAATGAAATTATCCTGGCAATATTGATCTACTTCTTTTCCAATTACTGTATCCACTTCTAAAATTCTCTGGCATTTATCAGAATCATCCATGTACTTGAGAGATCAGAAGACATTTACAGTGTCATGTTGATCGGCCACTCGCATGGTTAGCTCGCCCCTCTCACAGTCGATGAGAATATAACCGGTAGGTAGGAAGGGTCTCCCCAAGATGATGGGTGTTGTGGCATCAACTTCATAGTCCAGAATCAAGAAATTGACAAGAAAAACAAATTTGTCAACCCGCACAATGACATCTTCAATTCTCCCTTCAGGACACATACGTGAACGATAAGCTAATTGCAAGATGACTGATGTGGGTCACGCATTTCCTATCCCAAGCTTTAAAAAAATTGACTTAGGCATCAAGTTTACAGTTGAGCCAAGGTCACAAAATGCCTTCCCAACAAATTTGTCTCCTATCGAACATGGGATGATAAAACTGCCTAGATCATGTCTCTTCAGTGGCAGCTTGCTTAAGGAGGAGCAAAATTCTTTTGTCATGGCAATTGTCTCGTACTGCTCCACTTTTCTCTTCTTGGTAACAATTTCCTTGAGAAATTTCGCATATGTAGGCATTTGTTCCATAGCTTCCAGAAAAGGAGCATTGATTTGCAGTTGACTCAGAATGTCAACAAACTTCTTAAACTGGATATCTTCGTTATGCTTCTTCAGTCTTTACGGAAAATGAGGTAGGGGTCTGGCTTCCTCTACTGACGGGGTACGAACAGAAGTTGCCTTGGCATTTTTATTTGCCCCCTAAGTTTCTTTACTTGATGAACCCTCAGTCTTTTCCTTTTCCACTGGTGCTTCTTCTTGCACTTCTTGATCAGCTTGCATGGTTACAGGGGCTGAATCTTCCTTCGATCTTCCCCTAAACTCGTCTTCAACATTAATTTGTGTACCACTTGGGAGAGTAAGCATGCTGCAGTTCTCCTTCCCATGAGGTTTGGTGACTTCAGTGTCACTCGGCAAATGTCCTGGTCTGTGCTCTTGTAATGCCGCGGTAATTTGACCAACCTGACTCTCCAGCGCCCTTAATGACGAACTATGGCTTTGAAGCAGGGCTCCTTGATTTTTGACGGAGTTCGCATGGTCTTACAGCATTGTCTTTGTTGTTGCAATAAACTCTTGCATTGTGTCTTCCAAAGAACTTGTGTTTGATGAAGATGACCCTCCCTTATTAGAATTATGCCATGGCATATTCGATTGAAATTCCTGGGAGTAATTGAAATTCTGCTATCGAGCTGGTTGATGAGCATTGTTGTTTCCTTGATTTCCCCATGAAAAGTTTGGATGTTGACGCCATCCAGGATTATATGTGTTGGAATAAGGGTTGTTATTACCTTGATTGAAGTTGCCTACAAAGTTGATGGATTCTTGATTGGTTGGGTAATCACTCTCATTGTGATTGTTGTGGCATAATAAACATGCTGAATGAGCTTCCTTCACTTCTCTCACCTCACTTGGCCTTTACAAATTCTTCAACATGTTGGTGATAGCAACAAGTTGGGCAGACACGTTATCTTTAGAATCTAGCTCGAAAGCTCCGTGTGACTTGTGTCCAGCTCCAAGCCGTGTGGATGGAAACTGATAGTCATTAGTGGCAATCTTATCTAGAATGTCAAATGCCTCTGCAGGTGATTTGTCAAGCAACGTCCCATTTGTCGAGGCATCTAGCATCATCCTCGTGGTTGCGTTTACTCCATTATAGAACATCACCACTTGTGTCCAATCTTAAAAACCATGATTTGAGAACTTGTGAAACAATGCCTTGTATCTATCCCAGTATTCATACATCGATTCGTCATCAACTTGACGAAAGGAAGCAATGTCGTTCCTCAGTTGGGTGTTCATGTTCGGAGGATTATACCACAGCAAAAAATTTTGCAGGGATCAGTCCAAGACTCTATTAAACTTGTGGGAACACCACTCAACCAAGCCCTTGCTCAGTCACGCAAAGAATATGGAAATAATTTTAGCTTCAGAACATCTTCGTGCACCCCTTGTTGGCAAAAAGAATCACACACCTCCAAGAAGTTATGAATATACTGCCTGGCATCTTCGTTTGGCATGCCCCCAAACTGCCCTATAGAGTTCAGCATATTGAACATGACAGGTTTGAGCTTGAAATGGGCTGCCTGAATCTCTGGTGCCATAATTCTAGGATTTAAATCGTCTAAAATCTGGTTTAAATGATCAAGAATGGCACGAGGCCTGGGAGTATTCCCAGCAAATAGATTTTCCTCGGCATTCTGATCCTCTTCATGACCAATGCTTGGATTTTTAATTTGGTACATATTTGCACGTTGAGCACGTCTTCTTCTCCTAAAGAGCCTCTCGATCTCAGGTTCAACCGGTTCTATTGGCTCGTCAGGGTTACTTCTGGTTGTACACCACGAAATCCTGAAGAAAATAAACAATAAAGGGTAAAACTATATAAAAGAAATATAAACAAGTAAAATAAAAATGCTATGACGAAACAATTTAACTTCCAGTTGCCAGTTCCCAGACAACGGTGCCAAAAACTTGTCCGCTCTTGTGGGTACTATAAAATGAGTACGGATATATGTGCAAGTATACATAATCGAACAAGTAATACAGTGATAAGTTGAGTATCGTCCCCATAGGGAATTGGGGAAATCAAATAGGTTTGTCAAGGCACTTTACTTTGTCACCTAAGTAAAGTTAATGATAGTATGTACAAATGAGAATATTTTGGCAAAATGGAATGACTGATGTGAAAATGAATGGTGGTAGTGTGGTTAGAATTGAATATATCGTGGCAAGTTGAATAAAATGTCGTGGAAAATTCAATTGTGATAAGTGCAAACAAATAGAAATGTCAAGGCAAAATAAAGTGCAATTACTGGATTTAATATATATATATAGGACTTTAGCTTTCTCACACGACAAGCTGCTATGGGAATGAATGATAGGAGTCACCGGGAAAATCTAAGTCTATTTCACCAAATGATATTTCTTCTATGGCTAACCTGCCCGACAGAGTCTACTATGGTGCCCTATGCTATCTCTAGTAAGGGACTCGACAGATTAAAGATGACATGGCAAAACCGATTGGCGTAAACCCCTGCACTGATCCTATTAGTTCAGATAACAGGATATGTCTCGGCAACTATCGTTCTTACACAACTCCTTTTTGTCGAATGAAATCCTATCCTTATCTCTAAGGTGGATTAGGCCTAGTTACTACCTAAAACCCCTTGTTTATGTAGTTCCTCCCTAGTTTCTCTCGAACACTAAGGATAATTTTCCAAGTCATTCTCTCAAACCCTCAAGATCTCCTAAGGAAAGGCTACTCTCGTAGCTCCTACAACCTTAAGGCATTACGTCTCATAAACAAAACAGAGTGAAGCATAAAAAACCAACCATTCATTGAAATAAAAACTTAAACATCCAAGTGAACTCCCACCAAATAGGATTAGTTCATGGTGTGGTTTGACAAGCACAAACCAAGTTTTATATGTTCCTTACAACCCAATAACAAAATATGAAAGCAAAGAACTAATCGGAGGAGAGAAAGCCTTCGACGTGCACTGCCCAATGCTTCCCTCGATCACCAAGAACTGCTCCTAGCAAACTGGCTCCTCTCGGATGCTCAGGACGCCACTCCCTCAGGCTTGTCAAGGAGAAATTCCACGGCAAGTAGGACTGACGGAGAAAGATGAGACATTCTCTCTCTAACTTTTTAAGCTCAAATCTAGGTAGAACCAAAGTCTTCAATAATGTGGCTTTATCCTCTATTTATAGGGGAAAATAAATTCTAAGAATTGATATAAACTTTCCTAAAAAACCCTAAAAACCATGGTTAAGTGCTTGAGAGCCGAGCAGAACAGGTTATGATGCAACCTGGGTAGCTAACTAATGGACCAGCAAAATCCCGTTGCAGGCGCCCAAGGACAGACAGGATCTGCAGGGTCAGGCGGCGTCAACGGTAGAACCAAAGGTTGCATTGTCGGACCCTCCAGGCGGATCATCGAGGTGGATTTTTCGGGCAGAGGACACGGAGAGTTGGGGAAAGCTGGCTAGAAAATATCTTCTTTCACTTTGTGCGCTCTCGAAATGCCAGTCTAACTTGGCTTTTTGATTTAGCTCAGCAATCTACTTATGTCACGGCATTTTCTTTTCACTTTTCCTTGCTCTCAATACCTGCACATCATCAGACAAATTCCTTTCCCATAAAGCAATACCATTGTAAAAGTAAAATGCCACGGCAAATCGAAATCCACCACATGCAACTAAATGCTTCTAAATGCATCTACATTGTCCTAAATGAGCCTTTAGACATTCAATAACTTAAGTTGAAAGGTCCCAAAATGTGGCCTTTTACAGAGTTATCAACACCCCACTACATCTATCGAAATATATTTAATAACAATCTTTACAGTGCAACCAGTTATGGAGCATGTTTAACTGTATCAAAACATACAACAATATATGTTGGGATGACATTGATCTCAAGTCTGAGAATCATACATATAGTCATCACCATGAGCAATGTTATGATCGTTACATAATAATCCAAGACATATGCTCATGATGGGTCAATCCAATACATTGTTCTCTAACAATATAATCATGTATCAATTCTGAAATCTCTATGTCAATGACAACTCCTTGTCATCAATCAATACCATGTTAGTCTTAAGCATATTATTATTGTCCATGCCCATAATAATACTTGACTATGGATCTTTTAATAATGTTATTATATGGACTTTATTATCTTTCAGTTCATGTTAAACACAGACACATAACTGAAAATAATAGTGCAATGCCTTTATTCAATAAAATTAGTAAATAAATATATTATTACAATCATCATATGATTGGTCTTTGGGCATACTCTAACACTGAAAATATCCCTTCAAATTTTGTTAATTGGTATCTGCCTCCAACCTGTTTTGTTAAAGTGAATGTGGATGGTTCTATGGATAGAATGTGGTTGAAAGATGGCATCGATGGGCTGTTCAGAGATGAGAAAGGTGTTGTGTTGGATCGTTCTTAGAGAGAGTTGGTTCTGGTTTTCTAATTCTGGCAGAATTGATGGTAATTATGAGAGGGCTGAGGCTTTTCTTAGAGTCAGGGTATAAACACTATATTTTTTCCGAGTCTGAATTGTTAGTTGTTGTATATGTGTACACGTGGGATATAGCTCTTAGTATAGATATTAATTATAATTAAACTAAATTATATTATTATTTTTTTCTAGGTCTATTACAAATTCAAATCCAAATACAATCAAACCCAGGCCAATGTGATAGCCCAATAACAGTTAGGGTTTCCTCCTAGATCCCTCTGTTTTCCAGTATCGCCAAATCCCAATCGTGGGATGAAGAGGAGATCCAATAGCTCAATGAAGGTTGGATCTAGGGTTTATTTACCCTAAAACTGGAGATTACCACCGTCAATGCATCTGAACCATTGGATCCAATGGCACACCTTCACCCGAATATATCAGACTATCCAAATCCTCGCGTGCATCACACACGTACCTTTCTAGATGCTACACTCGCTCGTGCTCAATCAACACGTCACGCTGCCAGGCCACATCGAGGCAAGATCACAGGATATCTGGGACATTAAATGCCCTGATTGGTCGACTTTACCAGAGCCAAACACGCCTATGAACCCTTTGTTTTGCCCCATCAGACTTGCTAGTAAGAAAATGGAAACAAGATAGCAAACATCATACTATCATCAATAACAAAAGAGGGGAAAAAACAAGTACAAAAGCAAAAGAATTTTTTTTCATTATTATCCATGTAATCGGGTATATAACTTGAACAAAATATGTATAAAGGGTATCTTTTAAAAAATAGAAAAAAATTGAGATTCAAAGAATACGAGGTTTTTTTAAAGGTGTCTTCATCTTCTTCTTCTTCTTTATTGCTTGCAATCATCTTGTCTTCAGAAACAATAAAATAAAATTAGAAGCAAGTTTAGTTTTACCATTGTTAGGAGTTTCTTTCATCGAAGTAAATATAAGCGCTGTCAAAGGTACTACCTTTAGGGTAGTTTAGGCCACCAGAAGCCTAAAGGTTAGGACTTTTCGACTGAAAGGGGAAAGGTCACTGATTTACGGTGGTGTTTAGGGGTGTTTGGATTCGGTCGAAGAGAAATAGTAGGAAAGATCATGTCTTTTGAGGGTTTTGGTCTTCAGTTGTGGTTTACAAATAAAAAGGAGATGCTTAGAGGGTGCACGGAGTGAAGAATGGCCAACGATATATGGTGGCCATCCATATCTAGGCCCTTGGCAGGTAACCTGGTTGAGAGAAACGGGAAAAGAAAAAAGAGAAATGAATAGAGGAAATAAACTAGGGTTTTGGGTTGTTACCTGAAGTGGTAAAAAAAAGATTAAATACCATTGTTTTAGAGTTATTCTCGCTCAGGACCCTACAAGTTTACCGCATTTTTACAAAGTGATCATTGTTTTCCTTTAACTTCACGGAATATTTGAAATGTGTAAATCAAATAGGGAATATTGCTCTAAAGCCCTCTAACTTTTGTCGTGTTTTTACATTCCAGTCCCTGAATCTCTGCGTTTTACTTATTTCATTTTTGGCACTTCAGTTTCATTATTTTTAATTTAGTCACTAACATGTTATATTTTCTGTTTTATTTATTTTTTATTTTTGCACTTTACTTTCTTTTCTTTTCTTTTCTTTTAGCCACTGACTTACTAACATCCTAACATTTATTTTATTGTTTGAACTAACATACTAACCTTTATTTATTTGTTCTTATTAACTTTTAATTTTTATCATTATTACTAACTTACTAATCATTTATTTTATTGCACAAAACAACCCTTAACTTTTAAATATATGCAATTTATTTCTTCTTTTTTTATTTATTTTTCAGTACTTTATTTTTCTTTCCTTTAATTTTCCAGCATTTTATTTCAGCCTATTTTAATTTCCAACATTTAATTTTCTATATTTATTTTTTAGCATCCTAGTTACACTTTATTTTGTTTTAGTCACTGGTTTGCTTGTGGTATATTTATATTTAGTTTCTATATTTTTCAATATTGATGTTTCAACCTTATTTATATACCCTCTTGTTTGGCTGATATATTTTAATCTTGGTGGTTGGTTTGGAAAGCTTGCATGTTGGTTCCTTATTTATGTGCATATATATATATCATTCTTTATACCTTATTTTATATAAATCATCATTTTTCCTATATATGTAAATAAGAGAATTTTATTGTGAGGGAAATCTATGAAGACATCTCCCAACTACAAGGGAAAGTGTCTTTTCGAATATTTTTCGCACAAGAAAAAAAAATGTTTTTGTATTCAATAGTCTTCTTTGTTTTACCTTTTTATTTTATTATTTTATTTCGTTCCATTTTTATTTTTGAGTTATTATTTTATTTTTATCTTTGATATAAGGAAAAGGTAATATCTTTTTGTGAGGTAATATATGGGAAAATCTCCTAACTACAAAGGAAGTGCATTCCCGAGGATTGTTCACACAAAAAGGCATTCTTTTATCCGAACATTTCTAAAATTTAATATAATATTATACTCTTTTAAACTATATCATCTATAAAATTAAAGAAACACCGTTTTGTGAGGGGAATCCATGAAGAAGTCCACTAACTACAAAGGAAGTGCATTTTCAATGATTGTTCGTACAAAATAATGTATTTTCTCTTATAAAAAATAATTATGAATTTTTTGATTAAATAAACAACCATATTCTATAAAATATTTTTTGGCCTCTTTAATTTTTTTGTACCCACAATATTTATCATTTATCATCAAGTTTTTATTTCCTTATTGGAAAAAGCATCATTGTTTTAGTTTTTTTGTACCAATATTTAAACATCGTATAATCTTTTAGGTACCAAAACTTGGGCGTTGTGGGGGTGCTCACCCTTCCCCACAAGTAATCGACTCTCGAACTCTTAAAAATGAATTTTTGGTAAAACGCAGACCATTTTTCATCTTTTAATGATTTTTCTGAACTCAATTAAATGATGTTTAAGGTTTCTAACCTACCTAACTTAAAGGTTGGTGACGACTTCAAAATCAATTTATTTTCAAAATTATATTTTATCGCCTTCCTCGAATTAATTTTTTAAGTCTAACGAATCCACCGAGGGACACGTTATGAAAGCGTGGAGACTCTACTAGTGACATAGAGAGTCAGGCCATAAACGATTATACGTTGTTTTTATATTTGGGAATTAAAAACTTAAATTGTATTTAATTTGTGATCCTTTTATTTATTTTGAGTTTCAACATATCATGCATTGTTTTTAACTAATTGACTTTTGATTTTATTGGTCTTCAGAATTGAATAGGTTTTTGAGCTTGTAAAAAATTTGTCTTTTGTCGTGTTTTCAAAGGTTTGTGAGTTTCTCCTCACACAAAACACGTGTATTTACATACCATCAGCTCACTTACGAGCTTTGTCCCTTTTAAGTTGAGGTGAAAGCTTAGCCTACGTGAAATAATTTGTTTCTCCGTATGGGTTTTAGCAAGTAACCTTTGGGGTTCATATACCTTATGTCTACGTTAGATAAATTGTTTATCCACATGGAAATAAGGGAATATATCCTCTCTAATTGAATTCGATCTACACAAGCCTGTAATGGGCCAGGATTGAGGTTTGGCAGCCTAAGGAGGCACCGACATAGACAATTCGAGTACCTTTTTACTTAGAACCCAATACCACATATAGTGAACCCTAGTAACCCACCCCAATTAAATTCATGTTAAAACTTTGTCCGTTGTTAGGTACCCGAATAAGTGTACACAAAGGAGAAACGACACTAAGACTCTCTTCTTTACTCATATTATTTTATTTTCTGAATAAAGCATGTGAAATAGAAAGCAATGTGGTTAGGTTTTATTTTCGAACAAAGCATGGGGTAGAAAGTATGTTTTGGATAGGATTTAACCTAATAAGGGTAGAAAAGTATATGGGAGGATGTTGCAATTATCTTTCAATAATATTTGCTTGATATTTGAATTCTTTTATACTGACATATTTTCTATGTTTGATTGTTTATTGTTTGGCATTGCATGATCATCATAAATAAAAGAAATGTGTTAATTAACCAAGTAATCATTAGAGTAGAAGAGCAATCATTAAGATGGAAAAAGAGTTTTCATAAAAAGGAAGAACCTAATCCGGTTGTCTAAGTTTTGTGTGAAGAAACACAAAAAATAAAAGGAGACAATTTGCCTGGAGATTATTTATCGCAGATGTCCATAGATGTCAATGTCAATTTCAAGCAGAACGATTTGCAAGAGCTGATGGAGAGCTGGAGAGTAGCTACCAAGGAGATTTTCCACAAGAAATATGGCGACATAGCCCACCTCCTCTATGTAAAGATAAATGAACCGTTGCTTAAAGCGCTAGTCCGGTTCTGGAATCCTGCTTACAGCTGCTTCATATTTAATAGACAATATTTGACGCCAATAATAGAAGAGTATACAACCCTATTTAACTTTGAGAGCCTTCAAGTGGATATAATTTATTCCATACCTCTGAAAGTCCAATCTTTCAATAGCAAACTATTGAAGACTACTAGTAGATGTGAAAATTGGATAGTAGAGTACATCCAACAAAAAGAAGGAAATGAATATTTTATGTGGTCTAGTGATATTCCCAAAGACCTTGTTCCACGTGGAGGCTAATGTTGCAGATTTCTTTGCCATATTGAAGAGAGGTATAAATTCGGCTTATTTGTCTTGGCATACACCTTCTAATCCATAAATAATTGTCATAGATTAGAGGGAGGTCGTTTCATAGGTTGCGCTCAACTACTCATCGTCTGGATTCTTAGTCATTTTTGGAAAGAAAAGAAAGTATATTATCACCTTTTCTCTACCATGTACTTGCCTTTAAAAGAATTTCTTAGCAAGGAGTGGCCAGAGGGGTTGCCAAAGAGAAGATGGATATCAATCTTCAGTAATCTACAGGACCAAGACATAGCTTGGTGTGTTCCTTGGTTAGGTTACACTAGTATTTTATTCATATGTGGAGATCTCAACTACGTCCCCTTGGTGGGATTATGGTGAGGAGGAGTCAGCTATGCCCCATTAATGGTCCTCAGATAGTATAGAGTGCGCCAATTTGTCCCAGTTACGAGCGGTTTTAGTAAATCTGAAATCACATACCATAGAGACCATTACAAGAAGAGAGCATGCGATTTATCTCTTGCTTGAAAAGGATCTTTCGAATAAGAGCTATAGTCGGGGATGTTATATTTACACCAAATTATGAGGCTTGGAGATTTTCAAGAAAGAACAAAAATGACCCTTTTCTAGATCAATGAGAAGTTATCTCTTGGTAGGAGCATATCAGGGTGGTGCCCTCACAAGCAAAGATTCTCACTGCTGAGTTTGAAGCTAAAAATAATAAATGGGACAAGGCAATGGAAGAGGTCAAACAATAGAATTTCATGTTATATCTCGATTTGGGTTTCCGTGCCAAACAATGTGAGTTATTGAGAAAAAATAAAGAGAAAGTTGATCTTGAGCTGGCTGACCTGAGAAAGGACTACCGTAACCTACAAAAGGCAAAGAAAGTGTCTAGATTTGACAAGACATCACAGCATTGGGCTAAAGAGTTGGCAATCAAGAAGCGATGTGTTCAAAGTTGTGTTCAAAGTCTAGAGGCTGAGAATAAATGCCAACTTAAAAGAATTAAATCTGAGAAGAAATTGATGGATATATATAAAGGTGAGAAAACAGAAGTGACTAAACAGCTTAAGATTGAAAGTCGTATAGTCAAAAAATGGAAAGCTGATAAAGAAGCTAGCTTGAAGGAGTTGGAAGCATAAAAGTATCAAGTCCATGGTTTGGAAACTGAAATGAATAGTATGCTGGAAGAACTAAAGGCTAGAGACCAGAGGATTCAGGAACTTGAAGAAGAAATAGAGCAAAAGGAATATGAAGTATGGGCTGAAAGGAAAGGGTGGAACTGAATTCTTGAAAGGAAACAGGCCGAGATTGGGTGTTAAATACAAATATTCCGAACAAAGAACAGACGAGTAGAACAATTAACCAAGGAAATGGAAGATTTGCAGACCAGTTTTGAAGAAGATATAAATCCATCTCAAGGAGTTCTTACTTCAAGTACAAGTACCACCTGGGTCGATGAACTTAAGGCTTTCTCATAAGGAGAATAAATCTCTCTGATAGCGAGTCAGAGAACTGGAGAGTGAGTTTCAGTACTGTCGAATACACATCACCAACCTTGAAAGGGAAATCACTCGAATCAATGTTGGATGGAAGGATACGTATGAACACCACCGGATGTTGGTTGAAGAACGCGAGTGCATGATGGGCGAAACAATAGCACAAATGAATGAGGTGGCTCACTACGCACATGAGGTAGCCAACAGGGATAAGGTCATTCTACTTCACACTAGTCTATCCTCTGAGTATGGAGAGAAAGTTGTTGGGATCATAACATAGATCATGGAGCTAAATAAAAGGGTCAAATTATATTTGTAGATTGATCTCTCTTGAAATGATGAAAACTCTTTTGGAATAATGGAACTTTTTCTAAGAATGGTTACTTTTGGAAATAGATAACTTTTGCATTTGCATTCTGCATTTTTCATTATTGCATTTTTGCATTCGCATATTAATTTCCAAAACATCTCATGTGCATAGAAGATTCATAATAATAAGGATATTAATTTATGAACATTTCTTTTGAAGAAAGATACCCTGGAAACTGATAAAATCCAATCCGAAGTCACACATCTGCATAATACCATAATTAAGACCAAGAACATGGATGCTAAACTCAAGAAAATGCAAAATGAGCTTCAATAGAGGCTATTGAAGATGCAACAAGAATGGGAGGCAAAGATAAAGCAATCACAGAAATTTGCTATTGATTGCATAATGCAAAGCCAATCCAACTTGGTAAATAACATCGTAGCCAAATTATCTGGGTTGAGTGGCATGGTAGGGAAAGAGCAAGATACTACAATAGTTGAGACTTATGAATATGCACCAGTACAATCTGGTCCTAGATTGGTCATCTCACCTAAAACGCTTGTTGGGCATCCAACAGCTTCCTCTGCTACTAAAGCTCAAGTAGCTGTCACAAACCCTCAGAATAATCCGAACGAGTGCAATGCACCAGATTTTGATGAAATCGAGAAAATGAAGAATGAAGTACCTGAACGTTTAAAGGATTTGTGCAAAGACTTCTTTAAGGAAATAGTTTGAGTATGCCCAAAGACCAATCATATGATGATTGTAATAATACTTTAACTTATCGCTTTTATTGAATAAAGGCATTGATGCTATTATTTTCAGTTATATATATGTGTTTAACATAAACTGGAAGATAATATAGTCCATATAATGACATAATTGTTATTATTAAAAGATCCCTAGTCAAGTATTATTATGGGCATGGACAATAATAATACGCTTAAAACTAACATGTTATTGAATGATGGCAACGAGTTGTCATTGACATAGAGATGTCAGAATTGATACATGATTACATTGTTAGAGAATAATGTATTGGATTAACCCAGAATGAGCATATGTCTTGGATTATTATATGTCAGTCATAACATTGCTCATGGTGATAACTATATGTATGATCCTCAGACTTGAGATCAATATTATCCCAACATATATTGTTGTATAATTTTATGCAGTTAAACAAGCTCCGTAACTGGTTGCTCTATAAAGACTGTTATTGAATATATCTCAATATATGTAGTGGGTATGTATGATTAAGATAGGATTTGTCCTTCCTACATAATAGGAAATATATCATAGGCCACTTGATTGAGTGAAACTAGAAACGCATGGCCATGCTCGAATAAGTTGATATGAGATATCACAAACTATTCGTTAATTAAAGTCTACTCTAGATATCAAGAAACAATAGATGGGATATACAAGTGTAACTATTCCAAGACTTGTGCCTATTCTAGATATAAAGGACAAAATGATGTAATACATAAAAGAGTTAATCACCAAGATGATATGTCGAATCATATTTTCTTGTAACTTAGGTGAAAATGATATATTGCTAGATGTCACTCATTGTATGTAATATTAGAATTGTTCTAATAATTACTACTAACGTTACAAGAACCTACAGGGTCACACCCTAGGATTGAAATGAGCAAGGATGTACAATTGTTGTACGTTGCTGAAATACATCTAGAGTTAATATATGTATGTTTGATATACATATGTTTTAATAATCTTGAATATTTAATTCCAATTAATTAAATAAAGATTTAATTAATTTTAAATAATAAAAAAATCCCTAATATGATTAGGGTAACTAGGATATAAAAGGATGTGTTAGGTCTAGCAGCCGTTTTTAGTACACACATAATCTTCAGCCGTTTTTCTCAAAAATAGTTTTGGGGAAAACAAATATTACTGTCAATCGGGTGAACAAAGTAGAGGCTGAGACGTGATTTCGTGAAGGCTTACGATTTGAACCGATCGACACCACCATCAGTCGCTGTTGTCCTTGTTGTTTTTTCAACAAATCCACTGTAAGTATGCGCATCCCTTCCTCCCGATTTCAGTTTTATGTACTTGGATCGTTTGGTTAAATTCTTGGTTGATGTGATATGTATGAGATGCATGTTCTAGTTTTATCGTTTACAGTAAATATGCATTATAAAACTAGAACATGCATCTCATACATATCACATCAACCAAGAATTTAACCAAACGATCCAAGTACGTAAAACTGAAATCGGGAGGTTCTAGTTTTATCGTTTTCTGTAAATACGCATGATAGCATTGTTCGATTTGATAACCGCATCGATAAATATATATTAACTTGTTAATATGTTTTTATAACCTATGTGTTGCTGCAAGCATTTTACGAAATTCATATGTCAATTGTTGACATGATGATCCGTTGGTGTGCGATAATAGATCGAGTTTGGTAGTGGAATAATGGTTGTTCCGATGTAAAAAACCTTCGGGATTGAAAATCCCAAAAACATGATTCTATTGATAAGTGTTATCAAATCGTGAGGTTTTTCTATAGAAACGGAAGTACTATTTTTCAAAAAAATCCCACGGGCCGTACCGCAACGACCGATGTGCGATAAATATGGGCCTAATATTAAAATGAACAATGATGAGATAATTACGTAAATTCCTCTTTATAATCTAAGTTAACTTAACCGTCCAATATTTACCCTCGTTTAGGCTTCGATCGATATTGTGTGGGCTTTACCAAGCATTGGCACATAAATCTATCTTGGTTAAACGCAAAGAATAAACAAGTGATATTCACCAGTTGAGATATTGGTAATAACTTAGCTAGGTTATTCTAATAGGATTAGAAACCTAAAGGTTAAATATTTGGATAAGTCATGAGATGACTTGAACAAGAGTTGTTCACCAAAAGGGGGAGTTACATGAGATGTAACTAGTAAAGTGTTACTTACCTAAATAATCACTATCCTAAATGAAAAGCCAAAGTTGATTTAGGAAATTGATGTATTATGGATCCTCTCCTACTAGAAAAATTTTTGTTGAATTTTTATGAAATTAAAACAGAGAGGGTTTTTAATTTTGAATAAAATAGTAGGAGTAATTTTTAAATAAAGACCTATTTATAAATTTTAATTCGGTAAATTTACTTACTTTAATATTTTCATTGTTGTAGATTTAATGGAAAAAAACACTTTATCACTACGATCACTCCTTGAGAAGGATAAACTTAATGGCATAAACTTCCTTGACTGGTTTCGTAATTTGAGAATTGTTCTCAAATAGGAAAGGAATGAATATGTCATTGAAGAACATGTTCCTAATGAACCGGCATCTAATGATTCAAGAGCTGACAAAGACAAATTCAAGAAATATATGGATGATATGTTAGATGTTGGAGGTCTAATACTTTTCACCATGACTCCTGAGCTTCAGAAGCAACATGAGGACATGGTTACATATAAGATGATTAAAAATATCAAAGAAATATATGAAGGGCAAGCATGTCAAGAGAGATATGAGACCTTTAAAGCTCTATTTTAATGCAAAATGGCAGAGGAAGCTCTTGTAGGAGTTCATGTCATCAAGATAATGGGTTACATTCAAACATTGGAAAAGTTGGAAGAAGGAATATGTCATTGAAGAACATGTTCCTGATGAACCGACATCTAATGATTCAAGAGCTGCTGACTAAGACAAATTCAAGAAACATATGGATGATATGTTAGATGTTGGAGGTCTAATACTTGCCACCATGACTCCTGAGCTTCAGAAACAACATGAGGACATGGTTGCATATGAGAGATGATTAAAAATATCAAAGAAATATATGAAGGGAAAGCACGTCAAGAGAGATATGAGACCTCTAAAGCTCAATTTCAATTCAAAATGGCAGAGGGAACTCCTGTAGGAGCTCATGTCATCAAGATAATGGGTTACATCCAAACATTGGAAAAGTTGGAATTTCCTCTCAAAGATGAATTGGCTACAGATGTTATTCTACAATCGTTTCCAGATAGATTTAGCCAATTTGTCCTTAATTTCAACATGAATTAAATTAACAAGACTTTGCCACATTTACTTGGCATGTTACGAACTGCTAAAAGTAGCATGAAAAAGGTTAGACCTAAGCCCATTCTGATGGTCCACAAGGACAAAGGAAAAGGAAAGAAAAAGGCAGTGGAAAAGTCTAAGGGCATTGGTAAGGCCAAATGAAAAGGGAAAAATGCATTGAAATCCAAAGGGGGAGTTAGTAAGGAAGGAAAATGTTTCCACTGCGATAAGACCGGACACTAGAAGAGAAACTGCCTTGTTTAGCTTAAGAGGTCAAGAAGGCAAAAGCAAACGGAACGTTTGTTTCAGGTATTTATGTTATTGATATTAATTTTCAGCATCTACTTCTTGGGTATTAGATATCGGTTGTGGTTCTCATATTTGTACTTCCACACATGGACTATAAAAGAGAAGTAATATGGCTAAAGGAGACGTAGACCTACTAGTGGGAAATGGAGCAAGAGTTGATGCATTAGCTATAGAGACATATGTTTTATCTTTGCCTAGTGGACTTGATTTAAATTTAGAGGATTGTTATTTTGTGCCTAGTTTGACTAAGAACATTATTTCTATTTCTTGTTTGGACAAGATTGGTTTTAAGATTATTATTAAGAATAATTGTTGTTCTTTTTATCTCGATAGTGTTTTTTTATGGTTCGGCACAATTGGTTAATGGTTTCTATATTTTGGATCAAGAAAACACCATTTATAACATAAATACTAAGAGATTAAAAATAAATGACTCGAATCAAACTTATTTTTGGCATTGTCATTTCGGCCATATAAGTGAGAAACGCATATCAAAACTCCATAAAGATGGATTCTTAGATTCATTTGTTTTCGAGCAATATGATGTATGTGAATCTTGATTATTGGGAAAAATGACTAAAGCTCCTTTTAATAGTAAAGGTAAGCGAGCACGTGATTTATTGGGGTTAATACATAGTGATGTATGTGGACTGATGAATACATAAGCCAGAGGTAGATTTCATTACTTCATTACTTTCACCGATGACTTCAGTAGGTATGGGTATATTTACCTTATGCGCCATAAATCTTAAGCCCTTGAAAAGTTTAAGGAATTTAAAAATGAAGTACAAAATCAACTAGGCAAGAGTATTAAGGCACTTCGATCAGATCGAGGTGGAGAATACTTAAGCATAGAGTTTGATGAACTCCTGAAAGAATATGGGATTGTCTCATAACTTACACCACCTGGTACACCATAGTAGAATGGAGCTTCTAAAAGAATGAATCGAACACTATTAGAATGGTTCGATCGATGATAAGTCATAGTGAAGTTTTGACTTCTTTTTGGGGACATGCACTTGAAACAGCTGATTTCACACTAAATCGTGTTCCATCTAAATCGATTCAAAAGATATTATACGAGATATGGACTAGGAAGCGTCCTAGTATGCCTTTTATGAAGATTTGGGGTTGTGAATCTTATGTAAAACATCAGGTGTCTACAAAGCTCGAACCTAAATCTCATAAGTGTATATTTGTTGGATATCCTAAAGAAACTAAAGGATATTATTTCTTCAACCCTAATGAGAACAAAGTGTTTTTTGCTCGAACAAGGGTTTTTCTCGAAAGAGAATTTCTCTCAAAGAAAGGGAAGGGTAGAAATATTGAACTTGGAGAAGTTCAAGAACAACAGATCAATGAACCTGAAGTTGAGCATGTTTCACAAGTTGTTGAGGAACAATTAACATATTTAGAAACACAACCATTGTGCAGATCTATAAGAGAACGTCGTGCACCTGAGAGATTTGGATTTCTCGTTACTATATATGGAGATGTTCTTCTTATGGATCAAGATGAGCCTATGACTTATCAAGAGGCAGTGTCTAGCCCAGACTATGAGAAATGGCTTGAAGCCATGAGATTTGAGATTGATTCCATGTCAGTAAACCAAGTGTGGACTTTGGTTAAACCACCTAAAGGGGTCAAAACTATAGGGTGTAAATGGGTTTTCAAGAAGAAAACTGACATGGATGGTAATGTACAAACATACAAGGGGTGATTAGTCGCTAACGGTTTTCGACAAGTTCATTGTGTAGACTATGACGAAATATTCTCCCATGTAGCTATGTTTAAGTCCATCCGGATCTTACTCGTAATAGATGCATTCCATGATTATGAAATCTGGCAAATGGACGTCAAAACCTCTTTCCTTAATGGAAAACTTGAAGAGGATGTATATATGACACAACCAGAAGGTTTTGTTGCTTCAGGAAACGCGAGAAAGGTTTGTAAGCTACAGAGGTCTATTTATGGACTAAAGCAAACTTCTTCGAAGCTGGAATCTTCGTTTCAATGATGCAATCAAAGAATTTGGTTTTATCAAAAATGAAGATGAGTCTTTTGTTTATAAGAAGGCTAGTGGGAGCATTGTTTCTTTTCTAATCTTGTATGTAGGCGACATACTCATTATAGGAAATGATATACCTACTTTATAGTCTGTTAAGACTTGGTTAAGTAGTTGTTTCTCTATGAAAGATTTGGGTGAGGCAGCGTATATCTTAGGAGTTAAGATATATAAAGATAGATCAAGACGACTTCTAGGTCTGAGTCAAAGTACATATATAGACAAAGTGTTGAAAAGGTTCAGTATGAAAGAATCCAAGAAAGGATTTTTGCCTATGAGACATGGCATTTCTCTTTCGAATGAAATGTTTCCTTAAACTCCACAAGAAAAAGAACGAATAAATAAGATTCCATATGCTTCGGCTATTGGTTCTATAATGTATGCCATTATATGTACTCAACCAGATATATCGTATGCTCTAAGCATGACGAGTCGGTATCAAGCAAACCCTGGTGAAAATCACTGGGTTACGGTTAAAAATATCCTTAAGTACTTAAGAAGAACTAAGGATAAATTTCTTGTCTATTGAGGGGAGGAAGAACTTAGTATAAAAGGTTTACTGATGACAGATTCCAAACTGACAAGGATGACTCACGATCGCAATCGGGTTTTGTGTTTTGTCTTAATGGAGGTGCTGTGAGCTAGAAAAGTTCGAAGCAAGACACAGTAGCTGATTCTAAAATAGAGGTTGAATACATTGCAACTAGTGAAGCAGCAAAAGAGGTTGTTTGGATCAAGAAGTTCATATTGGAATTAGGGTTATTCGCAGTATATCAGATATTGTAGAACTTCATTGTGACAATAATAGATCCATTGCACAAGCAAAGGAACCCAGATCTCATCAACGATCCAAACATATTCTTAAGCGCTTTCATCTCATTCGAGAGATCATAGATCAAGGAGATGTGGAAATATGCAGAGTACACATAGATGGCAACATTGTTGATCCCTTGACGAAGCCTCTTACATAGTATAGGCATGATCGTCACACTGAGTCACTCGGTATTAGATATGTGAGTAATTGGTCTTAGAGCTAGTGGGAGATTGTTAGAGTATGCCCAAAGACCAATCATATAATGATTTTAATAATACTTGAAATTACTGATTTAATTGAATAAAGGCATTGCCACTATTATTTTCAGTTATATATATGTGTTTAACATAAACTGGAAGATAATAAAGTCCATATAATGACATAATTGTTATTATTAAAAGATCCCTAGGCAAGTATTATTATGGGCATGGACAATAATAATATACTTAAGACTAACATGTTATTGATTGATGACAAGGAGTTGTCATTGACATAGAGATGTCAGAATTGATACATGATTACATTGTTAGAGAATAATGTATTAGATTAACCCACAATGAGCATATGTCTTGGATTATTATGTGATAGTCATAATATGTCTCATGGTGATAACTATATGTATGATCCTCAGACTTGAGATCAATATTATCCCAACATATATTATTGTATGTTTTGATGTAGTTAAACAAGCTCCGTAACTAGTTGCTCTATAAAGACTGTTATTAAATATATCTCAATATATGTAGTGGGTGTGTATGATTAAGATAGGATTTGTCCTTCCTACATAATAGGAAATATATCACAGGCCACTTGATTGAGTGAAACTAGAAACGCATGGCCATGCTCAAATAAGTTGATATGAGATATCACAAACTATTCGTTAATTAAAGTCTACTCTAGATATCAAGAAGCAATAGATGGGCTATACAAGTGGGACTATTCCAAGACTTGTGCCTACATAAAAGAGTTAATCACCAAGATGATATGTCGAATCATATTTTCTTGTAACTTAGGTGATAATGATATATTACTAGATGTCACTCATTGTATGTAATATTAGAATTGTTCTAATAATTACTATTAACATTACAAGAACCTATAGGGTCACACCCTAAGATTGAAACGAGCAAGGATATATAATTGTTGTACGTTACTGAAATATATCTAGAGTTAATATATGTATGTTTGATATATATATGTTTTAATAATCTCGAATATTTAATTCCAATTAATTAAATAAATATTTAATTAATTTTAAATAAAAAATCCCTAATATGATTAGGGTAACTTGGATATGAAAGGATGTGTTAGGTCTAGCAGTCGTTTTAGTACACACATAATCTTCAGCCGTTTTTCTCAAAAATAGTTTTGGGGAAAACAAATATTACTCTTAATCGAGTGAAGTGAGTAGAGGCTGAGACGTGATTTCGTGAAGGCTTACGATTCGAACCGATTGACACCACCATCAGTCATTGTTATCCTTTCTGTTTTTTCAACGAACCCACTGTAAGTATTTCTCATCCCTTCCTCCCGATTTCAGTTTTACGTACTTGGATTGTTTGGTTAAATTCTTGATTGATGCAATATGTATGAGATGCATGTTCTAGTTTTATCGTTTTCGGTAAATATGCATGATATCATTGTTCGATTCGATAACCGCATCGATAAATATATATTAACTTGTTAATCTATTTTTACAACCTATGTGTTGCTGCAAGGATTTTACGAAATTCATATGTCAATTGTTGACATGATGATCCGTGGGTGTGCGATAACAGATCGAGTTTGGTAGTGGAGCAATGGTTGTGTCCTTTAATGACTCAGAAACACCATGCATTGCTGCGAACCCGCTCCCAAATCATCAAAATCAGGGAGTTAATGCTATCGACGAAGGTCGTAAGGTCAAAGCAAAAATTGAAGAAGTAAAAACACCGCTAAGATGGGTGTATGAACAAATGATTGTGAGAGGATTGTTGAGTCGAAGAAAAGGATCAATAGGTTAAAAATCGAAAAAATACTGTGAATACCACTGTGATGGTGGCCATCAGATCCAATATTGCCATGAATTGAAGAATATAATCAAGAAACTGATCGATAAGAAGGAAATGCAATTCTTTGAAGAAGAACCAGCAAATAATGAAGGAAATGTTTGTGCCTATGAGGACAATTCAGAAAAGATTGATGCAAAGATGAAAAAGCCTATTCTGGTTATATCTAAGCCAAGATACGAGGTGAACAAGGGGAACGTGGTACCGAAAGTAGTGATAAATGCACCATTACCATTTTCCTACAAAGATAACATAAATGTCCCATGGAGTTACACATATCAAATCACCACTCCTAAGCGCAAGGAATGTGAAGTTGATGAGGTTGGAGGTTTCACTAGAAGTGGTAGGTGTTATGCTCCTGGCTGAACAGAAAAGGCCAGAGCTATTGTAATCAATGAGAATGAAGATAAGATGAATGAACCTGTCAAGATCGAAGAGACTCAAGAGTTTTTAAAATTCTTGAAGCACGGTGAGTATAACATTTTGGAATAGCTCCATAGAATCCCTGCACGTATTTCAATACTATCTCTTCTTTTGCATTCAGAGGTACACCAAAATACGTTGATGAATGTATTGAATGAAACCTTCGTAGCCAAGGACATACCAATGGAACGCTTAGATAGATTGGAGACAAATATCAATGTAGATAATTTTATCTATTTTTATGATGATGAGATACCCGAAGATGGCAAAAGTAGGTACAAGGCACTACATATAATCATTCACTATAAGGGGGTTATTATGTCTGGGTTCTTAATAGAGCCTTGAATGTCATGCCCTGGGAAATCTTGAATTGACTTCATGTAGATACTTCACACATGAAAGTTTATGGTAATATTATCTGAGCATTTGATGGCACGGAGACGAGCATAATGGAAAAAGATCACAATCCCTCTTCGAGTAGGTCCTGTAATATTTGAGGTATAATTCGTGGTCACAAACATTCACCCAAGTTATAATTTTCTACTTGGAAAACCATGGATACATATGGCTGGGGTAGTTCCCTCTTCACTGTCATATGTAAAGGTGAATGAAGATTCCCTTGAGTCATCTTTCCAGTCCCTGGAGTTTGTCAATGCGATTTTCGTCTTTGAAGGAAAGAAATTGCCATCTCCCTAACTCTCAAAGAACACTAAGATGCAGCTGAAGGAGACTTTAGCCCAATGAGCCATAGTTGTAAAAGGATCGGGGAAGAAACTACAAGTAATCACTGAAGGATTGTGCCCCATACCCTAGAGAAATTGCTTCAGGATATGATATAAACCTACATAGCAAGACAGGCTTAAAGATGCCCAAAAGCTCAAGAATAGAAGGAATGCTAGGGCACATGGTCAGGATGTTGTCTAGGAACCTCTCGTCATACCACCCATCACTCAGACATTCACATCTGAGTGTTTTGTGATGAACACATTGGAGTTTCCATGGATTGATGAAGAAGCTACTGAAATTGAGACCTTGATAGAAGATCTCGACATCAATACTGTGACGGATGATACAAGTGGGGAATGCTCTCTGGCATCAATTCTTCCATGCCCTCCTGGATATGTTTTGGAAAATTATACTATTGTGGAGCTTCCTGTATTTTTCAAACAAATCTCAGAGTAATGCATGATAACAACCTTGTTACTTTGGCCCAAAAATAAAAGGGATCTTTTGTAAGGGCGTAAAGTTATTAATCCTTATTTTAATGAAATGATGTATTTTCCTTCATTCTTTCCATGGAAAACATTTATTTCATTCTTTATTGTAGCCATTGTCCTTCAATAAAAATATATATCCTTCTCTCTAGCCCAAACCTATTCATCTCCCTTTGCAGGTCTCCAGATATCAATTGCACTAATAACGACGTTTCTGAGCCAAAGGTTGATTTCGAAAATGACATGTGTCTAAAGGAATCTAAGGGTTATAAAGATGATGTTGAATGCAAGTTAAATCCTGAACTTGTCAAATTGATTGAGCAAGAAAATAAGTAGATTTTACCCCATTAGGAGAAGAATGAGACAGTAAATTTGGGGATGGATGATGATAAGAAAGAGGTCAAGATTGGCACCTCGCTCTCAGCAGAAACAGGACAGTATCTTATACATCTCCTACATGAATTTAAAGATGTGTTTTCTTGGTCGAATAAAGACATGTCAGGTTCGGATAATGATATTGTAGTACACAGGCTGCTAATAAAGCCAGAATGTAAGCTAATTCAACAGAAACTTCAGAGGATGAGACCAGATATGTTGCTGAAAATAAAAGATGTAGTGAAGAAACAGTTTGACGTTGAATTCCTACATGTATCCAAATACCCTGAATGGGTAGCAAATATTGTGCCAATTCCAAAAAATGATGGGAAAGTCCAAATGTGCATTGACTACCGAGATCTCAACCGTGCAAGTCCTAAAGACAACTCCCTGCTCCCTCATATTGATACATTGGTCGATAATATTACAGGGCACGTTCTCATCTCTTTCATGGATAGTTTCTAAGGATACAACCAAATTAAAATGAATCCTGACAAATATGAAAACGACAAAATTTGTGACCATGTGGGGCACATTTTGCTATAAATTGATGTCTTTTGGGCTAAAGAATGCGGGGGTAACGTATCAACCAGCTATGGTTACTTTATTCCAGTATATGATGCATAAAGAGATAGAAGTGTATGTGGATTATATGATTTCCAAATCACAAACTTAAGAAGAACATGTTCAAGTCCTAAAGAAGTTATTCTTGAGATTAAGGAAATATCAGTTGAAACTTAATCCAGCCAAGTGCAGTTTTGGGGCCACTTCAAGGAAGTTGCTCGGATTCGTAATCAGTGAGAAAGGGATAGATATAGATCCCGAGAAAGTCAAGGCAATATTGGATTTACCACCCCCTAAAACACAAAAGGAAGTATGGGGATTCTTGGGGAGGTTAAATTATATTGCCAGGTTCATCTCTCAGTTAACAGAGAAATGTGATTCAATCTTCCGTTTATTGAAAAAGAAAAATCCAGGACCTAGGATAATAACTGCCAAGAAGGTTTTGACAAAATCAAACATTATCTATCTAATGCTTCGGTCCTAGTGTCGCCAATTCCCGACAGACCATTAATTATGTACTTAACCATTTTTGGAAATTCAATGGGATGTGTTCTAGCACATCATGATGAACATGGAAAGAAAGAACGAGTCATTTAATATTTAAGTAAAGAGTTCACTGAATGTGAGACCAGATATTCTCACATCGAAAAGTTGTGTTGTACCCTAGTTTGGACTACAAAAAAACTGAGGTAATATTTATTATACCACACCACGTGGTTAATATCAATATTGGACCCTTTGAAGTACATGATGGAATCAATAATCTTGAATGGGAGAATGGCAAGATGGAAAATGCTTTTATTAGAATTTGACCTGGTATATGTGAGCCAGAAAATTGTGAAGGGTAGTACCATTGCAAATTTTTTGGCAAATAGAGCATCGGAAGATTATGAACCAGTAAAATTTGAATTCTCAAATGAGGATTTGGTGGCCATATATATGGTAGAAGAAGAGGAAGCCCCAAAATAAGAAATATGGAAGATGAATTTCAATGGTGCATTAAATGTTGTAGGGTATAGAATTTGGGTGGTATTGGTTTCACCTGAAGGAGATCATTATCCTTTCACCAGCCGCCTCACTTTTAAATGTACAAATAACATGGACGAGTATGAAGCATGTATCATGGGGATTCGAGCTACAATTGAGTGCAAAATCAAAATCCTAGAAGTGTTTAAAGATTCCGCCTTAGTTATCTACTAACTTCGTGGAGAATGGAATACTAGAGATTCCTAATTGTTAGAGTACAAGAATCTATTCAAGGATCTAATAAAAGGATTTGAGGAGATTACTTTTAGTTACCTCCCGAGAGAAGAAAACCGAATGGCGGATGCCTTAGCCACATTGGCTTTAATATTCAAGGTTAATGACTAAGCTCAAATGATGCCCATTCGAATGAGTATAAGAGAAATGTCAGCCCACTGTTGTAATATAGACGAAGAGGAGGAGGAAGATGGCTTCCCTTGGTATTATAATATTCTTCAATATGTGAAATATCGAACTTACCCTACTGAAGCTACTGAAAATAACAAACAAACCCTAAGAATATTGGCTATGGGGTATATTCTTGATGGGGATGTTTTGTACAATGGAAAATATCAGATACTGATGGGATGTGTGAACAAGGTTGAAGCCAATAAAATACTAGAAGAAATCCATGAAGGAATTTGTGGGATGCATGCAAATGGTTTCACAATGGCCAAGCAAATCATGAGGTTTGGTTATTACTAGTCAACAATAGAGGGGGATTGCATCATCTTTGCACGCAAATGCCATAAATGTCAAATCCATAGTGATAAAATACATGTTCCTCCCTCACCACTTCATGTGATGACCGCACCTTGGCCATTTTCAATGTGGGGCATAGATGTCATTGGGGAAATCTCACCAAAGTCTTCAAACGGGCATCGTTTCATCCTGGTATCTATTGACTATTTCACCAAATGGGTTTAGGCTTCCTCTTAAGCCAATATCACAAAAAGAGTAGTGTGCAGATTTCTAAGGAGGGAAATTATATGTAGATATGGAACCCCAGAAAGAATCATCACAGATAACACTCTGAATTTGAACAATGATCTGATAAAGGAAGTCTGTGTGAAATTTAAGATCAAGCATCACAATCCAGCCCCTTATCACCCAAAAATGAATGGTGCAGTAGAAACAGCAAACAAAATGATAAAAAAGATCATCGCCAGAAAGACTGAAATATATAGGGACTTGTATGAAAACTACCTTTCTCTCTGCTAGCTTATCGTACAGCAGTCCGAACATCGACTGGGGCAACACCATTTTCACTTGTCTATGGGATGGAAACAGTTTTACCAGTTGAAGTGGAAATCCCTTCTCTAAAAGTAATGATGGAGCTAAAATTAGAAGAGGCTGAGTGGGTTCATAACAGATTTGATCAGTTAAATTTAATTGATGAGAGAATATTGAGAGCTATATGTCATGTCTAGATGTATCAGAAAAGGATGATACGAGCTTGCAACAAAAAGGTTAGACCCTGAGAATTTTATGAAGGGGACCTTGTGCTGAAAAAGATCTTACCCATGCAAAGAGACTTCCGAGGGAAGTGGATGCCAAATTGGGAAGGCCCTTATGTCATAAAAAAGCCTTTTCTGGAGGAGCCTTAATTTTAACTAAAATGGATGGAGATGAGTTGCCTAATCCTTTAAATTCTGATTCAATCAAGAGATACAACACCTGAAGAGAAGAAAATGAAAAGAAAATGAAACAAAATGAAGAAAAACGAAAAAAGAAAAAGAAAAGAAAAAGAAAGATAAAAAAATAAAAGAAAAATGGTCAAGATGAAAACACCCAAAATGGTTGTCTTGAAACCAAAGGATGATTCAAGTTGAAAATCCATAAAAGACGGCTCGAATATTTGGAATTAGGATCGTGACTTTGATAGTTAAGGGAGAGGTTCTCATACTCAGACATCCTTAGTACAATCTGAATCCTCTAACACATGTCAACTTTAAAGAGAGACTTGGGACAAAACGATAGAAGGACTCATGCACTTGATATCGGGAGTACTTAGTCTTTTTTCTCTTTGTAATGTTTGTCTTTCCTTCATTAAAAGAGATATTCGTCAAAACAATTGTACCATTTCACCACTCATTAATGAAATCAATTGGATGATTTTTTTTGTTACATTCTTTGCATGAGCATCATACATATAAAATTTTGATTAATAATGGAATCATATACAAAAAGGATTATTATGCCTTACATGGAGAAGAGTTCATGGGTATATGAATTTCAAAACAGGAGTCCACCAGGAAACACATATGAGCGGAATAACTCTAATCAATCGGAGCATCAGAAAAGAAGTTTATGCAAGTAAAAAGAGATCGGTAAAAAAAATTATCTTATTCGGGCGTTACCACCCAAGAAAGATCAAAAGAGATCCTATATTAGAGGTTGTACTAGATATAATCTCACCCAGTCAATTTCAAAGAAAATTTGACTTTTCGTCAATCAAGGGGGTTGGTAATGCAGTCATATCTGGAATCCCAAACAATGACAGTAGAAAACCTTGACAGATAATCAAGTGTAGACCACTAGAAGTCGATTAAATTCCACGCTTCAAAACCTGATGCACCAAATTACATTGAACATTCATACATTACATTAAATTCACATTAGATCATCTTTAGGACATGTTGTATATGACATGCATGGCATTTGATTTTTTTAACAGGATCAGTTATAGTCAGTTTTGACTCGATCTCCTCAACACGAAGGAGGAGTGTCATCCTCAGACAATCAGACTTCCTAAAGTGAAGGAACCGTGTTGTCTCCACATTATCTCCAGATTGACCCGATTTCCTCAACAATAAGGAACAACGTCATCTCCAACAAACAATTTACCTGAAAACGACTAGATCTCTTCAACACGGATGAGCAATGTCATATTCAACATCAAATTATCTCCATATTAACCTGATTTCCTCAACGTGAAGGATCGGTGTCATCCTCAGACAATCAAACTTCCTCAAAGCAAAGAAACTATGTTGTCTCCAGATTAACTCGATTTCCTCAATGAGAAGGAACAATGTCATCTCCAACAAATAATTTACCTGAAAATGACTATATCTCTTCAACACAGATGATCAGTGTTATCTTTAACATCAAATTATCTATAGATTAACCCAATCTCCTCAACACAAATTATCAGTGTCATCCTCAGACAATCAGACTCCCTCAACGCGAAGGAACTGTGTTGTCTCCAAATTATCTCTAGATTGACTCGATTTCCTCAACGAGAAGGAATAACATCATTTCCAGCGAACAATTTACCTGAAAACAACCAAATCTCTTCAACACGGATGAGCAATGTCATCTTCAACATCAAATTATCTCCATATTGACCTGATCTCCTCAACACGAAGGAGCAGAGTCATCCTCAGACAATCAGACTTCCTCAAAGCGAAGGAACCGTGTTATCTCTGAATTATCTCCAGATTGACCCGATTTGCTCAACGAGAATGAACAGCGTCATCTCCAGTAAACAATTTACCTGAAAACAACCAGATCTCTTCAACACGGATGAGCAGTGTTGTCTTCAACATCAAATTATCTCCAGATTGACCTGATCTCCTCAACGCGAATGAGCATTGTCATCCTCAGACAATCAGACTTCCTCAATGCGAATGAACCGTATTGTGTCTAAATTATCTCCAGATTATTTGGATCTCTTCAACATGGATTAGCAGTGTCGTCTTCAACACCAAATTATTTCCAGATTAACACGATTTCCTCAATGAGAAGGAGCAGTATCATCTTCAACAAACGATTTATCTCATAATACACCCAAACTCCTCAACATGAAGGAAGAATATCACTTTTTCGCAAAGAGCTTGATCCTCAAAATCAAAACAATCAGAGAGACCAAACAAAATTAGTGTCTTTGATCTTTTTCCTATTCCCGTTACACGATAATGGGTAAATCGGGGCAGTTGTAGACATTATATTTTGTCCGAGTCTGAATTTTTTGTTGTTTCATATGTGCACACGTGTGATATAATTGTTAATATAGATATTAATTATAATTAAACTAAATTATAAATTTGTTTTGTTTTTTTCTAAGTCTATTACAAATGCAAGTCCAAATACAATCAAACCCAGGCCCACGTGACATCCCAACAACAGCTAGGGTTTCCTCCTGGCTCCCTCTTCTTTCCAGTGCCGCCAAATCCCAACCGTGGGATGAAGAGGAGATCCAACAAGGAAGGTTGGATCTAGGGTTTGTTTACCCTAAAAGTGGAGACTATCATCGTCAATGCATCTGAATCGTTGGATCATATTAGCGATCCAACGACCCACCTTCACCTGAATATATTAGATTGGTCAGATCTACGTGTGTGATCCAGATGCTTCACGCGCCCATGCTCAGTCCACACATCATGCCGCCCGACCACATCGAGACAAGATCATAGGAAATATGGGATATTAAATACCCCGACCGACCGGCTTTACCAGCGCTGAACACGGCGATGAACCCCTTTATTTTGCCCTATCAAACTCGTGAGCGAGAAAATGGAAACAAGACAGCAAACATCAGATATCATCAGTAACCAAAAGAGGTAAAAAGCAAGCACAAAAGCAAAAGAAATTTTTTTCATTATTATCCATGTAATCGGGTATATAACCCGAACAAAATATGTTTAAAGGGGATCTTTTGAAATATAGAAAAAAAATTGAGATTCAAAGCATACGATTTTTTTAACGGTATCTTCATCTTCTTCTTCTTTTTTTCGTTGCATGCAAACATCTTCTCTTCTGAAACAATAAAATAAAATTAGAAGCAAGTTTAGTATTTTACCTTTGTTAGGAGCATCTTTCGCCAGAGTAAATAAAATTGTTGTCAAATGTGCTACCTTTAGGGTAGTTTAGGCCGCCGGAAGCCTAAAGGTTAGGACTTTCTAGCCGAGAGGGTAAAGGCCACCGATTTACGAAGGTGCTTAAGGGTGTTTGGGTTCGGTCGAAGAGAAATAGTAGGAAAGTTCGTGTCTTTTGAGGGTTTTGATCTTCGATTTTGGTTTAGAAAAAAATGGAGATGCTTAGAGGGTGGTCGGAGTGAGGAATGGCCATCGGTCTACGGTGGCCGGCCATTTCTAGACCCTTGGGAGGTCACCTGGTCGAGAGAAAAATGAGAAGCAAAAAGAGAAAAGAAGAGAGGAAATGAACTAGGGTTTCAGGTTGTTACCTGAAGTGGTAAAAAGAAGATTAAATACCATAGTTTTAGGGTTATTCTCGCTCAGGCCCCTATAAGTTTACCGTATTTTTACAAAGTGATCCTTGTTTTCCTTTAACTTCACGGAATGTGTGAAATGTGTATACCCTGGCTGCGTAATTTTCCATATTTTGGTTAGTGTAAAGAAAATAGGGAATATTGCTCTAAAGCCCTCTAACTTTTGTTGTGTTTTTACATTCCAGTCCCTGAATCTCTGTGTTTTACTTATTTCATCATTTTTGGCACTTCAGTTTTATTATTTTTAATTTAGTTACTAACATGTTATATTTCATGTTTTATTTATTTTTTATTTTGGCACTTTACTTTCTTTTCTTTTCTTTTCTTTTAGCCACTGACTTACTAACATCCGAACATTTATTTTATTTTTCGAACTAACATATTAAACTTTATTTATTTGTTCTTATTAACTTTTTATTTTTATCGTTATTACTAACTTACTAATCATCATTTATTTTATTGCACAAAACAACCCCTAACTTTTAAATATATGCAATTTATTTCTTTTTTGTTTTATTTATTTTTCAGTACTTTATTTTTCTGCCCTTTAGTTTTCTAGCATTTTATTTCAATCTTTTTTAATTTCCAACATTTAATTTTCTGTATTTATCTTTTAGCATCTTAATTTACACTTTATTTTGTTTTAGTCATTGATCTTGCTTGTGGTATATTTATATTTAGTGCCTATATTTTTCAATATTTATGTTTCAACCTTATTTATTTACCCTCTTGTTTGGCTCATATATTTTAATATTGGTGGTTGGTTTGGAAAGCTTGCATGTTGGTTCCTTATTTATGCGCATATATATATCATTCTTTATACCTTATTTTATATAAATCATCATTTTTACTATATATGTAAATAAGAAAATTTTATTGTGAGATAAATCTATGAAGACATCTCCCAACTATAAGGGAAAGTGTCTTTTCGAAGATTTTTCGCACAAGAAAAAAATGTTTTTGTATTCAGTTGTCTTCTTTGTTTTACCTTTTTATTTTATTATTTTATTTCGTTCTATTTTTATTTTGTTTTATTATTTTATTTTTATCTTAGATATAAGGAAAAGGTAATGTCTTTTTGTGAGGGGAATCTATGGGAAACTCTCCTAACTACAAATGAAGTGTATTCCTGAGGATTGTTCGTACAAAAAGGCATTCTTTTATCCGAACATTTCTAAAATTTAATATAATACTATACTATTTTTAACTATATCATCCATAAAATTAGAGAAACATCGTTTTGTGAGGGAAATCCATGAAAAAGTTTCCTAACTATAAAGGAAGTGAATTTTCAATGATTGTTCGTACAAAATGATGTATTTTCTCTTATCAAAATAATTATAATTTTTTTTGATTAAATAAATAGCCATAATCTATAAAATATCTTTTGGGCTCTTTAATTTTTTTTGTACCAACAACATTTATCATTTGTCATCAAGTTTTTATTTTCTTATTGGCAAAAGCATCATTGTTTTATTTATTTATTTATTTATTGAAAATTGGCATCTTTTAAATAAAGTCGAATGAATAGAATGATCGTATTTTAAATATATTTTCGAGTTTGTAATTCCCAATATTTAAACATCGTACAATCGTTTAGGTACCAAAACTTGGGCATTATGGGGATGCTCACCCTTCCCCACAGGTAATCGACTCTCGAACTCTTAAAAATAAATTTTTGGTAAAATGCATACAATTTTCTCGTCTTTTAATGATTTTTTTGAACTCATTAAAATGATCTTTAAGGTTTCCAACCTACCTAACTTAAAGGTTGGTGGTGACTCCAAAATCAAATTGTTTTCAAAATTATATTTCATCGCCTTACCCGAATTAATTTTTTAATTCTAACGAATCCACCAAGGGAGATGTTATGACACGGGGTTGTCGGTGAATCGAAGGCCTATTTTAGAATCCGATAGTGTTGTGGCTGTGGAATGGATCAAGAATCCTACTGCAACCACCCCGTTGTTCTTTTCCATAGTTAAAGATAATGCCTCGATTGTAGTTGATAAAGGTGTTATTGTTAGGAATGTGTTCACAGCAGCTAACTGGGAAGCGGATGAATTTGCTAAGTTAGGGATAGGCTAATTGTTTGGGATATATTTGTTGCATTGAGTTTGTTGTATTTGGGGAAGTTTTGGTTATATTTGTCAATTGTGTGTTTGGTTGATTGTTTTTAGGATATAGTTTTCTTCAGTTGGGTTTGGTCATTGATGTGTTTCTGTAGTTTGGTCATTGATGTGTTTCTGTAGTTTAACGTTGATCATTGTTGAGGTGGTAGTTAGGTTGTGTTTGGTGGTATTTTACTCTTCTTGTACCTGGTATCTATGCAATAAAATTTTGAGGCACTCTTTTCCTCATTCCAATATCCGTTGAGCCACTCTTGTTGCTTGACGGTTTTGAAAGGGGGTTTTAACGATGCCTCCCTTTTTATCAAAAAAAATTGTTTCATATACTCTTTTGATAATTTTAACAAGTCGAGTAAAATTTTAATGAGCCTAACGAGCAACGAGTTGAGTCAATCAACAAATTTTTTTAATGAGAACGATTCGAGCACTTTCCAACTCGTGATCGACTCGCTTGATAAGCACCCCTGTAAAAAATAGAGATGCTATAAGAGTGGGCTGAAAACATATGGGCTGAAATTGAGCTGCAAATATCCCGTGGGCCCTCTGTTGCAGCCATATGATCTTTTTGGGATCAAGCTTTGAAAGTAGTATAACCTATTAATGTATCATCCATTAAATTTATGTTAAATAATGAAAAGTGAAAAAGAAATAATGGATGATAATATAACCTATTAAATTGTGTAACTGAATGACTCTCCGTTAGATTTTAGGGCAATGGTTCGGGCCCGAAAATCTTACTTGGATCCATGGATTAATTTAAAAGTAGAATAAGGAAGCCCGTCTAATTGGCAGAACGTTTACTTGCTATTTAGACCGCCTAAAATCTTAAAAGAATGTGAAATATGTTTTAAAAAGAACATGGAACCCTATGAATTTCGTGGAGTTCCAAGACCAAGTAAAGAAAAAACCTTTTTGAACAACAACAAATAACTTCTTAAAGGTAAAGAAAAGAGGTCCATTGTGCATGAAAAGATGTATTGAATTCACTAAAAACTCAGAGAAATTTAAAGGAAAAAGGTTTAGAAGAATTGTTTTAAAAACTATCTCAAAATGAATAATAATATTAGATACAAACACGTGTAGAACAATTTTAAAGAGTCAAATCAAAATTAAAATAATAGAGGATAGGGAAGCAAATGATGAAAATATCTATAAAGAATATGCATATCATAAGTTAAACTTAATTGTCTACAAACAGTAACATCCTTAATTAAACTCATGTAAGAATAGAAGGCAGTTAGATTGTTCTCGTTAAGTACAGTATAAATTGATTTTATTTGGAAATATTATAATGATTAACAACAATATCACATCAACCCATAATAAAACTAGAGATGCCCTAATGCACTTCGCCTGTACTCGGTTCTGTTTATTACTGCTATAATAAATCCATCACAACAATAACTATTTAATTTGAAATTTCTTTAATTTATTTTTGAATTGTAATAAATATAAGTGCACTTTTTATATAAAACAAGATTATAATGTCGTTTTGAAAAATGGATTAAAGTTTTAAATATAAAATTTTTATGGATTAAAGTAAAAGTAAGTAATTAAACTATATGTATATTTTTTACTTTAAGGATTTAAATTATTTTTTCAAATTAATTCTTTAAATTATTATATTTAATCATTTTAAGTTCTATCATTTTTCAGTTAGAAACATATTTTTTGACCAATAAAATGTTGCACGTTATATAAAATTAGGTATTTGATTTGATCAAAAAATAATTGGGATTTAAAGTTAAAAAAACCATAATTTAGGGACTTATTTTGACCAAAAAATATTATAGGTACTTAAAATAGTTATATATAATAGTTTAAGGATTTAGTTTGACAAAAAAATAATTTAGGTACTTAAAGAAAAAAAATGATTATTATTTTTTATTAAACTTAATGTTTATGTTAAATAGTGATATAATTATAGGATATTATTTTATTGAATACTTTAACTATTAAAAATTACAAAATAATTCTTTAACTATAGAAAGTTGGTAGAGCACAAGGTTCTTAACTTTGAGGTCGTGGGATTGAGTCTCATGGAGGGCATTTCATAATTTGGAGGTCTCCTACGGAAACTGCTCTCAACCTAGTGTTGGGAGCAGCCTACTATCTGACATCCCCCTTACCCCATTACATATAGGAACAAGGGACAACCATTTTTTTTTTGTTAAGTCATTCAACTTTTAAAAATTACAAAATAATTACATGACTATTCATATGTTCCAAACTCGTATTTTTGTTGTTAAAAATTAGCAATCATCTAAGCTAGACGTTAACATGCTGACTGAGATATGATAAAGTCGTTTGAGTTTATGAGATCAAATTTTATCATATCTCAATCAGCATACTAACGTCTAGTTCAGACAATTATTAAATTTTTAATAGTAAAAGACGAGTTTAGAATATAATGAATAATCGAATAACTATTTTGTAACTTTTAATAATCGAGAAACTCAACAAAACAACTCTTATAATTAAAAAATTATTTTATAATTTTTAATAATTGAAGAGTGAATAAAATATATTATTGTTCTTTACCATTAATTATTAGTGAAAACTAAAACGAAGACGAAGGTGGTGTTTGTTTTTACTGTGCAAGCTCTTCAAAGTACTTATATCTGCGTCGCGCAAACCACACGCAGACATTAGGCTTCGCAGACTGTTTGTTTTTTAGAAGACAGAAGTTCTTCAAACGTCTGCCCGAGGTCTTCTTGGTGCAGACTTGGTTTTATGTCTTCAAAGGTCTTTAAACCTCTTCAAGAATAATTATAAAATATATTTATTTATTAAAATAATTTTAAATAATTTAATAAGGTTATTTATTTTAAAATAATTTGTTTTAAAATAATTTATTTTAAAATAATTTATTATAAAATAATTTATTATAAAATAATTTATTTTAAAATAAATTATTATAAAATATGGATTGATTTATTTTAAATAATTTATTAGTATAGATTGATTTATTTTAAAATATGGATTGATTTATTTTAAATAATTTATTAGTATGGATTGATTTATTTTAAAATATAGATTGATTTATTTTAAATAATTTATTTGTATGGATTTATTTATTTTAAAATATAGATTGATTTATTATTGTAGTTGTATGGATTGATTTATTTTAAATAATTTATTTGTATGGATTGATTTATTTATTTATTTTAAAATATGGATTGATTTATTATTGTAGTTTTATAGATTGATTTATTTTAAATAATTTATTAGTATGGATTGATTTATTTTAAAATATGGATTGATTTATTTTAAATAATTTATTAGTATGGATTGATTTATTTTAAAATATGGATTGATTTATTTTAAATAATTTATTAGTATAGATTGATTTACTTTAAATAATTTATTTGTATGGATTGATTTATTTTCAAATATGTATTGATTTATTATCGTAGTTGTATGGATTGATTTATTTTAAATAATTTATTAGTATAGATTGATTTATTTTAAAATATGGATTGATTTATTTTAAATAATTTATTAGTATGAATTGATTTATTTTAAATAATTTATTTGTATGGATTGATTTATTTTAAAATATGGATTGATTTATTATTGTAGTTGTATGAATTGATTTATTTTAAATAATTTATTAGTATGGATTGATTTATTTTAAAATATGGATTGATTTATTTTAAATAATTTATTAGTATGGATTGATTTATTTTAAATAATTTATTTGTATGAATTGATTTATTTTAAAATATGGATTGATTTATTATTGTAGTTGTATGGATTGATTTATTTTAAATAATTTATTAGTATGGATTGATTTATTTTAAATAATTTATTAGTATGGATTGATTTATTTTAAAATATGGATTGATTTATTTTAAATAATTTATTAGTATGGATTGATTTATTTTAAATAATTTATTTGTATGGATTGATTTATTTTAAAATATAGATTGATTTATTATTGTAGTTGTATGGATTGATTTATTTTAAATAATTTATTTGTATGGATTGATTGATTTATTTTAAAATATGGATTGATTTATTATTGTAGTTGTATGAATTGATTTATTTTAAATAATTTATTAAGTTTGATTGATTTATTTTAAAATATATATTGATTTATTTTAAATAATTTATTATTGTAGTTATATGAATTATTTAAATTTCAGTATTGTAAAATAAAATTATTTAAAACTTAGTATTGTAAAACTCTTTTAAATTTAAAAAATCAGTTTATTTATATTTCAGTTCATTTTAGCAGTTTGTAGACGTTAAAAATAAACAGTCTTCTTCTTGTAGACTGCAGACTTTTAGTCCACCTCTTCTGCTGCAGATATCTATAGATATAATACGCAGACTGCAGACCTTTTACCTCTGCAAAAACAAACACCACCGAAGCTCTCCCCCTCCGCGCTCAAACCAAAATTCCAGCTCTGCCCTTAAACTTCACTCAAACCTTAAAGATCCAATTATGTGATTTTCCTTTAATTTACTAATCCAATGGCTTCGATCCGCCGAGCTCTCTCGCCAGCACATCGCGACCGTTCATACCAGAACGGCGCCGGGTTCTCCTCTCCGGCTAACAAGTTTTTAACCAACGGAAGTGGTAAACACTTCCCCTTTTCTTCCTCGTCTTCGCATTTACGGCCTTTGTTCACCGCCGTAAATTTAGTGTACCGCAAAGGATGGCGGCGGTCTTTTTGTAGGTGTCTCTTATTTTTCGTAATAGGATTTGTTTTCGGAGTTGCTCCGTTTGGATACACGGATACCGATGTCCGTACCAAGGATTTCGCTTTCCCCGACCTCAAGCCGCCACCTGTCAACCTCCAATTGGACTATCAGGATGTTTCTTCTGTTTCATTGGGCGTCAATACGAGATTGGCGGAACAAAAGGAAGTTGCCGATTTAATCGAGCCGTTGAAGCAGTTAATCGTCATTACGCCGACTTGTAATCGGGGATTCCAGTCGTATTTCTTGAACAGGTTAGGGCACGTTTTAAGGTTAGTGAAGCCGCCGTTGGTTTGGATGGTGGTGGATGAGAAAGCTGCGTCGCTTGAGACGGAAGAGATTTTGAGGAAAACCGGGGTTATGTATCGGCACTTGGTGTCTACGCTCAACTCTAGCAGCGTGAAGGAGAGAACTGTTCATCAGAGAAATGCCGCTTTGGAACATATTGAACGGCATAAGCTCGACGGGATCGTTTTTTTTTTTGCCGATGAAGACAATTTCTACACGCTCGAGCTGTTTGAAAGCTTGAGAACTATAAGATAACTTAATTTTAAGTTTACGATTTTAATAGAGTTAATGGGGATTACAAATTTAGGTTAAAAATGGGGTTTTGGAGATGTATTTATTGGGATGCTAATAATTATTGAATTGTTTCTATTAACAGCTAGGCTATTAATTAGAAGATGGAGGCAGTGGGAAACTGAAGTGATTTTGTATTGTAGTTGGTGTCGTAACCGGTTTTGGTCCGGGCATGAATTTTTTTATTTGACGGGAAAAGTGATATGAATAAATAAAATAATTTGGGAGTCGCCATCGGCCTTTTAGGTCAGGTAGGTCGAATACCTAAAAATTATCTTTTAAACGAGTTTTAAGAAAACATCAGTTAAAAGATGAACTGATCTGCGTTTATAACCAAAAATTCGTTCTTTTTAAATAAATGATTTGTGGTCGGTTACGTTTAGGGAAGGATTAGCACCCCTACAACGCCCAAAATTGGTACTTTATTAATTATAACTTGTCTCTATTATTAGAAATTTAAGAATTCAAAGATATTTAATTTATAATCCTATTATTTCAAAATTATAATTATGAAAAAATATTTATATACATTTATAAGTAAAATATTTATTTATTTAGAAATATCAGAAAAGGACTTCTAGGTGCCTTAAGACAGCTCTTTTCTTTGATATTAATAAATATTAACAATATAATAATTTAAATTATAATTTTTATAATATTTAATTTTAAAATACCAGAATAGGACATCCAGTTGTATTAAGACTGCCCTTTTCTTCGATATTGAAAAATAAATAAATATTAAAATATGATAAAAATAATTTATGTAAAATATAAATTATTATTTATTGTATATATATTTATATGACTAAAAAAATAATATTTAAAAATGTAAACAAGTAAAATTAAAACATAAATAAAAATACAATTAGAACTATATATTTAAAAGCAATAAAACTTTATAATAAATGAAAATATTTAAAAATAGTGACTAAATTATAATCTAATGAAATTAAATACCTAATTCATAATTAATTATTTAAAATTATAGGGATTAAACATACCATTTTCCTTATTTATTAATTTGGTGACTAAAATAAAATTATATAAAATTCGAATATCAGATTAAAATAAATTAAAAATATATACTCAGGATTAAAATATTATTTATTAAAACTAAAGGACTAAATATGTATTTTATCTAAAATATTTATAATTACGGTTAAAGGCTAAAATATAAATAAATAAAATTTAGAGACCAAATTAAAAGGATTATAAATTTGATTTAGTGACTAAAATGTAAGAATTACAAGTTAAGGGACTACGGACGGGATTTAACCCTTAGTTAATTACACAAATAGCCCTCCCCGAAACGACGTCGTTCGGGAAGGGCTATTTAAAGCCCGAAATCGACTGGCCCGAAGGGCCAGCTCTCATTTCTTTTCTTCCCTCTCTCTCTCTTCTCTGAGAGGGTTTAAAACTCTCTCACTTCTCTCTAAAACAGAGAGAAGCACACCAGCCGACAGCCGTTCACCGGCATTGACCCCGCCGCCGGCCACCGCCTTCGGTGGTCGAAAATTTTTTTTTACACTAAAACGTAGATCGGACCGTCCTAATGACGGTTCCGGTGTTCTTTTCTCTTAAATAGCTCCCGATCGGAGCAAATCTAAGAAAGTACCTTCGATTTTCGAAGGTTTTTGGTGACGTTTGGAGAGGTCCGGCGGTCGTGGCTTCCTTGGTAAGCTTCTCTCCTTTCTTTTCTTTTGTTTTTGGTTGCTGTGTTGTGGGTTTGCTCTGCTTTGGGTTTGCTATTGGTTGCTCCTTCTCTGTTGGTGTTTTTTTTTCTTCTCTCTGTCTCCTTTTTTTGTTGCAGGTATGGTCGATGGTTTTTATAGCCATCGACGGTGTGGCTCTCGGACCGGTCTCAAATGGTGATCCTAGGTGAGTCACCGGACTATGGTGGTGACTCACCATAGAGTTTCAACGTGGGGCAGAAACGAGGTGCTTCTGGAGTCTTCTATTGGTGTCGTCGTGGTACTGGTGTGTCGACAATGGCGGTGGAGGCGTTGACAGTGGGGCATTGGACCACTTGGCAGTGAAGCGACGGTTGGAAGCTTGGAGATAGCTGAGGCGGCGCCGCGTGGTTTCCCTAGGGTATCATACCCTAGGGTTTTCGTCTGGAAGCATCAGGACCGTTGGATTTTGGCTAGATCCAACGGCTGTGAGCAATGGCGGCTGGGGCATGAGATGAGAAACCCTAGTTGGGTTTTAGGGTTTATGTTGGGCTTCTGTATCTGGGCCACATTGTTTAGGCTTGCAAACTGGGCCTGAGTTCTTGTAATTGGGCTTTGTAATATTTAATAATATTAATAACAAATTTAATAATAAATAATGATAATAATAATAATAAATATATAAATAAAATGGGTAAAAAAAATTAGTATCTTCAGCTGCCCCTCTTTGCTCATTCTTGTGTTAACAAGAATAGGGCAAAGATGAAAAGATAATAAAATTTTTTATCCATTTGACTTCACTTGATTATGATGGTAATGTTGAATAATTTCTTCTTTGGGATTAGTTCTTCTAATTATGAACTTTTCCACTGGGGATGACAATTTATCTCCTTATGTGATGTAATCTGGAAATGTTGATGCTGATCTATCTCCTTCTGTGATAGAATCATGCAAAAGATTGAACAAGTTCTTCTCATTATGAACTTCTTATTCCTTCCTCAGATGAGTTCTTCTTATTATGAACTCGCCCTGGCAATGCTGGTCCATCGAATGATAAATTCAAGCGAAAAGTTGAACAAGTTCTTCTCATTATGAACTTCTTATTCTTTCTTCAGATGAGTTCTTCTCATTATAAACTTCTTCTTGGTAATGTTGATCCATCGAATGATGAATTCAAGCGAAAAGTTGAACAAGTTCTTCTCATTATGAACTTCTTCTTCTTTCTTCAGATGAGTTCTCATTATAAACTTCTTCTTGGTAATGTTGATCCATAGAATGATGAATTCAAGCGAAAAGTTGAACAAGTTCTTCTCATTATGAACTTCTTCTTCCTTCTTTAGATGAGTTCTTCTCATTATGAACTCTAACTGGTACTGCTGTTCCACTGAGTGATTAATTTAAGCAAAAAGTTGAACAAGTTCTTCTCATTATGAACTTTTTCTGGAAAAGTTGATCCATCAAATGATGGATTTGAGCAAAAGGTTGAACAAATTCTTCTCATTATGAATTTCTTCTTCCTTCTTCAGATGAGTTCTTCTCATTATGAACTTTCTCTGGAAAAGCTGATCCATCAAATGATGGATTTGAGCAAAAGGTTGAACAAATTCTTCTCATTATGAATTTCTTCTTCCTTCTTCAGATGAGTTCTTCTCATTATGAACTTTTTCTAGAAAAGCTGATCCATCAAATGATGGATTTGAGCAAAAGGTTGAACAAATTCTTCTCATTATGAATTTCTTCTTCCTTCTTCAGATGAGTTCTTCTCATTATGAACTTTCTCTGGAAAAGCTGATCCATCAAATGATGGATTTGAGCAAAAGGTTGAACAAATTCTTCTCATTATGAATTTCTTCTTCCTTCTTCAGATCTCATTATGAACTTTCTCTGGAAAAGCTGATCCATCAAATGATGGATTTGAGCAAAAGGTTGAACAAATTCTTCTCATTATGAATTTCTTCTTCCTTCTTCAGATGAGTTCTACTCATTATGAACTTTCTCTGGAAAAGCTGATCCATCAAATTATGGATTTGAGCAAAAGGTTGAACAAATTCTTCTCATTATGAATTTCTTCTTCCTTCTTCAGATGAGTTCTTCTCATTATGAACTTTTTCCTGGAAAAGTTGATCCATCAGATGATGGATTTGAGCAAAAGGTTGAACAAATTCTTCTCATTATGAAGTTCTTCTTCCTTCTTCTGATGAGTTCTTCTCATTATGAACTTTCTCTGGCAATGTTGATTCATCGAATGATGGATTTAAATCTTTGCTAAAATTTTTGAAATTCCTGTCAAAATTCAACATAGATAAAATGAATGAAGATGCATCTATTTTTGCAAATTTCTTAATATGATGCATGAATGTTAAGTTATTTGATTTCAGATTGGTGAACTGAGTATTTCCTCCACTTCATCATTTATTGCCAGCGTCACCTCTGGATATCAGTGTAGCAACTTATGCTATCAAGCTTGCATTTCTGAAGAACCATCTGATCAACTTGTATCTTTATGTCTTCTTCATGAAAGCCTCAGAAGAATTGTTTCATTTGTGGAACTCTTGTCGTAGTCAGAACTATGACCTTGATGCCCCATTTTGTCTGATAACACCAACTTTTTTTTTGCTTGGAGTTGTGCTGAAATCCGATAAAGCTTTCATCTTTGAAAAGAGAATCTGTCATTTTTTAAAAGGGAATCTATCATCTTTGAAGAGTGTAGATGTAGATATGCCTGACTCAGCAGGGATTAATTAGGGGAGTAGAGTCTGTTCTAATTTGACTCTTGAAACACATCATAAGGAAGATTTATTTCAATTCCTTTCATGTCCCCATATTTAATGCAATCTCGAATACAGCAACTTGGACCATATCATGTCGAGATGCTTAACCACAACCTGTCGTTCAACTAGTTTCTTGTGGTTAAAATTTTAGCTCTCCTTCTGTGGAAAGAAATCTTCATCATATCTCATCTTATAATCTTGAAGTTGAAGAAGATAAACTTCATCTTGGATCAAAAATGGAAACCATATGATCACAACATTGGTTCAACATCAGAATAACTGGTTCGTAAAACATTTGACAACACATTATTCATCTCATGTGGTTTTAGTTCAGACATTCGTAAAGCGTTTGACAACACATTCATCCTTTTCTGTGGCTTCTGCCAAGATTTCTCAATTATTGAAGCTCTTTGCCTAGTGTTCAAAGATTTTGAATGATGTCACAAGACCATTTGAGAACAAAACTCAATGGGGATTCAAGTGTGATGTTGGTATGACCAAAAAGTTGGTCAAATTCACAAAATATACTGGTGTCGAATTGAATAGGAGATACCAACAAATCTTGATATCATCTCGGGCAAAGGCAAATGTAATACTGATCACGTTTTCTTCTGTAATGAGCGTTGTAGGAATTAGAAACACACCCACTATAAGAGTCATGTATGGAAAGATATCCGTAGAATTATTGATGTTGGGGATTGAAGACACTAAATTTCATCAGTTTTAAATACTGTTATTTCGTATAATAATTTCTAACCACATTACATAATATACAACTTACATATTTTTTATGTTTGTGTACAGGCCCTTTACAAATAAAATAATAATAAATGGCCCAAGTACAGGTGGCCCAGATCCAACAGAACCCCAAACATACAGTGGGCTAGGGTTTTCAGAACCCTAGCATTCCAAGCGGCGTCGCTTACCCGAGGACCCCTCAGCTTGCACGTTTCTCCCACACCACCGACCCCGTTTTCTCCGGCGCAAGGGTCTCGCAAGACACCACCAACAAATAACGGAGTTAGATTTTTTATAGGACTCAAACACTCCAAATATTAGACTATAAATATTCAATGTAATCACGCAGTAGAGGGGGGATTCATAGGAGAAATACCAGAGAGCTTTAGGCACAAAATACTCAAAAATTCGCGAGGCAAATCAGAGCTATTGTAATCGAAAGGAAATAAAAAGGTAGCAGTGTTTTTACCTTTTTTCATCCGTTTTCTGCCTTTGCATGTTGATTTCTATGCCTTGTACTGCGTTTTGATTCGAAAGACAACCCAAAAAAAAACACTTTTCCAGCCGATGAACAAGGGGCGTTTTCGAGATCTACTTCCGTAGATCTAGCCCCCGAGGCTTGATTTTGTGAAAAACTATCTGGATTTTTGAAACGAGGAGGGAAAGAGCTTTAGAAAATCAATTTTTTTTTAGTTTTGTCGCCGATGAACGGCGGCCGGTGCCGTTCAACGGCGGCGGTGAGGTGGCACAACGGCCGGATTCTGGAAAACCGGCTCTTGTTCTTCATCCAGGAAGAACATAACAGAGAAAATGTTGACAGAGAGAGGGCTCTCTCGTACGAAGAAGAGAGAAATGAAGACTTTCAAAAAAATTTTGGCTTTTATACATCGATCAACCCGATCCGCGTGTTTTAGAAATAATTAGGGCAAACTACTCTTTGGGTCCTTCGTTGATTCTGAAGAGTTATTTCACCCCCCAAATCGAAATTAACCCTTAATATTGCTTTGAATTTTGACCTCTAGCTTGTAGTTCTTTCAATTTAATCCTTTTTCTGGATTTTAATTTTAATTATCTTTTTATATTACATTATAATATTTATATATATTTTATATTATTATTAGTTTTTTATTTCACTCTCGTATATATGTATTATTAGTATATTATTATTTTACTTATATGCTATATATATATATATATATATATATATATATATATATTTTGTATTTTATCTTATTATTCCTTTACTTTTTATTATTATATTTATTTTCATTATTTAGTTTTTCTAGTATTATTATATATATTTTTTTCCTCTCTCTCATATTTAGTTATTATATATATATGGTATTAATATTATTATATGTTTTTATTAATTTTATTTATTTTACTTTATACGCTATTATTTTACATTTTTTTATATATACATATGTACATTTTATTTCATTCTTATTATTTTACATTTGTATATATTATTTTATTTCACTTTTATTATGCTTTCCTTATTTATTTATTCTTTTCTTTTTTCGTTTTATTGTGTCTTATTTTCTTATTTCTTTATTCTTTCATTTTTTTTACCTTATCATATGTTGGCATACTTGTCTTCATTCTTATTTCCTTCATGTTCTATATCTCCATGTCGATTATGTTACTTTTGGTGTATCATTTATTGTTATTTTGTTCTTCATTTCGTTTTCTTTATTTTTCAATTTTAATTTATTTTCATCACCTTTTCTAATACACATTTTGACTCTTAAAAGGTTTGCTTTCAAATCAATCAATTTTAAGTAGTCGAGATCGCTATTTTACCTCTTAATTTAAATTTACATTTTTCTTAACTAAAGACAACTGGAAATTACGTAGTACCGAAAGGATAGTTCAAGGGTGCTAACCCTTCCTTGACTATAACCGACTCCCGAATCCGACACATCTTTGGTAAGACGTAGATCAGGTAAATTATAAGGTATCCGGTCAACCCATTTATTTTTAAATAAATGATCGGTGGCGACTCTAACCCAATTTATTCAAGTCGAAGCCCAATTCCGGGGCCCAACCGAAAGACTGTTGCGACAGCTTGGCGACTATGCTGGGGACACAGGTAAGTGAGTCAGGCTAAGGTAATTTCCAGTTGTCTTTTTAACGAAAAGGGTAAGTTTGAATTTTAAGGTAATTTTTTTATCCTTATTACTTACTTTTGATTATATTTTCGAGTAAATAGTTGGACTAATCGTTTTCTCATGATTTCAGCCTTCAAAGATTTTTCATCTAAGGCTCTAAACCCGAGCTCCAAACCCGTTTTAAGTGGGGGTGAAAGCGACGCCTTCGTGTGAATTTATTCACCGTATGGGCCTAGCAAGTAGCCTTCGGGATTCATATACCTTATGCTTTCGTGTGAATTTATTCTCCGTATGGGCATAAGGGAATGTGTCCTCTCGAGTTTAACTTAGTCCACACAAGCCTGTGATGGGTTTAGGACTAAGGGTCTGGTCGGCCCAAGAGGGTGCCAGCAAGGAGAACTCGGGTACCATTTTTTAGAACCTAAACCGGGAGACTTTGAATAAATAGAGCCTACCCCAAAACCATATTCCAAAACCTAGGACATTTCTTTCCTAACCTTTTTTTTTCTTCCTTATGTTTTTTCCTTTACCATTTATTTTTTTTATTTTTATTTATTTCCATTTTACTAACTTTTTTTTTTGCCTTTGTGTTTGTTTTTAGCATTTGCATCATAACAAGAGGCCATTGATCCCTAAAAAGGTATTTATTAAAACTCAAATAATCTGAATCCATGGACAAAGGTGTTGTAATTCAAGAGATTGAAAACGCTGAGGCACGACTATGGTCCGAGAAGGCTCAAAGTGAAAAGGGAGACAATCTTCAAGGAAGCTATGTGTCAGAGTTGGTTCGCTACACCCCTATCAGCCTAAAACAGAACAATGTACAAGAACTTCAAGATATCTGGGACAGTTGGAAGAATGATCGAAGACAGAAGTTCAGCCAATGGTACGGTGACATTGCACTCTTGCTTCATGTTAAGACTGATGAGCCCTTAATCAGAGCCATGGTTCAATTCTGGAACCCGGGATATAGTTGCTTCACTTTTAACCAAGAGGACATGGTTCCCACCATCGAAGAATACACTACACTGCTGCATTGTGAAAGCATCAAGCTTGAGCGAGCCTACATTAAACACATCAAAAGCCAGTCCTTCAAGAATGCACTGGCCAAAGTTGCAGGAGTAGATGAGAAATGGGTAATCGATCGGACTCAGCGTAGAGGCAGTGGAGAAGGAATTGAATGGATCCACATAAAGCAACTAATGAAAAACCACCCTGATGAGTGGAAGACTATAGACCTTTTTGCACTGGGTCTGTACAGTTTGATCAGCTTTCCGAAAGCTTTGGGGTGCATTGGCGCTGCCGTGGTGGAACTATTTGAGCAACTTTCTAAACGAGTTAACCCAGCACCAGCCATCTTGGCCGAGACCTTTCGATCTCTCAACCATTGCCGAAGAACTGGCGGAGGAAGATTCACCGGGTGCATTCAGCTCCTTCAGGTCTGGATTCACAGCCACTTCTGGAAGACTAACGGGGTTACCTACCGCCGTTTCAGCACCACCTATTCACCTCTAGGTGAATTTATCACCTTAAAATGGCATGAAGGCGCCTCGAAGGAAAAATGGATAAAGGTCTTTACGCATCTTCAGGATCGGGATATTGTCTGGAGAGCCCCCTGGCTATTTCTCAGTGACGTTCTTTTCCTATGTGGTGACTCTGACACTGTGACCTTACTTGGACTTTGGGGAGCAGTCGGGTATGCTCCGCTATTAGCACTTAGACAGTATGGAGCACGTCAGTTTGTCCCAGCAACATGCGGGTTGGCTAGGTCAGAGTTTGAGTATCACGGCGACAGCTATGAGAAGATGATCAAAGAAGCAGCCGATTCGTGGAGGAAAGTATTCCGGATGGATGTTGTAGCTGCCAGAAGCATGCTCACTCTGGATTATGTGGAGTGGCGAAGATTGAGAAAGAATGACAACATCCCTGTGCCAGACTGTGATGACACCCGAACCATGGAAGAACATCTCAGGCATGTCCCTTCTGAACTCGAGATAGCCAAGACCGAGTTTGAAGCCGTGAATAGTGAGATGAAGCAAAGGATAAAGGAACTTAAAGCCGAGCGCTATCAGTGGAAGCTAGATGCTGACTCTCAGAAAGATCGGGCAGATAAACTGGAAAGAGAACAGAAAAGAGTCTGTTTTGAGTTCGAAGACTTGAGAAAGGGGTATCAAGATAAGGTCAAGGATAACGCCAAATTGAAGGTAACCTCTGAATACTGGAAAGATGAGGCTCATAGCTCGAAAAGGAAGTTCGAGGGGCCTGATGAGAGAGCTTGGAAGGAACAGATGAAGACTGCCCAAAGACGCTTGGCAGATAGTCAATATCAGAACCAGCGCTTGAGAGTTCGGGTAGCTGACTTAGAAAAACAGCACGAGAAAGATGGCAAGACAATAGCTGAGTTAGAAGCTATTGTAGATGGGTTCAAGAGGCAAGCAAACGAGCTTCAGATGGTGCCCTTCGACGGAGGATTACAATGGCGTTTCCGTTGGGAACAAGCACAGCGAAGGGTGAGGGCCCGAGATGCAACCATCCGAGATTTCCTGGATCAAGTACAAAAAGCAACCCGTCATCTTCACGGTCTAGCAAGGGAAGCTGGAGTGGTTCGACAGGGCATTCAACCAATGACAGATGAAGGCATAAGACTTGTCAACCTACTGGAAGCTGTTCGGGGTCTAGAGGATTTAGTCTGAATGTACCTTTAATTTGTTTGTATGTCTCTTAAAAGATAAAACATTTTTGTCTGAATAAGGGTTATTTATAATAATGAACACTTTTCTGGATCAATGCCTCCAATTGCATACATCATGCATTGCATTTCTTGTGTTTTATATTTCATGTTTGTTTATTTTATATTTTCCATGTTTTTACATTCGTATTAACTAACAGAACATGTCTCAGACACCAAGCTTACCACCGCAAGCAATAGATACGCATCACCCTCACAACACTCGTGCAAAGAAAAAAACAAATGGATGTCAGAATGGAAAAACTCGAGGAGAACATGGCAAGACTTCAAAAGGAATTGGAGGACAAGATGGCTCAGAACAGTCAACGTACCATGGAGTCCATAAAGAAAAGCACGGAGTCCCTAGTCGACCAGATCGTGGCTAAGTTATCTGGTTTACAACAACATACAAGTGCATCCGGAGAAGCTCTATCTGAGGGGATAACCATACCACCGACCCCACAAGTGGTTGCCTCATCCGAGACCTTACCCGTACTGCAAGGTGACTCATTTGCCGCTAGAGGGAAAGCTGTATCAGCGGCAAATTTATAGACTTCTGGTGCAAAGCCTGACAGTCATCTGGACGACTGCCCTATCCCGGATTTTGACGAGGAGGATAAGGCGAAGAAGATGGAAGAAAAGATCAGGATGTTTGAAGACCAAATGAAGATGGTCAAGGGAGACCATGATTATTATGGTGTTGATGCGATAGAACTAAGCTTGGTTCCCGATTTGGTGCTTCCACCAAAATTTAAGGTTCCTGAGTTTGAGAAGTTCGACGGGAACAGCTGCCCTTTGGCCCATATCACTATGTTCTGTCGGAAGATGACAGGGTACGGGGGAATGACCAACTCCTGATCCATTGCTTTCAGGAGAGCCTATCCAGTTCAGCTACTCGGTGGTACAACCAGCTTAGCCGGACTCATATCAAGACGTGGAAAGACTTAGCCAAGTCTTTCTTGGAGCAGTATAAGCATATCAACGATATGAGACCAGACCGGGTCATGTTACAAAGCCTAGAGAAGAAACACAATGAGAGTTTCCGACAGTACGCACAGAGATGGAGGGATTTATCTGTGCAAGTTCATCTACCCTTGGATGAAAAGGAAACAAGAAAGCTGTTTGTACAGACCTTGAAGGCACCTTACTTCGGGCACTTGGTAGCAATCACATCGGGAAGTTTCTCAGATTTAGTCATGGCCTGTGAAATGATCGAGTTGGCCATTAAACAAGGAAAGATTGAGGGAGGAGACTCCAGTAAAAAACCTCCCATGAAAAACAAAGAGCGAGAGATCAACAATGTAAACACCTACAGCGTCAGCAAGGGGGTTACGATCTCAAGCTCAAATTCCGCAGTAACTGTACCATCCGGTACTTCTAGACAGAACCAGAGAGAACCAAGAAGAGAAAGGAAAATGGAGCAGTTTGACCCCATTCCCATGACGTATAAAGAATTATACCAACAGCTCTTCGACACTCATGCAGTGTCACCTTATCCTATGAATCCAATAAATCCCCTTACTCGAAATGGTATGACGAGAACGCTCACTGCGAATACCATGGCGGTGTGCAGGGGCATTCGATTGAAAGTTGTCTCGTATTCAAAACACTTGTGCAACGAATGCGGAACAAGAATTGGATCACTTTCAACTCCGGAGCACCAAACGTCGCCCAGAATCCCTTACCCAATCATCAGGAGACAGGAATCAATGCCGTTACTACCGAAGGGGGCAAGAAAATTAAATCGAGTGTTTCAGAGATCAAATCTCCTTTGGCTTGGGTATGGAGCCAAATGGTAAGGGCGGGGCTTCTTACACCATACCAGATACGACAGAAAAGGGAGATGGTAACCATTGTTGTTACCACAACCTAAAAGGGCATAAAGTGCAAGATTGCCCAGAGTTTAGATCATTTGTCCAGCTCATGATGAACCGGAAAGAGCTGGAGTTTTATGAAGAAATTCAAGATTCTTTGGAAGCAGATGTTTGTGCCACCGGAGAATCATCAGACAGGAGACTTGGTAGGGGTAGTCCTTTGATAATTACCCCTAAGGCAAATATGACGGTGACAACACCAGCAAAGGTGGTAATCACAGCACCTCGGCCTTTTCAATATAAGGACAATCGGTAAGTGCCATGGAAGTACGAATGCCAGGTGAGTACTTCCAAAGGATGCGATAGCAAAGTGGGGCAAAGACCACTTGAGCCATTCAAAGAAGATGTGCTAGTTGTCAATGAACCTATAAAGGAGGAAGAAGCTAAAGAGTTCCTCAAGATCTTAAAGCACAGTGAGTACGGCATTGTAGAACAGCTCCATAACTTACCTACACGTACTTCAATGCTAACACTATTTTTAAGCTCGGAAGCACACCGAGAAGCGATGTTGAATGTCCTTAATCAAACGTTCGTGCCACAAGACATACTAGTCAGCAAGATGGATCGACTGGTGAACAATATTCAAGCTGATAATCTCATCTCGTTTTCAGATGATGAGATTCCATCCAGAGGAAGAGGCCGAACAAAGGCGTTACACATTACTACCTACTGTAAGGGGCACGCTTTACCAAGTGTCTTAATCGATAATGGTTCAGCCCTGAACGTGATGCCTTCGATTACATTGAAGAGGCTACCAATAGATACCTCTCATATGAGAGCTTGTCAGAATGTGGTCTGAGCATTTGATGGGACCAAAAGAGAGGTAATTGGAAAGATCGAGGTACCATTGACCATCGGACCAGCCACCTATGATGTAGAGTTCCTTGTGATAGATATCATGTCATCCTATAGCTGTCTTTTGGGAAGGTCGTGGATTCATCAAGCAGGTGCAGTACCCTCCACGTTGCACCAAAAAGTTAAATTTGTTATTGACGGGGCCTTAGTAATTATCAACGCTGAGGAAGATATCGTGGCAAGCGTGACCACGGAGGCTCCATACATCGAAGTAGACGAGGAAGAGGTAGAATGTTCATTCCGCTCCTTGGAGTTTGTGAATGCCACATTTGTGGCGGAAGGAAAGAGAATCCCAAGACCTCGACTCTCCAAATACACAAGGATGGAGATCAAGCAAACCCTGGGCTGAGGCGCCAGAACCGGGAGAGGTTTTGGGAAATATTTGCAAGGAATGATCAATCCTATCCTTCCTATCTCAAAATTAGACCAATTTGGGCTCGGTTTTCAGCCCAGTTATCATGAAAAGAGAAAGGAGATCCAAAAGAACCGGGAGAGAAGATTGGCCAGATTGACTAGAAACGAACTCCAATGGAAGCCTATGACATTCCCGCCGCTTTTCAGAACATTCAAGGCAGGTGGTTATGTGTTTGAGACCACCATATCCGAGTTAGAAATGGCTCTGGAAGATCTGAACATCAATGCCGTGACCACAGAAGATGTCGACAACGGAGATAGATCCAGGATATGCCCTCTGCCACATGGGTTCGTGCCTAGCAGTTGGTCGGTGGAAGAACTACCTGTGGTTTACAAGAATCTTTCAGAGTAATATTCAAACTATCCCTATTTGCCTATACCCGGGGCAATAGGGGATATTTTGTAAGGGTGAATAAACATTTTGTTTAAGTTTAATAAAAGATGCATTTTTCTTTTCAATGGCAAACAAAATTTTCTTTTATTTTTGAATTCATTATCTATCTCCTTCATTCCAGTATTGCATTTCCAGTTACTCTCAAAGTTAGTTCTTGACCGCTCCGTGTGGGATATTATCCTCTCACACATGCACATTTTCCTCCTTTCAGGTTCCCAGATAACGATAATGTGGACACTGATGATCCTGATCCGGAGGTGGATTTTGAATCAACCATTTGTCTTGGGGAATTTGATAAAGGCGATAATGAAGAGGAGTACAACTTGCCTACCGAATTGTTGAGAATGATAGAAAGAGAAGAAAAGCAAATACTACCACATGAGGAGGCGATCGAAATCTTAAATTTGGGCACTGAAGAAGATCGAAAGGAGGTTAAAATCGGCACAACTCTTTCGACTGAAGCAAGACAAAACCTGGTAGTTTTACTTCAGGAGTACAGAGATGTGTTCGCTTGGTCGTATCAAGACATACCGGGACTAGGCACAGATATGGTAGTTCACAAACTGCCAATCAAACCAGAATTCAAACCTGTGCAGCAAAAACTGAGAAGAATGCGACCAGAAATGCTCCTTAAGATCAAGGAAGAAGTCAAGAAGCAATTTGATGCCGGTTTTCTTCAAGTAGCCAAATACCCGGAGTGGGTGGCCAATATAGTGCATGTGCCGAAGAAGGATGGGAAAGTACGCATGTGTGTCGATTACCGAGACCTTAACAAGGCAAGTCCCAAGGACAACTTTCCTCTGCCACACATAGACACTCTGGTGGACAATACAGCCGGGAACGCCTACTTTTCATTCATGGATGGATTTTCGGGGTACAATCAGATCAAGATGCATCCCAAAGACATGGAGAAAACCACTTTCGTCACAATGTGGGGAACTTTCTGTTACAAAGTGATGCCTTTCGGATTAAAGAATGCTGGGGCAATATATCAGAGAGCTATGGTGACCCTATTCCACGACATGATGCACAAAGAAATCGAGGTTTATGTCGACGACATGATTGTCAAGGCACAGACTGAGAATGAACATATCAAGAATTTGAGAAAACTCTTCCAGAGATTGAGGAAGTTCCAGTTACGGCTGAACCCTAACAAGTGTACCTTCGAGGTGACATCCGGGAAGCTATTAGGCTTTGTAGTCAGCAGAAAAGGCATTGAGGTTGATTCTGATAAAGTCAAGGCTATCCAGAGTCTACCTCTACCACGAACACAAAAGGAGGTCCGAGGTTTTTTAGGAAGATTGAATTACATAGCTCGGTTTATATCTCAGTTAACCGACAAGTGTGATCCAATTTTTCGCTTTCTTCGAAAAAACAGCCCTGGAGCATGGGATGAAAACTGCCAGATTGCATTCGAGAAGGTAAAAGAGTACTTATCTCACACTCCTATCCTGATGTCCCCTATCCCAGGCAAACCTCTGTTCTTGTATCTCTCCATATTCGAGAACTCCATGGGGTGTGTCCTGGGTCAACATGACGAGTCCGGGAAGAAGGAAAGAGCCATCTATTATCTAAGCAAGAAATTCACCGATGGCGAGATCTGATATCCTCCTATTGAGAAGGTTTGTTGTGCTCTGGTCTGGGCTACAAAAAGACTCCGGCAATACATGCTGTATCACACTACTTGGCTGATTTCCAAGTTAGATCCATTAAAATACATGATAGGTGTACCTGCTCTATCCGGAAGGTTAGCCCGATGGCAGATGCTTTTGTCTGAATTCGACATCGAATATGTGAGCCAAAAAGCAGTAAAAGGCAGTGCCATATCCGATTTTTTGGCAAGTAGAACTGATGAGAGCTATGAGCCGCTGGACTTTGATTTCCCAGACGAAGACTTAATGACCATATCTTTAGAAGAAGCAAGCATTTCAGCGGACAGTTCCTGGAGAATGCACTTCGATGGGGCATCAAATGCACTAGGACATAGCATCGGGGCAATCCTAATCTCCCCAGAAGGGAATCACTACCCATTTACCAGCAGACTGAACTTCGATTGCACCAATAACATGGCAGAATATGAAGCCTGTGTCTTGGGAATCCGGGCTGCACTGGGGAAAAATATAAAGACTTTGCGGGTGTATGGAGACTCAGCCTTAGTAATCTATCAGCTCCGAGGAGAGTGGGAAACCAAGGATATAAAGCTGTTAGAGTACCGAAAACTAGTGTTGGATCTGCTCGAAGAATTCGACGAAGTCACCTTCCACTACGTGCCTAGAGAAGAAAATCAAATGGCTGACGCTCTAGCTACCTTGGCAGCCACATTCAAGGCTGGTGGGGAGTCTGAAATGATGCCAATTAACATGCAGTCGTATGAGTACCCGGCTCATTATTACCAAATTAAAGCAGTGAAAGACACTAAGCCTTGGTACTACGACATTCTGCAGTATATCAAGCATCGGAGTTATCCAGAAAAAACCACTGAAATCGAGAAGAGAACCCTTAGAAGGTTGGCCGCTTACCCGAGGACCCCTCAGCTTGCACGTTTCTCCCACACCACCAACCCCGTTTTCTCCGGCGCAAGGGTCTCGCAAGACACCACCAACAAATAACGGAGTTAGATTTTTTATAGGACTCAAACACTCCAAATATTAGACTATAAATATTCAATGTAATCACACAGTATAGGGGGGATTCATAGGAGAAATACCAGAGAGCTTTAGGCACAAAATACTCAAAAATTCGCGAGGCAAATCAGAGCTATTGTAATCGAAAGGAAATAAAAAGGTAGCAGTGTTTTTACCTTTGTTCATCCGTTTTCTGCCTTTGCATGTTGATTTCTATGCCTTGTACTGCGTTTTGATTCGAAAGACAACCCAAAAAAAAAACTTTTCCAACCGATGAACAAGGGGCGTTTTCGGGATCTACTTCCGTAGATCTAGCCCCCGAGGCTTGATTTTGTGAAAAAACTATCTGGATTTTTGAAACGAGGAGGGAAAGAGCTTTTAGAAAATCAATTTTTTTTCGAGTTTTGTCATCGATGAACGGCGGCCGGCGACGTTCAACGGCGGCGGTGAGGCGGCACAACGGCCGGATTCTGGAAAACCGGCTCTTGTTCTTCATCCAGGAAGAACATAACAGAGAAAATGTTGAGAGAGAGAGGGCTCTCTCGTGTGAAGAAGAGAGAAATGAAGACTTTCAAAAAAAATTTGGCTTTTATACATCGATCGACCCGATCCGCGTGTTTTCGAAATAATTAGGGCAAACTACTCTTTGGGTCCTTCGTTGATTCTGAAGAGTTATTTCACCCCCCAAATCGAAATTAACCCTTAATATTGCTTTGAATTTTGACCTCTAGCTTGTAGTTCTTTCAATTTAATCCTTTTTCTGGATTTTAATTTTAATTATCTTTTTATATTACATTATAATATTTATATATATTTTATATTATTATTAGTTTTTTATTTCACTCTCGTATATATGTATTATTAGTATATTATTATTTTACTTATATGCTATATATATATATATATATATATATGTATATATTTTGTATTTTATCTTATTATTCCTTTACTTTTTATTATTATATTTATTTTCATTATTTAGTTTTTCTAGTATTATTATATATATTTTTTCCTCTCTCTCATATTTAGTTATTATATATATATGGTATTAATATTATTATATGTTTTTATTTATTTTATTTATTTTACTTTATACGCTATTGTTTTACATTTTTTTATATATACATTTTATTTCATTCTTATTATTTTACATTTGTATATATTATTTTATTTCACTTTTATTATGCTTTCTTTATTTATTTATTCTTTTCTTTTTTTGTTTTATTGTGTCTTATTTCTTATTTCTTTATTCTTTCATTTTTTTTACCTTATCATATGTTGGCATACTTGTCTTCATTCTTATTTCCTTCATGTTCTATATCTCCATGTCGATTATGTTACTTTTGGTGTATCATTTATTGTTATTTTGTTCTTCATTTCGTTTTCTTTATTTTTCAATTTTAATTTATTTTCATCACCTTTTCTAATACACATTTTGACTCTTAAAAGGTTCGCTTTCAAATCAATCAATTTTAAGTAGTCGAGATCGCTATTTTACCTCTTAATTTAAATTTACATTTTTCTTAACTAAAGACAACTGGAAATTACGTAGTACCGAAAGGATAGTTCAAGGGTGCTAACCCTTCCTTGACTATAACCGACTCCCGAATCCGACACATCTTTGGTAAGACGCAGATCAGGTAAATTACAAGGTATCCGGTCAACCCATTTATTTTTAAATAAATGATCGGTGGCGACTCTAACCCAATTTATTCAAGTCGAAGCCCGATTCCGGGGCCCAACCGAAAGACTGTTGCGACAGTGATGAAACGCACATGATAAACCAAATAGATGAAAACTCGGTTTAGTCTAGTTGTCAATGATAACCCCAGTAATATCGGGAAAGAGCAATATACATGAGCTTCTCTCTTCAATGTCATCAAGTAAACAAAACTGATATGAAAAACAGCTTTGTAACCTCAACAGTATGGTTGAAACTAACTGACAGGAATCTCAAAGAAATATTTTCAATTATCACCGACACATAAAAGGCCAAATTCATATTTCGAGGTCTCGAGGAACTGATCTTTGGATCGAATGGTCTACAAAGGGAACATCTTTATTCATGCAACCATGATGTAGCTTAACAAAGAACACACTGTCATGTGACACATTGTTTAAGAAGATTGGGTATTTGAAACCATGCTTGCTGAATAAATATTTGTTCAACAACAGGACCCTGATATAACTGCCTAATGAATGAAGCAATTATGTATAATCAGCTCGACTGTCACTGTTTCACCATTTTCATTCTTCATATCTTTATGTCTCATTAGAAATATTTGTTCAAGTCAATGATCTCGACACAGGATGATATGGGTCTTCAGCATGCCCCAACATTGGCTAATACAAGTGTTCAAAATGCATCAACAGTCCTGATTCTGATTGAAATGGGCTTTCAGCATGCCCTGATATTTGCTTCTTGTTAATCCGAGCCTTCAAAATGCCCCACATGGATCTGTCTGAAGGAACCTTTAAAATGCCCCAACATTTGCTGATACAGATGTTAAAAGTGTGCTCAACATTACTTCTTGTTAAGATGAGCCTCTAAGAATGCCCAAATATTCATATTGTTGTGAGCCTTCAAAATGCCCCAATATTCTATTGCTGTTTGAAATGGGCTTTCAAGATGCCTCAATATTCTGCTTCTGATTCACTCTCAATGTCTGTTTAACTGAAATGTCATGATCCCCACGAGGTCCAATTTTGACAATGAACTATTGTAGGTACTTGTGGCTTTATTCATGCCCCAAATCTGTTTATGTTGAATACTCTCATTCTGGTGTCACTAAACAGTAATATTATCAAGTAACTGGAGAAATTCTCTTCATATTGTCACAAACTTAAGAAGTACTCAATCATTCTGACAGAAACGTCTGAGATATGTGTCTTCTGAATGAGGTGACCATTTTCTGTATCTGGAGGGATTTAGTCGGACAGAGCAGTAAAAATAGCTTGGTAATCCGTTCCAGGCTAACACAGTGGCTTATCATCTTTCAGTGAAAGCCATCTCTGAAATATACTTTTCTGTGGGAGAGAAACCAATTTATGCAAATAGTAATCTGATGCAATAGCAAGACTACATATACAGTGATACAGGCTCCTGAAAAATCCACACCCATGCAACATGTTGATTCTGATAACAACTCATCTGATTATAAAGCGATCTTTCAGGATGATTTCACAGATATTTATAGTTCTTCTAATATCGAGGAAATCATGAATTCTGATTCTGATGAGGAGAGTAAATTGTTATACTTGACAAAAATAGGATTCTCAAAGGCTGAGACTTCAATAACCATGGAGAGATGTGGTCCAGATTCATCAATTGTAGAATTGACAGATTTTATATGTGCTACTCAAATGGCTAAGGTTGCTGACACACTTCTTCTGATAGAAGATAGGAATCCATTATGCAATGATCCTAATTACAAGAAAAGGCAAAACTCGAGCTATGATTTTTGGAAAAGGAATAAGCAGAAGAAGCTTGAAAAGAAGCTTCTTAATGAAGACGATCATTCAGTTCATCTTTTAATTCCAATGATTGGTTCTGGGGTTCCTACCGAACCAGATCAGATAACTCAAAGAACACTTCCAGAAGATGCTATTGGGTCTTCTTATTTCTACTATGAGCAAATTCATCTTTCAAATCCAATGATTGATTTTGTGGTTCCTACCGAAGCAGATCAGATAACTCAAAGAACACTTCCAGAAGATGCTATTGGGTCTTCTTATTTCTACTATGAGAACGTGGCACTTGCTCCAGTTAATGTTTGGACTGGAATATCATAGTACTTATTTGATGTAGAGCCAGAATTTGTAGATTCGAAGCATTTTCATGCTACTACACTGAAAAGGGCTATATTCATAATTCTGCCAATTGAGAACAGATTTCTTTTTATCTTGTTTTCTCCATGTGCTGATGTTTTTCCATTAACAAAGAAATGATGGCCTTCATGGGATCCAAGAACAAAGTTGAACTATTTATAAACATGTGCAGGAAGCGCCAAATTGACAGAAAGGATCTGTAAGGCTCTTGAAGCTTATGACAATGAGCCACCTTCGAGTGTCCAGAAGTATGTTCTTGATGAATGCTGAAAATAGAATCTGGTATGGGTTGGAAGGAATAAAATTGTTCCACTTGAACCTGATGAGGTGGAAATGCTTCTAGGTTTCCCTAAAAACCATACACGAGGATCTGTATAGATACATGTTCCATGGTGGTATCAATGTCCTGTCTCTTTTCTCTGTGATCAATGATGCAAAGGTCGCCTTCTACTGTCTTGGCATATCTTTGAAAACAGATGTGCAAGAATTGAATGATGATCGGTTGGAGCAATTGATGAGTAGATTTGTTGAATTCGACCTTGTTGTCAGTGGCATCCAGCGTAACAACCTTACTGGAAGAAATAAACATCATCAGGATGAACTAGAAGATTTTTGTTGGTGCATTTTCTTGCAATGACTGTTACGACAGCTGTCTCTTCTGCTACTCCAATATATCCCACTCTTTTCGAATCATGGAACGGTTTAGTTGACAGTAAAACTGGTCATCTTCAACTTTTGGAATCCTGTAACCAATGTTACCCTATATAAAAGGACTATAAGGGTAGATTCTATTCCAATGTCTTATTATGTGCCATAAGTCCTCAAATTCAAATTCAGTAATCTTCTGAAGGACATAATGGATATCATCTTGACAAAGAAAATGATCGGCATAGAAGAAGTAGCAATGATGTATCAAGACTTGAGCCAGCATCACGGTATAACCAGAGTGCAGGTAGTGACTTGTTCATGGCTATATGATGTAATCTTCTAGAGAACATAAATTGATGGTTGGGGAAAATAATATGTCTGGTATGCTTATCTCCCTCAGCATGAGATAAACGATAATCTTTCTTGATGAGCTACTAATAATGTCATAGGAGAGTGTCACAATTTCAATTCTCCAGACTTTCTGGCTTCTTGGACCATTTGCCTTCAAAAATGTGAAGTGCTTCATTATTCTGGCCTCGTTCATTCTTTTTCTACAACAGAGGTAGAATAAGCTACAATTACTTCAAGGACCTTCCTCATTTGAGACTGTCCTGTTTAAAAATGTTTTTTCTCCTTTCTTTATTGAAGAATGAAAGAATTTTGTAAAGTATTACCCCTTTCAGGTTCACAATATAATCAAATCATAAACAATAAGTTTAATGAATATCCAATAAATCAACTACACTTTTAAATCATTCAAAAATCATAGTCCTATGGCAAGTGTCAAAATTATTGACTGATTTAAGGTGTAGGTGGATTCTGGTAGAGTAGGTTCTTTTAAGTTGGTTCAGTATGTCGCTTCGGGCTTCCACTAACTTGAAGAAATAGTTATTATGTTCATCTTGTAGAGATGCTTCTCGTTTCCATAATCTCAGGAACGTATTTGGGATGTGTAGTGCTTCATTTAAGAGCTTAAAATCATCTCTTATGTCATTGTTGCACCATTCAATATTCGAGCCGCCTTTTCAGGTTTTCAACTCGAATCCTCATTTGGTTTCAAAATGTTATTTAAAAATTACATCTTGAACCCCCTTTTATCATTTTTTATATCATGCATTAAAGATTTTAAAAACCAACTTTTGCAAATAAAAATCAATCTTGAGAGGCGGAATGAAATCTGAAGATATTCTCTTTAGATGCCTTCAATCTTGCTTTGCTTGACTTGGATCTGCTTTGCTGAGAATTTTTGATTAATTTCCATTTTTCATATTTTCATCATTTCTTGCTCTTCTTGTTGAATATGAATATCTGAATTAATTGTACTTGATCCATCTTGTAACTTGAGGCTCCCTGGAGTCACCCATCTTGATTCAATTTCTCCCCTTTTTTCTTCTTTCCTTTTTTTCTTCTTTTTCTCATTTTTCCTTTTTCATCTTTTTTCTTTTTTTCTTTCTTTGCTGGATTTTTTTTTTTGCTGGATGAGTATAAGACTTCAACTATTTTGAATACCTCTTTTTCCTTTTTGTCATTTTTCCTTCTTCAAGTATAATATTTCTTGATAGAATCTAAGTTTATTTGGTTTCTCAGAACTTTCCCATCCATTTCTGCCAAGATCAACGCTTCTCCGGAAAAGGTCTTTTTTACAACGTATGGCCCTTCCCAATTAGGCATCAATTTCCCCCAAAAATCTTTATGTATAGGCAAAATCTTTTTCAGCACTAGATCATCCTCTTGGAATTCTCTTAGATGTATTTTCTTGTCCATTTCTAATGCATTTGCTCAAGGTAAATAGCTTTCAATTGATTCTCATCAATAAGGTTTAATTGATTAAATCAAGCTTAGATACATTCATTCTTTTCCAATTTGTCCTCCTTTAGGATAATAATGTGATCTCAACTTCAATTGGTAATACTGCTTCCACCTCATAGACTAAACAATAAGGTGTTGCCCCAATAAATGTTCGCACAGTAATTCAATATGCATATAAGGCAAAAGGTAGCTTCTTGAGCCATTACTTGTAAGCTTCAGTGGTCTTTGTAATGATCCTCTTAATGTTCTTATTTGCTCCTGCAAATGCCCCATTCATCTTTGGGTGATATGACACTGAATTGGCGTGCTTGATCTATGCACGAAGTTAGTCATCTCATACATAGAAATCTTTGTAAAAAGAGGTATCTCTAGGGGAATGAATATTCAATATTAACTTTACTTACATGAAAAAATGTAATTAATGCATGATATATTTATTTCAATTAATCACTTTTTCCTTCTTCTTGAGTATGCCCTAATCACTCGAAATCATCTTCAATGAGTTGGTCCATGATGCCTCATCTCGTCTCTTCTTGTAGTAAGATTTACGGATAATTGAAAGTTTGGTTCTTTTGAGGTCTTTTGGTTTATGATGGTTTTGTGTTCGGAAAGACAAATGTGTGACTTTTGAAGTCATGTATATAGTGGAATGTAGTATCATCATTCAACTCTACCCGAAAAGGTAAACATCTGGAGTAGGTGTCTCAAAAACAGGTGGAGACACTTCTTCAGAATCTTTGTAGTGTCAGGATTTGGTTTGAGTAATTGGCATTGGATGGGATATTAAAGATATAATTTTACCACTTGCCAATAGATCTATAACTCTTGAAAATTAAAAGAATATTTAATCTACTTGATACTCAATAATCTCAAGATTAAAATTTGACTCCTTGCTCATAACCATAAAGAAAACACATATTTATTTATTGCACAAAAGGCGGAGAAAGGAACAAAAAACATATTCAAACAAGATGCTGAAAATAGAAAGTACTACAGTGGTAGATAACACTTCCACTTGTTTATGCATCATTACTCCTCTATTATTGGGTGTGTACTTGGCCCATGATTTTTATCCTTATTTGCCCCCCATTCCTTGATCGTTTCTAGTGTCAAGACTCCTTGTCGACGAGCATCTCTATTTCTTTTAACAGTGACCAACAATTCCCTGTTGAATGTCCAAATACTCCCAAGTGAAAATTACAGAAGCTATTTTGATCATAGCAATGGGCATAAGGCTTTGGTGACACCTTCACCAATCTTGGTGTAATGTATTGACCTTTAACCAAATGAGGGTACAAGTCTGAGATAGATTCTTGAAACACTTTCAGAGTTTTTCTCGCTCGCGAGGCTATCACTTTCTTTGATCGTTCTGAACGAATGAATGCTCTCATGTTATCGAGGGGTTTCTGAATGCTCATTTCATCTATAACTGGGGTAATATTAACCAGATTTCTTAAGTTGTCCTTTGCCTTACTGGTTTTCGGAAAATCTGATACATGTATCTGAGGTGTCTTATGGGTTATATCTGCCTCATTCTTTCTTAGACCTATAGGCCAATCTCAAATTACATCCATGGGAGCCTTTTGATTTCTTTTCCCATTTTCTTGTGCCCGACATTCTTCGTAGGATTTGGTTACATTAGTTTCTGTTGCAACAACGGTTTATGAACATTGAACCTTAACCCCTTCTTTTATCTTGCATTTTTGAATTGCTTGCTCTAAAGGGTCTTGGAAATTTCCCTTAAGGTTACCAGGAACCTTAGCTGAACAATTTGGAATTCCAGTCTGATTTATCCAAGGAACTTCCTTATAGGTCCAATTCTCATTTGGAGGCCACTGTGATTGATCAAGTTGTGGAGTAATTGATCTGGCTGAGAGCATTTTTGGATGCAATTTTTCACTCGAACAGTGGAAGGGAGGAAATTGAAATCCCTGCACATTCTTTTTCTTCTTGATCACTCTATAAGGTTTGGCACCATGTTTAACTGAATAAGACCTCATTGTATTAACCCCAGCTTCTTTCTTGACTTTTGTATTGTCAGAGCCTCTTATCTTGCCATTCTTGATAGCCATTCATGATTTCTCCACTTATGATGATGTCAGAGAAATTATTAGGGACAACCCCTATCATGTGATTAACATAAGGAAATTTTAATGTGCTGATGAACAAAGTAGTGAACTCTTTTTCAGTCAATGGTGGATGTACTTGAGAAGCAACGTCTTTCCATCGTTATGAATATTGTCGAAAGCTTTCATTGCACTTCATATTCATGCTTTGCAACATTGTTCGATCAGGGGCCATATCAGTCATGTGCTTGTATTGACCCAAAAAAGCTTGAGCTAAATCCCTCCAAGAACGTATTTGAGTACGTTTTAGCTGATTATACCATCTGGATGCAGATCCAGATAAACTGTCTTGGAAACAGTGGATCAACAACTTTTCATTCTCTACATAGCCAGTCATACGACGACAATACATAGTGATATGATATGAAGGGCATGTGGTCCCATTATACTTCTCAAAATCTGGAACCTTGAACTTTGGTGGAATAACCAGGCCAGGGACCAAACTTAGTTCTTTGGCATCAAACCCATAAAATGACTCAACTGTCTCTACATATTTTATCACCTCTTCTATATTTTCCAATCGTTGAGTGAATTTTTCCTTCTCAACTGATTTGTTTAGGTCAAGGACCTTATTACAAAATTCATCAGGCTTCAACTCAGAAGTAGTAGGACAATCAGTGGGGAACGATGCTCCAGCTTGATATGGTGAGTTCTTAACAGCGAAGTAAATCGATGATTGAATTTCCTGGGGTACATAGGTGAACTCAGGAATATGAACAGGTGTAACACCCAAAGAATTTATGGGGTTTTCAACAAGACTCTTTTCAGCTGTCTGGTACTTCTCAATCATTTCTTTCATATTGTTCAGTAGATCGATATGAGAATTTGTGATATTAGCTTCAATTTGTGCCAACTTGCTCCTTAATTCCTCTTATATTTCTTTCTGCTCTATCTCAAATTTGGCTAGCCTATCCTCAGTTTCTTTAGACATTTTTCTTGTGTCATGCTGAGCGTTCTTGCTTCAAAGAAAAACCAAGATCACTTCGTTTGAAATCCTTATTTTAATGAATGAATGTTTTAATGTATTATGACATAAAAATTCAAAGATGCCAAAGGAAAATGTAAATACGTGAATGTAATAATAAGAATACAAATTGTGCAATACAAAAGTAAACATAAAAATACAAATGCAAAGATGCCAAATGTAAATATGCAATTGTAAAAATGTAAATGTAAATTATTTAAAATACCAGAATAGGACATCCAGTTATATTAAGACTGCCCCTTTCTTTGATATTGAAAATAAATAAACATTATTATTTAATTAAATACGTTTTAATGCATGATGTAAATTTAAAAATGTAAATGTAAATACAAACGTAAAAATGTACAAATGCAAAATACAAATGCATGTATGAAAAGGTGTTACTCAGGAGTGATCATCTTAGAACAGATTTCATTGAACGCAAAAGTTTCGGTACATCAAACAAAACTTTACATATAGGGATATATTTTACTCCTAACTTTTCGAAAGCCTAATTAGTTTCCATTCATGCTAAAAAAGTTGAGTCTTCAGTCTGCTTTATCTCCTTGTAAAATCAGCTAAATCTATCATTTAAGAACCATATTGCTTGTTTGGACTACAACTTCTTCTATGACATTCTCTTTCATCTTCTGTGTCACTTCTCGAAGTTGCTCATTTTCCCTTGTAAGAGATCCTTTCTGTCTAAGAAGTTCTTGAACAAGATCTTCATATATGTTGCAGTTATTTTTCAGCTTGGTGACCCCTGTGATCCATTCTTCTGGGGTACTTCCTAGGCCAGTATTTTGAAAGGCTTGACTGATTTTCTGAAAATCTTCATGCATAGTTTTCATTTCTGTGCTCAATTTCTTGTTTTGGTCGTTCAAGTCCTTCAAATAATATGCTTGAGCTTCATAAAAACCTCCTCCACTCTGAATGTCCTGACTGATGCTCTTACCATAGACTGCTTTTGGTATCAATCTGGGAATCTTTGTGGAGTACTTTTGGTATTAATATAACAGGATCTCTGTGCGCATTGCTCGCTTCCATCCTCGGAGTTTCCTCAGGATGTCTTTCCTTGGCCGCATCATATTTTGTTTGATCATAAAACTTTTTGTCCATTACGATTTCTTTCCAATTTGATGAACAGTCTTTCAAGTCAACACCTTTTGGTTATACCATGATCATGCAATGCAAACAAAAGAAATCAAATATAAACAAGTTTAGAGCAAACAATATGTATGAAAAAAATGAGAAGTGAAAAAAGAAATTGGTTAGTACCAATTAATGGAAAGAAAAGATCTTATTTATCAAAGTATAAATCCTAACCTCATGCTTTCTAGTTCCATGCTTTGTTTGGAAAAATTAACCTAACTGCATGATTTCTAGTTCGCAGGCATTTATTCAGAAAAAAAAAATAATGAATAAATTAAAAGCTAGAACTTATTTCTCCTTTGTGTACACCTACGGACAGAGGTTCAATACTGTCTTAGATCAGGTGAAGGGCTAGGGTTTATTATATGCAGGGTTTCAGTTCTGGGAGTAAAGGTACCCGAATTTTCCTTGTTAGTGCCCCCTTGGGCTGCTAACCCTCTATCCTAGTCCATTACAGACTTAAACGGATCGAGTTCAATTCGAGGGGATACATTTCTCTATGCCTGACACGGAGAATAAATTCTCACGAAGACATAGAGCATATGAACCCCGAAAGTTACTTACTAGGTCTGACACGGAGAATAAATTCTCACGAAGACGTCGCTTTCACTCCCACTTAAAAGGGACAAACTCAATTATAGAGCTTTATGTTATGCAATGCAAGTGTTGTGTGTGAGGAGAAATGTTCAAACCTCTGACAGAAAAAATAAATAATGAAATAAAATACTTGCAAATAAAATGAAATATTAATAAGAAAATATATAAATGTTATGAAAATAATAAGTATATAAAAAATTTGAAAAGAAAGAATTATAAATCAAATATATGAATTTTTAATTTATAATTAATAGAGACAATTTATAATTGATTTTAAAAGTTTGAACATCGTCCCCAGCGGAGTCGCCAAGCTGGCGTAACCGATTTTGGTCCGGGCACGAATTTTTTTACTTGGCGGGAAAAGTGATATGAATAAATAAAATAATTTGGGAGTCGCCATCGGCCTTTTAGGTCAGGTAGGTCGAATACCTAAAAATTATCTTTTAAAAGAGTTTTAAGAAAACATCAGTTAAAAGATGAACTGATCTGCGTTTATAACCAAAAATTCGTTCTTTTTAAAAAAAGGATTCGTGGTCGGTTACGTTTAGGGAAGGATTAGCACCCATAAAACGCCCAAAATTGGTACTTTATTAATTATAACTTGTCTCTATTATTAGAAATTTAAGAATTCAAAGATATTTAATTTATAATCCTATTATTTCAAAATTATAATTATGAAAAAATATTTATATACATTTATAAGTAAAATATTTATTTATTTAGAAATATCAGAAAAGGACTTCTAGGTGCCTTAAGACAGCTCTTTTCTTTGATATTAATAAATATTAACAATATAATAATTTAAATTATAATTTTTATAATATTTAATTTTAAAATACCAGAATAGGACATCCAGTTGTATTAAGACTGCCCTTTTCTTCGATATTGAAAAATAAATAAATATTAAAATATGATAAAAATAATTTATGTAAAATATAAATTATTATTTATTGTATATATATTTATATGACTAAAAAAATAATATTTAAGAATGTAAACAAGTAAAATTAAAACATAAATAAAAATACAATTAGAACTATATATTTAAAAGTAATAAAACTTTATAATAAATGAAAATATTTAAAAATAGTGACTAAATTATAATCTAATGAAATTAAATACCTAATTCATAATTAATTATTTAAAATTATAGGGATTAAACATACCATTTTCCTTATTTATTAATTTGGTGACTAAAATAAAATTATATAAAATTCGAATATCAGATTAAAATAAATTAAAAATATATACTCAGGATTAAAATATTATTTATTAAAACTAAAGGACTAAATACATATTTTATCTAAAATATTTATAATTACGATTAAGGGCTAAAATATAAATAAATAAAATTTAGAGACCAAATTAAAAGGATTATAAATTTGATTAAGTGACTAAAATGTAAGAATTACAAGTTAAGGGACTGCGGACGGGATTTAACCCTTAGTTAATTACACAAATAGCCCTCCCCGAAACGACGTCGTTCGGGAAGGGCTATTTAAAGCCCGAAACCGGCTGGCCCGAAGGGCCAGCTCTCATTTCTTTTCTTCCCTCTCTCTCTCTTCTCTGAGAGAGTTTAAAACTCTCTCGCTTCTCTCTAAAACAGAGAGAAGCACACCGGCCGGCAGCCGTTTGTCGGCGTTGACCCCGCCGCCGGCCACCGCCTTCGGTGGCCGGAAATTTTTTTTTTACACTAAAACGTAGATCGGACCGTCCTAATGACGGTTCCGGTGTTCTTTTCTCTTAAATAGCTCCCGATCGGAGCAAATCTAAGAAAGTACCTTCGATTTTCGAAGGTTTTTGGTGACGTTTGGAGAGGTCCGGCGGTCGTGGCTTCCTCGGTAAGCTTCTCTCCTTTCTTTTCTTTTGTTTTTGGTTGCTGTGTTGTGGGTTTGCTCTGCTTTGGGTTTGCTGTTGGTTGCTCCTTCTCTGTTGGTTTTTTTTTGTTCTCCTCTCTGTCTCCTTTTTTTGTTGCAGGTATGGTCGATGGTTTTTATAGCCATCGACGGTGTGGCTCTCGGACCGGTCTCAAATGGTGACCCTAGGTGAGTCACCGGACTATGGTGGTGACTCACCATAGGATTTCAACGTGGGGCAGAAACGAGGTGCTTCTGGAGTCTTCTGTTGGTGTCGTCGTGGTACTGGTGTGTCGACAATGGCGGTGGAGGCGTTGACAGTGGGGCATTGGACTACCTGGCAGTGAAGCAACGGTTGGAAGCTTGGAGATAGCTGAGGCGGCGCCGCGTGGTTGCCCTAGGGTATCATACCCTAGGGTTTTCGTCTGGAAGCATCAGGACCGTTGGATTTTGGCCAGATCCAACGGCTGTGAGCAATGGCGGCTGGGGCATGAGATGAGAAACCCTAGTTGGGTTTTAGGGTTTATGTTGAGCTTCTGTATCTGGGCCACATTGTTTAGGCTTGCAAACTGGGCCTGAGTTCTTGTAATTGGGCTTTGTAATATTAAATAATATTAATAACAATAATAATTATAAATAATGATAATAATAATAATAAATATATAAATAAAATGGGTAAAAAAAATTAGTATCTTCAGTTGGTATTGGTTCACTATCTGTAAATGATTTCTATCACCGAATTCATTGTCGCCTTTTGTTTGTGAATCAAATCAGCTTGTTATTGCTTTAGTATTCAAGCCACTCGATCTAGTTTGGTTTCCATATGACATCCGGGCAAATGGTTCAGGTCGTGCTGTTGTCGGTTGTCCAATGTTTGAAGCATTTCCTCCATCTTTTGTATATTGTAGTATTGGTTGCTTTTTGAATAATCATTTGATGGGTTTGTCATCGGATGTTGAATGAGAAATTAACTACTTTGCGACTGATTAGAACTTTTCCCCTTTCAAATGTGAAATGGAGTTGGTGATAAATATTTTCATGGTTTTTCTTAGCTTAGAATGATATAACTTGTCGGAGTTTATCATTTTCTTCGTATGTGACTGCAGAGAGCTCTTCAATGGTGTAATTGTACCGTAATTTTTGTCTTGTAATTTTGCTAACATACAGTCATACACCAATCCATAATATGGATCTTTTGTAGCCGTTTCGGAACTTGGCCTGTTGCCATGCTTGCACAAAGCAAAAACAAGGCAATTCTGGAAGGTCCAGCGTGCAATGCTAGTCAAGTAATTGGATGGCACAGAAACGAGAAAATTAAAAGATTTCGTAGGTTTCATGCTGATATGCCGGGATTTGCTTTCAACAGCACTATCTTGTGGGATCCAAAGAGATGGGGACGCCCCTTCTCAAACCCAGTTCGACAGTTAGACAAGGAGAGGTTCCAAGTATGAATTATACCATTGTGTTTTATCTTCCAATGTTGCAGCATGATTCTTTGGTTTTGTCATTGTTTCTTCTATGCAGGAAACTACATTTATAGAACAAGTTGTGGAAGATGAAAGTCAAATGGAAGGTATACCACACAGTTGTTCGAGGATTATGAACTGGCATCTCCATTTAGATATGGACAATCTTGTTTATCCCAAAGGATGGCTACTTGAGAAGAATCTCGAGGATACCTTGCCAGTTAAATGATGGAAGCTCCTCTCTACAATTCTTTTATGTTGAGGGCTTAATCGGGTAAGGGATTTATCTCTTCTCTTTCTGTAAGCTTGACTTCAGTTATCTGACAGATAGCAATTATAGAACTAACGAAAACAAGTGTTGGATCCGACATGAGTTATCTCTTGAGCTGTTTGCTACTTTTGATGTTATGTAAATCTCTTTTTTTTTTTTTGCCTCGGGTTTTAGTATAGATATGTAAATAATGGATGTGTGGACTGTATCTTACTGAAGGTGTTTTCTTGTCACAGTTGTGCCTATAATATCTGCTGATGGCACATTATTCCGACTTTTTCCGACCAGATTTGGCACAATCATATAATACCTAATGCAGATAATCATCTGAGATTGGCAAAGAGACGGAAAGTTTGTGGTGTTTCTTTGTAGAATTTTGCAGTACGAATATTCTTGTGAACAAAGTGTTGTAGAGTTGCAGTGTTTTGGTTTAATTCGTTATTTTCAGGAGAAACTTATACATTCCTCGACTCCACAAAATAGGTGGTGTTTGATGGGGGTGTATCCATTGTTATATAACCCTTATACTTAAATCAAAGGACGGCATTTTGTTTAACAACTTGCCAGTATTGTTCATAAATGGAATGCTTGAACATGACATTTAGCAGCTATTGTCGAATCCATTTGGAACATTTCTTTTAAAGAAAAAAAAATGAAACATGGTTTTGTTTTACTGTATATGGTAATACCTCTATTAGTCAGCCGTTAGTCAATGGTTGAGCAGCACGTGGCAGTGTTTGTGTCTTAGGTAAATGAAATTTCTTGATAATGTTTTTGGCCAATTTGATGAAAAAAGTAAAGGGAAAACAGGTGGTTTACACTACACTTCAATAAATGTTGAGAAATTAAATATAAACTGTTTATTGTATTGTTTAAAATTTGGTATTGATATAGATATACCTTCACCCCATCTTTGAAATGTTACGCATACGTTCTCTTTCTGGGTTTGCATCAAGGTCGAATAACATCTAAAAGGTTAAGCACACTGTTTTTCTTGATGGGATTAATATAGAAAGCTAATTATAAGTTCATATACTAATCAAACCCTTAACTGCATATTGTTTAAATATGTCCAGAACTTTACATATTTGGAAAACAAATTATTTTGTTTTATTTTTCAATATGTCAGAATCTTATCAGTTATAAAAGATTTAATTTAAAATGTTACCATAATTTTTATTGGTAGTGAAAGAAAATTAATTTAGCTGTATTGATGAAGCATATTATATCATCCTAACAATTTGAATATTTTTTCAACTTCAGTTTCGTAAAGTGAAACTTGAGTGGCAATGATTAATTTGTTTGAGTTTTTTTTAAAGTTAAATAGTTATTTTTTTATTTTTAAAAGGATACTTTTTCTCATTTTTAAAATTAATAGAGTTTTATATCAATTTTTATTTGATTTATTGAGTTCGACAGAATTGAAAAAAATCAACTAACTTAAACTCAAAAAATTTGATTCGGAAGTTTGAATCAGACGGATAACTCATATTAATTAACTCAAAATCTGAAGAAAATATTGACCCCTCTTTCAATAATTGCTATTTGCAAAGTTGCTAAACCTTATTAAACTTCCTACTAAAAGTATCATGATTTTATTTTAGACGATAAATTTTTAAAATTTTAGACAATAAAAATAAATTATCAATAAAAAATATAAAAAAAAATCTAAAATATATGATATTTTAAAATTTTCAAGGGCGATTGTTTCCGCCAACCCTTTCCCTCCCTGCCTGAATCTCATGTGTACCATAGGCTCTTTTCTCTTAGGTCAAAGCTCTCAATTTTGTGCCCAAAGTACACCATTCATAGTTTTGACCAAACACACACAAGCCTTAACCATAGTTTTACATTATTTATTCCGAGCAAACTCGGCAACGATGCAGTCTCTCACATGCTTTGCTGGGGCTATTCCCCGACACCAATATCTACAGGGATGACACTATCTCTATAGTTTATATGACAAGCCTTTAAGTTCAAACCAAACAAAACCTCTTCTTAAACGGAGGGTACATTCACGAATTATGCCGGGCTTGTCCGACCGGTAACCTGGTTCATGCAAAGGTAAGGCGGCATATCCAAAAAATATGCAACTAAAATGCATGCAAAAGAATGGTTAAAAGCAGAACAAGACATCAGACAAGTACCATTACCAGCACAAAAGAGTTGATACATTCTTGTAAGGTTTTACAGAAAATAATGTGGAGGTCTTTCACCATAGAGAACACACATGTGACATGACTTGGTCCGGACTCTAAATTCGATTGAATCATAAAATTACTCACAAACGTTTTAAGTGTTGTAGGGTTTTTTTTATATATAACTTTCATACACTAAAAACAGGCTTACTTGTTTCAAATCCCCTCGCCAAACGAAGATAAATGTTGCAACATAAAGATAACATGATCTCCTATTCACTCCATCATCCTCTCATCCGATGGAAAGAATCACGAAAGTGCTTCTACATCTTCTCCGAAAAGGCTTCTGAATTGGATAGAAAAACATCTAAGGACGCTAGCTAGCTCTGATTCCTGCATTTTTCCATGGAATTGCATTCATACATCGTTAGTGTTTCTTAAATCTTCAAAATCTGAAACTGCACTGTAATTTACATGTCAAAGAACACTGTCAAAACTAAATAAAAAAAAAAAGCTTTTGTCAACATAAGAATAATCGTAGGAGAATTCTTCAGACTACCAACATGTATATCTAGGCATTTCTCAGAACAATATGCAAATTATAAAAGTTGGTTTCAATACTAGCTACTGATGTGACACTCAGTTGATGTATAAACATATCAAAATCGTTACCGAGACCGATGGCATCAGAGCTTTTCATGATCCTCAGCCTTTTGCAGGTATCAATAAACATCCTGAAATCAGAGCCAAAGTGGAATTAGGCAGCAGTTAACTGATATCATTCTGGTCGGAAAATGAGAAATAAATACTAATAAACTGAATTTCCTAACGCAGCAACATGTTCCAACTCGGATTAACACAGACAAACAGGAACATACTGAACTATGAAGTTAATTGAATGGAGCATAAAAGTTTGAGTAAAAAAAGAATGATGTGGAAAAATCGGAATCAATTTCAAAAATTTGTGCAGGTCAAGTAACATTTCTATCGTAAGATAAGCTATAAGCATACATGCCTGGCCGAAAATCCAATAGTTTTAACACCCCTTTTCTGAGGGTAAAAACAAACAAATTAGTTATCGAACCAATGATAGATGTATGCATGCATTGTCATAAGATAGTTTTTCCTCTAGAGCTAATAAACAGGGGATTTTATCCATTTTAAAGGGCTCCCACAAAAATCTGATAGATAATATCTGAAGCAGAGTTTACACTGTACTCATCCTACCTACTTCTTAGCATTTCATTAATAGCTTATGACAGACCCAAAAGCTTGACAATAGAGTGCTAAACAATATGGCAGGAACAATTTCTGTTTTCGACTCTTATGAGTGCATTTTGTATAACCATACCATCAGTTAGCATGATTTTACTTCTCCAGCAGTATCGATATTGTCATAAAGGAATCACAAAACTAGAAGTAAAAATATGAAAAGGGGGACATAGAGCTCACTCCCATGGGACATCACCCACAAGCATTCAGTCACCATCTTTATCCTCATAAGTAAGAACAAATTCTGATCCATGCAGCAGATCCTCCAGCTTGCTTTCGCTCATCAGTTCCCTCCCCAGGGTTCCGTGAGATCCACATTGACCTGAAATCATAATAAAATAGCAGTAACTGGGCCGATACAAACCGATACTACTGTATTCTTGGAAATAACAGCTGCAAAGAACAAGAATTGAATATATATAAGGTCCACATTCTAAATATTTTATGTCGAAATAACTCACCTAGGGTAAAACATCTGAACATCTTCTCGAGAGCAGAGGATAACTCCTGATATTTAGAGTAGTTTCTCAAATCCACTTTTCGCAAATAAGGAGCACCATCCATGCTGACCTTAACAAACAGCGCACCAGGCCCTACCTTTCCATCTACTTCATCAGTGTTCTTGGAATTAGAGGCCAATGAGTTCTTCCTGAATGATCTAATAGGTGGCCAACCTACAACCTGTGCCATGCAAAAGAAGGATGATTTAGAGACTCTTATCATGGTTAAACCCAAATTTATAACAGAAACCCAAGCACACGTACTTGCTAGCTGGTGATCCACTGTTATTGTTTGCAGTCTCATTAGGATCGGGTATGGTATTATTAGCATGAAGAGGTCTATCCTGTACCACATTCCGGTTCGTGACCTCTTTGGCTTTTGTTGATTGAGAGCCAAGGTTTTCAAGCACGTAACCTGATTTCAGTCCCAAGTTCGAAGAAGGCCTGGATGATGGCATCACAGTTACTTTTGAATTAGAAAGAAATTTTCCCTGCGATATAGATTATGTAGTTTGGAGGTTAGATTATTTAACATTAATCTCGGTCTTCATAAATCGCAATGGTTTCTACCTCGGAGAACTCATCCATTGCATCGGAGAACCCTCTTTTGTTGCCTGAAACAACATTCTTCTGCGATGCAGTGCAGTTACCATCACTTGAAGGATGCAAAGGGAAAAGGAGTTTCTCATCGCGTTGAGTTGTGCTTAGCAAGAAAAGCTCCGGATTTCTTTCAGGAAACCGGGATACAGGAAGCCCAAGACTAAGATCTGTTGCCTTCAGATTCAAACTAGACTTGCTTTCCTCGGATGCAAGGGAGACAGTAGAGCTATCCATGGGAGAACAATCAGACAAGCCCATGTAGTTGCGTTCCTTCAATTCGGCATTGTTCTGGCACACACAATCCATTGAGCCTGAAGTACCCAGTAAAGTTATCTTACCTGAACTGCTTTCCTCCTCCTCGCCAAGCAGCAGTGGAGACATCGGAATTAATACAGTCAATACTTGACAGCCTCCTAAATTCAAAGATAACCAAATTTACTATTTGATGATTTAGAGAAGCAAAAGCTGCATATTTAAAGCAACAGCTGGAAACATGAAACCATGAGTGATCATACCCCATCCCCAAACAAATTAAACAATAGAGAGTTGTAAATAGATCCTTATGAAACTAGAGAAATTAAGGGATAAAGATCAAATAAGATAGAGTGGATCTCAAGTATGAGAAGCATCACCTTTTCAGATGTTAGAAACTCTTATGAAATTATAGAGCAAAGACAACAAATATCAAGCAAATTGTTTCAATGGAAACTTAGCTGCATCTAAAGTACTTTCTGCTGGGTAAATGTAAATGCATGCAAAAGAAAATTAAAACAATATAAACCAGCACGCGCCAAAAGAAGGGAGTAAAAGGAAAGATTTTTCTAATTATTTTTTTGAACAGAAAAATTATAATATATATATATATGACGCAAATCGTTGTAGAATGTTTGGTTACTGAGAAAATGACTGGAAAATTTTCTCTTAGAAACATGAGAGGCAAGAAGAAAGATTACCCGATGGGATTGGCGGATCGGAAAGAAAGAAGAAGATCAAAATCAAAACCCTTTCTTTAGTTTGGTTAGATTTCCACTTAGAACTTAGAAGACAGCAAAAGAAGAGGAAAAAGTGCCGAGTTTTTTTTAAGAAAGAGAAAGCCAAGGACCCTCCGTTGCGCGCGCGCGCACACACAGAATAACAAATGCTTATTTTCCCTGAGATGTATCCTATGCATAAAATTAAACAGACTTCAAAATTTATAGGCTAAACTAGTCAGTTTTGATCTGTTTTAGTAGTTAAACATTCAAATTTTTTAAAATTATACTTAATGTTTAGTTTTTGTTTCATTTTAGTATCCTTCATTAAAAACTTAACGCTTTTAGCACTTAAACTATCAGTTTTAGTCCATTTTAGTACTTAAACTTTTAATTTTTTTAAAAATTTAACGTTAAATTTTGATTGTGCACTAAAATGAAATAAAAACTAAACTTTATGTATGATTTTGAAATAATTAAAAGTTTACGTACTAAAATGGATCAAAACTGATGGTTTAGATACTAAACGTGTAATTTACCCAAATTTATAATATATGTATATCCTTTTAAAAATGGATTTTTTCCTTATAAAGTACCTTTTAATCCGTGAACTTGTCAATTGTTTTTAATTTAATCCCTTAACTTTTTTTCCATTTTAAGCCCTAAACTTGAATTTCTTTTATCATTTTGGTGATGTGTATTCCATAGTTAGACATCATATAGAATTATTAAAAAAGAGAAAAATTATCAAGTTTTGGGATTAATGTAGGCAAAAGAAAGATAAAAGACTAGATTAGGAAAAAAATGTAAGATTAGGAACTAAAGGTTGTTTTATCCTTTTTACTTAAATCGTGAGTAAAGTACACATGTGAATTGGGGTCTCGGATAAATTAAACTAAGTTATTATTTAATAACAATGTTTATATTTGAATTAATTGTAACTATATAAACATGAATATAAAATTATTTTTCTTCAAATATAAAAGTAGGTTTTTCATATTATGTACACTTGTGATAGTTTAATTAAACGAACACGTGAACAAGTTTTTAGTATTATTAGTATGCTTTTTTAAAGAAAAAAAAAATAAAAAAAAAATATTAATGTAAATTAAGTATGTTGTATAATGACAAAAAATTTAGGGTAAATACGAGTTTAGTATCTAAATTATCAGTTTTGGTATGTTTTAGTATTTAGACCTTTATTTTTTAAAATTATACCTAAAGTTTAGTTTTTGTTTCATTTTAGTACCCCCATTCAAAATTTAACGTTAAATTTTAAAGAAAAAAATAAAAGGTTAGGTACTTAAATGGATCAAAACTAATAGTTTAGGTACTAAATGTGTAAAGTTATTAACAGATGACTACTAAAATGAAATAAAAACTAAACTTTAGGTATAATTTTGAAAAAATTAAAAATTTAGGTACTAAAGTACTAAATGCATAGTTTACCCAAAATATTTATTGGAATTAGGTTCTTGTGGACAGTTAATCTTATACTATTTGCTCCTAAATGATTTATTTCTATTTTTTTAAAAGATAAATGAACGAAAAATAATAATATTTAAAATTTTAATTATTATTTATTCTATCGACATTAATTGAGTGATTCAATCAGCTCAATAGACCTCAAATTAGATCAGATAAAATTTAACTTAATTTTTTTTATAATTATATTATGATCCAATTCATGAAAATACTTGTTCATAATTGTATCCTAATACTTATTTTATTTTTATTGTAATATTGGTGTATTTAAATTTAGAATTTTAGAAGTCGATGATAGGTTTAAGTGGGAAAGGAATATTATTATTTTGTAGATGATTTGGGTTTGAGTATTTTATTTGTAGGTAATGACGGGATTTAAAATTTAAAAATTGAGTTTAAAATTTTAATATATTTCTTAAAAAATGAATATGATTTTTTTATTTTTTTCTTTTAACACATTAAATTAAATTTTATTATTTTCTAAAATAATAGGAATGTACTTACTCTCCTAGAGACTTAATGCATTCATTCTTATTTATAGATATGTATGAATTTATTTATATTTTAAAATCTAACATAGACACTACATTTTTATCATATTAAAATCTTTGAAAATATTAAAAATCTAAATTTTTAAGAAAACAAAAAAAAAAGGATAGAAGGTAAATAAAAATTGAAATTTTACGTCAAAATAAAAAAAAATGAGAATGAGAAGCAAAATAAAATAACATAAGGGGAATTGTTTAGCTAAATATAACAAATTCAACCACTCACTGCTTAGCTTATTATATAGTCCTTCTATTTTAACAAGAGAGAGATTCCTCCTCCATTCTACATTAATGCATAAAATAAAATTCCTATTTTAATTTTGATCTCATAAACTATGGGTAGGCTAAGGCTACTCTCATTAGGTCCCCTCATGATTCCAAATTCCAAAGAAATAATGAATAATTATATTCTTTATTATTATTATTCAAATTTAAAATATTAATCAAACTTATCAAATTGTTTTAATAGTAAAATAGAATGATATTTTCTAAATATCTTGTACTGTATGTTGTTAATTAGTTAAGAAAATTCTAAACATATACTATATTATAATTACTCTAAATTAATTTAAAAAATACTAATCAAGTAATCTTAGTAGCTAAAATAAATGTTTTTTCACTTGAGGTATTGAGTTTGAATAATTGTGTATGTATGATATACATCATTAAGAAATATTTTAAATATATATTACCACGAATATTAAAAAATGTTAATCGAAACATTTATCCATTAAATAACCAAGTTTAGTAAATGAAAAGAAATTTAACCTAAAATTTATAAGGTAAAATCGTTATTATAATTCAAATGCAAATCAATTATATACTAATCAAATTTGAATATTTAACTTTGTTATTTACAATAATAAAATAGGAGGACAGAAAAACAGAAATGAAGCCAAGCATGGTGGGTTGGGGGACAAGAAAGCGGCTTTTGAGTAGGGTTTTGCCGGTTACAGACCGCGACATTTAACTAACTTACGCCCGTCCTTTCCTTTCATAAACACGTACCCATTCATGAACAAGATGCATGGGGAATATGTCAGTCACACGCACCTTCTTATCCCTTCCAACGATGTTGTATCATACTGTCCGTAGAGGACGGCACGCGCGTTCCAAAATACTATTAATATATATAAGTAAATAAAACTCCATCCCATTAAAAAAAAAGTTTTACTTTTTTTTATTTGATTTAAAATAAATTTAAATTTGGTCTAATTTATAGATTGATTTTCAAGTTTGAAGTGAGTTTCTCAATTTTACATAATATATACAAAATATGAAGAGGAATATATGTATATAGTATAAGATTATAAAAAATTATTTAAATTGAAATTAAATAGTACCATAATATTATAAATATTTACAATTTAATCTAGATATAAACTCGAACAACTGGACTAGACTAGAAAGTAATTCAAATGAAGTTTGAGTTATAAAATAACACTCTTCAACTTGAATAACTCAAAAAAAATTTACTCGACTCGATCAAATACTCACCCTTATTAATAATTTTGATATATAATGTCGAAATGATGAGTGATTTTTTTAATAATTTGAATAAAATAATTGTTGGAAAAATAATAGTTTAATTGAATAAAATTGATGATATTTATAATAAATTATGTCACTTGGTGAATAAACTTAATATAATAAGTCATGTCACTTAGTGAATAAACTTATTTTTTTAGTTTAAAGTTGCATTCATTTAATCATATCTATTCAATAATTCTCTTTTTGAAAAGATTAATTCCTTTCACAAAAAGATTAAACCCTTTCATCAAAAGGACACAACACAACATAAGTTACAAGACACAATTCACAGTGTTGAATTAGAAAACACTCAGAAAATTTATTCCAAATTCGTTCTTTTCGGTGATAGAGAAAGACAAGATTGTGTTCGACTGATCACTACAATTGTACTTAATGTTGTGATCGTTTGTTGTTGTATCCTGAGAGATTGTCGTCCAACGTTACTCAAAACACATAGGAGATGACGAATCTGTCTTAAGGAAACTATTCATACAGGCTTCAACAAAAATCCTTCTTCGATTTATCTTACTCTACTAATCCTATTCAGTGTCTACATACGAGTAAACAAATCACGTTCCTTTATTTTAATTCTTTATTTATTTTGCTTCGTTTGATTATATAATAATATTTATTATTATTATTATTTTTTATCTTAGATTAATATTTTTTCTAACAATATTAAGACAGATTCATATTTTTTTTATTCTAATCCTAGATGTCATACAAATGATTGTATTATTGAAATTATAGCCAAGGTGAATTACCAACGAATAAACAGATGTGAGGCTTGTGCTTTGTCTTTTGTGGATGTCTTGTGCTTTAAACCATAAATTGTCCAAGTCGTGCATGTTGTAAAGCATCAAAAGTTCTTGAGTGATTGTGCACCAAGTTTTGTTTTTGTTGTTGCGCACATAGCTTTGTCCTTTGTTGATGCTTCAAGTTGGCAACAATTAGAGGTGGGTATACGGGCTACCCGCCCGTTTAGCCCGCGGGTTTTGACGGTGCGGGCTTAAACGGAGCGGGCTAAAAAACTCACATTCATAAACGGTTTTGAATTTTAAGGCCCACGGTCCGCCCATTTAACCCGTGGGCTAAACGGGCTTACCCGCGGCCCGTTTAATAAAAATAATTTTAAATGTTTTAAATGCAAAAAAAATAATATTTTAACTTACTACACCTTTAAAAATGATCGAGCAACTTGAAAAGGAAGGTAGCACCGTCAAAATAATAAATAATATTTAATTTTTATTTTAAATAGCCGAAAATGATTATAAAATAATATTTTTTTTTAAATTTTTTAATCATTAATAAATATATATATATATAATGATATAATTACTTAAACTCAAATTAAAAAAACAATATTCACTTATATCACCAAATTGAAATACAAATAAAGCAATAACCACATTACACTTTTATAAATTGAAAGCATAAATTCAAACATAAAATTCAACAAAGTCAAACATTATACAAATCTAACAAGAAAGTTTCAAGTGTCCTAATAATTGTATTTTATGGATACTTTAGAGAAAGACTAAAACATAATATGAAAATATAAAATACTTACAGTATAAGAGTAAATTTGAAAGATACAGTTATACTAAAATTGATAAAATATAAGTCATTAATTTGTTAAAATATATTTATTTGTAAAAGTCTTTAAAGTTGAAAAGTATATTTTCAATTTTTTCTTTTACTTATTTTACTTATTTTAATCCAAATATTACGTGTCATGTGATATATTATTAGAATATCACGTGACTTTTATAATTAAAGAACAAAATAGATAACATACTTCATGGAAAAAATAAAGGTCAAAATTAAATAAAAAAATCTTTAAATACCAAAATGATAATGATGTATATTTAAATGAAAAAAATATCAAGCAGCGGTAAAATTATGACTAACGCCCTAATAAATTTAAGAACTACAATAGTTATAAGTAACATCATATTTATAGGTAATTTATTTTCTTTTTCTATAAAATTCTTTAAGTTTATTTTATCTAAAATTTTATGAATTTTAAATTAAGCGGACTTTAGCGGGTTTCGCGGGTAACCCGCGGTTATACCCATTAAACCCGCGGATTTAACTGTCCGGGCTAAAAAGCTCGCAATTTAAACGATCTTTAATTTTTGAGGCCCGAAGCCCGCACGGATCGCGGGTTAAACGGGTAGCCCGCGGGCCTTAGCCCGTATATCCAGCTCTAGCAACAATGAAACTAAGGATGAAATAGTTTTTTCAAGCGTGATAAAGAAGATTGTTAGAGTTTTGGAATCAATTCTAAATTGACGAAAGACAAGACAAATATATTGTTGTCCACGACTACATTCGCAATGTGAAGAAAGAATGGACAAACTAGTGATTTGAAGTATTCTACTTTGAATTAAAGTTGAATCTTGATGGACATGAAAAGATTTCTATTTCCAAGGAAATGTAACATCTTTTCCTAACCATTTCCAAGAAAGGTAACACCTTTTCATTTGAATCCACACATATATATATATATTTATATATATTTATGTTTTGAGTTGACATACTAAAGAAGCAGATTTCAATCTTTATTGATTTTATTTCTCAATTTAACTAGTCATTTTTAATTGCTAAATTACTTTGGTTGGTTGGAAAGGACAATTCACATAGGAAATGACATTTCACATATGAAAGGATCAACAAATAGTTATCTTCGTCCTCAATTCTTAAGGAAGTTGAAGGCATTATGGATGCTTAGGATAAGGCCCCATTAACTTTATGTTATGACTTCACAACCTTTTGCAGGTTCAAAGAAAAAAATCTTTATTTTTATCCCGTCCACAAGCCTTGATGTAACGTGATAAGACTTGTAATTTTTTTTGTGACGAATGGTGAATTTCGATCAAGAAATCGAAAAGGTATGTGTATTTATACATTGAGATTATACTACTATTTCGGTTTTATTAAATTATCACCGTTCAACAGAAAGTTAGTTTTGTTTCGAGATTTAATTTATTAAATTCTAGTCGTTCAACAGAAATTGGTTCTGTTTTGGGTTTTAATCCCGTTGTCCAACAGAAGTTGGTTTTGTTTTGAATTTTAGTTTTAAATCCCGACTTTTAACGGATTCAATAAAATAGTGTTGATTGTACATTTCTGTTTTGGGTTTTAGTTTTACTAAATTCATGTCGTTTAACAGAAATTACTCAGTTGTTGGATTTTAGTTTTGACTAAAATTCGTTGTGATAAATAAGGTATTGAACGAAATTATGATATGTCTGTGAACAAAAATAGGCCTATAATTCGGTTTCAAGATTTTAATCTTATTGTTCAACAAATTTATTGATTTAGTACATTTCTGTTTGGGTTTAGTTTTACTAAATTCATGTCGTTTAACAGAATTACTCAGTTGTGGATTTAGTTTTGACTAAAATTCGTTGTGATAAATAAGGTATTGAACGAAATTATGATATGTCTGTGAACAAAAATAGGCCTATAATTCGGTTTCAAGATTTTAATCTTATTGTTCAACAAAATTTATTTGATTTACTATTGATAACATAAATCGTTTGGAGGTAACAACATTGTTACAAAAAAAATTTAGAATTTTAATTTCTAATTAAATTTTATTGTTTAATAGAAACAAATGATAAAATAAATTGAATTAACTTTCAATTTATTGTTGGAATATTTACAAATTCTGGTTACGTGTTTGAAACGAAATAATGGTAACCCCTCTGATTCACCTAATTCGTGATTTGAAATATTGATTCCTATTCAGACTTTGAATAAAATTCAACGATGTCAGTGGTTGTGAGCCACAACGAGAAGCATGTGAAATTCATGGATAGAATTTCAAGACATAGTGACATAAGATGTTATATTTAATCATGCTGAATATGATCAAATATAGGATGATCCTCCTATTCATAGAGAGGATGAGATAGACATTATTGTCATTAAAGTTTGAAAGCATTATAAGTTTTTATGTCGGAATTATATCTTGAATAGATTGTCATTACACCATATGAAGTGTATAATATCCATAAGATTGCTAAAGAATTATGAATGACGTTTGGTCATGTTTTGAGTTGTCACATAACATGTGGTGGAAGCTATTTTATTAGCAAATTACCTTTAAATAAGGTAACTTACAAGAAAATAGGATAGACACCATATGAGTTATGGAAATGTAGAAAACTTTCCTACAACTACATCAAAGTGTGGGGGTGCCTTATATAAGTATAATGGTAAGTTTGAGACACATAATTTGTCGACATAATATCATTAAACAATTGATCTCAACTAGAGTTATCTATATTGATTTTGTACGATCAAAAGATAACATTGTGGATCCGCTAAACAATGAGTTGAATCGAGATCAAGTTGATAAACATCGAAAGGAATGTGATTAAAACCCATTAATATTTAAGGCGCTATGTGAAGGAGAACTCAACCTAGTTGACTGGAGATCCCAAGATCTAGGTTCAATGGGACAACCTACTTGCATAGACCTTGTGAGGTCACTGTAGGGGTCCTTATCCCAAGTTCATTCCTATTATGAAAATAATGACTAAAATGTGGATGAGGTTAAGCAATGCTTTTAATAACCAATATGTGTTTCGTTTAACCGAACAACATAAGTCACCTATGTAAGAGTGAAGTGGATCCGCTTCAAAGAGACTATTGGGGCATAGTTCTCTAAACTCTTGCAGAATCAGGAGATGTCCACAGCTATATGTACATAACCATGAGAACCAAATTCTTGTCAGTGAGATATTTTTGTGAGGTATGACATCGCTTACACCAACAACATAATAGTTCAATGGCATTACGTCTGCTAGACAACCAGTAAGGTAAACATATTTTCGCAAGGGAAGGTTCGAAGGAGGATGCCTACCTATCCTATGCAAATATCAAACGTAAAATCTATCACCATATTGAGTCAATGTTTGAAATCATCAATTTCATTCATGTAGGGGATTATTGGAAAAATAATAGTTTAATTGAATAAAATTGATGCTATTTATAATAATTCATTTCACTTGGTGAATAGACTTATTATAATAAGTCATGTCACTTGGTGAATGGACTTATTTTTTAGTTTAAAGTTGCATCCATTCAATCATACCTATTCAACAATTCTCTTCATGAAAGTGTTGAAGAATCGGGCAAAGATAACGAAAGAACACAAGAATTTTAACGAGGTTCAATAATGTGCTTACGTCCTCGGTGCCTAGGCGGCGCTAGAAGTTTTATTCAATGTTTCAAAGGTTTAGGTTACATCTCTATTTATAATAAAAAAAACCTGGTACATAATTACATAATTAACTTTGTACCGTCCTCTTTACCAGTATATTTATGAGCCATACCTTACAAATCTCCACCTTGGAGAATATCCTACCCCTTAGGAAACATTCAATGTGGGTTGGGTTACCTTACTTCTTTAAAAACTCGAAACATTCAACAAGTCCAAGCAATGCTTGAACTTGTCTGTCGTAACTAGCTTGGTGAACATATCAGCGGCATTCTCATCAGTATGTACCTTCTAAAACAAAACCTCTCCAGATGCAACCAAATCTCTGATCTTGTGAAAACGTACATCAATATGTTTAGTTCTAGCACGATATACCTGATTCTTAGCCAAGTGAATAGCACTTTGATTGTCGCAAAACAACTGAACTCGACCTTGCTGAATACCCAACTTTTTCACTAATCCAGTAAGCCATAAAGCTTCTTTTGTAGCTTCAGCCACTGGCATGTATTCAGCTTCAGTTGTAGATAGTGCCACAACAGATTAAACAGTAGACTTCCAACAAAAAGGCCATCCGCCAAGAGTAAACACATACCCTGTCGTAGATCTTCTATTATCCAAGTCACCAACATAGTCTGAATCCATATATCCTACAACCAAAGGATTATCTCGCTGACTACCAAAAACAATTCCATGTCCCATAGTACCCTTTAAGTACCGAAAAATCCACTTGACTGCTTCCCAATGTTGCTTACTAGGTTTAGACATGTACTTACAAACTTGACTAACAACATGAGCTAAATTAGGACGAGTACATACCATTGCATACATCAAGCAGCCAACAACATTAAAATACAGAACCTTTTCCATATCTTCAGCTTCCTTATCTGTCTTCGGGAACTGTTCTAATGAGAGCTTAAAGTGATTCGCCAATGGAGTGCTAACTGGTTTTGCGCTGCTCATCGCAAACCTTTCTAGCATTTTCTCAACATAACCCTATTGAGATATCCACAGTTTCCTTGAGTCTCTGTCCCTGCAAATTTCCATTCCAAGAATTTTCTTTACAGCACCTAAATCTTTCATATCAAATTCCTGACTCGATAAGGTTTTCAAACCAATAACATCATCCATGTTCTTCACATCAATCAATATATCATCAACATCCAATAACAGAAAAATAAAAGAACCATCATCAAGGCTCTTAACATAGACACAACAATCATACTCACATTGGTTGTAGCCAATCTTTATCATATAGGAGTCAAACCGTTTATACCACTGTCTCGGAGAATGTTTCAACCCGTACAAAGATTTCTTCAATCTGCAAATTAAATGCTCATTTCCAAGTTGAGTGAAACCTTCAGGCTGCCGCTTGTAGATCTGTTCCTCTAAATCACCATGTAAAAAAGCAGTTTTAACATCCATCTGCTCTAAATGCAAATCCCAACTAGCCACCAATGCAAGTACTGCTTGGATTGAAGTGTGCCTGACCATAGGAGAAAAGATTTCATCATAATCAACTCATTTCTTCTGTGAAAAACCCTTTGCTACCAAGCGAGCCTTGAACTTCTCCCCCTTTTTTTTTGTTACTGTTGGTTTCTTCTTATACACCCATTTGCAACCAATCGGCTTCTTACCCTCAAGAAGGGGAACTAACTCCCATGTACGATTGTGATTCAAAGACTCCCTCTCCTCAACCATGGCAACCATCCACTTGTCGTTTTCCTGACTAGTAATGGCATCATGAAAAGTAACCGGATCATCACTGCTAACAGTAAGTGCGAAAGAGACCAAGTCTTCAAAACCCAATATGCTCGGGGGCTTTATATTCGTCTGTCTCACCCTGTCTCTGGAGAGACTATAATCCTACAAATCATCCGTAACGGAACCACCAGAAGTCGGTTGAGAAGTTTCTGGTTTCTCAACTAGAAACTGCTCGAAATACACCACTGTCGTATCTTTCTTCTGCTGCAACATGGATTTGTCATCAAAAACAACATCTTTACTGGTCAGAATTTTCTTCGTAACTGGATCACAGAACTTGAATCCTTTGACACCTTTCTTGTAACCCAAAAAAATGCACTCCTTCGATTTTGCATCAAGTTTGGATCTCTCATCAGTAGGTACATGCACATAAGCATGACAACCAAAAATTCGTAAGTTATCAAAACTAACATCATGATCAGTCCATACCTCTTCTGCAACTTTCCCAGCCAATGATTCCCTTGCCGATCTATTGATAAGATAACACGCCATGTTAACAGCCTCGGCTCAGAAGTGTTTGGGAAGCCCCGCATTCAACCGCAAACATCTGGCTCTTTCATTCAACGACCTGTTCATCTGTTCCGTAATACCATTCTGTTGTGGTGTCTTGCGCACTGTAAAATGTCTCTTAATCCCGTGCTCCTTACAGAAGTGTAAGAACTATGAATCTGTGTACTCCGTACCATTTTCAAACCGCAAACACTTGATGTTTCATCCTGTTTGGTTTTCTACCTTAGCTCTCCACAGCTTGAACTTCTAAAAAACGTCTGACTTCTATTTCAAAAAACACCCAAACTTTCCGTGAAAAATTGTCAATAAGAATAATATAATACCTAAATCCACCCAGAGACGATGTCGTGGAAGGCCCCCATACATCAGAGTGCACATAATCAAGAATCCCTTGAGTTGTGTGCTTCGCAATATTGAAACAGACTTTAGTCTGTTTACCAATAACACAATACATGCAAAAATCGAGCTTACAACTTTTGACACCATGCAACAAATTTCTTTTGTGTAATTCTTTCATACCATGTTCACTAAGATGAGCAAGACGCATATGCCACAGTTTTGTAGTATCATCACAGAACTCAACAGAATGAACTCCACCTACAACGGTACTCCCTAACAATCTGTAAATATTCCCTGCCGTCGTCTTTCCTTTCATCACAGTCAAAGCTCCTTTAACAATCCAAATGGTCTCCCTATCCTCATCAGCCTTAGGGATAAAACCATTCTTGTGCAAAGTGCCCAAAGAAATCAAATTCTTCTTCAAATCTGGGACATGTCGAACACCACTCAACGTCCGAACAGAGCCATCATACATCTTAATTATAACATCACCAATACCAACAATATTGAACATCGATCATCACCCAAATAAACAGAACCAGAATTAACCAACCTGTATGTCGAAAACCATTCCCTATTTGGCGTGATGTGATAAGAACATCCAGAATCAAGAATCCACGCATCCGTCAATTGAGTCTTTGAAATAGAAAGCTGTTGGGATTTTCGGAAGCTCGAATCGACAACCGGAATGGTTTGCAAAGAGGGGTCGAAACGGTTTTGTGTTTAGGGAGTAAGGAGATTGAAAGATAGAGAATTGCACAACGATTTATAGTGGTTCGACTTTCTCAACTAAAGTCTACGTCCACTACCTTAGCTCCTCACCAAGGATTTTCCAACAAATTCATTAATTTGTTCTTTCTTTTGAGGACAAAGAGTAACCTTACAAACTCCCTAGTTTTTTTTGTTAAACTAGAACTTTTCCCCTTTACAAAAGGATAAAAGAAGTAAACAAATAAACCTCTCAAAGGTAGGTGTTTACAAGATTGAGCTCACAAGAACAAAACATTTACAAGAGAAAGATGAAATAAAAATGAAAAACTATTCTCTTGTGTTTGATTGCTTGGATAGTTGTTCTCTTGCTTCTTCAAGTGTCCTTAGCTTGTATTTATAGCTTAGAATGTGTTTGATGTTGTATATAGCCATTGAGGATGTTTTAGAGCCGTTTGGGGATGATTTTTCTACTCAAAAAGGTTGCCCATAATATGGTGCATCGGTGCACTATCATGGTGCATCGATACCCCTTTATTAAATTCAAATAAACTAGTTGTTACTAGCCGTTGTAGCCTTCGTGCATGGATGCACAGCAGGATGCATCGATGCACAGCAGGATGCATCGATGCACAACCTTGATGCATCGATGCACAGAAGGATGCATCGATGCACAGAAGGATGCATCGATGCACAGAAGGATGCATCAATGCACTAATTGCATTCGGTGTTTGAGTGCATGGATGCACTGTATGGTGCATCGATGCACTAGTGCAAGTGCATGGATGCACTGTAGGGATGTATGGATGCACTGCAAGGGTGTATGGATGCACTTTGACACCCTTTAGCATTTTTGCTCAAATCCGAATTTAATGGACTTTGAATTATTTTTGAAACCTTTTAAAGCTTTGAATAAATTCAATTAAGTCCAAAAACATTTTCTAAATTCAATTCAAGTCCAAAAACCATTTTGCCTTAAATTGTTATATCAAAACATAGTTCAACAATCTCCCCCTTTTTGATATAACAAAACATTTGAAAAATTGTTTTTGGCAAAACTCCCCCTTAATAAATTGTTTAATGAAAAAGATATCAATTGTTAACAATTGTTGGAAAATATATGAAAATGTTAAGCTCCCCCTTTTTTATTTAGAAATTGAATTTTTCAAACCAAACTTCTCCCCCTTTTCTTAAAATCAAAAATAATTCGATCTTTGAAGTTCAAAATAACTTTAGAGAGTAAGTGGTAAATTTGGCATTTAAAAATCATTTGAAAAATCAAAGCTCCCCCTCAATAAATGCATTCCAATCAAAATTTAGCTTTAAGAATTTGACACTTAAAAAGAAATTGAATTTCTACAAAGAATAAAAAATGTGTTAGTAGCACATGAAATTTAATATATCCAATACTAAAATACTTTATGCAATACCAATTGTTGAAATTTGATATCAATACCATTTGTTAAAATTAAGTGTATATGCATAAAGTTTTCCAAAAATGTTATGCATTTTGAAAATTTTGATATCAATTGTTAGAGAAATATCATTTTCATTTAAACCACATGCATAAACATTCATATTTAGGTCAAAAATTTAAAATTTGTAAAATCAAAGTATTTGAAAATTTGATATTAATTGTTAGAGAGATATCATTTGCATTAAAACCAATTTTGACCAAAATTTTATTATGATGAACTAAAAAATCTTAAAAATTAATATAACTTTAAAATGTTCATCATAATCATCTTTTCAACATACATGAGATTAAAACGATGATGCATAATCATTTAAAACCAAAACTCATGCATGCTTAAAATCAAATGAGCAACCAAATAACCAAAATTAAATCATTAAGCTTAGAGGTTACCCATTCCTTTTTCATGTGTGGCTAGAGCATCTTGAATATTATCACTTTCATCACCATTGCTCTCACACACCTACAAGAGACATTTATTTTGATTTTCGTATCCAAATTGCTTTGGATCCTTTAACGTTAGTTTCAATGCCTCTTGTTCCTTTCGGAATCCATACTTGTCTAATTTTAAAACGTTTTCCTTTCTTCAAAGGACAAGTATGTTCCTTGTGACCATGATAATGACAATATGAGCATATTGTCATTATTGAACTAAATGAATTATTTAAAATGATTTCTTTTTCTTTTGTTAAGTATTCAAGCTTAACTTTTAAATCAAAATTTTCTTTTTCAAAACTTTCAATTTTTATTTTTGAAAGCTCTAAATCCTTTTTCAAAATTTCATTTTGGCTTTCAAAATCTATTTTTGTTTTCAAAAGAAAATCATTTTCGATTTTAAATTTTGAAATCATTTTCTTATATTTGGAGTTCATGGGTCTCAAACTCCGAATATAACCTATTAAAAGCATCTTGTAACTCATCAAACGTATAAATTAATTCAATGCTCGAGCTTATTCCAAGCTCCTTGCACTTGAACATGAAGAAACTCCTTCATAGATTTTAGGACCAAATGCACACAACACTATGTGCATGGCCTTGGTATTAAGTTGAGCTTTCTTCCGTTCTTTGTCACTCCGCTTTTTCTCATTCTTCTTTGGAGAAGATTATCCGTTCTCGATTATCTCCCATGCATCAAGATCATTGGATTGGATGAATACCTTCATTAATTTCTTCCAATGACGATAGTTGACTCCATTGAAGTATGGAGGCTTGTCCGTTGGTAGGGAGTCTTCCAAGTGGAACGAGCCGGAGGTGGAAACCATCTTCTCGGTTGTGTCAGGAATTAGTAGATATTCTTCGAGGATCGTCTCAAGGTGGTTAAACCTTCTTAACGAGTTAGGCTTTGATACCAATTGTTTAGATTTTCGGAAGCTCGAATCGACAATCGGAATGGTTTGCAAAGAGGGGTCGGAACGGTTTTGTGTTTAGGGAGTAAGGAGATTGAAAGATAGAGAATTGCACAACGATTTATAGTGGTTCGACTTTCTCAACCAAAGACTACGTCCACTACCTTAGCTCCTCACCAAGGATTTTCCAACAAATTCAATAATTTGTTCTTTCTTTTGAGGACAAAGAGTAACCTTACAAACTCCCTAGTTTTTTTAGGGTTAAACTATAACCTTTCCCTAGCTTTTACACGGATTAGCTAGAACCTTTCCCCTTTACAAAAGGATAAAAGAAGTAAACAAATAAACCTCTCAAAGGTAGGTGTTTACAAGATTGAGCTCACAAGAACAAAATATTTACAAGAGAAAGATGAAATAAGAATGAAAAACTCTTCTCTTGTGTTTGATTGCTTAGATAGTTGTTCTCTTGCTTCTTCAAGTGTCCTTAGCTTGTATTTATAGCTTGGAATGTGTTTGATGTTGTATATAGCCGTTGAGGATGTTTTGGAGCCGTTTGGGGATGATTTTTCTACTCAAAAAGGCTTCCCATAACATGGTGCATCGGTGCACTATCATGGTGCATCGATACCCCTTCATTAAATTCAAATAAACTAGCCGTTACTAGCCGTTGTAGCCTTCGTGCATGGATGCACACCAGGATGCATCGATGTACAGCAGGATGCATCGATGCACAGTAGGATGCATCGATTCACTAATTGCATTCGGTGTTTGAGTGCATGGATGCACTGCATGGTGCGTCGATGCACTAGTGCAGGTGCATGGATGCACTGCAGGGATGCATGGATGCAGTGCAGGGGTGCATGGATGCACTTTGACACCCTTTAGCAATTTGGCTCAAATCTGAATTTAATGGAGTTTGAATTATTTTTTAAACCTTTTAAAACTTTAAATAAATTCAATTAAGTCCAAAAACATTTTGTAAAGTCAATTTAAGTCTAAAAACCATTTTGCCTTAAATTGTTATATCAAAACATAGTCAACAAAAGCTTATCACCCTCACTGCAATCAGAATTGTCATCCTCAACCACGTTCATAGACTTGGATGAAACATCACAGTTCTCATCAGTCTGCTTTTTCAACTTCGGACAGTCTCGTTTCATATGTCACGCCTCCTTGCACTTGTAACAGTGAATTGTCTTCTTATCCCTAGATTTGGATATGGAGTTCCGCTTGCCTGTCTTCTCTGGCTTCCGTCCACGGTCTCGATTACCCTTGACATATAAGCTATCGGCTTGAGAGTTTTCCCCTGTATTCTGCTTCCGCTGGTTGTGAGCCAACAAGGCTGCAGTAATCTCCTCAACATTGATAGTCTCTTTCCCATATGTAAGAGTAGTCACCATGTGTTCGTAAGAGGGAGGCAACGAACACAACATAATCATCGCTCTGTCTTCATCCTCAATTTTCACATCAAGCCGAGCCAAATCAGAAACGATTTGAATGAAGACATTCACGTATTGCGCCAAATAATGATCATCCTACATCTTCAGCCCATACAACCGCTGCTTTAGATACAATTTTGTCGTTAAGGATTTGGACATAAACTGACTTTCCAACTTCCTCCAAATTTTGTCTGGAGACGACAAATGCATGACATGATACATAACCTCGTCCGCTAAGCATAATCGTATGGTTCCTGCCGCTCGCTGTTGCAATTCTTCTCAATCGTCCTCCTCCATCGACGTTGGCTTTGTAGGTCGTAGAGCCTTCAGGATCCCCTGCCGCTCACTGTTGCAATTCTTCCCAATCGTCCTCCTCCATCGACGCCGGCTTTGTAGGTCGTAAAGCCTTTAGGATCCCCTACTGCGCCAACAGATCCTTCACCCTCGTTTGCCATAATCCGAAGTTACCCTAACCATCGAATTTCACAACTTTGAATTTTGCTCCTGACATCTGATACCAATTGTTGAAGAATCGGGCAAAGATAACAAAAGAACACAAGAATTTTAACGAGGTTCGGCAATGTGCTTACGTCTTCGGTGCCTAGGCGGCGCTAGAAGTTTTATTCAATGTCTCATAGGTTTAGGTTACATCTCTATTTATAATAAAAAACCTGGTACATAATTACATATCCTTTCACGAAAAATTTAAGCCCTTTCATCTAAAGGATAAGTCTTTTCATCGAAAGGACTTAACCCTTCAATCCATTTCCTCTCCTTATATATAGGTTACTTGAGGCACAATTCTAAGACACAACACAACATAAGTTACAAGACACATTCACTGTGTTGAAGTAGAAAACACTTAGAAATTTCCTTCTAAATTCGTTCTTTCCGGTGATAGAGAAAGACAAGAATGTGTTCGACTGATCACTACGGTTGTGCTTACTATTGTGATCTTTTTTTGTTGTATCATGGGAGAATGACATCCAACGTTACTCAAAGAACCTAGGAGATGACGAATCTATCTTGAGGAAACTATTCATACATGCTTCAACAAAAATCCTTCTTCGATTTATCTTACTCTACTCATCATATTCAGTGTCTACATACGAGTAAACAAATCACATTTCTCTATTTTAATTCTTTATTTTTTTTGCTTCGATTATATAATAATATTTATTTATTATTATTATTTTTTATCTCGGATTATCAAGCATGCAGACCAGGTTCGATACTTTTAAGCAGAAGTTTGTTTCAGCTTCTATAGTGTTAGCACCGAATTGAGATCATTTTTTTAAAATCATGTGCGATGCAAGTGATCACAATATAAGATTCGTTCTTGAGTAAAGAATTGAAAAGGAACCTTCGTCATTTACTGTCTATCGTTTTTGCTATAGAAAAGTTTAAATCGTGTTTATTTGGAACTGAAGTTATTATTTTCTTTGACCATGCGGTTCTTAAATACTTGATTGAGAAGAAAGATGAGAAATTAAGGTTAAATTAGATTAATTTTGTTCTTGCAAGAATTTAATCTCAAAATTAAAAAGAAGGGACGTGGGAGCAGACCACTTAAGTTGAATGCCACTCTCAAACGTTGATACTGCCTTGAAGGATGATTTCTCAAACGACAATCTACTTTTGACATAAACTATCTACTCATGGTACGCATATATGGTGAATTATCTTGATTCAGTTATTATATCTTTTGAATTATCGCATTTTAGAAAAGAAAAATCAAATGAGATTCATAATATTATATTTGGGATGATCCTTGCCTACAAAAACATTATTCTAACCAAATAATCTAATAATGATTGTAGAGAATGAGATACAATCTATTCATTCATTTTGTCATTCTTACGCTTGTAGAGGGCATTTCATCCCTAAACGTACCACACATAAAGTGTTAGTGTTGATTTTTTTGGCCATATTTTTCGTGATATTTATCTATTTTGTAAAACATATGATAGATGTTAACAAGTGGGTAATTTAACCCGAAAGTAACTGATGCACTCCCATCAAACATGTGATAGATGTCGATATACGCATAATTTGTTCACGGCAATACATCTCTAAGATCTCTAAGGTTCAGTACTTGAAACAATATCGTTTTAAACATCAATAATCATAATTAAAAGCTCAATTGTATAAATGATACATGACCTAAAATTCAGTGATATCAGCTATAATTTACTGTTATTTTAAGGGTGGTAGTTGCAGCTAATTGTTGCACGCTTTGCCTATAATCAATGCATACATGTTATCATGATTCATGATTTCATCAGCAGCGTCATCATCATATTATATCATCAATATCAACATGTTTAAAAATAACACATTACAATGTTTTTTCCTTTATTATTGTTTGATCACATGCACATATTTTATGATACATTAATTGACAATCAAAAATCAATTTCGAGCTTCAAAAAATGAAATTTGATTACTTCAAGTCTCCATCTTTGAATAAGTTCAACTCAACTCCAGATGATGCAATGCGCATGTTTTGGCATTTCAATAAAATAAGATAGTTTCCCTCTAAAATTTTACGTGCAACAAATATAGGAACAGCAACCAGTTTGCGTACTTCTTTAGAACTGGCAAACCTTGCCTTAGTCCTTGTATTTCATTGTTTCCTTCTCAAAACCGATAGTCGGAAACTGTTTCGCATACTCCTCGACTTCTTTTCGGAGCTTAGCGATTTCAGATTGAAAGTTCGTATCTGATTCCAAGGTTGCTACAAAATCCTTCAACTTTGTTCCTGGATTAATAGTAGAAATATGTGGGCATACATTCCATTTTTACAACATATAAAAATATTGCCCTTTAGGTGATTGATGAAACAGAAAAGTATACCTTTCGTCTCGGCCTTGATTTTCAAGGCTAATTTGACAGCTGCATCGAAGAAGTCAGCTACCTTCTCGAAATCTTCCTCGACAAAACCCCTAGATGTGAGAGCTGGGGTTCCTGAAGCACACGAAACAACAATTTAAAATCCAAGGGACCTAGATAACCACCATAAGAAATATATGGCTTCATGATCAAAGGTGCCATACCCATGCGGATGCCACCGGGAACCATAGCAGACACATCCCCGGGAACAGTGTTTTTATTGGCTGCAATATGAACTGATTCCAATACCTTCTCAACTCTTGAGCCATCAATACCCTGTTGAACACCGTTTGAAAAATAATATAGACTCCAATTACCAACAATTACCAATTAAATAGTTTAAAAGTACTTGAAATTGGAAAACATGATAACAATCCATTTATGGATTCTGGTCAGTTAAAGGGTTGAAAAGTTCTAGACCTATAAACTAATTACTATCAGGTTATTCTATAGGAATTCTCATGACAACATAAAAGATATGATAATTTTTGGTAAATTGGTTAGAAAGGAACAAGAATTCAATAATTACATACCCTGTTTCGCAAATTGACCAAGACTAAATGGTTCTCAGTCCCACCAGATACTAGATCATAGCCGTTCTTTAGCAACCTCTTCAAAAACAGAACACATAGAATTGCAACCATCACAGTTAAATCACTCGAGAGTGTACATCATAAGGCCAAGGTTCACATAAACCAAGTACTAGTTGTGAACTTGCATCAATAGGAGCTGGGCCATTCAGTTTACCTGAGCAAATTTCGTGCAATTACTGAGAACTTGCTCTTGGTAAGCCTTGTACTCCGGTGTTCTGACCTATAAGCACATATGTCAAACTAAATAAATCTAATACTCCGGGCTAACTTGTATCAAAATACTGTATGGCCTCAACTTGGCATTGCATATTTCACTTGCATAAACACTTTTTTTTATCAAAGAATACCTGCTTCAATGCAACTGCTAAACCAGATATAGTGTGATTATGCGGACCACCTTGAAGTCCAGGAAAGACGGCTTGATTAATTTTGTCTTCCAAATCATACACGACCTGTATTGGATGGAACACGAGAAATTGAACAAATCATGTTTTCCTTCTCTTTTTACTCATTCAACTTAGAGTGAAAAAAAGAGAGATAATAAGCATACCAAAACTTAGATCATACTTACCTCTTTCCCTTGTTTGTTAATCTCTTTGACTCCCTTCCTGAAGAAAATCATAGCACCACGTGGACCACGAAGTGACTTGTGGGTTGTGGTTGTCACAACATCAGCGTATTCGAAAGGAGATGGAATAACACCTGCAGCAACCAACCCACTTATATGTGCCATGTCAGCCAACATAATTGCTTTCTGCTTGTCACAGACCTGTCCATAAAGCAGTAAGAGTTAGTTTCTCAACGAAGTCAAAATTTTCGTTGATATATGATAAAATCTACTGATATCAAGACAAGTAAAAGGTGTTACCTTGCGGATACGTGCATAGTCATAAAGGCGAGCATATGCACTGGCTCCAGCAACTAAAAGTTTTGGTCTAAAAAGCACAGCACTTTTCTCTAACTGCAAACATTTTTATTCATCTAAATCAGCTCCTTTAAAGATATCTTCAAGTTCCACCTAAATTTTCCAAGAAAATGCTTGCAAAGAGCTCGTGAGATTGATAAGATCTTTAGCTTATTCGTCACAGGTGAATTTGATTTAAGATGCATGCAAGTTCCATACATCTGAAAATTCAACCGCTCAATTGAAAATCTAACTATAAAGATATAAATTTCTCTTTTGCATGTCCCATTATGCTTAAAAGATACAACACGTAGCAAGTATTCCACACAAGTTCCAGCTGTGAATCTCGAAAGGATTGTGGAAAGTAAACGAAACATTGATCAAAACATGCATCCCTGGTTTTGTACATTATACAGTTACTCAAGTGTAGATACATAGAATAGAATGAAAGAGAAGATCTACCTGATCATAGTCAATGTAACCTGTACTATCATCCAATCTATATGGCATTGTCTCAAAGAATATGGACACAGCAGATATCTTCTTAGTGTCAGTCTGTATAACGCAAAGAAGAATTGAAAATTTGAATTTGAAACACGGTAGCACCATTTGAATAGCCTTAAAGTAATGTTACCTCCTGATACAATTAGAATTAACAAGAGAAGACAAAATGTAACCAAATTCAACAGAAAAACTCTTAGTTAATGGAAATGATAAGCCCTGATAACCATGTGAAGATGTCCACCATGGGGTAATCTAGTGCCATAATTCGTTCATACGGTTTCAACAATGCAGTATAAACTTGAAAGTTAGCAGGAGATCCAGAAAGTGACTGAACATTGACTGCAATAATGAAACAGATACAGGATAAGCTATATGCTGCCTAGAAAGTAAATATTCCGTTCATAGAATACTTCATATGCTCAAAATAAAGTGTATACAAACATTCACTAAATATGGAAGGCATATTGGAATTTTGATAACAACTCAACATGCAGGTCTCAAAATATTCATCTTAGCTTTTAATGGAGGCAAAAAAGAAGACATATGCATAATTCATTCACCTCCCCACTTTGCAGGATCCAACCCAAAAGCCTCTAGGGCACGCTTTTGACACAAGGACTCAGCCATGTCAATGTACCTGACCAAATAAGAATTAACAGCATTAGACACTGACCTTGGCCTACTAAGCTATGCTACTTGGACTTCATTGCGAGATTCCGGCATGGTTACTTAAACAAAAAGGAGGATGAATCTGAGCAACATAGCCATCAAGAATTTATACTAAAATATAAAATTGCAATATAACATATATAAAATACATCTTATTTTCTGATTCGACTCCCTGAAAATTACAATCAGTCTGAAATCAATTTATAAAGGAACCCATATATTTCTTTTTTACTAATTGATTTAAAATTTAAAATATAGAAAAGAAAAAATAGATTTGTCTTAACTCGTTTCCTCCATAGTATCTACCACCAGGATATCCTTCACTGTACTTATTGGTCATGACAGAGCCTACTGCTTGCATCACTGAGACGGATGTAAAATTCTCGGATGGTATAAGCTCTAGTCCCTATCACAAAAATAAAATGAAAACCAAATTGGATCTCTGAATCAATCAATCAATCAACACTTGAATAAAGTTGAAGAAAAGAAAAAATATTAAAAAATTAAAAACCAGAAATGAGAGGAAAAAAGGCTAAGAGATTTGAATTTTATCAAAATACCTTCCATTGCCTAGCTTTCTCGAGTTCGATTATGTTAGCAATTTCAGGATCGATTTCCTCAAGTGGAGCATTCAACTGATGTACCCACTACAAAGGCAATCGCAATCACAGCAAAAAGATGAAAGATCTAAACTCCAAAATCCAAACCATGTTTGAAAAACAATAATTTTTAAAAATGAGGCTTACGTTAGCACGAGCTTTCTCTTTCTCTGCGGCAGCTGTTGACTGAAGCAAATGAAAAAAAAAAGAGAAGGAAATTAAATAAAACATTAAAGAATCAATGAAAGAAGAGAAGAAAAAAAGTTTGAAATATCGGAACCATGCAACGGAGGGAGGTGCGAGTGAAGAGAGGTCTGATCGGAGACTTGAAGGAGGAAGAGAGCCTTCGAAAGCTCATAGCTGCCGCCATTGCTCGGCGTTTTCAGGCGTTCAACAAAAAGAAATGAGTGGATGGGAGTGGGTTGGTGGAGGACCGGAATTGTTTGTTTTTGTGAATTTTGGGTGATTAATTTACTCTATTAATAATATAAGTGCGGGCTGTCAGTGTCAGATTCATCCCAGTTTGTTCGGGCGGGGCGGGGCGGAACGGGTGCGGTGTAACGTCACTCGTTGAAACGCTAGTGTAAAATCATTTTTAAAGTGAAGGTGGTAGGTGTATTCCGTCCAAACGATGCCGTTTCAACTTGAATAAACCCACCCAGACCAAGGTTATCCATTAGAGAGAAGCCCAGCTCCCTGGGCCTATTTCAATAGTTGGTCCACCAAGTTATATACTAGAACAGAATTCTTGTACAAATTTGATACAACTTCACTTTTCTTTTCTTTTCTTTTTCTTTTTAAAATAAAGCAATTTTAATTTTTGAGGAACTTAAAATTCATTATTACATAAACGCTCTTCATTCAACTCATATTTGAAAATTTCAAACTCTCCAAAATTATGAAAAACCTATTTTTTTATTTAAATATACTCAAATTCCATCAGACATGTTATTTCTCGCTTAGTATGTTACCATTTGGAAAATGAGAATTGGTTTCAACAAATAGGAAACGAATGAAATATGGCCTATAAAATTTCCAAAGGCATACTGTTAACAATTTAAGCTCTTACATCCCGGAATAGGTCTTTCTTAAAAGAGGTAATCTCAGCATGCAAATGTACTAGACTCAATGAATAGGAGGCGAAAACCTCGTGTATATTGATAAAAAAAAGCAACTATGATATCTGTACATATAAGGAAGTCATTAATAATTTACCAATGAAGACCTAGTCAACACAATGGCCGTATTGGCACAGAATCAGTGCTCACCAATTAGAGCTGGGCATCAACCATTTGAGAAAGGAACTACATTGCTCTGTGTAGGGAGAGCAATTCTAGAATCTGAATTATTTACTTCACTTTCTCCCTATTTTACAAAAAAAAAAAAAAGGTAAACCCGTGTTTATGTCATCAAAGAATAATTGATAAATTAGAACAGCAAACCAAGAAGCTTGAAAACAAGTTTATTGTTGAGAAACACACCTGTTGAACTGGGATAAGGGAATCCTGCGCTTTCTTAGGAATGTCCGGCAAAGTTCCGTGTGGTGCAATTGTTTAAAACTCAAAATCTGTAGCTTGCAGAATGTTCAGCAGTGAGGGACTGCTTAAAAAATGACAGTGCACAAAAACTTAAAAAGGCAAGACTATATTGGAAAATTGTAAACAATGGGGGAGGGTTTAGTGGGAGGGAATGCATTTGTCCCTACCAGGCTACCACATTAGCAGACCTTTCCAAAACCCCATCCATGAATACTTTTTACCAGTCCCTCAACAATGAGAGAAGTTCTCATCCCTCTCCTGAGTGCGCAATACTTTTCTTGATGGAGAACTTGTCGTGTGCATGGAAATTTAACTTTTTAGTTAAAGCACTAGTAGCAATCATCCCAAAAGAGAATCATCAAGGAGCAGTTAAAAGTGATTTGCTCATCTAAATTTACCAAATACATGAAAAGAACCTTGATGGAAAACGTAGCAAAAGAATCAAGGGAAGCAATTTTTCTTAATTGTAAATAAAGAACATGGGTAAAATGAAGATACGCTAAGTGTCAATTACAGCAGACACACCAACCTTATTTGCCCAAAAAAGTCCACATGCATTGCATAGAGACCTTGGACCAGATGGACCACGTCGCATCATTGGGGTGGACTTTGAGCTAATGCCACAGTGCGTACATCTGGAAAAGTGTGAAAATGACATTATATTGACAGAAAATGTTAAAAATGATGCTACTAACCAATAAAGAAGATATATGAGAAATTTAGTGCAGTACATACAAAGTTTAAAAAATAAAACATATTATCAGATCTTCATAAAAATATGCAAAGAAAAATACTCTGGAAGATTGTACGAAACTCACATAGCATCTGCTGGGTTGTCATCATCCTGAGAAGAAGAGCTTTCACCTCCTTCAGACTTCTTGGAAGATTTGGCAGATGTAAATTGACCCTTATTACGATTCATCCTGGTGCACTCAGATAAATCAGAAACATGAACTTACCATACACAAGATATTTAAAAAAAAACTTTCAATAAGGATAAACCATCTCTAATGAGTTTCTAGACCTTTGACTCAGTTACAAAACATTTACATGCTAAATTTTAAGAATTCAATGTCATCAATGTCATATATGTTCTTTTTTCCAAATATGCAGTCAAATTGTTAATCATTATGTGAAATCCCCTAAAAGGGTAAAAGGTGTATCATCTCCCCTTTATCCACAAGACTACAAAGGTTCTATTGATGCGCCGAGACCAGCCAATTAAAACAGAAGCAAAATAGATTTCTATGCTATTGTTTGAATTCTTTAATATTTTTTTCCCTTCAGCAGATTCCTCACTGCACTTCATACATTTCTTGTACATTAGAAGTATGTCTAACTAATAAACAGTTTAAAAAGACAGAAGAAGTTAAACTTGACTGACTATAACAGTTTAAACATTATGTTTCCACTTTTAAGACATAGGTCCCCTAAATCACCAATATTTTTGGATATAATGAGCTATCAGTGAATTGAAATTGCATTACGATACACCATCCTCACTATAGGTGATTGAATTATAATATTGTTCATATAGATTCCCCAAATGAAAATATTCCAAAATTAATGGCTCCTGCTGATTAAATAAGGACCAGATGAACTTATAGTCGGTTTTAAAAGTGGCAAGAATAGAAAGGTCAGACCACTGCTTATTCGGTTATTCACTGTAGATAATTATACTCTACCAAAATTTGCTGTTTGCATTTGATAGTTTAATAGTAAGATAAAAAAAACGACCATACTGGAAGATTAAAATCAGTAATACCATATGGTGGAAAAAAATTATCCTTACACAATCTAGTATTCCAGGATATATTTTGTTTTGACACTGATTTGAGGACCTCTAACCACTACGTTACTCCCTAGATCTTTGAGAGTTTTCTAACAATTTTATAGTACATCAGACTGTAAACTAGAGGACTCCACAATATATCATTAAGGCAATTAGCAAATTATTGAAAGCTTGTCTACCGGGGCTATACCAGCATGCAGCTATACCTATTTATCACCCTTTAGAATTGGACAATAGTTTATTTTTATTGTTTTTTAGTGCTGAAAACTGTTATAAAGATCCTCAGTGTATAATAAAGAACATATGGCATTCAGAAAATATAGTGAAATAATCTAATGTTAATGATGTATTTATAATAACAAAAGAAGAGTGGCTAAAATGAAATAAAAAAATTATGATAATAATCATCCTTCGCTAATCCAGTATAGCCAATCTATTTCTCATAGTATAATAATCCATACCCTACATAAAGTCCTAATTCATAGTAATTCCTCAAACCTGAAAAGCCCAACAATTTAGTTCACAGTCTAAGTTTGTAAGCATCAATCACAAGAACAACAAACCGACTTTCATAGTTCAAAAATTCACAAGCATATCTAGCTAAAATAACTGCATGTAGGAAGGAAAATGCACACCTAAGAGCAACTTCTTGACGAACACCATATCTGACTTTTTTATCAAAGCATCGCTCTTTTCTCTTCTTACGAAACCTATCTAAAGAGGCTGCCCTATGAGGTTGATTAGATCCTCTCGGGAAGTCCAGAACACCCTAAACAGGAAAAAAAATTAATGGGTAAACTAAGAATTATAAAGAGAACTCAAATTTCTAAATTCAACATATTTAAGAGAATCACTCTTTGGTTCTGAGCAGGCATATCAACACCATGGGGACCTGAAGTCAGTTCACACCCACCAAGTTGTAACAGTACCGCATGGAACTGCAAAAATTCGACCACATAAAACTCTTTACGGTGTGAATTTCATTGGAGTTGCTATAGAAAAGCGAAAGAACAAAAGTATGATTTTGAAGTTGCGCTTTTGGTTCGATAACTTAAAATAAGAGGAAAGGAAATCACGTATCTCTACAATTTACGCCATCAACTTTTGGTTCTTCTAAAAAAACCCTAATTGGCCCAATTGACAAAAGCTGAATAAGAAAAGATACACTGTGATTAACCTTCGCAGGAGTAATAGCATCAAATACGTAGACCTGGCCACGAAACGAGAGAGTGAGTTGACTGGCACCGTCGACTTGTTGAACGGAGGCCAAGTCAGAGGCGGAAGTGCAGCAGATGTGATCGGCTGAGACGTCCTCGACTCCAACGCCTTCGTCGAGGGGATGCGCATCGTAAGAAACGATTTGGTGGTGGTCGGCGAGGTCGGAACCATCGTTGGCGGGGATCTGGCCAAGGATGTTCAGGGGATGAGATTGTCCGTACATTGAGGGAATCGAGGATGTTGAAGCATTACAGTGAAGCCCTAATTAAATAATGAGAAGTTAAAAAAAAGGGAGTGAAAATTGTGTGTGCGTTTTAGGTTTATGGAAGAATTTAAAGAGGAATATATGTCCCGAGAAAGAGAGAAGTGTGAGTTTGAGCCAAGGACTGTACTCTCTTTTCTTTTCACTTTCTTTTATCGGTCCGAATGAAAGAGAAAAGGCCTCTGCCCATACCACTTCCCATTTCCAATTTGAGTTTGGGCCTCTAGTGTATTTCGAGTAAATACAACTTTCAATTATGGGGAATAAACTTTGATTTGATTTAAAAAATTGGTATTTTTTATTTATTTTAAGGTCCATTTATTTTATTGAAATATTTTTTAAAATATTTTTTATATAAAATAAATTATATTTTTTAAAATGTTTTACGATGTCTGAAAGAGGTTGTGCAATAATTTTTCATTAGTTGTGAAGTGTGCGTTTTAGGTTTATGGAAGAATTTAAAGAGGAAATATGTCCCGAGAAAGAGAGAGTGTGAGTTTGAGCCAAGGACTGTACTCTCTTTTCTTTTCACTTTCTTTTATCGGTCCGAATGAAAGAGAAAAGGCCTCTGCCCATACCACTTCCCATTTCCAATTTGAGTTTGGGCCTCTAGTGTTTCGAGTAAATACAACTTTCAATTATGGGGATAAACTTTGATTTGATTTAAAAATTGGTTTTATTTATTTTAAGGTCCATTATTTATTTGAAATATTTTTAAAATATTTTTTATATAAAATAAATTATATTTTTTAAAATGTTTTACGATGTCTGAAAGAGGTTGTGCAATAATTTTTCATTAGTTGTGAATTTTTTAAGAATTATATTTATAAATATTAAATATAATAATTAATATTATTTATTATAAAAATTAATATCATTATTTTTAAAATATTAGAATAATTTATTCATTAATATTATTATCACAATATTATTTTTTATAATTTTATAAATAAAATTAAGATAATATATCTGAATAAATAAAAATATAAATTTTATTTTATTTAAAGTAAAAAATATATTATATTTTAAAAATTATTATTAAATATATTTTAAGTATTTTTATTAAAATATTACTAGATTATTATATTAATGTTAGATACATAAATATATTATTCATTATTAATAATTTAATAATAATATTTTTATGAAATTAATGAATAAAGATACTTTTATTAATAATTTATAATATATTTTTAAAATATAATATAATATATATTATATTATAAATAATATATAAATATAAAAATATAATATTATATTTTTGAAAATATTAATAAATATTTAAATATTTTAATAATTATTATTTTTATTAAAATGATAATAAAATATTATATTAATATTAAATACATAAAATAAAATTATTTTGAGTATTTATTCTTTGAAAGTAAAAGTTTAGAAAATAACTTACGGAAAATTAAACCGTTAGTCATTTTCCAAAAAAATACAAAAGAAATTCTATTGATCAGGAAAATGTTTTACATTGACCAACCAGTTTTCCTCTAACTAAACACTGGGAAATGAGGAAAATATTTTACGTGAAACAAATAAACCCTTAATTTAAAAACACTTACTTTAAATTGACTAAATTCGATTTGGGAAAAAATGAATTCAAGGCAAGTTATAAAGTGGAACTTAATAACTTGAAACTTTTAATAATTAGTATACTAATAATGATTCAATCGAATTGAGAGAATAACCAAGAAGGACGAATTGGCAATTTAAAAATGATATAAGCTTTTTGCATGAAAAAAAGAAAAATCGACACAATTAATTTTAGAGTGATTCAACTTCCTCAATAAAGTCTACATCCACTACCTTAACTTTCATACTAAGGATTTCAAAAAATTCACTAATTTGTTCAAACCTTTTAGGACAAGGTGTAACCTTAAAACACACTTAGACTTATACCCCAAAATATCAAGTGTATAACCCTTCCCAATAAGAAATTAAAAATAAAAAACTTTAAAAAAATCCCTTACAAGGAGTGTGTTTGCACAATTCAGAACAAATAGAACACCTAAGAGAATACTAAAGAAGTATGTATTCTTAAAAGCAAAAATAATTTTTGAGAATGTTAACTTGAATTTGAATCTATGTGATTGCTTTGGTTTTTTGTGTGATCTCTTGTCTTCACATATGACTTGGAATCTTGTTTTTATACTCCTTCATTCAATTTTAACTATTTGGGTAGTTGTGGAGTTAACAGATTCGTTAGGAGAAGTTTTCTCACAATAAATACTGCCCAGATGCTTGGAGTATCGGTACTCGATCTTGGAGTATCGGTACTACATACATTAATTAAAAAAATATAGTTGTTGGAGAAAATGAGTATTTGTACTACTCAAAGGAAGTATCGATACTACTGTTATAAGTAGTACGATACATGATAAGTATCAGTACAAAAAATACATATTAAAATTTAACATTCTAAAAATCATAAGGTTAGTATCGATACTATAATTAGGAGTATCGATACTACTGTTATAGGTAAAATCAGTACTAACATGATATTAATATCGATATGGTATGGGTATCAACATTTCTTATGCCCTAGAATGTGTATTATGACTTTTGATATTTTGGTTTTCTCTAACTAGAATCTCATGAAATTTTACATTCATAGGTGTTTTTGTTGTTTAACCTTTGTATGAATAAATGAATACTAATATTTTGTTCATGATTTTTTGTTTCATGTGGTCATATGTGTGGTATATGCTTAATTTGTGTTAAAATAACATATTTAGACTTAGTTACTGCATTTTTGAACAATTTCATGCATATGGTACTAGTATTGTTTATACAATACTAATTGTTTTTATATCATTGATATTGTTGTATCGATACCATCATATTTAACGCTGAAATATCAATACTCTAGCTAGAAGTATTGATAATGTCAGTCGAGTTTTAAGTTAAAATGTCCAAAAATTCCTAAATTTCTTATTACTCTCAAACCCTAATGCCAAACAATCAAAACCTTCTCAACCCTTTGTAATACCCCAAATATCAGGTCGGTGACCATAATGAAAGAATTTAAAATTTGAAGGATTTAATTGAATAAATGGTAAAGTACAAGAAATTAAGTAGGAAATTTGGTTAAGACTAATTATTAAGAATGGAAGAATGGAGGGGAAATTTAGTCATTTGGATGGAATGAATTTAATATTCATTTAATGGGGGGCATTTAATATAAGTGAATATAAGAATAAATGATAACTTATGTTGGTTTTATCAGCTTCTTATTCCTCACGTCTTAAGCCCTCATAGCAAAGGTAAGACTTCATTTAGTTAGTTTTCCCTTTCGTTTTTAGTTTGGCTTTGAAATCCTTAAGTGATGTGGAAGCTTAAGGAAGGTTTAAAGAGGATTAAAACTAAGAAATGAATGTTTTATTTGAGATTGAAGAAATGAGTTTTTGAGTGATTTGTTAAAATATGAGTTTTTATTGATGTTTAAAAGTATATTTGACTTGTCAAATAAGTAAATAAGAGATTAGAAGCCTTGGATATGATTAAAAACTTGTTAGAAAAAATAGTATGATTCTTGGTTTGGAGTGCTCTTTACAGAATTTGGGTGTTATAAGAAGCTAAATGGAGGAAAGTTAGTTGGGTTAAGTAATGGTGAGTTTAATGTTATTGTTGGAGGTAAAAGTAAGGGATTTAAATGAAATCAAGGTAAAAATTGAGCTGAAAAATGAAAAATATGGGTAAAGGTATCGGTACTGGAAGAACAATACCAATACTATAGATTTAAATTTGAAGAAATACGATGAACAATATCGATACCGATGCAATTAGTATCGATATTGATGTGGGTATCGATTCTAAGAGAAAGGTATCGATACCATGGATTCCATAATATAGAAATTGTATCGATACTGAAAGGGAGTATCGGTACCATAGTATAGAAGTATCGATACCATAGGAGGGGTACCAATATCAGTCAGTCTAAAATGTTAAGATATGATAAATTTAATAGAATTCGAAAATAATAGTACTTTTGAGTATTATTAGAAGTATAAATGTTAGAAAGTATACTAACATTTGTATTGTATGTGTAATTATGGATGCTTGTGTAGGTCAAAATCAAGCTCCTGAGTCTAGCAAGAAAAAGGGCAGAGATAAAGTTACCGATTAGTCGGACATTAGTAAGGCATCCTATTGAGGCATACAAGATGAGTGCATTTATTATGTACTTATATGTTATGATAGTCATAAATGCATTTTGCTTAATGTATGTATTGTATTTACCGTATTGGCACTATGTGTGCAACTTAAGAAATTCATAATGAGTTTATGAATTTCCGTATTGGCACTATGTGTGCAACTTAAGAAATTCATAATGAGTTTATGAATTTCTGTATTGGCATTGTGTGTGCAACTTAAGAAATTCATAATGAGTTTATGAATTTATGTATTGGCACTATGTGTGTAACTTAAGAAATTCATAATGAGTTTATAAATTTCTGTATTGGCATTGTGTGTGCAACTTAAGAAATTCATAATTAGTTTATGAATTTCTGTATTGGCACTATGTGTGCACCCCACGTAATTCATAATGAGTTTGTGAATTACCGTATCGACACTACGTGTGTGAAAACCACTGAATTTATAATGAGTTGAAATATCAATTTATATTTTGATAGTTATGGTATATGTATGTTTTAAAAGAACATTTACCTCATTGTTATTACGCCTCACTAAGTAAATACTTAGTGTGTGTTGATTTCACGTATAGGTATTAGCACGAGTGGAGTAAGGAGTGCATCCGACATCGCCAATCAAGGGTCGTCTCATCAGTAACTATATGACAACCATGTCTACTTTTGATGTATTTAGTTGACATGTAATAGACCTAGGAATATGCTCTGTAAAGTAATTGACTTATAGTGATGAAAAAATATAATATGGTCGAATTTTTTAGATTTGTTTACATGTTAAAAGTTAATGAATGTTTTATTATTATTAAATTAAATAGTTTTATAATTTGAAACAAAATTTTATGGGTTTTACAAATAAGTATATGCTTTTAAAAGTCATGTGACACCTGTGACTTGTGTATGGAAACGTATACAGGAAATGGGTGTTATATTTATTGGTATCAGAACTACAGGTTTAGCCGATTCTCGGCCGAAACCAAGTTTATTATTATTGTAAAAAGGGTTTAAATGCCACTAAGATATCAATGTTACTGATATGGTGTAGTTAGAATATGATTGATGTCACTCCTTACTAACTTGAGTGTTATCATTATGTATGTTCTATTGGATGTCGGATTTTATGAATTTGTGGAGAGAAACTGGTCAAAAAATTAGAGAATGATCAGGAAAAGAGAGCTATGAAGCTAATAGTGAGCACCCGATTTCGTCTGAAAACGCTAGTGCACCGACACATTAGGGTATGCCAGTGCTAGAGTTTGGAGCTTTCATGCAGGCTCTTGATGCAATCTTGACTCGTTTTCAACCTCCTCCGCCTCCCCCTATTTCGTCAGCCCCACAGATGTTAATCTCAAAAGAGTTGAGAAGTTTGTGAGCTCCTGAGTTCCAGGGGAGAAGAGGACGAAGGTCTGATGGATTCTGATTTATGGTTAAACGATGTTATGGTGATGCTGGAAAGTCTACAGTGCTCAGATTCTAAAAAGCTGGGAGGAGTTGTATCTTTACTTCGAGGATCAACTCAGGTGTGGTGGACAAACACTACAATGTATGCACCACCTGAGCAGGTGACATGACAATTCTTTCAAGACGAGTTTAAGAACAAGTATATTGGGGAGCAGTTTATGACGGCGATGCTGTTGAAGTTTTTTAATCTAAAACAAGGCGATCGAGCAGTATATGAGTACAAGGCTGAGTACAACAAGCTTAGTCGTTTTGCTACTGAGGTAGTTCCTAATGACAAGCTCGACGTGATTGGTTCATCGATGGCTTGACGCCTAAATTGAAAGAAATGATGTTGGCTTTAAATTTGTGTAGCTTACAAGAAGTTATTAACCAAACTAAGGCCATTGAAAGAGCTCAAGAGGAGACTCTAGTAGCGGAGCAAGGTTTGTAAACGAGAAAAAGAGTTGGAATGTCTTCAACTTCCCATCAGGGAAAGAGAGGCAAGGGTTCGAGTTCCCGATATAATGAAAAAGTTGGTTTTGTTGCGGCTTCACAGAAAACTGAACAATCACAGTCTTTTGCTGCTAGCTCTGGTATAGCATTTGGAGAGAGAAATCTATGTCAGACACGTGGAAAATTGCACCGGGGAGTATGTAGATTGCTCTATGGCGTTTGTTTTCTCTGTGGTGAATTTGGTCACTATGCTCAGAATTACCCAAAGAGATTCAGAGATAGATCAGTGCAGATTGAGAGATCAGTAGTAGTATCTAATAGAAGTAGAGTAAGAGGAAGATCCGGCGGACAATCTTAGTCAAACCAACGAAAAGAGACTCGAGGAGTGGCATGAATTTATAATATTAAAACTATTGAGGATCGAGATGACCCATAGATATTAACAAGTATTTTCTATCTTTTTGATAAACCTTTGTTTGTTTTGATTGACCCTGGTTCCACCCAATCTTATATTTAGTAAAAAGTTGGTTAGAGCTAGAGAAATTCCTTTAGAACCAATTTTTAGTGAGATGATAGTGGTAAACCCTATGGGTCACAGTGCGAGAGTAACACATGTATGAAGAAAATGCCCGATAAAGATTCAAGGGGTTGTGTTCCCGAAAAACTTGGTGTAGTTGCCCTTTGACGAGTTTGAAATCATTTTGGGCATAGATTGGTTGTCTCCACATCATGGATGGGTTGATTGTCGCAAGAAGCGATTACTTTTTAAGGATGCGGAAGGCTCCGAAATGGTAAGACCATCCAATGTGACATCAACCATGACTGCAAAGAAAATGATGTCAAAAGGGTGTATAGATTTTCTAGCTAATATGATAGACACTCGATTATCAAAAGCGAGATTAGATGATATTCCAATGGTTAGGGAGTTTTGAATGTTTTTCTGAAAGAGTTACCAGGATTACCTCCAGATCGCGAAGTGAAATTCTAGATTGAGGTTTACCCAGGTTCCGAACCTATTTCTATGGCTCCATATCGAACTGCTCCAATGGATTTAAGAGAATTAAAGGACCAATTGTAGGAGTTACTTGATAAGGGATTTGTCAAACCCAATGTTTCTCCTTGGGGAACACCTGTGCTTTTTTTGAAAAAGAAGAACGGGTCTATGCGATTATGTATTGACTACCTTCAGTTAAACCAAGTAATGATAAAGAATAAGTATCCTCTTCCGAGGATTGATGATCTATTAGATCAATTGAAAGGCGCAATAGTGTTCTCTAAAGATAGACTTGAGGTCGACCACCAATTAAAGATAAAAGAGGATGATATTTCAAAGACATCTTTTCGGACTCGGTATGGACACTACAAATTTTTGGAAAATCCATTTGGATTTACTAATACTCCTGTAATATTTATGGACTTGATGAATCGAGTATTCCAACCTTACTTGGATCAATTCGTGGTGGTATTTATAGATGATATTTTGGTGTATTCCAAGTCAAGAGAGGAACATGATGCTCATCTTCGAGAAAAGAAGTTGTATGCCAAATTGTCCAAGTGTGAATTTTGGTTAGCTGAGATTGTTTTCCTTAGTCATATAGTCTCTGCAGAAGGCATAAGAGTAGACCCTAAAAAGATTCAAGTTATAGTGGATTGGCAACCCCCAAAGAATGTTTATAAAGTTTAGAGTTTCTTGGGACTTGCTGGTAATTATAGACGGTTCGTGAAGAACTTCTCAATGTTAGCTTCACCGCTAACTAAGTTGTTACGGAAAGATGTGCCTTTTGTTTGGTCGGAGAAATGCTAAGAAAGTTTTGAAATGTTAATCGTAATAGAGGCCTCGGTGCTCATATAACCTGAGTCGGGAAAAGACTATATAGTCTTTAATGATACATCTCACAATGGGTTGGGATGTGTGTTTATGCAAGATGGAAAAGTTGTGGCTTACGCCTCAAGACAGTTGAAAAATCAAGAGAGAAATTAACCAACACATGACTTGGAATTGGTAGCGGTCGTGTTTGCTTTAAAAATTTAGTGTCATTATCTAAACGGTGAGCGGTGCCATATTTATACGGATCACAAGAGTCTAAAGTACTTACTGACTCAGAAAGAACTGAATTTGATATAGAGAAGACATGATTTAAAGAGTCATTATTGGTGGCCTGACATGAAAATGTTGTACCAAAGTTTGTTTCTAGATGCCTGACATGTAAACAAGTGAAAGATGAACATCAAGTACCTTCCGGATTACTACAACTGATATCCATTCCTGAGTGGAAGTGGGAACGAGTTACAATGGATTTTGTTTCAGGGCTACTGTCGACCCCTAGTAAAAATGACGCGATATGGGTAATTATGGACAAATTGACCAAGACGACTCATTTTATTCCAGTTCGAGTAGATTACTCGATGGATAAGTATGTGGAGCTGTATATAAAAGAGATAGTTAGACTGCATGGAGTACCTATATCGATAGTGTCCGATTAAGACCCAAGGTTTACTTCAAGATTCTAAAAGTCATTGCACGAGGTATTGGGTACTCGATTGAATTTCAGTACAACTTTTCAGCCACAAATAGATGGGCAGTCAAAACAAACTATTCAAGTATTGGAGGATATGCTAAGGGCATGTGTGATTGAGTTCAAAGGATCGTGGGAAAGGTACTTTCCTTTAGCGGATTTTTCTTATAACAACAGTTACTAATCAAGTATTAAGATTGCTCCGTATGAATCTTTATATGGGAGGAAGTGCAGAACATCATTAAATTGGTGTGAACTAAAAGATCGAGACTTAGTTGGCCAAGATTTGATGAAAGAAATGAAGGAGAAAGTGAAAGTTATCCAGGATAATCTAAAGATAGCCTCCGATCGACAAAAGTCTTATGCTAATTTGAAAAGAAAAGAGATTGAATTTCAAGTGAGAGCCAAGGTATTTCTGAAAGTGTTGCATTGGAAGAAAGTATTACGATTTGGGCGCAAAGGAAAGTTGAGTTCGAGATTCATTGGACCTTATAAGATTTTGAAAAGGGTCAGACCAATAGCTTATCAACTAGCTTTGCCTCCTAATATGGACAAGATCCACAATGTTTTTCATGTGTCGATGCTCAGAAGGTATCTATCATATCCATCTCATATTATCACACCAGAGGAAATAGAGATCATACCATATCTGACTTACGAGGAAGAACCAGTGCGGATATTGGCTCGAGAAAGCAAAGAAATGCATAACAAGAAGATTCCTCTAGTTAAAGTTCTTTGACAAAAACCATAAGGTAGAAGAAGCTATTTGGGAAAGAGAGGAGGACATGAGGAAGCAATTTCCACACCTCTTCGTATCAGGTACTTCTTAATATTTTAGGATGAATTTTTCTTGAAGGGGAGAATTGTAATACCCTAAATATCAGGTCGGTGACCATAATGAAAGGATTTAAAATTTGGAGGATTTAAAATTTGAAGGATTTAAAAATTTGGAGGATTTAATTGAATAAATGGTAAAACACAAGAAATGAATTAGGAAATTTGGTTAAGACTAATTATTAAGAAAGAGAGAATGAAGGGCAATTTAGTCATTTGGATGGAATGAATTTAATATTCATTTAATGGGGGTATTTAATATAAGTGAATAGGATAATAAAGGATAAGTTCTTTCGATTTTCTCTTCTTCTTCTACCTCACATCCCGAGCCCCATAGCAAAGGTAAGACTTCATTTAGTTAGTTTTTTCTTTCGTTTTTGGTATGGGTTTGAAAATAAGTGATGTGAAAGCTTAAGAAAGGTTTAAAGAGAATTAAAACTAAGAAATGGATGTTTTATTTGAGATTGAAGAAAACCAGTTTTTGAGTGATTTCTTGAAATATGAGTTTTTATTGATGTTTAAAAGTATATTTGACTTGTCAAATAAGTAAATAAGAGATTAGAAGCCTTGGATATGATTAAAAATATGTTAGAAAAAGTACTATGATTCTTGGTTTGGAGTGCTCTTTAGAGAATTTGGGTGTTATAAGAAGCTAAATGGAGGAAAGTTAGTTGGGTTAAGTAATGGTGAGTTTAATGCTATTGTTGGAGGTAAAAGAAAGAGAATTAAACGAAATCAAGGTAAAAATCGAGCTGAAAAATGGAAAATCTAGGTAAGGGTATAGGTACTGGAAGAATAATATCGATACTATGGTTTAAATTTGAAGAAATACGATAAACAATATTGATACTGATGCAATTAGTATCGATACTGATGTGGGTATCGATACTAAGAGAAAGGTACGATACCATGGATTCTAGAATACAAAAATGGTATTGATACTGATCAAAGAGAGTATCGATACCATAATATAGAAGTATCAATAACATATATGAGGGGTACCCATACCAGTCAGTCTGAAATGTTAAAATAGGATGAAATTTAATAGAATTTGGAAATAACAATACTTTTGAGTATTATTAGAAGTATAAATGTTAGAAAGTATACTAACATTTGTATTGTATGTGTAGTTATGGATGCTTGTGTAGATCAAAATCAAGCTCCTGAGTCTAGCAAGAAAAAGGGTAAAGATAAAGTTGTCGATTAGTCAGACATCAGTAAGGCATCCTATTGAGGCATACAAGGTGAGTGCATTTATTATTGTACTTATATGTTATGATAGTCATAAATGCATTTTGCTTAATGTATGTTTTGCATTTACTATATTGGCGATGTGTGTGCAACTTAAGAAATTCATAATGAGTTTATGAATTTTCGTATTGGCATTATGTGTGCAACTTAAGAAATTCATAATGAGTTTATGAATTTTTGTATTGGCACTGTGTGTGCTATTTAAGAAATTCATGATGAGTTTATGAATTTCCGTATTGGCACTGTGTGTGTAACTTAAGAAATTCATAATGAGTTTATGAATTTCTGTATTGACACTGTGAGTACAACTTAAGAAATTCATAATTAGTTTATGAATTTCCGTATTGACACTATGTGTGCACCCCATGTAATTCATAATGAGTTTGTGAATTGTCGTATCGACACTACTTGTGCGAAAACCATTGAATTTATAATGAGTTGAAATATCAAATTATGTTTTGATGGTTATGGTATATGTATGTTTTAAAAGAACATTTACCTCATTGTTAATACGCCTCACTAAGTAAATACTTAGCGTGTGTTGATTTTATGCATAGGTATTAGCACGAGCGAATTGAGGAGTGCATCTAACATTTCCAATCAAGGATCGCCTCATCAATAACTGTATGACAACCATGTCTACTTTTGATGTATTTAGTTGACATGTAATAGACCTAGGAATATGCTCTAAAAAGTAATTGACTTATAGTGATGAAAAAAATATAATATGATCAAATTTTTGAGATTAGTTTACATATTAAAAGTTAATGAATGTTTTATTATTATAAAATTAAAGAGTTTTATAATTTGAAACAAAAATCTTATGGGTTTTACAAATAAGTAAATGTTTTTAAAAGCAATGTGACACCTGTGACTTGTATACGAAAACGTATAGAAAATGGGTGTTACACCCTCTCTCTAAAATCCATCGTTTTTCATTATTTTTGGGTCAATTCAACACAGTTTTTCATCACACAGTCCTGCATTCATCATCAAATTAGTGCTAGCAACACTTATTTCATTTCATACCAATAAATCAAGGTAAAACTTTCCAAACTCATTTTTTTAATTATTTTGTCTGAATATGCTATCATTTGATGTTTAAATCGTATTGGGTTAATGCTTTTACATACTTTCGTACATATACTAATACATATATCTTGTTAATTGATTATTATTTTTTAAAATAAAAAAAAACCTTAGTTGCTTAAAGTTGGGAGGATTATTATTAATATATTTTTAACTGTTTTTACTATACCAACACACACTCATACGTGCACGCACGCACACATACACACATAAATATTATTATTGATATTTTTTTGACTGCTTTTACTATGCCAATACACACAAATCCTAGTTCCTCTAATTTGGGAGGACTATTATTAATATATTTTTAACTACTTTTGCTATACCAACACACATATAATGGTAGATTTCATATACATTTTTGTGTTAAGTATATTTATATAAAAGTTTTCTTTCTATCGTATACTACATATATATATATTATCCATTATTTTTCTCTAATATATTGTTTTACATAATTATATATATATATATATATATATATATATATAGATATATATATATATATATATATATATATATATGAACGTTAAGCCTATTATTTTTATTTTTATTCTTATTAAATACCTTGAATTGTGGACTTTTATTGAGTATTCGAATTGGTTTGTTGGCATATTTACATATATTGTGTTTTGTTTTCTATTTTGTAGGTTTCCTAATCCCGTGAAGTACGATGGAATAATGATATCATCGGAGGAGTCTCAGCAGAGTACCAGAATACAATGATGATGGCTTAATGGGCATGTAAAGGTCATGATTTGAAATGAGTCGACTTGTAATATTTTAATTATTGAGTTTTTAAAATTGTGGCCTCACTTTTGTAAATTGTTATGATTTTATACCTTGTGTAAATATTTTAAAAGTGAGTATGATTTCAATAAAAAAATAGATTAATCACTTTGGTGATTTCGTGTGACACTCGAATCGTTGGATTTTGGTGTTACATTGCAACACATATAAGAAATTACATATTGCAACTAAAATCATAGCTAAACCCAACAAAAGCTTTTCACCCACAGAAACAAAGCAAAGACAAATACTCAAAAACCTCCCTAATCCACTAATTAATACATAAATGCAGAACCAAAGATTAATTCCATGTACTCGAAGCAATCTTAAGCAAAATCTAAAGCAACCACAAACCACTGTGGGTGTTTAAAAAAATATGAAATCGTTAACCGGTATAACTGATGCATATTACAGGTTAATTAACTGAGCCGTTAATACTAAACGAATTTTGATAAACGGAAACACCCAAATACCTCGTTCTTCCTGAGCCAATCCTTCTCAAAATCCACCTCTCATTCTTAATCCTAACCCGAGTTACTTATCCAGTAAAAACTCATGTTTTAATGCACCGAATAACGTATGTCTCCTAAAACGTTTTACCAAACATTTCGAGTACCATCCACTTAGGAATGAGTGAATTCCATCCTTAGCTTCTATAGAAGAACTAAATTTTAAATACCTCTTCCAATTAAAAGCTTAAAAATTAGATAACACCCTTAAGTTTAAATCAGTTTTGTATCAAACCCTTGTTCACTCCTTTTATTCTAATGCCATATGTATCCAATGTGAGGCTAGTTGTCTTACCATATTTGTTCCTACATTATGTGGTTATATATTACGTTAGATGCGACCTCTATAGCTAAAGGCCTTGGGTTAGATCTAATAAGAGAGGACAATGAAAAAGAACATGCTAAGATTGACCTAGATCTCGATAAGAGTGCAACTGTCTTAGATCACCACGAGTGTTTCCTTCATCTTACTATCTCTTGGTAGTTTCGACCATCCGGAAGTAAATACTTCATTTTTCGTGCTTCTGACATTTGGTGGATATACTATTTCCGCACAAACAACCTGATTAACTTCGCTCAAATTATCTTTAGTGAGCTTGTGGACACAATGTTCATTATCCCTTCCAAATGTATCGAGTCTCTCATTTTATGGGTGTATTCTTAGTAATCTTTTTTTTTTAAATTGGTATTGACATCTCACTTAACGCCAACATCTAGGGGTGAGCATCCGATCGAGTCAAGTCAAAACATTTTGAGTTATTCAAGTTGACAAGTCGTATTTTACAACACGAACTTAACTTGAATTTTTTTCGAATCGAGTTTAAGAAATTTGAATTGAGTTATTCGAGTTTCTATAATAATTGTATTATAATTATATATAGAATTATGGCAAGGATCAATTCTAATTTTTTGTCTTTCTTTAACCATATAAGATTTATATATTTTATATTCTTTTCACATTATAATGTTATTTTATAAATAAAATACAATCTAAAATTATAACATGTATTCATAATTTTATATTTCAAAGAAAGTATTTTGAGGGTAAAATATTGATGATAGTATAATGGAGTCAAGGAGTTGATGTGAAGAAAGAATTTGCAGTCAATTGCAGTCAAAAAACAAAATTTAGTTAAATGCATAGTAAACTAAATAAAAAAGAGAGTACATTTTTTTTTTTATAAAAAATAAGAATTGAAGTTACATAGGTATTCTATAGTAGTATATGAGCATATAGTTTAAATTTGGTAAATAACACACTTAAAATAAAGGATAAATTGAAGAAACAAGGAAATTATGAAAAATTGAAAGACTAAATTAAAAAAAATAGAAAACTTGTTATCAAAAAGAGGAATTGACTTAGGAGCATGTGATTCAAATTTGGTAAAAAAAATAGACTTAAAATAGAGGAGGAATTGAAAGAATAATGAAATTAGAGACTAAATCGTAAAACTATCAAAATACTAATTCAATTTTTTGAGTTACTCAAAATTTCTAAATTTCAACTCGAAAACCAAATTGATAATTCAAGTTGACTCAAATAATTCAAAATTAAAAAAAATAATTTTTTGAATCGAATCGAGTTTTACTCACCCTTACGAGTATCCCTTTATCCTCTATCACCAATCTCAAATATCAATCTCAAATATCTTTAAAATTTGAGATGGGAAAAAGTTGGCAACACGTGGAAATAGAAAGAGAAAGGGAAACAAGTCGGTAATTCATCCACTGTAGCTCCAACTTCACCGCCTCAACCTCAAGACGATTACGATATTCATGACGTTGATGATCGAGTGAATCTCGTTCCTAATGAGCATTTTCGGGTCAATGGTAAGGATGTCAGTGTGATGCCTCCACACTTTCAGATGATGATAGAGACACTCGATATGCGTTTTGCGACTATGAAGTCTCACTTCACTACGATACAGTCTCATCTCATAGAGATTTCCTCTAAGCAGTTGGTGATTGAGTCTCATGTCACAAAGATGTCCTCCCACCGGTTCTCTCTACAGTCGATGTAATATGGATTTGTGACACGACTATCACGTTAGGTTTGACACTCTGACGGATTAGATCGACATAATGTCAAGTACAATTGATGCTCTTGCTCGTGACTTCTTATTTTTTCGTACCGAATCTTCAGCTGTCGACCATCTTCCACCGTTGGATACTTGATCGCTTGTGTCTCTTATTGGTTGCTTTGGTAGGATTATGATTTTGGTTTGGATATTTATGGATATTTTAGATATTTGAATTGTACTTTGATTAGACTTTTATGTCTTTGGATGATTTTATTTGAATTTTTGTTGGATATTTGGTATTATATGCACTTGATATTTTGGATATTTTATGATTTAAGTTTTGAGACATGTTTAATTGATTATGGTATTATTTAAGAATTTGAAAATATTTATTGATGATTAACTAACTTCATTTGGCTATTGATCTTCAAACTTTATATATATATATATATATATATATATATAATTTTTACTTTTTGATTTAACAAAAAAGTAGAGAAATATTAAAGTAAGGAGAATATTTTTCAAAAAAATATTAAAATTTTAAAAATATTTTATTATATCAAAAATGGAGAGATTATTGAACATATTTTGATATACCAAAAGTAATTAATATTTTTAATAAATTTTAAGATTATATATGATTCGTTCATTCGAATAAATAAATTCTTTTTAAAGTCAAAAACTCCAGTTTACTCTTTTCTTTATTAAAAAATTAAGTTATATTCTGGAAATAATTTGAAACAAAATTTTCTAGTTGTTCAGAACTTTAATCGAGTTAAAATTTATTTTTAAGCACAGTAGTATTGATATTACAATAATATGCGGTATCTGTAATCACCATTTTTTTCCTCCCATGCCCTACACCTCTGTCGTAACCCCATACCCCAACCATCCTTGTTGCTGCCACCACCAAATCCCAGCAGCCTCATGTCCCTATCTCCAACACTCCATACCACCTCTTCCAGCAACCTCACTTCATCAACAACCAAAGCAGCAAGCAACATCGACAACAAATTTTTATTTATTTTTTACAAATGTAAAAGGGTCATTATAAAACCCAAGGAAAGAAACATGTAATGGGGTCTCTCAGATTCTTTTTCTCTCTCTCAGAAGTATTAGTAATTTGTAACAGAGGTTTTCATCTCCCCCATTTTAGAATACACAATAATAAGAAGCAATAGAAACTCAAATCCTTCAAAGGTTCTCATTTTCTGTTCTTTTTTAGCAGCATTTTATTTTGAATTAAAATAGCAAAACGTAAAATTAGGGAGAGTTTTAGACATTTACCTTAGTCGTCGGAGCCCTCGTCTCTGGGGAGGTCGTTGTCGGAAAAAGGGACGTTAGAGACCTTTGGCCATTTAGGTTCATGACCTTGGTTTCGGACTTAGGTCTAGAGTAAGGAAAGATGTTGGTAGGATCGTAGGGGTCGTCGTTTAGGCTCACTCGGTGGTATTTGGGGCGAGATTGGCCGCCGTCTCGATGTGGTCGACGAGCAGCTTTATGGCTTCTTTGGGGAAACTCTCGGCCGAGAGTGTAGAGGAGAGAAGAAGAAATGTGGCGGCTTTGAGCGTTTTGGGTGGTTTAGCCTCCATTTTGGCCTCCTCGGTCACCGGTTGGATCATAAGATGGCCACCCAACTGGTGGCTGGCGTTGGGGCTTGAAATTTGGTGAGGAGTGTCGCCGATCGTGAGGAAGGGAGAGTTGAGAGAGAGTTTTGTTTGGTTTGGTTTTTTTGTATTTTAAATTGATTGATTGCATTTTATTTATTTTATTTCAGTCCCTATAATATAATTCTTACATAGATAGGTTTTGTTTCCTTTTATTTTTACCATGTATGGACATTTTATAGTGTTATTTATGTATGTATATATTATATCATTTTATAGATATATATGTATATATTTATCTATTAGTCTCAACCCTTGCATATATGTGATAGTATTATATTTTATCTTATCTCATTTATTTTATATTAATTTATAAAATATCCACTAGATAATATATTTTTTTTCGAAGATTTTCAGAAACACTCTATCATAGAATGGGTGCGAAAAGCACAACTTGACAGAAGTAGTGCAATTCGCTACGATATTCAAACGAAAAATGAATTTGAGATAAATTGAGTTTATTTTTATAAATAATGGTTAATTCATTTTTATTTTAATTCAAATGATGCAATGCGTGTTTCTTTAAATAGTAATTTATTTTATGCAATTATCGACAATCAATTTATATTCGATTTATTCTTTTTGATAACTTTGGGGAGGGGGACATTTCTCGTATAAAGGAGAAATCAATGGGATAGCCTTTCCATTTGAGGATGTGCAAATCCCATGATATATTCTCAAATTAAGGAATGCTTCCTAATAATTAATTCAAAACAAATTATTTAGGGTTCAATAAAATGATCACACTTTAAATATTGATTTGAATTTATGATGTCCACCATTTACGACAATGTATAAGCGATTAGGTACTAATTTTGGGTGTTATGGTAAATATTGATTTGAATTTATGATGTCCACCATTTACGACAATGTATAAGCGATTAGGTACTAATTTTGGGTGTTATGGGGGTGCTTATCATTCTCCACGCGTAATCGAATATCGAATCCTTAAAAAATAAATTTTTGGTAAATGCAGATCAAATTTTTGGTAAATGCAGACCAAATTTTGTCTTTTAAATGATTTTTTTCTAAATTGTTTTAAAAGACATTTTTAGGTATTCGACCTACCTAACCCAAAGATTAATGGTGAATCCAAATCAATTTAGTCAAAATAAACACAAAAATTCAATTTCTCTAAATAAGTTGTAAATTTGAGGTTTTCATCGAAAACTTATTTGTTCATAAAAAAGATAATACGACAGTTTGGTGACTTCACTGGGGGACATTTTATTAGGTCAGGCTGTAAGTCGCTTATAGATTGTCTTAGTGGTGAAAATTATGAGCTCGAGTCTATAGTTACCTTATGATCATTCTATTGAAATTTTGTATTACTATACATTATTTATGTAAATAGTTGTACTAATGTTCAAATTCATGTTTTCAGCTTCACCAAAATTTCTCTAAAAAATATTCCTTCTATTTTATGTTGTTTTATTTGGCCGAAGGTTTGTATGTTTCTCCTCACACACTTCACATGCATTTACATGACATAAGATCTACACCCTAGCTCTATCCCAATTAATTAGGGGTAAATGCTTTGCTCTCGTAAGAATTTATTCTTCGTGTGAGCCTTAGAAAATAACCTCTGGAGTACACATGCCTTATACCTTCGTAGGGATTTATTCCTTCGTATGGGTATAAGGAAATGAATCATTTCGAATTGAACTCGACCCGTTTAAGCCTATAACGTGTGAGGATTGAGGGCTTGGCATCCTAAGGGGGTACCAGCAAGAAGGAAAATTCGAGTACGTTTTCCCGTTAAAGATGAAACCATGCATATAGTGAACCGTAGAATGATCACCCTAGGTATAGCCATACCGCCGACCTATGTCCATCAGTAGAAACCGAAATAAGTGTACACGAAGGAGGAACGACTCTAAACCTTTACATTTTGGTTTAAATTCATAGAATATATTTCTTTTAAAATATGCGTGCGGATTATATGTGCAAGTATACACAATCGAACAAGTAATACAATGATAAGTTGAGTATCGTCTCCATAGGGAATTGGGGAAATCAAATAAGTTTGTCAAGGCACTTTCTTTGTCACCTAAGTAAAAGTTAGTGATGGTATGTACAAATGAGAATATTGTGGAAAAATGGAATGACTGGTGTGAAAATAGAATGGTGGTAGTGTGGTGGCAATTGGATATGTCATGGCAAATTAAATTGTGATGCGTGCAACAAATGGAAATTTCAAGGCAAAATAAAATGTAAATATTGGATTTAATATGTAGGACTTTGTCTTTCTCACATGAAAAGCTGCTATGGGAATGAGTGATAGGAGTCATTGGGAAAATCTAAGTCTATTTCTCCGAATGGTATTTCTTTTATCCCTAGCCTGCCCGACAAAGTCTATTAAGGTGCCCTATGCTATCTCTAGTAAGGGACTCGACAGATTAAAGATGCCCTGGTAAAACCGATTGGCGTAAACCCCTGCAGTGATCCTATTGGTCCAGATAACAGGATATGTCTCAGCAATACCTTTTTGCGACAACATTAACATCTAACCTATCTTTCTTGCACAACTCCTTTTAGTTGAATGAAATCCTAACCTTATCTCTAAGATAGATTAGGCCTAGTTACTACCTATAACCCCTTGTTTATGTAGTTCCTCCCTAGTTTCTCTCGAATACTAAGGATATTTTGCCAAGGTATTCTCTCAAACCCTAAAAACCTCCTAAGGAAAGGCTACTCTCGTAGCTCCTATAACCTTAAGGCATTAAGTTTCATAAACAAAATAGATTAAAGCATAGAAAAACAACCATTCATTGAAATAAAAACTTAAACATCTAAGCAAACTCCCTATGAATAGGATTAGTTCATGGTGGGGTTCGAAATAAACAAACATAAAACAAGTTTCATTCGTTCCTTACAACCCAATAACAAAATATGAAAGCAAAGAACTAAGGAAAGGAGAGAAAGCCTTCGACGTGCACTGCCAGATGCTTCCCTCGGCCACCAAGAGCTGCCCTCAGTGAACTAGCTCCTCTTGGACACTTAGAACGCCACTCCCTCAGGCTTGTCAAGGAGAAATGCCATGGTAAGTAGGATGATTGAGAAAAGTGAGACATTCTCTCTCTAACTTTTTAAGCTCAAATCCGGGTGGAACCAAAGTCTCCAACATTGTGGCTTCATCCTCTATTTATAGGGGAAAATTAATCTTAGGACTTGGTGTTGACTTACCTAGGAAACCCCAAGACCATGGTTAAGTTGCTTGGGAGTCGGGTAGAGCAGGCTATGATACAGCCTGGGTTGCTGACTGAGTAACTGGCATGATCCTGTTGCAGGCGCCTAAGGACAGACAGGATCTGCAGGGGTTGGTGGCGTCATCATCAGGACCGACGGTTGCAGTACCGATCCCTCTAGGCGGATCTTCAAGGTAGATTTCTCGGGCAGAGCTTATTGGAGAGTAGGATACAGCTGGCTTAAAAATATATTCTTGCACTTTGCTCGTTTTCAAAATGCCAGCCGAACTTGGCATTTTCATTCTTTTTAGCAGTCTCCTGATGCCATGGCATTTTCATTCCTCTTTTCCTAGCTCTCAATTCCTGCACATCATTAGACAAGCACCTTTCCCATAAGACATCACGACTTTAAAATGACGCGGCAAACTAAATTCCACCGCATTGTACTAAATGCTTCTAAATGCATCTACATGGTCCTAAATGAGCTCTTAAACATTCAATAACTTAAGTAAAAAGGTCCCAAAATACGAGCTTTTACGGAGTTATCACACCCCCAAACTTAAGCTATTGCTTGTCCTCAAGCAATGGATAGTAATAAGCATAACAAAAATACCATGACAAGTTTAGAAGCATAATGTCTTATGGAATAAAATTTCATCCCTTAGCACAAATGGTGTCAACATGCTAGACTAGGTTTGAGAATTCAAGTACTGCCCCCTAGAACAAGATTCTTTGTGTGGGTGTGTGCATGTTTGTATCCCATCCATGCTTAATAAACTTAAAAATTTTCTAAGCAAGCTTTCTTAATTTGCCATGGCATTCACAAAATCCACTCCCACCTTGGTTTCTTTTCTTTTATTAATTCTGCTACGAGGGGAGTCAGCCTATCACTCTACCATCCCACACTCTAGATAAAAGAGAGCATACCTTCCACCCCTGAGCTAGTCATGTAGAGTCATCATGTGACATCTTTCATTCACTCATATGCCATGGCATAGAGGAGTGTCCCTCTATAGATATGCCGAGGCATTTATTCATAACTTCATTCATTTCATTTTTTACGTAGGTTTTTCATCATTCAAATTTATATGCCACAACATTTTAAGAATTCTCTTATAAAAATTTCTAAATTTCTCAAGCATGGAAAACATACAATCGTGTATTCAAGGATTTTAAAGAAGCAAGTCCTAGAGTTGGTTCTATCATCCTCAACCAGTCATGTACATTATATTCTAGCCATCAAGATTCATCATCATCGGGCATCTTTAACTAATTCTAGAGAACTATTTAAACATTTACTAATGTCACGAAATATTTATTTTACTGATACTATCATCCAATGATGTGAACCATACTTCCCCAAACTTGAGAGAAGCATTGTCCCTAATGCTTACTAAAACAAAAGAAAATGAAACTACATGCTATGAATACAATGCAATGCAAGGTACCTTGGATTTAGGCGAGTGGTGGTGCAGCAGTCACGCTGGAGTGTTCGGAGTCAGAGACGGGTGCGGCCGGAGGAGTACTGGGATATTCTGAGACAGTTGAGAGCTGGGGCTCCTCACGCTTAGATGCCTTCTTCAGGCGGCGTCGGCTCCTACATAAAGGAGCTTGACGTGGCATCTCGGATTGGGACTCCTCTGTTGACTCGGTGGGCTGCAGTACTTCGGGGTGCTCTTCTTCCATTGGCGTGGCCGGTTGAGGCATATCAGGATGTTATACCACCAAAGGTTCAACAAATTGTGGGGATTTTGAGCAATGAGCGAGTTAGAGGTTGGCTTCTTGATCTGCATCCGGTGACACAGCATGGACTGGATCAGCAGGCTCTTCTGCTTCAGCGGGTTCTTCTGCTTCAATGGGCTCTTCTGCTTCAGCGGACTCTTCTGCTTCAGCAGACTCTTCTGCTTCAGCAGACTCTTCTGCTTTAGTGGCCTGGGGACTTTCTACACTGGTGATTGATGAGCATCGGCAGGGGCAGGATGAGGTACTTCTGCAGATGCCTCGATATCTGTATTTGGTGGCACTAGGGTTGCTGGGAAGTATGGGACAGTGAAGTTCGTATGCGGGAGAAACTCTAAGAAGGCATTGGTGAAAAACTCATCCCGACGCTTAGCGTAGGTAAAATATGTCATCAGTTTGTCGGACAGCTGCCCGACATAAGCTTGAGTGCACTGAATGTCCTGTTCCAAGGCATCTGGTTTTGCCTTGGCATTTTGAGACGCTGAAACGCGAGATGTGGTCGCCTCCTTTTCCTTCCCTTTTGCTTCCTTCAGACCCAATAACATAAGGATTTTTGCCTTGGTAATTCCAGCGATACCCGGTAAAATCTCATCAAACTTTTCTTCAGGGATCTACTTTTTACGGTATAAGGCAGTGTTGAGATTCGGGAATACCAGGGCACTTGCAGGTCACTTTAGGCATAAATGGGCTTGTTCTACAATAATTTTCCCTGCGTCAATGGAGGGGCCAAATATGATTGAGTATAGTAAAAGCATCCACTGGCAGGACACAGTGGTGTTTTGGGAAGTGGGTAGAAGCTTGTGCTTCATAAAATGGTTTCATAACTTAACTTGCGGTAGCAACCGTTCCTGATTTACGGTCCTGCGGCTCAGTTGCTGGCCATTCCATTGGGTGTTGGGAAGACAAAGGTCTTCTAGAATGCCTTGGTATGTTTCGTTGTCCGCTTCTTACGTGAAGGTGGTATGGCGGTCTTCCACACCTGTAATTTAAAGTAACAATTAATGGCAGAGTGGGGTAAATCGAATAGAAATGCCACAAACCACAACGACATACTGGTTTGGCTCGGTGATAGTTGAGTAGAACTCCTTCACTATCGATGCATTAATAGTGGCAGAATGCTTGGCAAATTTCTGCCACTTGTTCTTATTAACAACATCGTTCACATCACTCCCTAAGTCAGCCTCCTCCTCATCAGAGAATAGAAACCCCAACTCAAAAAATAACCATCAATTTTTTATGATTTGAAATCGGTCTTGGGCGGTGTCATCCACGAACTGTGGTGGAGAGGCAGTAGTAGAAGCAAGCAGACGGACGGGATCAGACCATTGTTTAGACTAGAAAACAAAGAGAGAGTGGGAAAGCTTAAAGCTTTGGTGGCAATAGAGGTTGTCGGTGCAATAGGATTGAAGAAAACAATGGAAGAAAGTGAAAAGTAAAAAGTAAAGTGAAAAGAAAAGAATATAAGAACAAAAGAAAGATTTTGGAGGGAGTATTTAAATAATCGGTGGGGCCTAGGTGGGAAAAAGACAAAGGAAAAGTGAAAATTTTAACTCTAAAGTAAAATTAAAAATGAAAATGGTTTTCCCTCCTTTTTTGTTTTAATTCCCGCCCCTTGCTTTAATCGTACGCCGCACGTGCTAGCCATGTGGGATAATCCTTGCTACAAGAATAAGATAAAAATTATAAATCAGAAAGAAGAAATACTAAAATAATAGCAAAAATAAAATTATTTATGCATAGGAGTGAATTTAAAATGTCTCAGCATCCTCAAGATGCTGGCCCAGGATCTATGTCATGCAAGAGAAGTGCAGACTTGTCAAACAATGGTGGGACTCCTTGGTAAACCTTCAGGCGCTGGCCATTAACTTTAAAGATGGACCCATCATCTATGTTCTTGATATCAACAACACCATACGGGTAAACATGGTGGACTTCGAATGGTCCCGACCATCGTTACATTAATTTTCCCGGGAAGAGTTTGAGCCTAGAGTTAAATAACAAAACTTTCTGGCCCACATGAAAATGTCGTGGCAAAAGCATTTTGTCGTGCCATTTTTTAGTTTTTTCTTTGTAGATCTTGGAAATTTTTGTATGCTTGTACTCTAAACTCTTACATTTCGTTCATATCGATCAATCTTTTCTCCTCTGCTAGTTGCACATCGAATTTGAGCTTCTTGATTGCCCAATATGCCTTGTGTTCTAGCTCAACTGACAGGTGGAAGGCTTTTCCATATACCATCTTAAGGGCGACATTCCCAAAGGTGTCTTGAATGCCGTTCGATAATCCCAGAGTGCTTTATCAAGTTTTGGGGACCAATCTTTCCTTTGAGGGTTCTCCACCTTCTCCAAAATTTGCTTGATTTCACGGTTGGACACTTCAGCTTACCCATTAGTTTGTGGGTGATATGTTGTGGTAATTTTATGTTGCACTCCGTATTTCTATAATGCCTTGGCAATTAGCTTATTATCAAAGTGGGTGCCTTCATCACTGATAATAGCTCTTGGTACTCCGAATCGAGTGAAGATGTTCTCATGAAGAAACTTGAGTACCGTTTTCGAGTCATTCCTTGGTGTGACAATCTCTTCAACCCACTTAGATACATAGTCAACCCGCAAGTAAAATGTATAAGTATCTAAAGGAAGATGGGAATGGTCCCATGAAATCAATGCCCCAAACATCAAAGAGCTCTATCTCCAAAATATTTTGTAGTGGCATTTCATGTCATCTGGAAATGTTCCCAGTGCGCTGGCATCTGTTGCATGCTTTGCAAAAATCGTGGGCATCCTTAAACAGTGATGGCCAGTAGAAGCCTGCTTGTAGGACCTTTGCATTAGTCTTCGTACCTCCAAAATTCCCTCCACAGGGTACTGTGTAGTAATGGTATAAGATATCTCGTTGCTCCTCTTCGGGGACACACCGTCGACTCATTTGATCGGTACATTGCTTGAACAAGTATGGCTCATCCCAAAAATAGAACTTGGTATCGTGCATAAACTTCTTTTTGCCCTGGCTGTTCAATTCATAAGGAAAACACCAGTAACAAGAAAATTAACAAGGTCAACGTACCACAGAATTTTCGTGGTATATAAATCTTTCTCATCAAGAAATTCTTCCTTAATATAAAAAATGTCATAGCATTCTGAAATGTTTTCTAGCCTAGTTAAATGATTTGCAACCTGGTTTTCAGTACCCTTCCTATTGATTACCTCTAAGTCAAACTCCTGCAGTAATAATATCCACATAATCAGTCTAGGCTTGACATCTTTTTTGTTCACTAAGTATTTATATCTAAGTGATTGTTGTGAACTATGACTTTGGTGCCTATCAAGTATGACCTAAACTTGTCAAATGCAAATACCACGACAAGTAATTCTTTCTCAGTGGTGGTATAGTTCAATTGTGCCTCATTTAAAGTACAACTAGCATAATATATAACATGAAAGATTTTACCTCTACGTTGTCCAAGCACACCTCCCACAACAAAATCACTTGCATCACACATTAGTTCGAACAGTGCCGTCCAATCTAGGGGAACTACGATCGGTGCAGAGATAAGTCTTTGCTTCAGCTCTTTGAATGCTCCATGACATTTGTGATCGAACACGAATGGTTTGTTCTGTTGCAGCAAGGTGCATAAGGGCTTGGATATTATGGAGAAGTCCTTGATGAATCGTTTATAAAATCCAGCATGTCCAAGGAAACTCCGAATGCCCTTGACAGAATTTGGTGGGGGTAACTTCTCGATCACCTCGATCTTGGCCTTGTCTACCTCAATGCCCTTTGCAGAAATTTTATGGCCTAGAATAATGACCTTAGTTACCATAAAATGGAATTTTTACCAGTTCAGGATGAGATCGGCCTCCTCACATCGCTTCAGTACCTTCGCTAAATTGCTGAGACATTTTTGAAAGTCATCTCCAGAAACAGAAAAATCATCCATAAAAATTTCTAGAAAATCCTCAACCATGTCTGAAAATATGGCTTGCATGTAGCGCTGAAAAGTTACCGGGGCATTACAGAGTCGAAAAGGCATTCTTCGAAAAGCATAAGTGCCATAGGGACACGTGAATGTTGTCTTCTCTTGGTCCTCTGGTGTGATGGCAATTTGATTATACCCCGAGTATCCGTCCTAAAAATAATAAAAGGCCTTGCCAGCAAGTCGATCCAGCATTTGATCGATGAACAGCAAAGGGAAATGATCCATCTTGGTGGCCTTGTTGAGCTTCCAGTAGTTAATGCAGATTCGCCACCCGATGACTTTGCGTGTAGGTAGCAACTCTTTGTCTTCACTCGCCACCACGATAGTGCCTCCCTTCTTCGACACACATTGGACGGGACTTACCCAAGAACTATCCGAAATGGGGTAGATCAGTCCAGTGTCAAGCCATTTGAGAATCTCTTTCATCATAACTTGCTTCATGATTGGGTTCAATCTTTGATGTGGCTCTATGGATTTGCCATGACATTCTTCCAGCAGGATTTTGTGCATGCAGATTATTGGACTTATTCCCTTCATATCCACTATCGTCCATCCTAACACTCTCTTATGCTGTGACAAAACACTTAACAAACTAGATTCTTGGTTAAGAGTAAGGGCAGAGGAAACAATGACAGACAAAGTTTTGTTACTACCTAGATAAGCATATTTAAGATGCTGTGGCAAATTCTTAAGTTCTAGGGTAGGAGCATGCTGTAATGAGGGCTTAGGAGGAACAAACTCTTTAAAATTTAAAGGTTCGAAATGCTTATCTGGGCTAGATTTTAGGAAGCTAGGCTGCTATTCCTTGATAGAAAAATCATTAGGCTCTTCAGCCTATAAGTCTTCGAATAGCCCCTCATCAGGATCCAGCTGAATGAAATTATCTTGGCAAAATTGATCTGCTTCTTTCGTGATTACTCAGGATCATCCATGTACTTGAGAGATCGGAAGACATTCACAGTGACATGTTGATCGACCACTCACATGGTCAACTCGCCCCTTTCGCAGTCGATGAGAATACGACCGATAGCTAGGAAGGGTCTCCCCAATATGATGGGTATTGAGGCATCGACCTCACAGTCCATAATCAAAAAATCGCCAGGAAAAACGAATTTGTCAACCTGCACGATGACATCTTCAATTCGCCTTTCAGGACGCACATGTGAACGATCAGCTAATTGTAAGATGGCAGATGTGGGTCTCACATTTCCTATACCAATCTTCACGAAAATGGACTTAGGCATCAAGTTCACACTTGAGCCAAGGTCATATAGTGCCTTCCCAACAAATTTTTCACCGATCAAACATGGTATGATAAAACTACCTTGATCATGTCTCTTCGATGGCAGTTTGCTTATGGAGGAGCAAAATTATTTTACCGTGGCAATTGTCTCGTACTGCTCAACCTTTCTCTTCTTGGTAACAATTTTCTTGAGAAATTTAGTGTGTGTAGGCATTTTCTCCAAAGCCTCCAGAAAAGGAACATTGATTTAAAGTTGACTCAGAATGTCAACAAATTTTCTGAATTGAATATCCTCGTTATGAGTTTTTAGTCTTTGCAGAAAAGGAGGTGGGGGTCTGGCTTCCTATACTGATGGGGTGCGAACAGAAGTTACCTTGGCATTTTTATTTGCCCCCTCTGCCTATTTACTCGATGAACCCTCAGCTTTGTCCTCTTCCTCTGGTACTTCTTCCAATACTTCGTGATCAGCTTGCACGATCTCAAGGGGTGAATCATCCTTCGTTCCCCCCCAAATTTGTCTTCAACATTAATTTGTGTACCACTTCGGAGAGTTAGCACACTGCATTACACTTTTCTATGAGGTTTAGTGACTTCAGTTTCACTCAGCAAATGTCCTTGTATGCGTTCTTGTAATGCCGTAGCAATTTGACCAACCTGACTCTCCAATGCCCTCAACGACGAACTATGGCTCTGAAGTAGGGCCCCTTTATTTTTGATGGAGGTCGCTTGGTCTTGCAGCATTATCTTCGTTGTTGCTATAAACTCTTATATTGTGGCCTCCAAAGAACTGATGTTAGATGAAGATGTCCCTCCCTTGTTAGAATTATGCCATGGCATATTCGATTGAAATCCTTGGGAGTCATTGAAATTCTGCTGCCTAGCTGGTTGATGAGCATTGCCGGTACCTTGATTTCCCCACGAAAAGTTTAGATGTTGACGCCATCTAGGATTTTATGTGTTATAGTAGGGGTTGTTGCTGCCTCAGTTGAAGTTGTCTACATAATTGATGGATTCTTGATTAGTCGTGCATTCACTCTCATTGTGATTGCCGTGGCATAATAAACATGCTGAATTGGTTGCCTTCACTTTTCTCACCTCACTTGGTCCTTGCAAATTCTTCAACATATTGGTGATAGCAGCCAGTTGGTAGACACCGAATCTTTAGAATCTAGCTCGAAGGCTCCATGTGATTTTCGCCCAACTCTAAGCCTTGTGAATGGAAACTGATAATCGTTGGTAGAAATCTTATCTAGAATGTCAAATGCCTCTGCTGGTGATTTTTTAAGTAACGTCCCATTTACCGAGGCATATAGCATCATCCTCGTGTGCGCGTTTACTCCATTATAGAACATCACTACCTGCATCCAATCTTGAAAACCATGATTTGAACATTTGCGGAGTAATCCCTTATATCGATCCCATCACTCATACATCGACTCGTCATCAGCCTGACAAAAAGAAGCAATGTCATTCCTCATTTGGGTGTTCATGTTCGGAGGATTATACTGCAGCAAATTTCTTTTGCACAGATCAGTTCACGACTCTATTGAACCCGCTGGAAATCCACTCAACCAAGCCCTTGCTTGGTCACACAGAGAATATGGAAATAATTTTAACTTCAAAACATCTTCTTGCACTCCTTGTTGGTGAAAGGAATCACATACCTCCAAGAAGTTACGAATGTCCTACCTGGCATCTTCATTTGGCATGCCCCTGAATTACTCAATAGAGTTCAACATATTGAACATGATAGGTTTGAGCTTGAAGTCGGCTGCCTGAATCTCTGGTTCCACAATTCCAGGATTTAAGTCGTCTAAAATCAGGTTTAAGTGATCACGAATGGAACGAGGCCTGGGTGCATTCCCAGCAAATGGATTTGCCTCGGCATTCTGATCATCCTCATGACCAATGCCTTGATTTATGATTTGGTACATATTTGCACGTTGAGCACGTCTTCTTCTCCTAAAGAGCCTCTCGATCTCAGATTCAACTAGTTCTAATAGCTTGTTCGGTTGTCCTCTGGTCATACACCAAGAAAACCTGAAAAAGAAGAAAATAAAAGGTAAAACTATATAAAAGAAATATAAACAAGTAAAATAAAAATGCTATGACAAAACAATTTAACTTCCAGTTGCCAATTCCCTGGAAACGGCTCCAAAAACTTGTTCGCTCGGTATGAGTACTAAATATGGGTGCGGATATATGTGCAAGTATACACAATTGAACAAGTAATACAGTGATAAGTTGAGTATCGTCTCCACAGGGAATTGGGGAAATCAAATAAGTTTTTCAAGCCACTTTATTTTGTCACCTAAGTAAAGTTAGTGATGGTATGTACAAATAAGAATGCTGTGGCAAAATAAAATAACTGATGTGGAAATAGAATGGTGGTAGTGTGGTAGCAATTGGATATGTCGTGGCAAATTAAATTATGATGTGTGCAACAAATAGAAATATCAAGGCAAAATAAAATGTAAATAATGGATTTAATATGTAGGACTTCATCTTTCTCACACGACAAGCTGCTATGGGAATGAATGATAGGAGTCATTGGGAAAATCTAAGTCTATTCCTCCGAATGATATTTCTTCTATGCCTAGCCTGCCCGACAAAGTCTGCTAGGGTGCCCTATGCTTTCTCTAGTAAGGGACTCGACAGATTAAAGATGCACTGGCAAAACCGATTGGTGTAAACCCCTGCAGTGATCCTATTGGTCCAGATAACATGATATATCTCGGCAATACCTTTTTGCGGTAGCATTAACATCTAACTTATCGTTCTTGCACAACTCCTTTTAGTCGAATGAAATCCTAACCTTATCTCTAAGATGGATTAGGCCTAGTTACTACCTAGAACCCCTTGTTTATGTAGTTCCTCCCTAGTTTCTCTCGAATACTAAGGATATTTTTCCAAGGTATTCTCTCGAATCCTAAAAACCTCCTAAGAAAAGGCTACTCTCGTAGCTCCTACAACCTTAAGGAATTAAGTTTCACAAACAAAACAGATTAAATCATAGAAAAGTAACCATTCATTGAAATAAAAACTTAAACATCCAAGCGTACTCCCACCAAATAGGATTAGTTCATGGTGGAGTTCGAAATAAATAGGCACAAAGAAAGTTTCATTCGTTCCTTACAACCCAATAACAACATATGAAAGAAAAGAACTAAGGGGAGGAGAGAAAGCCTTCGACGTGCACTGCCAGAGGCTTCACTCGACCACTAAGAACTGCCCCCAGTGAACTAGCTCCTCTCGGACGCTTAGAGCGCCACGCCCTCAGGCTTTATCAAGGAGAAATACCACGGTAAGTAGGATTGACTAAGAAAAGTAAAACCTTCTCTCTCTAACATTTTAAGCTCAAATCCAGGTGGAACCAAAGTCTCCAACATTGTAGTTTCATTCTTAATTTATAGGGGAAAATTAATTCTAGGACTTGGTGTTGACTTACCTAGGAAACCCCAAAACCATGGTTAAGTTACTTGGGAGTCGGGCAGAGCAGGCTATGATACAGCCTGGGTTGCAAACTGAGTGACTAGCATGATCCTGTTGCAGGCGCCTAAGGACAGATAGGATCTGTAGGGGCAGGCAATGTCATTAGCAGAACCAGCGGTTGCAGTGCCGATCCCTCAGGCGGATCTTCGAGGTAGATTTCTCAGGCAGAGCTTCTTGGAGAGTAGGATACAACTGGCTTAAAAATATCTTCTCGCACTTTGCTCGTTTTCGAAATTCCAACCAAACTTGGAATTTTAATTCTTCTGAGCAGTGTCCTGATGCCATGGCATTTTCTTTCCTCTTTTCCTTTCTCTCAATTTATGCACATCATTAGACAATCACCTTTTCCATAGGGCAGCACCACTTTAAAATGTCGTGGCAAAATGAATTCCACCGCATGCTACTAAATGCTTCTAAATGCAAGTACATGGTCCTAAATGAGCTCTTAAACATTCAATAACTTAAGTGAAAAGGTCCCAAAATGCGTCCTTTTACAGATTTATCAAATGATCACCCTATGTATAGCCATACCGGACCTCTGTCCATCAGTAGAAACCAAAATAAGTGTACACAAAAAAGGAACGACTCTAAACCTTTACATTTTTCTTTAAATTCATAGAATATATTTCTTTTTAAATGAAAGCTACGAACTAGATACCATGCGGTTAGGATCAATTTCTTGAAAATAAAACATGTCGGGTAGAAAACTTGTTTGGGTAGGATTGCTATTTAATAAAAGCATTCTCGGGTAGATACATGATAGGTAGGTATTATATTCATCTCTGAATAGCACTTTTATCTTTATCGATTATGTTACATGTACTAACTCATTTTTTTTTTCTTTTTTTACATTGCATAATCATAACATAATGCGAAAATGTTCATCCGCAAGGGAATATTTAAGTGAAAATTTTCATATGTAGAGAAAAAAGTTTTCATTCAAACATTCACATACACAGACATGCACTAATTGCTAATGAGGAAGAAAATCGCTTAAAGTTTATGTATTAGAGTTAGCTGATAGAACAACCTCGAAAACTCGAAAGATGATCCCTTTATCCGAGAAGGTAAAGTAATGATAGAGATTTCGTTTATAAATATTCCACCATTAATCATCAAGGTGTGCCGTATGATTCTAGCACTACAGGGGCATTAATCGAGATAGGTTATAGAGCACTTGAGGGGTATAAGTTTTAAGGACGAAGCTCCGAGATGCAAAAACATGTATGTAAAATGGACTATCATGTGATATGAAGACTTTTTATCTCTGATGAAAGTTATTCTATGATATTCATCGTTGGGATCAATACTTTTTGGCATATGCATTTGCATATTTACATTCTGCACTACATTTATTTAAGCATTTTCACATGCATCATTCATGAAATACATGGAATTAATTCATGGAGGATTCAATGACAGTGGTCCTAATCACGTGACACCACATTAAGAATAGAAGCAAGATTTGAACAATTAAAAGGAGAAGCTGAAATCAATACGGTGGGAGCCTATTCAGCTGGTCGTAGGGTGGAGCCTTATAGGAAGAGTCAATTTGATCCAATTCCAATGACCTATAAGGAATTACTTGCAACACTGGTTGAGAAAATCTTGTGACTCCAGTTCAGTCCAAGATAAAAGAGTCCACATATATTGAGGGCTACGATGTTGATGCCATATTCACCATCACATAGGAAGTTCAAGACATTCCACTAAGAACTGTAAGGCAATGAAATGAAAGATCCAAAATTTGATTGATTCGGGGGCATGGATGTTCGATGAATGATAGGGCATTCTGATGCTAATCAAGAATAAGTCATTGCATGTACCATGAAGCTTTCTTGCACTTGCATTAAGAGTTGTTTTGTTTGAACTCGTTTTTGTTCTATCTTTTGCTTAAATATTTTGTTAAGTCATTTGATGATTTAACTTATGTTACCTTCTAAGGTTGTGAACAATTGAACGAGTTTTAATCTTGTAGTTCTTTGAATATCAAATGAGTTACAAATTCTTTTAGTTCTTTAAGAATTATAGATTTTTGACATATGGCAAGTTAGACCTTTTTTGTACCATTTAAAACCAAAAATAAAACCACCCAATTCTTTACCCGGAATAATTCACGGTCACTACCAAAAGACCAATTTTGACATTACCTCTATTTGAGACTTTAAAATATTGTCTTTATCTTTTTTGAGATACAAAAAGTCATACCCTTACATTTCGTTGAGACAATAAAGCCACATCCTCATCTTTTGAGACACAAAACTGACATTTTTCTACCAATAAACCTGAAAGCAATGAGTACAAGATGTTTACTTGCACAAGAATGATTATGCATAGGAAATAATATGGAGCATCTCGAATCAATTTTCTGAAGATAAGCCTAAACAATTGGGATATACTAGAAGCAAAAATAAAAAAATAAATGAAATGGTTTGAAATAATTCTACCTTAAATTAGCTACATTGCTTTCACGTGAATAAAATTAATCCTAAAAAGCTATCCCCTGGGTATATCTCTTCTGCAAGGACTTCCGTATATGAAATGATGAACGACTTTATTTCATTATCCATTCAAAAAAGGTGAAAATATATATCATTTGTTGTCCCCATTTGAGTCTGAATTATATTTTCTTCTGATTCAACCCTAACCAAGGATCACCCTTCACACTGGAGGGTAAAGTGAAGAAAATATGCTCACATGAGTGAAGACCATCAATCCAGATAAGATACTGTAAGGTGAACCAAATACGATTTGTTTAAAGATTAAATCAAGGCGAGAATACAAAGAAAAAAAGAAGAGAAAAAAAAGAGAAAAACAGAGAAAAAAAAGAAAATTGAAAAAAAAGAAAAAAAGGGAAAAGAGAGAAAATGGATCAAGTATTTCAAAATAAGTGACTCATCGAGCTTCAAGTCACAATATTAAGAAAGTACAACTGGTTCAAATATCCAAAATCAATTCACCAGAAGATCATAGAACATCAAGAGAAAATAAAAGACACATATGAGCAGATTTCAATCGAGCAAGACAAGATTGAAGACAACAAAACGAATTGATCCTTGGTTCGATAACCCTTAACCATAGCCTACATTACGTGCCTAGAAAGTCTCTTCTACTCATACATGGATTTCTAAACAGAAGATATTATCTTCAGATTTCATCCTGCCCATCAGGATTAATCTTTTATTTACAAAAAGGTTTTCTAAAATCTTTAATGCATGATAAAGAAAAAAATTTACAAAGAGGGTTTAATTCGTAAAATTTTGAATAACATCTTGAAACCAAAGGAGGATATTAGTTAAAAACCTGAAATATCGACTTAAATATGAAGATTATGTAGTTGTTGTATAGTAGGTGTGTAGACACCCATTTTCTTAAAAGATAGAACTAGCAAGAGTTTCTCTCCTAACAGGACTCTTCCACCACCATATCTTTTAAAGCAACAACCACACTAACAAATGTGCAACAACCGAGCAAGGAGTCTAATTGCATTAGGATTCTATTGTTAATAGGATTCTAAAAATAGTTAGTTTTTTTCACTATAAATACATGTAATCCTCCCTATTTGTAACACACGATTTACATACAAAATACAACGGATTCTTTTTTACTTTAGTATTTTTTTTAGATTATATATTTATTTTTTTATCAGTTTTATTAATTTTAAAATTATATATTTACTATTTTTATTTATTTATTATATATATATATATATATTATTTTTACTTTTTTATTATTATTTTTTTTGTTTATTTATATATTTTTTTCTTCTTCTTTTTCTTTTTTTCTTAGTTTTTACTTACTTTTATCTTTACTTTCTTTATCTTATCTTTTATTTAATTTGTTTTTTCTTCATTTAATTTATTTATTTATTTATTTCTTACCTTTTTATCTAACATGATTTTTGACCTTCTAAGACTACACCTTTAAACTATCTAAGGTAAGTAATTGTGATCGTATTTTTACCTTTTAATTTTAAATTACAATTTCTTAATTTAAGACAATCGACAAATTAATTGGTACCAAAAGGGTGGTTCAAGGGTGCTGATCATTCCTTGACCGTAACCGACTCCCGAGCCCGACACATTTTTGGTAAAAATGCAGATCAAGTAAGATGGTGTCCGACCCACCTAAATTCGTTTTAAAGTGGTCGGTGGCGATTCCCAACCCAATTATTTTAAGTCGAAGCCCAATTCGGGGCCCAACCAAAAGACGGTTACGACAACTTGGCGACTCCACTGGGGAAAGGTAAGTGAGTCAAACCATAATTAATTTCCGGTTGTCTTTTATGTGAAAATAGTAAATTTTCAATGATGTTTCCGTTATAGAACAGGTCAGCAAAGGATGAAAGCCAGAGATGCAGTCATTCGATACTTCTGGGAACAAGTACAAAAAACAGCTCGTCACTTGCACGATTTAGCTAAAGAAGCCGGAGCGGTTCGGCAGGGTATTCGACCGTTGACAGACGAAGGCAGAAGACTAGTCAACTTGTTTCAGGGTCTAGAGGATTTAGTCTGGATGTACCTTTAAATATGTTTATTGTCTCTTAAAAGATAAAACACTTTTGTCCCAATAAAGATTATTTATAATACAGACATGTTTTATTGTCTCTAAAAGATAAAAACTTTGTCCCAATGAGATTATTTTAATAAGACATGTTTTTGGATCAATGCCTTGAAGCATTTCATGCATTTGCATCTACATCATTTTTTAAGCATTTTCATAAACATGAAATTTCTTCATGGAGAATTCGATGAAGTGGTTTTAACCACATGACACCACATGGAAGCAAGATTGTAACATCAAAAGAAAAAAAAATGAAATCACAACGAATGAGCCTGATCAGCTGGTTGTACGACTAAGCCTGCCAGGATGGTCTGAGAAAATAGTCCACATGTCCTAAGGGCTACGATGTTAAAGATGTTTGCAGTTGCCACATAGGATACTCCAAACATTCCTTTGAGAACTATAAGGTGCTGAAGCGCGAGATCCAAAACCTGATGGATTTAGGGGCACGGACAGCCGAAGAAGGGGGCATTGCATATATCATTTGCACTTAGAGGATTGTTTTGTTTGAACTCGTCTTTGATCTTTCATGTTCGCTTAATATTTTAAACTATTGAATTTATGCTACTTTCTAAGGTGGAGCAATTGAACAAATTTTAATCTTTAGTTCTTCGAATATTAAATGAATTAAAGATTCTTTTAATTCTTCAAGAATTATGGATTTTTGACATATGGCAAGATTAGACCTTTCTTATCTTGTCTCAAACCCCAAAATGAAATACCTTGATTCTTTACCCAAAAAAACTCATTGTCTTTACCAAAAAGACCAAATTTTGACATTATCTCCCTTTGAAATTTTTTAACAATGCCTTTATCTTTTTGACACTTCCATACCTTTCTTTGAGTCAATAAAGTCACACCATTTTCTTTTTAGACTCAAAATTAACATTTTTATACCATTAAAACCCAATGCTTTGAGTTGTTCATTTGAATATAAGCGTTCTTCTAAGGTACAACTTGGGGCATCTAGCAGGGAGCTTGAACATTGAGACATGTGGGGGGCAAGAAGCAGAAAGAAGAATTCACTCGGAATAATTCTACCATGCATTAATTACATTGTTTTCATGTGAATAAAAATAATCCTGAAAATCTACCCCCCTGAGGATACCTCTTCTGTGAAAACTTCCATGTATGAAATGATGAACGACTTTTTTTCTTCATCCATTCACAATAGGAGAAAATATATATCTCTTGTGTCCCCTTTTGAGCCTATAATATTTGTCTTCTGATTCAACCCTAACCAAGGATCACCCTCCACACTGGGGGGCAAGGTGGAATAAATCTGCTCACGTGAGTGAAGACATCAATCCAAAGGAGATACCAAATGCCAAGTGCAAAGATTCAATCAGAACAAAAAGGAAAAAAAGAGAAAAAAAGAAGAAAAAAGCAAAGAGAAAATAAAAAAGAGAAACAAAAATAAAGAAACAAATGAAGAAAAAATAAGACAAGACACATATCCAAAGATTCACTCGTTTCAAATGACGCGTTGAGATTTAAATTATGAGATTGATCAAGCACAATCATTCTAGAATCACTTCACTCGAAGATCATGGAATATCCAGAGAAAATCAAAAGAAACACATACGAGCAGATACAAATTGAGTAAGACATGATATAAAGCATCAAAATGATTGATCCTTGGTTTAATACCCTGAAACACTTGTTTGGGCTTATTTATCATTTTCTTTCATAACCATGAACCATGACCTACATTACGTACTTTAAAAGTCCCTTCTAATCATACATGGATTTCTAAACAGAAGAGACTATCTTTAGATTTCATCTCGCCCGTCAGGATTAATCTTTATTTGCAAAAAGTTTTTTAAAATCATTAATGCATTATAGAGAAAAATAACAAAAGGGGGTTCAAGACGTAAATTACAAATGACGTATTGAAACCAAAGGAGAATTCGAGTTGAAAACCTGAAAAGGCGGCTCGAATACAAAAATTGGGCAGCTGAGGCGATCGCACGAATTCCTTCATAACGCATCGCACAATCCGAGCTTGACCATGAAAGCTGGGAATCGGAGAACACTTCCAATAGAGGAGCATACAAGATACCCCATCAAACCTTTGAGCATCAAATAAACAAAAATGCCAAACCTTTGACCAAACACAATAACCTGAGACATTTTTATCCTTTCCTTACTTAACCATTTCCCAAAAATAGATTTGATCTTGGCACGTGTCAAACGGCTATAATTTATTGAAGGATTAACAATGTAATTAATTCTTTGATATCCAATGAACTCTAGTTTTATGATTTGTCTCAATTGTAAAACCATGAAAGAGGCAATATTTTCAAAACTTTTGGTTAAACATTTTTCGAAACTCTTTTTTGATATTTTCAGAACTTTGAAAATAAAAAAGAAAGAAAAACATTTTTTTTCAAAACAAGACAATCTCTCTAGAGTGGATCTTGGTAAATGACATGTTGCTCTCAAACATAAAACTCATCCTTAGAATCAATGCTGAAGCAAGAAATCAGGAACAATGAGGGCATCTTTGAAGATTCAACATCAAATGTTGGGGCATTTTTTAGATTTAACATCGAATGTTGGGGTATTTTTTGAGATTCAACATCAAATATTGGGGCATCTTTGGGAATTGAACATCCTGATGCAAATTATCAGACCTTTTGAAGGCATTTCCTCCATATGCAGAAACAAGCACACAAAGCATGAGACTCCATCCAGGGGATAAAACAGAACTATTTCATGTTACATGCATCTTATACATACTTAAGAGCATCGCATTTATCATTTTTTGTATACATAAGTTTTTGCAGCTTTTAGAGTCAAGTTTCAACTTCAAGATGAAGGATGGTCGATTCAAAAGCATATGGTGGTTGCTCTACCTCACAGCAAAGGGGAACTGTCTGACAACAAAACAACTTTCCAATTTCTGTCAGAGTCAATTTCAACTTCGCGGCGAAGGATATTGAACTCAAAGCGACACAATTCGCTCAAGAGTAGATTTTAACTTCACGACGAAAGATATCTAGCTCGAAGCCAAACTTTACAATAAAGGGGTCATCCACGGTTTTGACTTCACGGTGAAGGGAATCGTGTCCACCCACAACATACAATACTTGGATTTCAACTTCACAACAAAGGATATCCAAGTCAAGGCTCAACTTCACGACGAAAGGGCCACCTGCGATTTGAACTCCACGACGGAGGATATCGTGCCACTCGAGACAACACAAGTTCAACTCCACAACGAAGGGACGGCTTGTTGTCAACAAATAATTTCCCAATTTCAGAGCCAAGTTCAACTTCACAGCGAATGATATTGGACTCGAGACAACAAAAGTTCAACTTCACAACGAAGAGACGACTTATTGTCAACAAACAATTTCCCAATTTCGGAGCCAATTTCAACTTCACAGAGAAGGATATTGGACTGGAGACAGCACAAGCTCAACTTCACAGCGAAGGGGCGGCTAACTGTCAACAAATAATTTCTTAGTTCCAGAGCCAATTTTAACTTCACGGTGGAGGATATTGGACTCGGAACAATACAACTTACTTGGATTTCAACTTCACGACGAAGGTATCTAATTACAAGGCTCAACTTCACAATGAAGGGGTCATCCACGGTTTCAACTTCATGACGAAGGGAATCGTGCTCACCATTGTCTCTCTTGAGTCAATTTCCAAGTTTCCCTTGAAATAAAATATTTGAATATGTTTTCATTGAAACTAATTTCGTCTCCATTGAGACATTTTCTTTTGGAACTAAATTTTGTCTCCCTTGAGATAATTTCTCTTGAAACATAAACATTGAAAACATTTCCCTTGAAATGAATTTTATCTCGATTGAGATAGTTTCCCTTGAAACAAAATTTTGTCTCCTTTGAAACATAAACATTGAAAATATTTCCCTTGAAATAAATTTTATCTCGCTTGGGGTAGTTTACCTTAAAACAAAATTTTTGTCTCCCTTGAGACAGTTTCTCTTGAAACAGAAACATTGAAAACATTTCCTTTGAAATTAATTTTTGTCTCTCTTGAGATAGTTTCCCTTGAAACAAAATTTTTTCTCCCATGAGATAGTTTCTCTTGAAACATAAACCTTGAAAACGTTTCCCTTGAAACACACAATATTTAAATCAGTTCCCCTTAAAATGAGTTTTGAGACAGTTTCCCTTGAAACAAAATCTTGTCTCTCTTGAGATAGTTTCCCTTGAAACAAATTTTGTCTCTCTTGAGAAAGTTTCCCTTGAAACAAAATCTTTAAATATCTTTTCCTTGAAACAAATTTCATCTCTCTTGAGACAGTTTCTTTTAGAACTAAGTTTTGTCTCTCTTGAGACAGTTTCTTTTGAAACAAATTTTGTCCCTCTTGAGATAGTTTCTCTTGAAACACAAAAAAAAACCCTCGAAATTGTTTCTCTTGAAACACACACACAAAAAACCTTTGAAAATGTTTCTCTTGAAACACCAAACCCTTGAGTTCGATTACACTCAGCTTCGAGGGCACACCATTTACAGCATAACTCAAGGCTAGAAGGGTTATCTGTCACCAAAAGACCTTCGAGTTTAACTATGCTCAGCTCTAAGGCACATCATTTATAGCATAACGCAAGGCAACAAGGTCTATCTGTCAATAAAATTGTCGAGTTCGATTCCATTAAGCTCGATGACACCTCAATCACACTATTGTCCGGTTGTAATCGAGGTTTTTCAATATGAGAAGAAGGTCTGGGTTAGCCATACCTTAGTAGCAAGAAGACTTTTTTCCGTCAGCTTAGCTTAAGTCGAGAAAAGCTATCTGTCAGCGAAGTCTTTTTGAGTTCGGTTTCATTCAGCTCGAGGGCATATCAACCACATTGTGGAGTCAAGAGATTACTTTCCAGTCGAATTTTTAGCCAAGGTCTTTAAATCGAGAAGAAGACCAAAGTGGACTACAACGAGAAGCCACATTCTGATTCAAATCATTTCAAGATGGACTCGACTTCACGACGGAGGAGCTATCCGTAATTCAATTCGACAAGGAGTTATTCTTCAACTCCACTGAATGAAAATTTGTGTCTTTTTATCTTTGTCCTATTTTTCGTTCCACGAAAAAGGACAAAGAGGGGCAGCTGTAGACACCCATTTTCTTAAAAAATAGAACTAGCAAGAGTTGCTCTCCTAGGAGGACTCTTCTACCACCATATCTTTTAAAGAAACTACCACACCAACAAACGTGCAACAACCGAGCAAGGAGTCTAGTTGCATTAGGATTCTAAAAATACATGTAATCCTCCCCATTTGTAACACACGATTTACGTAAAAATACAGAGGAAAGCACGGAAAATACAAAGGCAAAGCTATTGTAAACGATTCGAAAAGAAAATAAAAGGTAGAATCTTTTTTACTTTTGATTCGGTCTCTTACATTTACATTTTAATTATTATTATTTTATTTATTTAATTTTATTTATACGCACATTTCCCTTGTTACTCATTTTATTTAATTGTTTTGTTATTTTTCTTTTCTTTTTTTCATGTAATATTTTTTTACATTTTATGCATTTTCTTTTTTACTTTAGTATATATTTTTATTTTTTTAGATTATATATATATATATATATTATTTTTTATTATCAGTTTTATTAATTTATATATATATACTATTTTTTATTTTTTTATTATATATATATATATATATTATTTTTACTTTTTTATTATTATTTTATTTATATATTTTTTCTTATTTTTCTTTATTTCTTTATTTCTTTATTTTTTTATTTTTTTATATTTTATTTTACTTACTATTTTATCTTTACTTTCTTTATCTTATCTTTTATTTAATTTGTTTTTTCTTCATTTTAATTTAATTTATTTATTTATTTCTTGCCTTTTTATCTAACATGGTTTTTTGACATTCTTAAGACCACACCTTTAAAACTATCTAAGGTAAGTAATTGTGATCGTATTTTTACCTTTTAATTTTAAATTACAATTTTCTTAATTTAAGACAACCGGCAAATTAATTGGTACCGAAAGGGTGGTTCAAGGGTGATAATCCTTCTTTGACCGTAATCGACTCCCGAACCCGACATATTTATGGTAAAAACACAGATCAGGTAAGATGGTGTCCGACCCACCTAATTTTGTTTTAAAGTGGTCGGTGGCTACTCCCAACCCAATTATTTCAAGTTAAAGCCTAATTCAGGGCCCAACCGAAAGACGGTTACGACAAGGTGATCTCACAAATCCTTTGATAAGACATCTCACAACCCGAATATGCTCATGAAAGCTGAGAACAGGAGAACACTTCCAGTAGATGAGCATAAGAACTACCCTATCAGATCTGTGAACATTAAAGAAACAAGAATACCAGATCTTGACCAAGGACAACAACTTGAGACACCTTATCCTTTTCTTACTTAACCATACCTCAAAATTAGCATTAATCTTGACACTTGCCAAAGGGATATAAGTTTGAGGGATTAAAAGAGGTGTTGATTCCTTGATATCTAATGAACTCTTGTTTTATGATTTGTCTCAATTATGAACCCAAAGTAAGGGGCATCATTTTTTATAACTTTTTCACCTTTGAAAATAAAAGAGGAAGATTTTTTTTCAAACAAGACAATCTCTCTGCAGTAGATCTTGAAAATTGGTACATATCTCCCAAAAACAGAAGTTCATGCTTAGAATCAGTACTAGTGCAAGAAATGATAAATGTTGGGGCATTATTCAAGGCCCATGTCATCCAGGAGTACAAGATCATCACATGCAATAAAAACTTTGTTTCCCCTCTCGTGAGGATGATGCTTTTATCTTTTGAGAAACTAATTTCGTCTTTCTCATGATTGTTCGTCTAAGAACATTAATCTAGTATTTCTTAAGACTATTTTCCCCCGAAATCCTTATTTCATTTTTCTTAAAGGCCATTTTTCTCTTCTCACGAGGACATCATCTAATTTTCTTTTCTCAAGATCATTTATCCTCTCACAAAGACAAATTCAAAAAGTCATTTTTATTAACATAAAAATAAAATCAAATACATGAAATAAACTTCATCTTGACATCTATAAAAAATTCAAAATAGTCATTCATAAATGCATCATTTTTTAGTGATCTTTCAAGAATTTTTTTTTGGTGATGACTAGACGTCCTCAACATGAAGGAAAAATGTCGCTCACAGGTTTGACATCTTGAAGTGAACGATCATATCTTCTAAAGGCAACTAGATCTCCTCAACATGCAGGAGAATTATTGCGTGTTGTGACTATAAAATTATACACAAATAATATGCAAGTATACACAATCGCTCAAGTAATAAAGTGATGAGTGAGTATCGTCTACACAGAGATTGGTGGAAATTGTAAGTTTAACTAAAGCAAAGCACCACTCTATCTAAGTATAGTTAGTGATGATATGTACTAATGGATAATGTCACAACAATGGAAATTGTATATTGGTGGATATGGATTGATAGTCTGATGGGGTACAATTGGAAATGTAGTGGCAAGAGCAAATTATAATATTGCAAATGATAGAAATGTCAAGGCAATGAAAAATAATAAAAACAATAAATAAATGATAGTTTGATAATTCTCACACAACAAGCTTCTACGGAATGAATGGTAGGGATTGATTTAAGGATGCTAAAACTTATCTCTCAAGCATATTTAATCTATCTAAACTTCACTTGCTTGATAGGGTTTGCTAAAAATGCTCTGCTATCTCTAGTCAAAGGAACCTAATAGCATAGAATGCCATGATATATCCTCTCAGTCTCAACTATGTAAGCCTACACTATTGATAAAAATAACCCCTCTTAGTCATTGAAATCCTATCTTAGTCTCTCTCAAGAACTAAGGGATTAGGATACAATATTACTAGGCCGGTTCGAAGCTTAAGAAAATACTACACCCCATTGCTTATGCGGATCTTACTTGTGTTTCTCTCGAATGCTACGAGTATTAATAACTAAGTTTCTCTTGAACACCTAACCTTTATCTAAGTAATGAAAACTCTCATGCCTCCTACAAACTTATATGATTAATCATTCATAAGAAAAACAAGTAATTACAAAAGATAAATATAAATTTACCTTTAAAATAATGTTAAACATCCATAAAATCAACCCCACCAATTAAGGTTAGTTTATGGTGGGGTTTGAATCATCCATAAAACAAAACATGAAATTTATCCATTCCAACAACCCAATATCAAATGGAAAATAATAGAAAAAGGGTAAGGGAGAAGAATCCTTTGACGCACGTAGTCAGAGCTCTCCTCAACCACCACGACTCGTCTTAGCTTGCTAGCTCCTCTCGGATGCCTACCTCGCCACTCCTTGGAGCTCGTAAATAGAGGAACACTACTAGAGAATGAAAAGAAGGATACAAAAAAGAAAGTAAGAAACTATAGCTGAAGGTGATTGATTCTCCTCCTCCTTTTCTCTATCATATGCGGTGTATAAATAGTGTAATATCTAAGGGTAATAATGGGATTTAAATTTCGAATTACCCATTGATAGCTTGTAAATGTATGCAAGCAAATCTATGCAAGTATACACAATCAAATCAATTAATATAGGGTAAGTGAGTATCCTCTCCACAGGGATTGAATTGGAAATATATTTTCACCACAACGAGAACTAGTGTCACAAACTAATTCCTACTAGTGTCAGCTTAAGAACTAATATTAATAAAACGAAGAAGTGATTTAATGATTGCAGAAAAGTTTGGTCGAGGCAAAATAAGTATGCAGAATGTTGGAATAAAATAAGACAAGTGTTGGTTTAAATATAATGCAAACAACCTCACATATTCAGATGTATCACAGAGCACTTATGCTAAACTTTTGTCTTGACAACAATTATTCTATGTTTAGAATGAATTACTTTGACTTGCTAAAGTTGTCCGATAGGATTACTAGGTATTCTGAGACGGTTGCTATGGCAATACTCCTTAGCGTTAACTACAACCCTTGGTTTGTCAAACTGTTGTTGTAGCAAAACCTCTCAGCGTGAACTATAGGCGTTGTTTATCCTACTCTAGCTTCTACCCCTTTTAGTCATTTTAAACTCACTCCTTATCTCTAAGGAAAATAAGTTAGAACTTCACCATCCCGGATTCATTCTATTGTTCACGTTGATCTATCTTAATTTTCTTGAATCTAAGAATCACTATCTAGACAAAAGGCTATCTCTCGATGCTCTTACATTTCCAAGACATGTTTTACCAAAACCCCAGGCGATCTCTCGATGCTTTTACAGTGTAAGGTAAAATATTTAAATGTTGAGCAAAACAGTCATAAGCAAAACATAATTTATCATTCATAAAATATAAAAATATTGTTCAGGCAAAACAAAGTTTAATACCAAGTAAGATAGTCATGGTGCTATCAAAGATCATCCAAGATTCAACATTTAATACAACCCCAAATAGATAAAGAGTTAAGAATAAAAGAAGAACGACTCCCAAAATCGGGGGCTCTGTCACGATAATTCTGATCAGCACCATACATGTCTTGGTGATCAGCCTCTCTCGAGACCTGATCACCAATCTGCTAAAGTCTGGCTATGGAGGACACCAATGAAGGTTGGTTGGTTGTCGGTGGGAAAGCACTGCAGTTGCTTGCTCATGCCTTGGAAAAAACTCTTCTCCCTTCTTCTTTGCCTTACTCTCTTTGGCGGCTATGACTGGTTATTTTTAAGAAAAGATCTCCTAGGGCTTTGCATGCTTTTGGAGTTTCCTTAAATAACCGTTATTAAATGCCCAGACTTAAAAAGAAAAGGCGACTGGCGGCTGTCAAAATAATTAAGGCTTGCTTGTACGTGAAGTAGGTCATCCAACTGGCGTATGACATAGGCGGTTTCGTCACACCTTCTTCAGATAAACCTTGCCTCGGTGAGATAAATCTGCTCCTCACGTTCTCATTTGTTTCGTTGGCCTTTGCAAATTTATGTTTTCACAACTAAAATGTTCTTCCTCTATAAGTTTCCTCAACAACCCTTTCTCCTCAACAGCATCAGTCAGACCAAATAAATATTGCCTAAGCAAAACTTATCCACCACAAGCTAATATAACCTAAATACAACTAAAATGTTGTGCTTACTTTGTTTATACGAGCAATAACTTAAGAGAAAAGACTGAAAATTGAGTCTTTTACAGAGTTATCACACCCCCAAACTTAAGTTATTGCTTATTCTCAAGTAATGTACAATAGCTAGAAGAAAATCAAAATTGTCATGGCAAAGCAGTGTTAAGAAAATCATATGGTTTGAGATTTCAGCCCTCAGCAAAAATGTTTGGCCTCAACATGTTCGACAGTCATATTAGTCAAGTCCCTTCCCTAGTCAGTGTTCTTTGCTATTGTGTGTGCGTGATTGTAACCAGTCTATGCATAAAGGTAATTAGAAAACTTAAAGTAAGCACTTATGGTTTGTGAAGGCATCAAATTATTTGTCAGGCTTAGTTTATACTCCTAGTTATTTATCAATTTTTTTTAAACATGGGAGTCAGCTCATCACACCTACTGTTCCATACTCTAGGTGAAAGGGAGCATACCTCCCACCCCCAAGCTAGTCAGACAGAGTCATCATGTGACTACTTTCATTCACTCATATGCCTTGGTTACTCTTAATTTCTTATGGAGTTTTTCTGTTTATGCCTGTGCACAGAGGAGTGTCTCTTTTTATTTTATATTTTTCAAGTCTTTAAACACTAGAGTGTTTTCACTTTACCCTTAAAATATTTTGAAGTCTCGGTAAACAGAAAGTACTTTTCCAAAAATTTTACAGATTACCTGAAACAAGGACAACCTACAATCGTGTTTATAAATTTCAAAGAATTAGGCCTAGGGTTGGTTCTCTTCTTTAGACAATCTGAACAATAATTCTGGCTTAGGTAATCAAATTATGCATTCATCATTGGGCATGCCTAATTTGTTCCTAACAATAATCATAAGCTGCTTATGTCATTACAACAAAGATTTTCAACCAATTATCATCAAATGCTTTTTAACAAAGTATGGCAGAATATGGTAAAATACCTCCCCCATACTCGAGGCATGCATTGTCCCCAATGCATGAAGACAGGAACTACATGATGCTATATGTAGATACGAAAATATAAAAACTAAAACTAAAACAGAAACTCACTGTGATGGGGTGGATTGACTGGACGCCCTCGTTCGGCGTCGTTTAAGAGGAGAGGGACTCTCGGATCTCGAGTCTACTACTGTTATCGTTGAGGGAGACAGCTAAAGTATACGACCTATCGTTCTCTTGTAGCACTTTTTGCTGGTCGAGGCTCGTGTTGGAGTTGACTACTCGGTAGTAGGAGTCAGTTGTGCTGGAACTGGTGCTGGGCTAGGAGCTTGATGGACCGGGGATGGACTGGGATCTTGCTCTGGTTACTTCGGTGCTGGAGTGAAATCTTCATCGGAGAAGAAGTTGGGTGGCGTATCTTGATTACTATCGGAGGTGGAAAAGGATGAGGAGGTGAGGAACTCTTCTGTGTCACCCTGGTCTTCCTCTGGTACCGGTGGGACATGGGTTGCTAGTGGTGGCACATCAGTGGGCCTTCCTGGGGGAACTTCTGGAGGGACATACGATGGCGAGGCATGGAATGTGCTATCGTCTGCATTGTATTTGAGGATGACACTAGGAATGTGCTGAAGAAAGCATTGAGTTACGCGTCCCTAGCCTTGACATACTCGAATTAGATCTCCATGTGATCCTCTAGGTGCCCGATCTTTTCACACATTTCTCGAGTGTACTTGACCACAGCAGCCATTCTAACCGCATCAAGCTATTTTGCTCCCCACTCCAACCCTTCATACGGGGTGTTATCATCGAAACTCATCAACTCGGGTACCTTCTTCTTGGTGATACCTTCCTTTGATTTAATGAAGTCCTCAAAAGGCTCATCGGGGACTTTCTTTTTCATGTACAGTGCGGTTATCAGGTTGGGAAATGGTAGACTACCCCAGTTCCTCTTGGCACACTCATGGATTTGTTCGAAGATGAGTTCTCCAACGTCGATCTTCCTCCCGTATATGATTGAGTGTAAGAGCATCAATCTTTTCACGAGGATAGTGGTGTTGTGAGATGTTGGCATCAGCTTACCTTTGAGAAAATGGTTCCATAACTTCACGTTTGGTTTTATGCATCGACGATCTACTCTTTTCCTCGTTGGGGCATTCCCTTCGAACTTAGCCCACTTGAAGCATAAATCTTCTAGCACTCCACTGTACGTTTATTGATCTGCCTTAGCCATGGATCACTTATGTTACTCCTCCACTTTCCCTAACTTAAAGTATCTATTGAGTGATGAAGGGGAAAATCAAAGGAGCTTCACTCGGACGTACACTGTGTGGTTAGACAGGTCTTCGAGATGGGCGTAGAACTCCCTTACCATCGCCGATGCTACGGCTTTGGGATGACGAGCAAACTTCTCCCAGTTGTGTTTCTTTATCACGTCCATCACCTCTGGTCTAAATGGTTCTTCATCCTCGGTTGGGAAAACAAACCCATCCTTCAAATACACTTGATTTGTTTGGAGGATTTTGAAGCATGCTTCCACTTCGGCCATTTGGAAACGTTCAAAACTCTATGTTGAGGCTGAGGCTTTCCTTACTCTTACCATTGTACTTGGTTGGTGAAGTGAAATCAGTGGTGGCAATGGGGAGGAATTTGTTGAGAGAAAAAGAGATTTTTCTTATTTTCTAGAGAGAGAATGAGACACGAAGAAGATGAAGAAGAATAAGCTGGGCAGTTTTTTCTTTGGAAAGTAATGGGCGGTTTTGGGGTAGTTTTATCCTTACACGAAGGGAAAATATTTTTGCCTTTAATGAGAAATATATGATTGGACATAAAGTGGGGGAAAAGATCTTTTTCCCTTTTTATTCTGCCGCCAAAACCATGCACCATAGGGTTTCTTTTTCTTTTCATGCATGATGTATCTCCCCATGCTGCCACATGTGATTTATATGCCTACAAAAAGAAATAAAATTAAACGAATAATGAAAACAGAAAATAACTTAATTTATTTATGTACATAATTCAAATTTTCGTTTCCTAAGCAACAAATTTTGTTCAAGTAAATAAAAAAAACTCTTGGGCATAATGTGACAACGATGCCGATTTGTCGCGCATGAATGGGGCTCATTTTTACTCCTTGAGTCTCTGGCAGTTCACCTTGAAGATGGAACCATCGTTTGGGTTCTGGATTTCAATTGGTCCATTGTCATGGACTTGGTGTACGATGAATGGTCCTGACCATCATGATTTTAACTTGCTTGGGAATAATTTAGGACGTGAATTATAGAGCAATACTTATTGTCCATAATAAAATTACCTTGGAAATATTTTTCTATCAAGCCATCGTTTTGTTTTTTCTTTGTATTGGTGGGTATTCTCGTATGCGTGTGCTCTGAATTCATCCATCTCATTCAGTTCCAAGAGTTTTCTTTCTCCAGCAAGCTGAGAATCCATGTTTAACGTTTTGATGGCCCAATAGGCTTTATGTTCAAGTTCAACAGGTAGATGACATTCTTTTCCATAGACCAGTTTGAATGGTGACATTCCCAATGGTGTCTTCAATGTTGTGCGATAAGCCTATAGTGGTTCATCTAGCTTCGGTGACCAATCCTTTCGACTTGGGTTGACCAGTTTTTCAAGGTTCTGTTTAATTTCCCGGTTAGACACTTCAGCTTGTCTATTCGTTTGAGGGTGATACGCCATAGCAATCCTATGTTGTACTCTATATTGCTTCAGTGCCTTGACAATCAATTTATTGTCAAAATGTGTTCCTTTATCGCTAATGATAGCTCGTGGTGTTCCAAATCGGGTGAATATATTTTTGTGCAAAAATTTTAACACCGTCTTGAAATCATTTTTAGGTGTTGCGATGGCTTCTACCAATTTTGATACATAATCCACTGCCAAGAGAATGTACAAATCTTCAAATTATGTGGGAAAATATCCTATGAAGTCTATTCCCTATACGTCGAAGAGTTCAATTTCCAAAATATTTTGCCATTGCATCTCATGCTGTTTCGATATGGTTCCTGTTCATTAGCATCTATCATATGACTTATAGAATTCATGCGCATCTTTGAACAAGGTTGGCCAATAAAATCCAAACTGAAGCACTTTCGATGCTATTCTTATTCCACCAAAATGCTCTCCATATGGTGACGAGTGGCATTGGTGTAGAATATCTTTATGCTCTTATTCTAGAATGTGTCTTTGGATTATTTGGTCTCCGCATTGCTTGAATATGAATAGTTCATCCCAGTAGTAATGTCGCACATCATGTCGAAACTTCTTTCGGCCTTAGCTAGATAAATCAGGAGGAACAATACCACTAACAAGAAAATTAACTATGTCAGCATACCACGGTGAAGCCATGACAAATAATATTTTCACATCAGGGAAATCCTCTTTAATTTTTGTGATGTCAGTACAATCAAGCTTGTTATCTAGCCTAGACAAATGGTATGCCACTTGATTTTCTATGCCTTTTCTATCATTAATCTCTAAATCGAACTCTTGTAGTAATAATATCCCCCGAATTAGTCTAGGCTTTGTATCTTTTTTATTAATAAGATATTTAATGGCATAGTGATCTGTATGCACATTTACCTTAGTGCCTATTAGATATGGCTTAAACTTATCGAATGCAAATCTACTGCTAAGAGTTCTTTTTCAGTGGTAGTATAGTTTACTTGTGCATCATTAAGAGTGTGAATCACATAGTATATAACATGAAAGATTTTACTTTTTCATTGCCCTAGCACTGCTCCGACTGCATAGCCGCTAGCGTCGCACATGAGCTCAAAAGGTTTGTTCCAGTCTGGTGGGATAACGATTGGTGCTGCCAAAAGTTTTTACTTCAAATCTGTGAAGGTATTAAAACAATCATTAGTAAATTCAAATGGATGATTTTGTTGAAGCAAAAGACACAAGGGTTTAGATATTTGAGAAAAATCTTTTATGAGCCGCCTGTAGAAGCATGCATGTCTAAGGAAACTGCGTACACCTCGTACGTTGGTGGGTAGGGAAAGGTTTTCAATCACGTCTACCTTGGCTTTATCGACTTTGATGCCTCGACATGATATTTTGTGACCCAACACTATTCCCTCTGTTACCATAAAATACCGAGACATCGGTCAAAATCATCACCCGAGACGGAGAAGTCGTCCATAAATATTTCCATACATTCTTCCACCATATCTGAAAAGATTGCCATCATGCATCTTTGGAATGTAGCTGGAGCGTTACATAGTCCAAACAACATTCGTCTAAATTCATAGGTACCATACGGGCATGTGAAAGTGGTTTTCTCTTGATCCTCCGGTGCTATGGCTATTTGGTTATATCCTGAGTATCCATCGAGGAAGCAGTAAAATGCTTTTCTCGCTAACCTATCAAGAATTTGGTCGATGAAAGGAAGGGGAAATAGTCTTTCTTTTTGTCTTTGTTGAGCTTCCTGTAATCCATGCTTATACGCCATCCCGTGACTGTTCTTCTGGTGAGGAGTTCGACATGTTCACTTTTAATCATGGTCACACTACCCTTCTTTGGCACATAGTGCACCGACCTGACCTATGAACTATTGGATATAGGATAAATTACTCTCGTGTCCAACCATTTTATAATTTCTTTCATAACTACCTTTTTCATGATTGGATTGAGCCTTCTTTGTGGTTCCAACGAAGTGCTATGGCTATCTTCTAAATTGATTTTGTGCATGCATATGGTCGGACTGATTCCCTTCAAGTCTGCCATTGTCCATCCAAGATCTTTTTTGTGTTGTGACAAAACATTCAACAAACTATTCTCCTGTTCAGAGGTTAGGTTGGCAAAAATTATCACTGGTAGAGTTTCATAAATTCCTAGATAAGCATACTTCAAGTTTGATGGTAAAGTTTTAAGCTCCAGTTTCGATGCATGTTGCAATGATGAATCTTGAGACTTAACTTCATTATAATCTAAGGGTTTGAATTTTATACTTGATTTATTATGAAGAAGCCTCGGTTGATCCTTTGTATTTCCTCATTATCGTGCATTGGCATCGTTTTCAGGGCGTTTATTGTTCAGATTTTCATTATCAGGGCCCTGATTCTCTGAATCATCTTCTGAGCATAATTCGCTTGAGCCAAAATTGTCTTGTTTATGCATCTCGGTTGTAGGGTCATGGTAAAAAGCGCTGTATTCATCCAGTCTTAGATATTCACCTCGTCCAAGGATTATTTTCTCCTCTACTTCTCTAATGTATTGGCACTATTCTAAATCGTCCACATATTTCATAGAGTTGAATATATTGATGGTGACGCTTTGCTCTCCTACTCGCATTGTGAATTCTTCATTTTCACAATTTATTAGTATTCTCCCAGTGGCTAAGAAGGGTCGTCCCAGAATGATTAGTGCGTTTTCATCAGCTTCGCAATCCAGGATGAGGAAATCAATTGAAAATACAAATTTATCCACCTTTACTATGACCGATCGGCCAGCTGTAAGATGACCGAGGTTGGACAGGCATGATACCCGTCTAGTTTCATAAATATGGACTTTGGTATCAAGTTTACACTTGATCCCAAATCAACAAGGGCTCATCCTATGAAATCATTACCAATTGATCATGGTATTATAAAGCTGCCAGGGTCTTTTTGTTTTAGTAGGAGTTTGCTTACTGCTGAACAGATTTCTGTTGCCATGGCAACACATTCTATCTTCTGTTTGTTTGTAACAATGTCCTTAAGAAACTTGGCATAGGAAGACATTTTTCGATGGCTTCTAGTAAGGGTACATTGATGCATAACTGATCCAGAAAATCAAAAAATTTCTTGAACTGGATGTCATCATCATGCTTTTTCAACCGTTTAGGGAATGATGGTGGAGGTCTCATATTGTCTGTTGTTGTTGCTAAAGAATCTTTAGTATTGACCATGAATTTCTCGTTGTTTGAGCGATGCCTTTCTGAACCTTTAGTTCTTTCGTTCTCTTCAGGGGCTTCTTCTTATTCAATATTTTCTGCTCGATCCTCTGGTTGTGTTATGCCATGATGAGGATTGTTCAGATGTTTTCACCGAAATTTGTCATCTTGGTTGACCTATTTTCCACTCCTTAGTGTATGTACATTGCATTGTTCTTTCTTATGATGTTTAGTGATCTCCGTATCACTAGGGAGATTTCCTTGTGGGCGAGAGTGTAATGTCGTAGCAATTTATCCCACTTGATTCTCCAATGCTCTTAGAGATGAACTATGGATTTGTAAAAGTGTTGATTGGCTTTGTAACAAATTTCCTTGATTTTTAATTGTTGCATAATGTTCATGCATCAAGGTTTTTGTGGAGGTCATGAAATCTTTCGTCGAGGCCATAAATTCCTGCAATGATAACTTCAAGGAATTAGTATTGGAATTAGTATTAGAGGAAGAAGCTATACCTTTATTGTTTTTTCAGGGCTGCTGATGGTGTTGATTCTGAAAATGTTGATGGTCAGAATTATTTTGCTGTGGCCTGTAATTTACTGCTTGATTGTTGTTGTTTCCTTGATTACTCCATGAAACATTTGGGTCATGTATCAAACCAGGATTGTACATGTTTAAATAGGGGTTATTGTTACTCCGATTGTAGTTGCCCATAAAATTGGTTGACTCATGGTGTTTTGGGTAAACACTCTCATGATGGTTGCCATGACAAAATATGCATGCGTTATTGGTCACCTTGACTTCTCTTACCTCATTAGGACGTTGCAAAATTTTCAACATATTGGTTATGGAAGAAAGTTGAACTGCTACTGAATCCTTACCCTCTAATTCATATACTCCAGATGTTTTTCTGCCGGTTCCCAATCTTGTATTTGGAAATTGATAATCATTATTTGCTATCCCGTCGAGGATGTCAAAAGCTTCCTCGGGTGATTTGTCCAGTAAGGTGCCATTTGCTGAGGCATCTAGCATCATTCGAGTTGGTACATTGACTCCATTGTAAAACATCACCACTTGTGTCCAATCGTGAAAGCCATGGTTAACACATTTGCGAAGTAGGCTTTTTTACCTATCCCAACATTTGTACATTGATTAATCATCTCCTTGGCAATAACTCGCAATGTCATTGTGAATCTGTGTATTCATATTGGGCGGATTGTATCGGAGTAGGAAACTATTGCATAAATTTGCCCATTACTCCATTGAGCTGGAAGAAACTTCGCTGAGCCAGACTCTTGCTCTATCACGTAGGGAGTAAGGGAAAAGTTTTAGTTTGAGCACATCTTCATGTACTCCTTGTTGTCGAAACGAATCACACACTTCAAGGAAAATGTGAACATGCTACCTAGCATCCTCATTGGGTGAACCACCAAATTATCTAATAGAGTTTAACATGTTAAACATCACCGGTATAAGTTCGAAATGAGTGGCTTGTATTTCAGGTGCCACTATACCTGGATTGAGGTCATCGAGAATCAGGTTCAAATGATCTCGTATTGCTCTTGGCCTTACAACTTGAAGATTGATAGCTACATCAGGTCCTAAATCTCCCATGTTATCTTGCATTTGGAGTTGGTTTAAATGTTCTCTGGTCTTTGGGCATGCAACCTTTGTTTGAGCGATTGCTCAACTTTAGGGTCAAATGGTTCCAAAGGCTTACCAGCAGATCTCAAGATCATGCAAGAATAAAAACCTACAAAAGAAAATTATAAACTATGTTAGACTAAATAAATATAAGGTGACACAAAAAGAACTTGTTATGGCTAAAAATTTCATCTGTTGTCAATCCCCGGCAACGACGCCAAAAAACTTGATCACTTGTAAATGTATATATTATGTCAAGTAAATCTGTGCAAGTATACAAAATTGATTCAAGTAATATAGGGTAAGTGAGTATCGTCTCCACAGGGATTGGATTGAAAATATATTTTCACCACAACGAGAACAAGTGCCAGAACTAATTCCTACTAGTGTCAACTTAAGAACTAATATTAATAAAACGAAGAAGTGATTTAATGATTGCAGAAAAGTTTGGTCGAGGCAAAATAAGTATGCAGAATGCTGGAATAAAATAAGATAAGTGTTGGTTTAAATATAATGCAAACAACCTCACATATTCAGACGTATCACAGAGCATTTATGCTAAACTATTGTCTTGACAACAATTATTCTAAGTTTAGAATGAATTACTATGACTTGCTAAAGCTACCTAACAGGATTACTAGGTATTCTTAGACGGTTGTTATGGCAATACTCCTCAGTATTAACTACAACCCTTGGTTTGTCAAACTATTGTTGTAGCAATACCTCTTAGCGTGAACTATAGGCATTGTTTACCTACTCTAGCGTCTACCCTTTTTAGTCATTTGAAACTCACTCCTTCTCTTTAAGGAAAACAAGTTAGAACTTCAACATCCCAGATTTATTCCATTGCTCACGTGGATCTATCTTAATTCTCTTGAATCTAAGAATCTCTATCTAGACAAAAGGCTATCTCTCGATGCTCTTACATTGCCAAGACATGTTTTACCAAAACCCCAGGCGATCTTTCGATACTCTTACAAAGTAAGGTAAAATATTTAAACGATGAGCAAAACAGTCATAAGCAAAACATAATTTATCATTCATAAAACATAAAAATATTGTTCAGGCAAAACATAGTTTAACACCAAGTAAAACAATCATGGTGCTATCAAAGATCATCCAAGATTCAACGTTTAATACAACCCCAAATAGATAAAGAGTTAAGAACAAAGGAAGAACGACTCCTAAAACCAGGGGCTTTGTCGCGACAATTCTGATCAGCACCGCGCCTGCCTTGGTGATCAGCCTCTCTCGAGACCTGATCACCACTCTGCTAAAGTCTGGTTATGGAGGACACCAAGGAAGGTTGATTGGTTGATGGTGGGAAAGAACTGCAGTTGCTTGCTCATGCCTTGGATAAAGCTCTTCTCCCTTCTTCCTTGCCTCTCTCTCTTTGGCGGCTACGACTGGTTATTTATTAGAAAAGATCTCCTAGGGCCTTGCATGCTTTTGGAGTTTCCTTAAATAACCGTTATTAAATGCCTAGACTTAAAAAGGAAAGGCGGCTGGTGGCTTTCAGAATAATTAAGGCTTGCTTGTACGTGAATTAGGTCATCCAGCTAGCGTGTAACATAGGCGGTTTTGTCACACCTGCTTCAGCCTTCTTCAGATAAACCTTGCCTCGGCGAGATAAATCTACTCCTCTTGTTCTCATTTGTTCTGTTGGCCTTTGCAAATTTACGTTGTCACAACTGAAATGTTCTTCCTCTGTACGTTTCCTGCACAAACACAATCCAAACAACCCTTTCTCCTCAGCAGATCAGTCAGACCAAATAAATATTGTCTAAGCAAAACTTATCAACCACAAACTAATATAACCTATATGCAACTAAATGTAACTAAAATGTTGTGCATACTTTGTTTAGATGAGTAATAACTTAAGTGAAAAGACTGAAAATTGAGTCTTTTTACAGAGTTATCACCCATCATACCCTTAGAATCACACCTTAGGCGTGAATCTTATCCTCTCAGGTGGTAGTCTTCCCTAGCAGGCGGTTATAATCATCAGACACGTGCCTTGCCAACTGTCATTTTACAAAAAATATCTTTTTGTCCTTATCTGCGCCAGAAATGTGAAGGCATTTCAATCTGCTTCAACAACATGTGATTTCAGGACATTCCTTCCTAGTGGAACCTTTTGCTTGTTATTTCCTGCATAACATAAACAATTTTACCTTTCCCTCACACAATATCTTTACAAGATAAAATAGCAATACCACCACTAATGCAACTATATGCAACTACATGATCCTAAAATGAGCTTTTAAACAAATAATAACTAAAGAAGGTTTGTATGTGCGTGATTGTATCCAATCTACACTTAACAAATTTAAATAATTTCTAATCAAGTCCTTTAGTTTTACCACGACATTTATTCATTCATTAAGCACATTTATACTCCCTTTTTACTTACTACAATTTTTTATATAATGCTACTACGAAGGGAGTCACTCATCACACCTACCTTCCCACACTCTAAGTGAAAGGGAGCATATCTTATACCCCAGAGCTAGTTAAGTAGAGTCATCCTGGGACTACTTTCATTCACTCATATGTGTGTGGCTACCATTTATTAAAGAGAGTTTCAAGCAATGCCACGACAAAGAGGAGTGTCCCTCTACAGTTGTGCCGAAGCATTTATTCACAATCTCATATGTAAGGGAGTTATTTTTTATTTATTTTTCAAGCACAATACTAAATTTCGATGCCAAGACTAACTAGAGTTCCTTCATAAAAATTTTCTAAATTTCCTAAGTATAGAGAATATACAAATCATATAAGAATAATTCATAAAGAACCAAGCCCTAGAGTCAGTTCTATCATTCTCAATAGTTATTTATATTCAATTTCTAGCCTAACAAGTTCATCATCATCAGGTATCACTAAGAAATTTTATCTAACTGTCTTACCAATTACTGATGCCATGGCATAATGTTATGCTAATACTATCATGAACATGTTCTACAAGGAACACTACCTCCTCCAAACTGAAGGGAAACATTTTCCTCAATGCTTAGAGAAAACTAAAAAAAATAAAACTATATGCCATGCAATGAAATGCAAATTGAATGCAAATGGTGTTGCCTTGGAGGTGTTGACAGCTCCTCGTCTTGTACGCTTGAGAAGTGGTGCAGTGATGGAATATGAAGATGTAGAATAGGAGTGAGAGATATTAATGCATCCTACCGATATTTTTGTATGCCAGTTGCTGCGCCGTGCATGAGAGGGTTCAAGCGCAAGACCTTGACTAGGGGTTCTATCATCTAGAAAAACATGTGAGTCCGATCTTTTGAATTTTTTAGGGCTGGAGTTAGTTCATCAACAGGAGGATAGATGTCATTTGGTTCTGGAGATGCCTCGACATTGAATGCCACAAAAATTTTATCCGAAAAACCTGGAAAATTTTGTTTCACGTGGGGAAGTATTTCTTGAAACATAGTTTCCACCACAACATCTTTGTGTTTCACATAACCAAAGAAATTTTTGATGTCACCATGTAAAGCATGTAAATGAATCTAAGTTTGTATAACAACTTCTTCGAGAGTAAGTATTCTTGCCTCAACATTAGATTGTGCATCATCTGCAGACTTTTCATTAACAAGGGCCTTAGATTTTGGGTTTTCAAAACCCAACAATAATGGTAACCGAGCCCTAGTAATACCCGAAACTCCAGATAAAATTTCATCAAAAGAATTTTCATATACCTTTTTCTTGCGACACAAAGCAGTAATCAAATTTGGAAAAACTAAAGCACTAGCCTTTTTACCTAAGCATTCATGCACTTGTTGAACAAAAACCCTACCCACATTAATAGATCGGGTTACCATAACAGAATGTAAGGGCATTAATCGAGGAAGAGATAGTGTCGTATTATGGGCTATTGGCATTAACTTGTGCTTCATGAAATGGTTCCACAGTTTGGCACGCGGTTAGAGGTGTTCACGGTTAACTAGGTAGTGGCTTGTTTGGCGGCCATTCCAGGAGGTATTCACAAAGCATAAATCCTCCAAAACTCCATCATAAGTTGCACTGTCAGCATCTTTCTCAAACTTTTCATGTTGGTCTTCAACACTCTGCAAATGAAAGTAACGATTAATAGTAGTTAGCATAAATCAAATATCCTTATCTCGAACAAAAATTGCATGCTGGTTTGGTTTGAAAATAGTAGCATAAAATTCTTTCACCAATGATGCATTCACAGAACCAGGGTGCTTTGCAAACTTGTGTCACTTGTGTGGAATAACTATATCCATTACGTCTGGTCCAAAACTATCATCCTCTTCATATATAAAGATGAACCCTAACTCAAAGAAAAGCTTCCTATTTTTGAAGTTTTAAAACCTTGTTTTTGCTTCATCATTTTCGAACTGCTGAGTAATAGGAGCTTCTGCCTCAATAGGTCTCGTGTGAACCATTTTTTAGCGTTTTGAAGAAAGAAAAATGAAAAAGGAATGATCTTTGTGTGTTTGGAAAGCTTGAGGAGTTTTGGCTATGGAGGAAAATGAGGGAATAAGAAGATGTTAGTAAAGATTAAAGGAAAAAGTGAAAAAAATAGAGTGAGTGGACAGTTGAAAAGAAATGAGTGGATGGGGTAAATGTGTATGTGGGAAAAAGATAAAGTAAACTGTAAAATTAAATATGATATAACAAGACAATATAGAGAGAAAAGTAAAATAAGAAAAGAAAAGAAAAGAATAAATCAAAAATAATATTTCCCCTTTTTAATTACTTTGTCTTTTTCTCCCTTGATAACCGCTCTATGCACGGCTGCAGTACTATGGATCCCCTACAAAACCAACCAGAATTATATACAAAACAGAATAAGAATAAAAATAAAAATAAAAATAAAGGAAAGAATAAATTTATTATTTATGCACAATTAACGAAATTCAATGCAGCAGCATTGAAATTTAGTTTTCAGTTGGGCACACTTCAACATCGTGTAGGTATAACACTACCTTGTCGCGCAGAGGTGGAACTCCATTATAAGCTTTTAGACGTTTTCCATTGACATTGAAAATCATCCGTCATCTATATTCTTGATGTCAACGGCTCCATGGGATAAACATAATGTACCTTAAATGGTCCTAACCATCGAGATTTAAGCTTCCTAGGAAAAAGTTTAAGTCTAGAATTGTAAAGCAATACTTGCTGGCCAACATGAAAATACCGTGGCTTCAGTTTTTGGTCATGCCACTTCTTGGTTTTTTCGTTGTATATTCATGCATTTTCATATGCTTGTGCTCTAACCTCTTCCATTTCAGTAAGTTCTAGTAATCTCTGTTCTCCAGCTAACTGCGCATCAAAATTTAATTGCTTAATGACCCAGTACGCCTTATGTTCAAGTTCAAAGGGAGACGATAAGCCTTCCCATACACCAACTTAAATGGTAACATGCCTAGAGGAGTTATGATCGCTGTTCTATACGCCTAAAGTGCTTCATCTAATTTTGGTGACCAATCCTTCCGCCTTGGGTTCACCACTTTTTCTAAAACCTGCTTGATCTCATTATTGGATATCTCAGCTTGACCATTTTTATGTGGATAATATGTCGTGGCAATCTTATGATGAACTTCATATCTTCTTAATGCCTTGGAAATCAACTCGTTATCGAAATGGGTTCATTTATCACTAATGATAGCTCGAGGTACTCCAAACCGAGTGCAAATATGCTTGTGCAAAAACTTGAGTACGATTTTAGAGTCATTCCTTAATGTTGTTAAATCTTCTACCCAATTGGATACATAATTCACAGCAAACATGATGTATAGATCTCCTCCGAAATATGAGAATGGTCCCATGAAATCGATGCCCCAAACATCAAACAACTATATTTCCAAAAATATGTTGCACTGGCATTTCATATCGCCTGGATATGTTTCCAGTGCGTTAGCATCGATCATAAGATTTCTAAAATGCCTAAGCATCTCTGAATAGAGTTGGCCAATAAAAGCATGATTTCATGACCTTAGTAATAGTCCTTTCTCATAAAAAATGGCCTCCACTTGGGGCCGAATGAAAATGGTATAAAGTGTTGCGCTGTTCTTCTTTAGGTACACATCGCTAATGAGCTTATCAACACAATGCTTAAACAAATATAGCTCGTCCCAAAAATAATACCTTGCATCGTGCTTGAATTGATTTTTACCCTGGCTGTCTAAATCAAAAGGCAATATTCCACTAACAAGAAAATTAACAAGGTCAGCGTACCATAGGATTGCCGTGGTATATAAAATTTTCTAATCAGGAAATTCCTCTTGAATGTCTACAGTGTCATATCATTAAGAATTGTTCTCTAGCCTAGATAAATGATTAGCAACTTGGTTTTCAATACCTTTTCTATCTACAATCTATAATTCGAATTCTTTTAAAAGTAAGATCCACTTAAGAAGTTTAGGCTTTGCATCTTTTTATTGACTAAGTATTTTATAGCCGAGTGATCAGTGTGAACAATAACTTTAGTTCCTATTAGGTATGGTCTAAATTTATCAAAAGAAAATACCACGACAAGTAATTCTTTCTCAGTGGTAGTGTAGTTCAATTGTGTTTCATTCAATGTACGACTAGAGTAATATATAACATGGAAAAGTTTACCTCGGTGTTGCCCCAAAACAACTCCTACGGCATAATCGCTTGCATCATACATCAGTTTGAATGGTGATATCCAATCAGGAGGAACTACAATAGGTGTTGAGATCAATCGTTGTTTTAGTTCAGTGAATGCACCGAGGAATAACTCATAAAACACAAAGGGCTGGTTTTGTTGAAGCAATGTGCACAAGGGCTTAGAAATCTTGGAGAAATCCTTGATAAATCTTCTATAAAATCCAGCATGTCCAAGAAAACTCCTTATACCCTTGACCGAAGTTGGTGGTGGAAATTTTTCAATTACTTTAATTTTCACTTTATCTACCTTAATGCCCTTGTAAGATATTTTGTGGCCTAACACAATGCCTTCAGTCACCATGAAGTGACATTTTTCCCAATTCAAAACCAAATCAGCTTCCTTGAATCTTTTGAGAACTTTTTCCAAATTGCTGAGGTATCACTCAAAATCGTCTCCAGAAACAAAAAATTCATCCATGAATTTCTCCAGGAAATCCTCAACCATGTCACAAAATATAACTTGCATACAACGCTAAAATGTTGTCGGGGCATTACAGAGTCCAAAAGGCATACTCCTAAAGGCAGAAGTGCCATAGGGAAAAGTAAATGTAGTCTTTTCCTGGTCCTCTGGTGTAATGGTATTTTGATTGTACCCTGAGTACCCATATAAAAAATAATAAAATGCTTTGCTTGTCAATCGATCCAACATTTGGTCGATGAAATGTAGAGGAAAATGATCATTCTTTGTAGCTTTGTTGAGTTTTCGGTAATCGATACATATCCTTTATCCAGTAACAGTACAAGTGGGTAATAACTCATTATCCTCATTGGTAACCACAGTAGTGCCTCCTTTCATCGGCACACATTGTAAAGGGTTCACCCATGAGCTATTTGATATATGGTAAATCACTCCAACATTAAGCCATTTCAGAATTTCTTTCATTACCAATTTCTTCATAACAGGGTTGAGTCTTCTTTATGGTTCTATCGAGTTATTGTGGAATTCCTCGAGTAGAATCTTATGCATGCAAATCGTGGAAATAATTCCTTTTAAGTCAGCCATAGTCCAACAAAGTGTTTTCTTATGTTGCATCAAAACACTTAACAAACTTTTCTCTTGGTTAGCAGTAAGGTTAGCGGAAATAATCACTGGTAAAGTTTTATCACTACCCAAGTAAACATATTTAAGAAGCCCTAGCAAGGTCTTAAGATCTAGGATATGTGCATGAAATAATGATGGCTTAGGAGGAATAAATTCATCAAAATTCAAAGGTTCAAAATTCATACCTGATCTAGCTAGTAGTAAGCTAGATTGCTCCTCCAAAATTGGGAAGTTATCATACTCCACTAAGCTTTCATCATCTATTTAATAGTCCTTATCTTCTAGCTGAGTAAAATTATCTTAGCAAAGTTGTTAAGTTTCTTCTTTTATTACTGAGATCAATTTAGAAATGCCTTGGTATTCTTTAATGTCATCAACATACTTGAGATTATGAAACACATTAACAGTCACACACTGATAAACCACTCTCATGGTGAGTTCACATTTTTCACAATCTATCAAAATACGACCAGTGGCTAGGAAAGGCCTTCCCAAAATGATGGGTGCCTTAGTATCAACTTCACAATCTATAATTAGTAAGTCGATTGGAAACACAAATTTATCCACCCTTACTATGACATCCTCGACTCTCCTTTCAAGTTTAACATGGGATCTATCGGCAAGTTGTAAAATAACCGATGTGGGTCTTGCATCTCCTATGCCAAGCTTCAAGAATATAGATTTCAACATTAAGTTTACACTTGAACCAAGATCACATAATGTTTTTCCAATGAAATTAGCTCCTATAGAACAGGGAATAATGAAGCTGCCCAAATCATTTCGTTTTGGTGGAAACTTAATCAATGAAGAACAAAATTTTGTTGTCGTGGCAACTGTCTCATACGTCTCTACTTTCCTTTTCTTGTGATAAATTTCCTTGAGAAATTTGGCATACGTTGGCATTTGTTCAATATCTTCAAAGAGAGGTACGTTAATATGGAGCTGATAAAGAATATCCACAAACTTCTTGAATTGAACTTCATCATTATGCTTCTTCAATCTTTGTGGGAAGGGTAGTGGTGGTCTAGCTTCCTTAACTGCAAGAATATAAATTGCTTTTGCCTTGGCATTAGAATTTTATGCCTTGGAAGGCTCACTAGTAGAACCCTCCTCCTTGTCCTTCTCAAAAATGATATCATCATGTAATTCAGCTTCACCCTTTTTAGTAGTGGGGTAGAATCATCATGTTGTGTCCCACTAACCCTGAATTTTTGGTTAATTTATGTTCCACTCATAAGAGTTAACACTTTACAATACTTTTTTCCATGCATTTTAGTGACTTCAGTGTCACTAGGAAAAAGTCTTTGCTGACGCTCTTGCAATGACGTAGCAATCTAACAAACTTGACCTTGCAAAGCTCTCAAAGACAAGCTATGGCTTTGAAGTAAGTCACCTTAACAATGAAGTAAAACTCTTTGATTTTTAATTGAAGTAGAATGGTCTTGCAGCATTGTCTTCGTAATAAATATGAAATCTTGAATTGTAGCTTCCAATGAACTAATGTTCGTTGATGATGAAGCTCATTTATTGGTATTATGCAATGGAATGACATTTTGGTAGCCTTGAGATTCATTGTGATTCTGCTGCTGAGTGGACTGACTAGCATTGTGGGCTCCTTGATTTCCCCATGGGAAATTGGGATGCTGATGCCATTCTGCATTATAAGTGTTAGAATAAGGATTATTATTGCCTCGATTGAAATTACCTACAAATTTGATGGACTCATGGTTGGTCAGACATTCACTCTCGTGATGATTTCCTTGGCATAACATACATGCCAAGCTAGATACTTTCACTTCCTTCACATCAGTGGAACGTTGTAAATTTTCAGCATATTAGTAATAGCTGAGAGTTGAGCGGACACCGAGTCCTTGGTATCTAACTAAAATGTTCCAGGTGCTTTCCTCCAACTTCCAAGCCTTGAGGAAGAAAATTGATTGTCATTATTAGCAATTCTATCCAAAATAGAAAATGCCTTAGTAGGTGATTTATCCAACAATGTCTTATTTTTCGAGGCATCCAACATCATCCTCGTGGGTGCATTGACTTCATAATAAAACATAGCTACTTGAGTCCAATCGTGGAAACCATGATTTGAACACTTTTAAAGCAAACTCTTGTAACGATCCCAACACTCATACATATATTCATCGTTGCCTTGATGAAAGGATGCTATGTCATTCCTTAGCTGAGTATTCATGTTCCGTGGGTTATACAATAATAAGAAACTCTTACAAAGATCGGCCCATGATTCCATTGAACCAGATGGAACACCGCTCAACTAAGCCATTGCTTGGTCACACAAAGAATATGGAAACAACTTTAATTTTAGAATATCATCGTGCACTCCTTCTTGGCAGAAAGAATCATAAACCTCTAAAAAATTTCGAATATGTTGCCTAGCATCTTCAGTTGGCATGCCCCCAAACTTCCCTATAGAATTCAACATATTAAACATAACTGGTTTAAGTTCAAAATATGCAGCTTAAATTTCGGGTGCCACAATTCCTGGATTCAAATCATCTAACATCGGATTTAAATGATCACAAATAACACGAGGCCTATCAGCAGGTCCAACATTTTGTAATGCCTTGACATTCAAAATTATGTGATCTTGACCAATGCCCTGATTTCCAATTTGATACATATTTCCTTGAGCACATTGAGCACATCTCCTTTGTCTAAAGAGTCTTCAATCTCAGGTTCTAACGGTTCCAATGGCTCTTCAGAATGTCTTCTAGGCATACACTAAATAAACCTGAAAAATAATAAAGCAAAAATATCAAGTAAACTATACATAAAAAAGATGCAAAAATAAAATGCTCTAGCAAAACTAATTAACTTCACGCAGCCAATCCCTGGCAATGGCGCCAAAAACTTTTTGCGTGTTGTGAGTACTATAAAATTATACGCAAATAATGTGAAAATATACACAATCGCTTAAGTAATAAAGTGATGAGTGAGTATCGTCCCCACAGGGATTGGTGGAAATTACTAAGTTTAACCAAAGCAAAGTACTACTCTATCTAAGTATAGTTAGTGATGATATGTACTAATAGAGAATGTAACGAAAATGGAAGTTGTATGTTGGTGGATATGGATTGATAGTCTGATGGGGTAGCAAATGGAAATGTAGTGACAAGAGTAGATTATAATATTGCAAATGATAGAAATGTCAAGGCAATAAAAAATAGTAAAAATGATAAATAAATGATAGTTTGATAATCCTCACACAACAAGCTTCCACGGGAGTGAATGGTAGAGATTGATTTAAGGATGCTAAAACTTATCTCTCAAGCAGATTTAATCTATCTAAATTTCACTTGCTCGACAGGGTTTGCTAAAAATGCTCCCGCTATCTCTAGTCAAAGGAACCTAATTGCATAGAATGCCACGTCATCCTCTCTCAGTCTCAACTATGTGAACCTACACCATTGATAAAAACTACCCCTCTTAGTCGTTGAAATCCTATCTGAGTATCTCTCAAACTAAGGGATTATGATACAATATTACTAGGCTAGTTCAAAGCTTAAGAAACTACTACACCCTATTGCTTATGCGGATCTTACTTGTGTTTATCTCGAATACTACAAGTATTAATAGCTAAGTTTCTCTCGAACACCTAACCTTCATCTAAGTAATTGACACTATCATGCCTGCTACAAACTTAGACGATTAAGCATTCATAAGCAAAACAAGTAAATACAAAAGATAAATATAAATCTACCATTAAAATAATGTTAAACATCCATAAAATCAACCCCACCAATTAAGGTTAGTTCATGGTGGGATTCGAATCATCCATGAAACAAAACATGAAATGTATCAATTCCAACAACCAAATATCAAATGGAAAATAACAACAAAGGCGAAGGGAGAAGAAGCCTTCGACACACACAACCGGAGCTCTCCTCAACCACCACGACTCGCCTTAGCTCACTAGCTCCTCTCGGACGCCTAGCTCACCACTCCTTGGAGCTCGTAAATGGAGGAACACCACTAAAGAATGAAAAGAAGGATACGGAGAAGAAGGTAATAAAATCTAGCTGAAGGTGATTGATTCTCCTCATCCTTTTCTCTCTTATATGCGGTGTATATAATAGTGTAATATCTAAGGGTAATAATAGGATTTAACTTTCCAATTACCCATCATACCCCTAGAATCACTCCTTAGGCGTGAATGTTATCCTCCCATGCGGTGGTGGTCCCTAGCAGGTGGTTATAACCATTGGACACGTACTTTGCCATCTGTCATTTTACAAAAATATCTTTTTGTCCTTATCTGTGCCAAAAATACCAAGGCATTTCAATCTTCTTCAACAACGTGTGATGTCATGACATTCCTTCCTAATGCAACCTTTTACTTGTTATTTCCTGCACAACATAAACAACTATACTTTTCCTTCATACATCATCTTTACAAGATAAAATAGCAATACCACCACTAATGCAACTATATGCAACTACATGACCCTAAAATGACTAAAGTGAGTTTTTAAACAAAAACTAACTTAAGTGAGAAAGACCTTAAAAGTATATTTTTTTAGGAAGTTATCAAGCATATTGTATGTCACCTTTGAGATTGTTTCTCTCGAAACAATGTTTCATCTCGCTTGAGATAATTTCCCTTAAAGCCCAAATTTCAGAGTTGTTTCACTTGAAACAAAATTGATCTCACTTGAGATTGTTTTCCTAAATAAAATTTTTGTCTCGCTTGAGACAATTTCTCTTGAAACATAAACCTTTGAGATTATTTCTCTCCAAACAAAGTTTCATCTCGCTTGAGACAGTTTCCCATGAAGCCCAAATTTCAAAATTGTTTCACTTGAAACAAAATTGATCTCACTTGAGATTATTTTCTAAAAACAAATTTTGTCTCGCTTGAGATAGTTTTCCCTTGAAACGAAAATTTTGAAATTGTTTTCCTCGAAACAAAAATTTATCTCACCTGAGATAGCATCTCTTGAAACACATTTCTTTCCATTCATTTATTTTCACTCAAATGTCGAATATTTTATAGGAATTCAAAGTTAGCAAAGACTTCATTTTGAAATTCCATGTTGACGAAGAATATTACATTTCAAGTCAATCATTGACAACTATGACTAGATATCCTTAATGAGAAGATCAATGTCATCATTAGATTTTTCACTGAGCAATGATTAGCTCTCCTCAACATGAAGCAGAAATGTTGTTTTCAAAGTCAAACTATTTTTAGACAATTAGACTTCCTCAACAAGAAGGAACAATATTTTCTTCAGATTCACCATCCTTCAAGAACGACTAGTTTTCCTCACCAAGAAGGAACCATGTCAAATCAAACCGTTAAAGTATGGCTAGACGTCCTTAACACAAAGGAACAATGTCGTCCACCGATCAAATCACCTCAATATGAAGGAGCAGTGTCATCATTAGACAATCAGACTCAACGAGAAGGAACAACGTCATATGAAAGCAGCCAGAACTCTTCAACATAGATGAGCAGTGTTGTCTTCAACACCAAATTATCTCCAAATTGATCCAATTTATTCAACGAGAAGGAACAATGTCATCTTCAGCAAAAAATTTACCTGAAAACAACCATATCTCTTTAGCGTGAATGAGCAGTGTCATTTTCAACATCAAATTACCTTAAAAAAGAATGACTTCAACAAATAACGATTATTGGAAGAAAGGGGGTCGATCGAAGAGAAAGAAGAACTCGTCCGAACAGAAGAGTGAAAAGTTCATAAAGAGGACAACTTGAAGCTAATGGAATTTAAGTAGTTTGGTCTAAAAATGGTGCTTTAAATCTTTGCTCCATTCCTGTTCCACAACAACGAGCAAAGAGGTGCATCTATAATCACCATTTTTGTCCTCCCATACCCTGCCACCTCTGCTGCAACCCCATACCCCAAGCCATCCCTACCACTACCAGCACCAAATCCCAACAGCCCCATGCCCCCATATCCAACACTCCACGTCACCTCTGCCAACAGCTTCACTTCATCAACAACCACAGCAGCAAACAACATCAACAACATTATTTATTTATTTTTACAAATATAAAAGGGTTATTATAAAACCAAAGAAAAGAAACGTGTAATGAGGGCTCTCATATTCTTTTCATCTCTCTCAGAAATATTAGTAATTTATAACAGAGATTTTTATCTCCCCCATTTCAGAATACACAATAATAAGAAGCAATAGAAACTCAAATACTTCAAAGGTTCTCCTTTTGTTTTTCTTTTTTAGCTATATTTTATTTCGAATTAAAGCAAGAAATATAAAATTAGAAAGAGTTTTAGACGTTTACTTAGTCATTGGAGCCCTCGTCGTCGGGGAGGTCGGCGTCGAAAAAGGGGCGTTAGGGACCTTTGGCCATTTAGGTTCATGACCTTGGTTTCAGTCTTAGGCCTAGAGTAAGGAAAAAAGGTTGGTTAGATCATAGAAGACGTCGTTTTGGCTCGTTCAATGGTATTTGGGGGTGAAATTGGCCACCGTCTCGCTGTTGTCGACGAATGACTTTATGACTTCTTTGGGGAAGCTCTCATCCGATAGTGGAGAGGAGAGAAGAAGAAAGGCAATGGCTTTGAGCATTTTGGGTGGTTTAGCCTCCATTTTGGCCTCCTCGATCGCCAGTTAGAGCATGTGATGGCCACCCAACTAGTGGTCGGCGTTGGGGCTTGAAATTTGGTGAGGAGTGTCGTCGATGTGAGGAAGGGAGAGTTGAGAGAGTTTGGGTTTTTTTGTTTAGGTTAGATATAAGTCAGAATAAATTTTAGTAAATTTTTAGGTTTAATTATCCTTAGGCCTCCCTCTTTTAGGCGTCTTTCCTTATTTTACCCACTAGTTTTGGGCAAATTTTCTTAGGTCCCCCATATTTATCCCTGTATTCACATTTTGGTCACTAGATTTGGGTTGATTTAATTTTATTTCCATTTGTTGGATCTTCATGCACCATTTCCACTTTTTATTTTAGGGTAAAATCCCTCTTAAGTCACTCTAACTTAGGCACATTTTTACAAAATAGTCACCATTACATCATGTTTTACTTATTTCGATTTTGGCTCTCTATCTTGCCTTTTATTTAATTTTGGTCATTTATGTGTTATTTGCAGTACAAATTTAATTCCCATGTTTATATTATTTCAATTTAGTCACATGTTTGCTTTATTTCTTTGAAATTTGTCATTGATTTTATTATAATTTTATTTTAGCCACTAATTAGTTATGTTATCTTTATTTATTTATGAATTTGACGTGATACTTTCAATTTATGCCTTTTGTTCACTATTTATTTCTGATTTAGCTATTGTTCTTCTATTTTATGTAATCTACTCACTGTTTAGTTCTGATTTGGCTATTGTTCATCTGTTTTATGCATTTTGGTCACTTTTTGCATTTTGTTTATGTTGATTTAGCTACTGATTTTATTATTTAATACATTCTGGTCCCATGTTTGTTTTTATATTCGAATTTGATACTGTTTCATTTTATTTTGATTGTATTTTATTAATTTTATTTCAGTCCCTATAATTTAATTCTTGCATAGTTAGGTTTTGTTTCCTTTCATTTTTACCATGTATGGACATTTTATAGTGTTATTTATGTATGTATATATTATATCATGTTATAGATATATATGTATGTATTTATCTAATATTCTCAACCCTTGTATATATGTAATAGTACTATATTTTATCTTATCTCATTTATTTTATATTAATTTATAAAATATCCAATAGACAATAAATTTTATCTGAAGATTTTCAAAAACACTCTATCGTAGAATGGGCGTGAAAATCACAACTTGATCGAAACAGTGTGATCCGATACAATATTCGAACGAAAAATAAATTTGAAATAAATCGAGTTTATTTTTTTAAATAATTATTAATTCGTTTTTTATTTTAATTCAAATGGTGCAATGTGTGTTTCTTTAAATAGTAATTTATTTTATGTAATTACCGATAGTCAATTTATATTTGATTTGTGCTTTTTGATAACGATGGGGAGGGGGACATTTCTCGTATAAAGGAAAAATAAATGGGATAGCCTTCCCATTAGAGGATGTGTAAATCCCGTGATTTCTTCTCAAAATAAGGAATGCTCCCTAATAATTAGTTCAAAACAAATTATTCAGTGTTCAATAAAAGGATCACACTTTAAATATTGATTCAAATTTACAATGTCCACCATTTACAACAACGTATAAGCGACTAGGTACCGATTTTGGGCCCTGTAGAGGTTCTTATCCTTCCCCACACAAAATCGACTCATGAATCCTTAAAAATAATTTTTTTGTAAATGTAGACCATATTTTGTCTTTTAAATGATTGTTTTCTCTAAATTGTTTTAAAATACATTTTTAGGTATTCAACCTACCTAACCCAAAGTTCGATGGTGACTCCAAATCAATTTAGTCAAAATAAACACAAAAATTCAATTTTCCTAGATAAGTCGTAAATTTGAGGTTTTCATCAAAAACTTATTCGTTCGTCAAAAAAGACATTACGACAGTATCAATGCAGTATCGATGCTAAAAGCTTAAAAATTCATAGTAAGTGTCGATATTGCCCAAGGAAATAATAATACTCCCTTTAGTTTTGTAAAAACAATACCCAAATTTGATATAGAAAACTCTACAAGGATAAAACAAAAATTTTCAAACAAATATTTTAATGAAAGTCATTTAGGCATGTATTTACATACAATCATAAAAGTACACCAAATATTTAAACACAAAGTCAAGGTAGGTTGGTTAGACCTAATTCTCTCATAGGTGCTCAAAATGTTTCTTTGTCTAAAGGTTTTGTAAAAGTATCTGCTACTTAATGTAAAGTATATGCATACTCTAAAACTATATCATCCTTAGAGAAATGGTCTCTAATGAAATGATGTCTAATTTTTATATACTTAATTTTAGAATGTTGGATGAGATTTTTGGTTAGATAAATAGAACTAGTATTGTCACACTTGATAGGAATAGTACCTATATCAATTTCATAGTCCACGAGTTGTTGTTTCATCCACAAAATTTAAGCACAACTACTAGCTGAAATGTATTCCACATCAATGGTTAATAATGCTACACTATTTTGTTTCTTTGAAAACCAAGAAATCAACTGGTCACTAAAGAATTGGAAAGTTCCAGAGGTGTTTTTTCTATCTAATTTGTAACCTCCTAAATTCGAATCTGAGAAGACATGCAAGCTAAAGTTGAAGTCTATAGGATACCAAAATCTTATAAAATATAGCACATAAGTAGACACTAAACATAATGTCAGGTATACTTGCGAAAATATAAAATAACGATCTAATCATTGACATAAAGTCTAACATTTACACCCTTACCTTCTTTATTCTTGTCAAGCTTTATAGATCCTAGGAGTGACTTGTGGTTTCACATCCTCCGATCCAAACTTTTTGAGTATATCCTTGATGTACTTTACTTGATTAATGAAGATGTCATCTTTCCTTTGCTTGATTTAGAGTATCAAGAAAAATGAAAGCTCCCACATCATGCATATCTCAAATTCACATTGCATTAACTTAACAAATTCTTGATAAAGAGTTTTATTAGTAGATACAAAATAATATCATCAATATAAATTTGAACTACGAATAAATCTTTATCTTTACTTTTTATAAATAATGTAGTGTGAACCTTCCCTTTTGAAAAACTTTTTCAACAATAAAATTTGACAATATTTTATATCAAACTTTAGGAGCTTGTTTTAAACCATAAAAAGTCTTTGTCAATTTAAAAATGTGATTTGACAATTTTAAGTTTTCAAAACCTAAAGTTTGTTCCACATGCACTTCTTCTTTTATAAAACCATTTAAAGATGCACATTTAACATCCATTTGATACAAACTAATCCATGATAACATGTAAATGCTAATAGCATTCTAATAGCCTCTATCTTAGCTACGAGAGCATAAGTTTCATAAAAATCTATTCCTTCTTCTTGAGTATACACTTGAGTAACAAGTTTAGCCTTTTTCTTCACTATATTTTCATTTTCATCTAGCTTATTCGTAATGCCAATCTAGTACATATAGTAGATTTGTCATTAGGCCTTTCAACTAATGTATGTACTCAATTTTTCTCAAATTGATTTAACCCATCCTGCATAACTATTATAAAAAATCATCATTTAAAGCTTATTTGATATTATTCTTAGGCTCTATGCATGAGATAAATGTAACATAATTATAAATATTTCTAAGAGAAGATCTAATAGTTATCACATTGGATGTATCACCCTAAATCTCATCGTCATTGACATAGTTGTACTCCATTGGGTAGGAAACTTACATTTCCTCTAGAGTTAACTCCTCAAGAGCATCTTGTGTTTGTTCTTGTATTTCTTCTTTAGATGATGTTCACCAACTTCATTCGAGGTCATAATACTTACATCATCTTCAACACAAGAATCATTTCTCGAAAGGGGATTATCATAGAAAACAACATGAATAGACTTTTCTACCACTAGATTTTTTTTGTTAAAGATTTGATAAGCTTTAGAATTCGTACAATAACCCGGAAATATTCATTCATCACTTTTTGCATCAAATTTTTCAAAGTTATATTTTTTATTATTTAGAATAAAACACTTACACCCAAAATGATGAAAAAGCTAATATTAGTCTTTTTATTTTTGAAAATTTCATATAGAGTTTTATTTAGAATAGTCATAATCATTGCTCTATTTATAATATAGCAATCTATTTTTTGTATTTTTTTCCCAAAAATATTTTTGCAAATTATTTTCACAAAAAATGGTTCTAGTTATTTCCTCTATAGTTATATTTTTATTCTCAACAATTCTATTTTGTTGAGGGGTTCTACGGGTTGAAAATTATGGTTAATACCACTAGAGTTGAAACAATCTTCAAAACCAAGATTTTGAAATTCAGTTACATGGTCCTAGCACTGGATATTGAGTGATCTCTTTTCATTTTGGTTTATTTTTGAAAACATGATGAATTTATCTAAAGTTTTATCCTTAGTACTTCAAAATAGAACTCATGTGAAACTAGAGTAGTTATCAACAAGTATAAAAGAATATTATTTTCCTTATAAGCTAGTAGTCTTAATAAGCACATGTAAATCCACGTGTATTAACTGCAACACTCTACTCAAGGAAATATCATTAATGTATTTGAAGGAAGCTCTTTTATGTTTACACTTTACACATGCATAATTGTTTTTTGGCTAAATCAAATTTTAGCTTTGATAAACCCCTTATTAGATCACCTTTTAAAAGTTTATCTAATATGCTAATGCTAGCATGTCTAGGTTTCTATGCCATTACCATAAATCATTTTCATCTTTAGGTACTAGGCATACATATGAGGAAACAATATCATCTAAATGCACTATGTAAATGTTTCTTATTCTATGTCCAACAAGCATAATCACATTTGATGCAATTGTTAACAATTTTCCAACCATTTGACTAAAAAATGACATTGTATCCTTTATCACACAATTGAATTATATTAAGTAGATTGTGCTTCAAACCATTGACATATAACATTATGGAATAATTATTATCAATTGAATTGATTCCTTTTATGTGGCATTTGGAATTATCACCAACTTTTACTACTCCTCCACTTTTAGATTTGAGCTCTCTGAAATCGTTTTTGTTACATGTGATATGTCTTGAGCATCCACTATCAATGTACCATGAATTTGTGGTTACATTTTGTTCCTTGTAGCATTACTCATCCACCTACAAACATAGATGGTTTTTATTTTTGGTGCACAAATTCTTTGGATCTATATGCATTAGTTCCCAATAATCTAGTCTCTTTAAGTATCATTTTTTCTATGAAATCTTTATCTTCGGTAGCAATAAGTCCTTTAGGGACCCATATACTCCTAACAATTTTTCCATTAAAGGTTTTTTGGGACCTCTATATTTGTATGGTCTAAAGTTATTTCTAACATATTTGGATTTAGAAGTTTGAATCTTTTTCAAATGGTTTGATCAAATCTTATTAGAAGAAGCTTTAAGATCATCAAGTTCCTTTTAATGATCATCATGAACTTTAGAAAGTAATTTATACAAATCTTTATTTTTTTCAAACTCATCAAATTCGACATGCATATCTTTTATCTTACTTTCTAGTTCATCATTGGCATTAGATAACCGAATATTTTCATTTTTCATTTTTGAAATATTTTTCTTATGTTTTGAAAGCATGTTATCAATTTCCAAGGACAACTCATCTTATGTCTCTTGTAGTTTATCATAAGATTATTCATTTAAATGATAAGAACTAGAAGTTAACTTAGATTCTTCATCGATGGTCATGAGACACAAGTTGGCTACTTCTTGTTTTTCTTCATCGAAACACTCTTTATAGTTATATGTGCCTTTTGAGCCTTCTTGGTATATCCATTCTTCTTCAATTGAGGACACTCAAATTTGATATTCCTGGTTTTTTACATTCATAACAAATGATGGGATCTTTCTCCTTGGTTTACTTTTGAAGCCATCTTTTCTTTGAAATATTTTTCTTTTATTGGACTTCATAAATATTCTAAACTTTTTGGCAAACATTTCCATTTCTTTATCTTCTTCATCACTTAAATCAATATCTTTTTTTTGGTAGGATTTAGAGTAATCCCAACTTTCTTATTTTCCACCTTCTTTTCTTATTCATTCATGAGTCTCAACTTATGGGTAAGGAGACACTCAATAAGCTCTCCAAGTGTAAGAACTTCAAGATCTTTGGCTTCTTTAATAGTTATCCTCTTGGATTCCCAAGACATTGGCAAGCTATGAAGAAACTTTCTCATAATTTCTTCATTTGGGTAGACCTTCCTCAAACCCTTCAACTCGTTGATAATGGCGGTAAATCGATCGGACATGGTCTTGATGTCTTTATCAGGTATCATTTTGAAATTTTTATAGTTGAGAGTGAGAATGTCAATCTTCGATTTCTTAACTTGACTTGTACCTTCATGAGTGACTTCAAGCGTGTCCCAAACTTCTGTCACATTAGAGCATGAAAACACTCTACTATACTTGTCGAGACCAAGTTCACAAAAGAGAATGTGAATGGCCTTGACATTGAGATGAACAAGTCTTTATCGGTCTATTCCAACTTGACCTTTGATATAATAAGCTCTCTTTGCATCTATGAAGGAGTGAATGATTCGTCAATGATAATGTACCACACCAAATAATTGGTGGCTTGAATAAATAACATCATCATATTATTACATAAGAATAGTTAACACCATCGAAATAAAAAGGCTTTGAGATGGACTGAGACACCAAAAATTTCGGAAGTAGATGGAGTGACCATTAACGATTTCTTTAAAGGATCTTATTAAGAGGATTTTAAGCCTTCAAATAAGTTACGCTCTAACACCAATTATTGAGTCAATTGAATTGAGAGAATAGCCAAGAGAGGGTAAACTACCAATTTAAAAATAATGGAAGCTTTTTGTAAAAAAAGAAAAAGTTGAGACAATAAATTTTAGAGTCATCCAACTTCCTCAATAAAGTCTACATCCATTACCTTAGATCCCACATTATGTTTTCAACGAATTCATTAATTTGTTCAAATCTTTTAGGACAAAGTGTAACCTTACAACTCACTTAGACTTATACCCCAAAGTCTTAAGTACCCTTCCCAAGAAGAAATTACAAATAAAAAAGCTTGAAAAAAATCTCTTACAATGTGTGTGTTTAAACAATTCATAATAGACAGAACACTTTATAGAAGTAAACAAAAAATTTGCACAAGTGTTCTTGAAAGAAAAAATAATATTTAAAAATGTTGACTTGAATTTGGCTCTATGTGATTGCTTTGACTTTCTTTGTGATCTCTTGTCTTCACATATGACTTGAAATCTTGATTTTATATTTCTTAATTCAATTCTAGTTGTTTAGGTAGTTGTGAGAGTTAATAGATCCGTTGGGAGAAGTTTTCCTGTAATAAATGCTGCCAAGATGTGTGGAGTATCGATACTACCTGTATTAATTACCAAAATATAGTCATTAGGGAAAGAAAGTATCTATACTACTCAAAGGAAGTATCAGTACAACTATTTTATGTAATATTGATACCTGATAGTATTAGTATAAAAAATGCTCACTGAAATTTGATATTCTAAAATCATAAGGGTAGTATCAGTACTACCATTAAGAGTATCGATGCTACTATTATAGGTAGTATCGATACTAACATGGTACTGATATCAAATTTGCCTATTGTTTTTGTAAAACCAAAGGGAGTATCGGTACTGCCGTGCGTAATATCGATACTATTGTGAATTTTTTAAGCTTTTAGAATTCATACTACATCGATGCCACATGAAAAATATTATATTACTATTGTAGTATCGGTACTACTGTGCTTAAAATTAAATTTTTGACTTGATTAAAGTTTGAAACACTTAGAAAATTTGTTTTAAAAATATTTTTAGCATATGACTAAATTTCTCAATAAAGTAATGAGTAAAAATGAAGTTTTTGACTTTAAAAAGAATTTATATATTCGAATGATTAAATCGAATATAATCTTAAAATTTAATAGAAATATTAATTACTTTTGGTATATCAAATTATCAAAATATGTTCAATTAGTTTTCAAGTTTAAATTGAGTCCTTCAACTCTATATGATATATGTATATCACATATGGAAAATATGAACAAAAATATATTATATATGATTATAAAAAATCGTTTAAATTGAGATAAAATAGTATCATTATATTATAAATATTTATAATTAAATTTAAATAGAAACTCAAATAATTCAACTCGACTAAACTCGAATTTTATAAATTCGACTCAACTCAAAAAGTTAAAATAAAATATGAGTTATAAAATATGACTCATCAAGTTGAATAACACAATTTTTTAGTCGACTCAACTAAACTTGATTGAACACTCACTCCTAATTTTAATATCTAAATTTTATTTAAAATTTGATTTTTTATTTTTAAAGTATTCAATTGTAGTTTTACAATAATGTCTTTATCCTTTTTTTAATAGAAGTATCTAATTTTATTAAAAGAAAAATATTTAGAATTATAATGAATATTTACAATCATAACTATAAATTAATTACATTATAACGCCTAAATATCTTAAACCTCAATTGGATCAAATATAATTTACATTGAACGGAATTTCAAAAAAAAAATCATTCCCCAGCTATCGAGACACACTTAAATGATTTACTATGGGTTTTATATATATTGACTATATTAAATCTATGAGGTTTCTAGATTACTCATGTGAAAGTTATTTTATAAATTATTTAATATTGATTTGACTTGCCAATTATTATAATGTTAGACAAAAATAGGATAACCACACATTGGAGATATTTTTCTTAGGTAAGGCTCGGTTATATAAACCGACTGTTGGAAATATGGGGAAAAACTTTTAGAACCTCAACTTTAACAAAAAATAACCCTTCCATAACCGGCCTATGAAACCAACCCTTTTGGTTCATCAGAACAGTGAACCGGTAAGGGAACCCGGCCAAACTAATAAACCAAAAAGTTACACGTAACAGTACTACCTCAGTGAATCACCACAGTTTCGGATTAGTCTTTCATCAACAACCAACAATCAAAACGAGGAAAACAAGATGAAACAAATGATGTAGTTTGGGTTTTGACCAATGGTCGATCGGGATGTCGACGTAGTGGTTATCGATGCTCGAAATCGACTGGTAAAGGAACCTTCTTGATTCTCTAGAGCACCACAACATAGAAGGTAAAAGACAAAAAAGAAATGAAATAAAGAAAATGAGAGAAAAGATTTAAGAAGTGATATTTCGAGATCACGTCATTGAGAGATCACTTTAATGTGGGATAGTTAAAGGATAGATAAAAAAGGGAAATTTTCAACAACAGTCCCCATGTTTGTAAAATTAGAGAAAATAATCTCAGTGACCGAAAATGTCTTATAATATACGATTTTAATCAACTTTTTTTTAGATTTGCAAAAATGACCAACAAATTCGCAACGCGATCTCAAATTCCCAATGCGAACTCCAATTTCGCAACTCAGTTTCCAAATTCGCAACGCGAATATGTGAATCGCATTGCGATTTTATAAATTCGCAACACAGAAGTCAAATTTGCAACACATAAGTCAAATTCACAACACAGAAGTCAAATTCACAACACAGAAGTCAAATTCGCAACACAGAAGTCAAAGCGCGTTTATTTTCGCAATATTAATTTCGCAACACAAATGTAAACAGTATTATCGCAAATCATAACCTAAAACCCTAAATCACAACTCATTCTCATCTCCATCTCTCACTCTCTACGGTGACATCTGTCCCCATCTCCGACGAAATCCGTCCTCATCTCTGACGAAATCCGTCTATCTCCATCTCTCATAGCAACCCTCACAACCAGTCAGAAATGGAAAATCTACCACCGAGGGTTAGTTTTTTTAATCTCTTATTTTTATTTTGAAATTTTTGTATTATTATTAGATTTTTCTTATATTTATGTTGAATTTACTGGTAATTTCAATATATAGATTAACCATTTCACTTATATTGCTTAGCAAATTCATTCGGTTGCTGCCAATACTGCTAAAATGTTTAGTCTTTAACCCTGTGAAGTTAGTATTTATCTTTGTTTTGTCTTTTTGTTGAAGAAATGCAATTCATTCAAGTTTCAATTTGCAGAAGAATAGTTTTTGAAACTTAAATTCGCAACATGAAAATGAAAATCGCAACACGAAAATCGCAACGCGAATTTAGTTTCGCGTTGCGATTTTCATTTTCGCGTTGCGATTTTCATTTTCGCATTGCGAACTTAAGTTTCATAAACTACTCTTCTTCTGCAAATTGAAAATTGAATGAATTGCATTACTTCAACCAAAAACAAAGACAAATACTAACTTTACAGTGTTGCGAATTTAAGTTTCAAGAATAAACTACTACTCTTTATGTTGTCCTTGAACATGAACTAAACCTATATGTTGTCATTTTAAATGTTTTATAAGTGCTTACTTCTGGAATGTTATCTGATGCATTTTGTGAACTATGATGGAATAATGACTTGGGTGAATACCGTGCTAGTTTGAATTGTATTTGACATTGTTTTTACTGTTTAATATCATATCTGTTTATAGTGTATAATTTGTAGTTTTTGGTATATCTAACTTGGTATGTTTATTATTTTTGTAGAGATTTTTTTCGGCTCAATTGACCTTAAGGAATAAATTAAGCCTAGCCACTAAAATTGAGTCGATGCTTACACCTCTACAAAGAAAATTATTTGAGGATACTTGCTTCGGGCCATGGCTGAAAGTACAACATCCAGGTGGAGATGCTATATTGACACATTTGTTTCTTCAGGCCATGACTAACGATCTACCCGAGAGGATACAATGTGGTGATGAAGAGATATGGTTTCATTTTCTTCTGGCGTATACTTGTTTTAGGCGGGAGGAGTTTTGCTTAATCACTGGTCTACGCTTCAGACACGAAGAAGTAACTCGGTACACTAATCATATCTCCCGCCCATCATGGTTATCTTGGGTTTTTCCTGAGCTGGCAAAGTCGAAGCCGAGTGTACACGTCGACGACTTGAAGAGATTATTTGTTAAAGATGGTTTTACTCGGATGGATGACCTTGATGTTGTCCGAGTATGCCATTTATTACTTTTGCATGCCGGATTTTTAGGCAAAGAGGGTAGACAACCTATTTCTGAGGACCTAATATTATTGGTAGAGGACCTAAATGCATGGAACTTGTTTCCGTGGGGTTCATATCTATGGAAAGCTACCTGGAAGAAGTTGTCGTCTTCCTTTGAGGACCGAAAAAGTTTGCTGGGCGATAGTTCTAAATACACTTTGACAGACTTTATTTGGGCCTTTAAGGTAAGAATTTCTATATATTGTTTCCAAATTTATAATTAATTATTTAACAATTACTGATGTTTGTGTATTATATTGTTTGTAGATTTGGATATTTGAGGCTTTCCCCAGCATGCAGACATATGCGATAAAAAATTCAAATGATATTCCTAGGGCTATTAACTGGAGGAGGATCCGCCTATTGGATTAGGAAGAGTTATTCCCATATACGACGATAAATGATGTAAGTTAACACACAAATACTACCATATATAAACAAGTTATTACTAGTACACGTGTAACTTTGTTTGAGATTTTATATTCTTATGAGGCCAACTATCCATTACAGAGGCTGAGCTTGCCACTGATTGGTGGCAAGCTAGTAAGCGGTTTTTTGATGGGACGGATGATGAGCACCCCATACTTCGAGAGCCATCACCTGATCGAGCCGATTTTACAGCTCAACACCCAGAGCCATCACCTGATCGAGCCTCTTCTCTACCTCCACCATAACTTATTCCATCACATCATTGAGCCTCTTCTCTACCATCATCTCATGATAGGCGACCGGAAAAGAGGCCACGACATTTATCTCCCTGTTCTCCACCTCCACGGGATGAGTTAGGGGAGTTACGTGATGAGTTCGGTGCTTTACGTCATGAGGTCAGTACTTTACATGAAGACAATGGTGCGCTACGTGATGAGGTACGATCTTTACATGGTGAGGTGGATGTTTTTTGCGATGACAATGGTGCGCTACGTGGTGAGGTATCTACTTTACGTGATGAGGTAGCCGCTCTACGTGAGATTGTTTCATCGTTGTATAATGAGGTTTATACTCTACACAATGAGGTAAATTTGTTTAATATTATACTAAAAATGCAAATAACCTTTTTTTGACATTATTTATTTATTTATTTACTGATTTATGTATTAATTTATTTTCAGCGGCCCGATAAAGTAGTTGTTTTACGTCGGGTTTTTCTTGCACGACGGGGTTCACGCATCAGACGTCGTGCACGTGCCATTACGTCTCCTTTCACCCCACTAGTGCCAAGACTCCGTAAGAAGAAGTTGATGCACCTGTCATCGTTCAAGAGGCGCCTCCTATCGTTCAAGAGGCCCCTCTCATCGTTCAAGAGGCCCCTGTCATCATTCAAGAGGTCCCTCCCACCGTTCAAGAGCTCGATTCACATGGCGTCATATGTCGACATATTGATAAACTCCCTCTCATGCCCGATATGATGGATGCGAGTTGGCTTTCGTATGTGTTATCGGCCAGTACCATTCCTCAGCAGGAGACGGGAACACTACCGGACACAATTACGGATAATACCCTTTGGGCTAAGACCGTAGTTGATTTTTATCTACATGAGCGGAGCAAGGGATGCTATTCTGACATATGCAAACTCGACGATGTTATTCATTTGTTTCTTGATCGGTCTTGGTGGGGTATTTTATTAGGGGTTGAAGATAATAGCTATCTCGAAGGGGTGGTAAGTCTTATATTATTCTTATATTGCATTTTGATTAATTTTTTTTAAATTTATTAATAAATTCACTAATATATGTATTTTTTTTATAAAACATCATATTGATGCATGGGTGTCACGTCTTCTAATAATAAGGAAATTAAAGAAAATAAAAAATACTCGATGGACTATTATGCCGACGTCTTTTCACGTAGCTCACTTGAAGGATCCAAGAGATGTTTCATATATGTTGGGTAATGGAAAAGCTAAACTTTATCCTGCGTGGTGGGAGGTCGATAAGGTTAGTATTTATTTTTTGAATATTTTAAAGGTGTTTATCCCTGTTTTGGAACATCTTTTATTTTATGTGCGCAATTATTTATGATTGCAGGTGTTTATCCCTGTTTTGGAATGTCGTCATTGGATTCTCCTCGAGATTCAGCTCTCATCCCTGAAGACAATAGTATATGACAGCATGTTAAATTACATACCATTGTTTGATTTGAGAGATATTATTTGTAAGGGATAGAGCGCTCATTTGACGAAGTACTTGAATGCAATTGATTATTGGACTAATTCTGGAAACAAGAAGCCAAAAAAGTTCAAAGTTACAATGATTAGAGACGAGACCACGCCACAACAAATGGAGGGAGACAGAGGGGATTGTGGTCCTCTCGTATGCATGTGCTTGGAACGTTTCACGACAGGAAGTAAACAGTTTCTACCTCCCACAGATAGAGATAGAGGTGTAGTAGGCTTGTGGTTTCGGCATTTTATGGCTAGAGCATATATGCGAGATACTGCCTACCTGCATCCGCATGCTGAAAGTGTGCATAAACAATTGGTAAGTTTGAGCAAGTGTTGCTAACATATATACTCTTTGTTGGTTTGAAAATGTTTGGTTAAGTACATAGAATTCAATAATTTGTTGTTTGTTGGTTTTAGATGTGTAGAAAGTGTTGTTTGAGCAAATGTTTGGTTTCTGCAGGTTAATCCTGAAGTGAGCTACGTGAAATTGATGTATTTGTGCATAAAAAACTTTTTGGGGTACACTTTTTTTGCTTGTTTAATTGAATTTTACATTGATTTGTAAAAGTTGATTTGTTTAATTGATGAGGAAATAAGAATTATTTTTTGCTTGTTTAATTGATTTGTAAAAGTTGATTTGTTTAATTGATGTGTAAATAAGAATTATTTTTTGCTTGTTTAATTGATTTGTAAAAGTTGATTTGTTGTTTATTCAATCTGCATTATGTTGAAGGCAAAAAAGACCTTTTGAAGGTACACTTTCGTAACGCGAAAGTTAAATTCGCGTTGCGATTTTTTTGTTACGATAGTCAAATTCGCAACGCGAAACTCAAATTTGCAACGTTAAAGTCAAATTCGCAACGTGAAAGTCAAATTTGCGTTGCGATTTTTGGTTTGCGATTTCGCGTTTCGAATTTGACTTTCGCAACAATCGTAACGCGATAATTGCGTTGCGAATTTGACTTTCGTGTTGCGAATTTGACTATCGCAATGCGAATTTGACTTTCGCGATGCGAATTCAAGGAAAACACCTTCAAAAAGATAACATACAACTAACTGATAAGTGATAACAACTAAACAGATCATAGCAATATTCAAACTCAAGTTACTAATGAATGTCTAACTGAAAATGTATGCATTCACACATAAAATACACATAATACAACGTTTGCATTTAAAAATCACCTAAGTTAATAAGTCCCAAAAGGTGAAGCCGGTTGTTATTGAGATTTTGATTTTGATTGCAATTTTGATTTCCTTTTGCGTGGCACCATATGAGCTTTAATTTGATGAGGATTCATATTTTGGTAGAAGAAAAGATGATTATGATGGCACTGATGATCCACAGGTCAACCTTGTATGACCACTTTCCTTGCATCGACTACATGTCAATATCCTCTTCTCTTCACCCTTAGACGGTATACGATCGTGATTTTTTGGTCGGCCAGGTAGCCTGCTGTCTATGACTGGTGGCAAAACTATTTGTAAGTCATCTGGTATGTCACACTCAGAAGGATGTGGAATAGGGTAGACAATCTCGGCATAAGTCTTTCGATATACTTCTGTAGTGTAGCAATCCATAGCGTATGCACTTGAATCATCTTGGTTTAGATGAAGAGCAACTTTTATAACATGGCCACATGGATAACCAGATGTTTTCCATTTCATACAACTACACGTCTTTGCATTTAGATCAACAAGCCAATTTAAGTTATTATCTAATACTTCAAACAAAGTGTTTGAACATGGTTCAACTCTCCATGACGTTGATTTCACAACATGTTTCGTTATCTTTTTTCAGTCCATGGTGTAACACGACGTTCCAATGTTCCTATAAATTTAAATAAATAATACTTAGTAAAATATATGATAAGTTACAAATTTAAAGAAATAATACATGCATGGTTTCTTTTCTTGTAGTACCACTGTTGAATAAAGGCTCGAAAAAACTCCATTAACATAGTAATGGGTAATTTCCGGGAATGATGACTAAGAGCATTGATTGATTCTGCACTATTAGACGTCATGAAACCATATCTTGCTCCAAGTTGATGTACTCTTGACCATCTTTCAAACTCGACATTTTCTAGTGTTTGAGCACATTGAGGCAAAACACGTCTTAAACAATTTATATGCTTATTAAAATCCACTTCCCGATAAGCTTTTACATCCTTCCAGTATGTCCATTTGTGATTTTTTATACCAGCAGACCTTGATTTTAGATTTCTGTACAAATGAACACCACAAAGTCCATGAAAAGCATCTGGGAAACACCTTCTAACAGCGTTGTCCATTGAGTTTGCCCTATCGGATATGATTTTCAGATTGCTAATAGGACCTATGCAATCCCTAAGATGCCCCATAAACCATGTCCATGAATCAGAGGTTTCAGATTTGCCAACCCCGTAAGCTATTGGCAGTATCCCATTGTTAGCATCCATGGCTACTGCTTATAATTTTACTCCAAGGTATCAACCTTTCAAATGTGCTCCGTCAACTATAATAAATGGGCGCATGCAAGTAATAAACGAACGAATCTACAAAATAATATACACAATACATATAATCATTTAAATGTGAAATGCATGTAACTAACAAAAATGAGTCAACAAAATTATATTGATTTACTAACCACAGCACCAATGGCGATAAACAAAAACTCAAAGCGTCCATCTCTATCTGTTTTGATATGAGTTACCGACCCAAGATTTTTCAGCTTTAAATTGTGACAATAAGCCGACAATTGGGCAAACGATGCTTCTGGAGACCCCCTCAACAATTCCAAGGCATAACAATTGGCTCTCCAAGCTTGAGAATATGAGATACTAATCTTGAACCGAGCATTCATGTCAGTCATAATTTCATGTCCCCGATATACTCTGCCATTCAAAAACATTAACTCAGTCAGAAAACCACTCATCACCTTTTTGTTTGCCTGTCTATGGTGAGGAAAAACTTGGGTTCTTAAACATGTATGTTTATCAATAAAATTACTAACTTGAAACATTTCATAATATTTTATCCTCTTTGCAATCATACGCCACGTACAGTTTTTGTTAATCATACACTTTGTTTCGAAACGATCCTTGCTTGATTTGTTAACTTTTAGTTGATAGCCATCTTCCACTTATTTCGTATACAAAGCTATCTTCAAGTCTTCCTTTGTATCAAAACAATCATCTTTCTTGATACGAATAACTTTTGTGTAACAATCAACTGTTATCTTTACCAACTCTTCTTCCGATATCTGAAGTAATTCTGGCATATTCCAGTTATACTCCCGTGGCATTTTCTTCTTTTTTTTCTTCGGGGGCTTCTTCTTCTTCTTTTTCTTCTTCAGGGTTATATGAATTACATAATGGATGTTCAACATGTTCATTCACAGTCGTAACTTCCTCCTCATTATCATCAACAATATCTTCCTCGACAGCGGCTGTTTCATCATCAAAATTCGGGTATTGACCAATATCAAAATCATTACATGCAGGGTCTGTTTCTTCTTCTGAAACATCATCAAAATCCGAGTATTGATCAAGATCAAAGTCCGGGTATTGACCAAGATCAAATTTTGAATACTGACTAGTACTCATAATTTTTATTAATGGCTCATAATCGTTTAACTGGTCAATACGAAAACCAGAATTTGGAGCTGAAAGTTGATTGGGATTTGGATTAGGAAAAGGTTGTGGGTTTTGAGATTGTGCTTAGTATTGGAAATGTGGTGAAACAAAATTTTCTTGGTGATGAAATTGTGGTGGAACCATTAAATTTTGAGGTTGATAACAATGTTGTACATTGTGAGCACCATAAACTGGGGTTGAAGAACTTAGTTGATTACTACCCGCTACTGACCCAACTTCACTACTTCTAGGTTCAACAACATACAATGTAACATCATCTTCTTGCGAAACACTAATGTAAGCAACGAATCGTTCAACATCTTCATTGTTGGTTAACAAATAAACTTTACCTTTTCTCTGATAAGATAGCCTAAATCCACTTAGAGGCTCTAAATTCAATTTCTTTGCAACACGTAACATTAGAGTTTCATAAGTTAACTTTTTTAATGACAGTTTTAGTTGAAGATTCATGGGTAAAGGCACATATTGTAAAACACCATTAACATTCTCCCATGACCCTCCAAAACACAAATCTATCCAAACATGATCAACATTAGATGATTTCATTCTACAAATTGTAAATTAATTTACTAAACAAATGAGCTATAAACTATATATCATCACTAACTTAGAGAAAAACATACCTTTATTAAGTTCATAGTTGATAATTTGGGAGAGAAATCATTGAAAAATTATATAGAAATAAAATTATGTAAAAAAAATTAGAGATGGGGAAGGATGTCGTTGGATATAGGAACGGATGTCGCCGGAGAGAGTGATAGATGGAGATGGAATGAGTTGCGATTTAGGGATTTAGGTTATGAGTTGTTGCTGCTGCGTAGTTATACACCCAAAAGATTTGTGTTGCGAAACTAAAACCTGTTGCGAAATTAAATTCGTGTTGTGAATTCAAAAATCGAGTTGCGAATTTGAAATTCAGTTGCGAATTTGAAATTCAGTGTTGCGAATTTGACTTCTTTGTTGCCATTTTCTAAATTCGCGTTGTGATTTAAACGCGAATTTGGAAACTCCGTTGCGAATTTGTTGGTCATTTTCGCAAATCCAAAAAAAGTTGGTTAAAATCGTATATTATAAGGCATTTTCGGTCACTGAGGTTATTTTCTCTTAAAATTATTGGGAGCCATGTTCGTGATTATGTATCACTTAGGTTCATGATTAAGCTCAGGGTTAAAGTGAGTAAACTCGAATTCAGGAGTTCATGGTGATTGTACCTCGTACACTAAAATATTTCAAGGTTTTTCATAATTCTGATGTGTTGCATGTTGTGTTAGAACATTCGATTAAATACGGATATAAAAATTAAGAAAACTTCCATAATACTCCTAAATTTACATTGCGAATAATAGAGGTTAAAATGAATACTACAATATAAAATTTAGGAGAATGCCATAAGACTTCAGTAATGTACCATTGTTCTTTATGTTCCATATGATATAAATGATTGATGAGGTGGGTGTAATTGGTGGTTAACGTGGAAACTTGATTTTAGTTTTGAAAAAATGAGTTTTAGGTTGGAAACCTGATTTTGGAATTAGAAATCAGATTCTACAAAAGATTAGAGTGACATGCATAGGATTTCCTAATCATAATTATTCCGGGTGACTAGCACGAGAGCCCCGAAGGATTAGAGTGACTCGCACGGGAGCACCTAATCGTAGCACTAAGAGAAGGGTGATGTATCGCACTTGATACACACCCAACTATGAGAACGATATTATTATGTGATTCTAGTTAAATCATGGCACTCACTCTAACAATTATGAATTTCGAATGATTTAGACAACATAGTTGATTGATGCATAGTACTTAATATACATATATATATCGACGCCATAAACTTTAGTAAGTTAAGCCCTTAGATTAATTACCAGACTGTTGATGCTATATTGATGGCTTATATGCTCACATTGACTTGCATGCTTATTATTTATGGATCTCTTGAAATATGATAGAGTAGATGTGTACTCACTTGTTAGCTCACTCTTCAAACTATTTATCATTTTAGGTTACAGGATTTATGGATAGCGATAGGTCAACTATATCATTAGAGTAGTCTCATTGAAAGTATTAGAGTATGATGAAGATTACTTGTATGGGTATGTAGAGGTTATGGTTGTCTTTATTATTTGGGTCATATTATAAATAGATTTATTTTTGAATAAAGGTGTTTCGATCTTATTATTATTTTTAAATTTTTTAGTTAATCATGTATTTCGAAGTAGGAAAGTATTGGTTCACCTCAGTGAACCAATATGATATCTTTGATCCGGATACAATTCTCGGGACGAGTCAAAAGTGTTACATTTACTGGTATCATAGCTGAGTTTAGTCAGTTCTAGGTTAACTTGGTTGAGTTTTACAAGCCCTAAAGGTTGAGAAATATACTCATAGACTAACACTCTGATATCATTCATCCATCATTGATCGGTAAGTTATTTAAGTCCTGATTAGTAAAAGTTTAAAGATAGATTAATTATATAAATGTTTCTAAAGTGGTTAAAAAAATTTAGAACGAAATCTGCATCGAGAGTAGTATACCAGACACTAAAAAGTGGGAAAGAAAAGTTAGAAGGATGAAACTACCCTTTACATAAATAAGAGAATAATGTGTTTCTCAGTAAGTAAATAAAAAAGTGCCTAAGACAAAACTGATAAAAGCGATATAATGCAAAGAAAAATGGAAGTTAGTACCCGAGTGATAAGATATCTGTAGCATTGAATTTTTTGCTAAGCGATAACTGAGTAAGATAAAGCATCCTCTTATAGTCAGTATTGTAAAAATAAAATGAAGTCAAAAGTTCTCCTTCAACCACGTCTTGAGTATCAGAGTACGCATCGAAAACAAATTTATTCCTATCCATGTGAGCACGCTAGGGATAGTGCTAAAATTCCATATGAACAATTACAAGTTGATCAATCTGTTATAAAAGAAAAATAACCATTTATTCCCTAAGTTGTTATGATTTATGACCCATAAAAGTAAGTCCCATCAGATACCTTGGTTATTAAGGGTTAGTTCCTTATCTGAATTGCTATAAGCCGAATGTTCCGGATTGTACCTTTAAGCATGATCATTGTGATGATTGTCTTTGTGAATTTTACAAAATCTAAAGCTCCAATATGATCTTGTCATTTCTATAGTTGATTTTACCGACGATGTACCTACATATGTCCTATACTTAGATCCATTTGATAGATCCTTTCATTATTTTGATCAATGAATGTATCATCGAATTTGATAATTTCTTATCTATGATATTCAAATAATTTTCTTCGTTGGGTTTTCATAAAGGTCAATGGTCGTATTGAATTTTGGAAATTTGAATTTGATTCATGTATAAGCCAATATTGTGATAACTCGTAAGTACTTCGAAAGTGAAATCCTTTCCACTTATATTGTGGTAGTTTAAAAATGTCAAAACTCTAGTGTGATCCTGTCATTCTAATGATTAATTTCATCATTGATATTCCTTTGTGTTTTCTGACTACAAAGAAATCATACAGATCTTTTCTCTACTTTGATAAGAGAAAGACTTCTCAATTTTAATAATTTCTTACTCATGATTCTAAAATGATTTTCCCTATGTGATTCAATAAATCTTTCCATCATTTTTATAAGTGAATGCCTTTGCAACTTGAACATTTTCTTATTATGATTTTTGGAAATGGTGTTTTCCATTCAATTTTTGATAAAGTTCAATGATCGAGTTAGACCTTGAAGTTGTGTATCAGATCCTCATGAGCAGGGTCATCTTGTCAATTTTGGTGGCCCTATGCCATAACAGTAAAATAGGCCTTTTAAAATTAAAATATTATTTAATGTAGGCTTTGGACTTGAAAATTCTTGGGCTAAACATCCTAAATACACATATATACAAAAGATTTAAAAAAATTTGGAGGCCTTTACAAAAATTGAGCCCTGTGCGGTTGGGCAGCCCGCACAGGCCCAAAACCGGCCCTGCTCATGAGATCTTATAAGGTAATAACTCGTGTGAGCATAGGAAAAGAAAAATTATTCGATTTGAGATTAAGATAAGCCAAATTTGAGAAAACTCACGCTCACGAAAATGATGATCCGTAAATTGTATTCTTTAAATGTTCTAGATGAATTATCTAAATTTTTAGAGTGTGTACTCGATTCTCATATGAGTCGTCTTTGTGGTAATCCATGTGTGTGCAGTTAGAAGACCTAGTTAATTTGGAATTGTGCTAATTTGAAAGTTTGAGAACTCAAAATTGTGAATTCAAATTCCATAGATTGTATTATGCGAATGCTTCAGATTTCTCATTGTTTTTCCCATTCAATCTGAGTTGTCAGATAATCTGCTAGGTTTTGACGAATTATTCGAGTGCTGACTTCTAATAATAGCAATGCGTGTCGCTTTGAATACCGTTGACGAAATTTTATTGAACGCATACCTAATTTTTTTGTATGTTAAGCTCTACTTAATCTAAGTATGATTGGACTTCAATTTTGGTCTCATTATTCACTCCTTAAAGTATCATTTGATCTATGCTAGTTTTGAAACTCAATTTCGTCATTATTTTTTCTCTTATTAAATTTTATTCGATCAAAGTAACGTTAAAATATGTAGAAAGATTTCGTTCCATAAATCCAAAGATTTTGTCATATCCCAACTCGATAAATTCTGATCCAAATCTCTTAATCTTTTGTGAAATCCCAAAATTTAATTTATAGAAAATGAAATTCCTTATATTCCAGTAATCTTTTCGTTATATATATTTTATAATTCGGTCTATACATATGAGTGATTAATTCAAGTGTACTTCTAAAGAGATTTTTCATTTTATTCGAGGACGTTAATGTAAAGTTTAATCATCATGTCATTTTCTTAGGTGAAAGTTCTTCGAAAAGGTTTGTTTCGAGCATGAGTTAATGAGATTAGGTGATTATCCAGGACAATTTTATCCATTTGAAAACTTAACTGTTAAGGGAATTCTAAAGGCTTCAGAGTACAAAAAGGTTGCAAAGGTTATTCAATGGAAGTATGTCAATTGTGGTTGTGAAGATGTTATGCGGAGGCCATCCAACGAAGCTGCAACAGTGTTGATTAGTTCCAGAAAATGAAATCAATAATAAGGTGTGTCGAAACGATTTTTTTTTTAAAAAAAACCTCGTTTTGAAATAATTTTTTTGATTAGTTAACGATAAAACGTGGTTCGATGAGTTACCACCAAAATTTGATTAGGGTGTGATTGGGCACTCAAAAAGTATTGTCATTTTAATAAAAATATTAATTTTAATCAAAATAACAAATTTACGGTATGCGTTACCAAAATTCGAGTTCGGAAGTCGATTACGTGTGGGGAATGATTAGCACCCCCACAACGCCCTAAATAGGTACCTAGTCGATTAATTAATTGTCTTTACAATGAAATTTAAAAGTTTGAATTTAATTTAATTTAAGATCCCATACAAATAATATTCTTTGAATTTTAAGGTGAAGCACAATAATATTTAATTATTTCCTATCGAGAAGAATCGACCTCTCATACCTTAAAGCAATCGATTCTTACTCCAATCGAAATAAAGAAATATTAAAATTTCATTCTAAAGTTCATTAATAATTCAAAATAATAACTCAAAAATAATTTTAAGAGAGAAAACAATAATATCTAATTATTTCCAATCGAGAATAAATGGCCTCTCGTGCCTTAAAGTAGTCATTTATTATTCCAATTGAAATAAAGAGATATCACTATTTCATCTTAAAATTCAATATTGATTCGAGTGAAAATGATAATATATAATGATTTCCATTCGAGAATAAATGACCTCTCATGCCTTAAAGCATCCATTTATTACTCTAATCGATATGAATAGATATCACTATTTTGTCTTAAAAATCAATATCGATTCAAGTGTTACTATTTTGAAAATCCATCGAAAAACACTGCAAAATAAAACATAAATCAAAAAACATACATCAAACAAATGCGATTAATTAATTATTTTACCAACCTTTAATGAGAATAAAGATGTTCAATTATTTAAATACATCAAGACGATACCTTAGATTCGATCTAACAGCCTTTTATTGGTGAATTTAATTAAAAGAGCATGATCTTTTTCTTAGTCCCCAAATTTTAAATGTAATCAATTTTTTATTGTCACTTAATAGGATAAACTTTCATTTTAAAATTATCGAAAGTAACTTTATTATATGTTAAGACAGTCACTTCACAACAATCTTAAAATGAACGGATATTACCCTTAATCAAATTATTTCGAATCGATTCAAGTAATGCTTGTGATGTTTCCATGCAGACTAAATAAAACTAAAACATAAACTTATGCAACCAATTGCACAAACATTTATTTAATGACATCAATATATATCTTATACATGAATAATATTCAAAAACTTAATATTCGTATTATGACAAATATAGGACTAAATAATAAAAATGAAAATTTTAATGCCACAACGATAAATCAAACAAATAGCATACCATATAATACATGAATCATACATTACAAACACTAACGGTGTAATAAACCCATATATTCATGACCAAAACGAATATATTTGAAATTACATGCTGGAAATTAAAGTAAACAAAAGCAAAATAAATAAAGGTGACCAAACTGTAACATGCGTAAAGTGAAAAATGCAAAATCATAAACTCTAAAAAACATAATAAGGACTAAAATTACAACTTCATAAATTTAAAGACCCTATTCGAGTAATTTACCCAAATAATGTCAACTACATATATAGTGACTGAAATGTAAATGTAACAAAATAAAAGCTCCAAAACGTAAACTTGCAAACTCATACATGGTGATTAAAATGAAATGCTCCGACACTAGGATGAGCAACCCGTGATTTGACCAAGCGCTACACATAGAAACCTAAGACCCTCTAAAAGGCTTTGTTTTGAAGTCCCCTTATATACCCATTATCGATTTTGGGAAAAACCTAAACCCCATTTCTTTCACTCGGCCACTCAACCATTCTCCCTTTCCTCTCAATTTATTTCTTTATTTTTTTAAACATGAAAACCATTCAGTGGCCATGAATCACAGTGGCCACCACCACACGCCGCCCTGATGAAGGGCCAACCCCTCTTAAAAATACCTTAACCACAAGCCTCTAACTCTCTTGACCCTTAAACTAAACCTTTGAACCCTAAAATAAGAGAAAAATACCTTAAACATTCGATATAGCCCCTCATCATCGGTGAGAAGTTTTAAACCCGAGGAAAAGTTCTTTCCTTCTCTCTTTTTCCTTTTCATTTGTTTTTCTCTATTTTTTTTGTTAAAAACCCAAGTCCTTTTTCTCTCTGTTTTTTCTCTTAATTTCGAGCTCCCCCTTTCAAACTCCCTCTTTATTTTTCTTTTTTCCCCTTATTTTTCCCTCTTTTTTTCCCTTTTTTCAAAACCCAAGTCGGCCTTCTTTAGATTTCTCTCTCCTCTTTATCTCCTCTTTATATCCTCTTTGCGTGCTTGGGGAGATTTTTGCAAAGGCCATCTTCATTGGTTCGGTCGAATCATGGGTGAGGGTTGACAGGTGAGAAATCATTTCCTTTTTTTGTTGTTTTGTTATTCGTTTTTTGTTTATCTTTCCTTGCGTGTTTATTTAGTGAATATTGGTAGAGAGATAATGACGTCGGAGGTCACGGGTTCGGCCGGAGAGTCGGCAGAAGCGGCGGCGGTTGGTTCTTGATGTAAGAGTGATGACAGTGGCTAGAGTTTAAAAACCCTAAATTATTAGGGTTAGCATTAGGCTTGGGTTTGGGCTTCGAGTACTGGGCCAGTTGTGTTACTTGGTAGTTGGGACCGAGTTCCTTTTGGGCCTTTGGTGTAATGGTATTTGGGTTTGTAACCTGAAAACAACAACAACAATAATAATATTATTAAAAACATCGAGACTAAAATTGGTGTCGATAACTGCCCCTTTTTTTCCATTCTTGTATTAACAAGAATAGGGCAAAGATAAAAAGACAACGCGCTTTTGTCCAGTTCCATCTGGATGTTGTCTCAAGTGAGACTGACAGATGACCCGAAGAGTTTAATCATCATGCTTGAAAGACTTATTGATGGCCCGAATGACTTACTAAGTAAGAAACTTTGGAAATCGTTTTCTTACTTTTAAAAATATCGTAGGAACGCATTTTGCCTGAAGGTTTTATAGATGGCCCGAAGGACTTATCATCTTGCTCGAAAGACTAACATATGGCCTGAAGGACTTACTAATTTTGGAAGTAGTTTACTAGGTAAGAAACTTTGGAAATCGTTTAGGTACGAAAATTTGGAAATCGTTTTCTTACTTTTTAAAAACTTTAATTTTCATATTTAAATGAGAAACTTTTCGGAAAACATGTGAAAACATCTGCCTGAAGGTCTTATGGATGGCCCGAAGCACTTATCATCTTGCTCGAAAGGCTTATAGATGACGGGAAGGATTTACTCATCATGCTTGAAAGACTTACTGATGGTCCGAAGGACTTACCAATTTTGGAATTAGTTTACTAGGTAAGAAACATTGAAAATTTGTTTTCTTACTTTTCAAAAATTTCAATTTTCAGATTTAAATGAGAAACTTTTCTCATTTTTTCGAAAAACATGTGAAAACATCTTGCCCGAAGGTCTTATGGATGGCCCGAATGACTTATCATCTTGCTCGAAAGGCTTATAGATGACTCAAAGGATTTACTCATCATGCTGGAAAGACTTACTGATGTCCCGAAGGACTTACCAATTTTGGAAATAGTTTACTAGGTAAGAAACTTTGGAAATCATTATCTTACTTTTCAAAAATTTCAATTTTCATATTTAAATGAGAAACTTTTCTCATTTTTCAAAAAACATGTGAAAACATCCTGCCCGAAGGTCTTATTGATGACTCGAAGGACTTATCATCTTGCTCGAAAGGTTTATAGATGACCCGAAGGATTTAATCATCATGCTCCAAAGACTTACTAATGACCCGATTGACTTACTAAGTAAGAAACTTTGGAAATTGTTTTCTTACTTTTTAACTTATAAAATGGCTTAATGGTCGGGCAACTTGCCCCACTTCAAAGTAATTCTTCCTCTGTGGATTAGGCTAACCCTGTTCTTCAGGTTCTACCTTCATAAACTTGATTCCATGTTTTTGAGGTTTAAATTCTAGCTTCCACTTGTTGGGATTTTGATACCATGAGTCTTTTCTTTTCATTGGAAGATCTGTAAAATGCATACATTTATGTGTGAAATATGAATTGAATGTAATGTATTTTCTTTTATGTAAATGATGTTCTCATGCATGCATAAATTTTTATTCAATTTTTCTTTGACTCCAAAGTGGGAAACTAGGTCTTCTTCCACTTGATCACTCTTCTCTAGGGTTTACTCATGTATCGGTGTAGCACCTCATAATTTTAAGCTAGAAATTTTGAAGAGCCATCGGATCATCTTATGTCTTTGTGTCTTCTTTGCCTCTCAACTGCATTAAAGTCTCAGAAGAAATCTTTCTTGAATTCTTGATGTGGTCAGTAATATGATCTTGATGCCCATTTATGTCCTTGACTCAATTACACTATCAGAGTTGTTTTTCCAAGACTCTACCATTAATTGATGCTTGTTTGGTTTTCTTTACAAGGTAAGCTCTGCTCAAATTCATGGTCTGCCCCTGACACTTCAAGTTGTGAGACTCATTTACAATGTCCTTTCAGTCTGAACCTTGTTATCTCAACATGATATGGGTTTTTAGTCATGCCCCAAAGTGGGTATTTTCATGACCCATCCCTATTTGGGTGCCAAAATTTCATCCTTTGACTGATCTCACTCTTTCATTCTTCCATGAGTTGGGATATATGCCCCTTTCAAATAAGGCAATCATCTACTCCTTAACGGGTTACTGACAACGTCACAAGGAAGTGCTACAAGTTCTATCCTTTATCCCTTCTAATCTCTCGGAAATATTTCTTTCAAGATTATGGAATGCTTCGTTATTGTGGCATTGTTTATTATTTTTCTCCAATAGAGGCAGGATGAGTCTCACCAGCTTCAAGGACATTTCGCATTTAAGACTGTCCTATTTGAAAATGATTTCTCCTTTCTTTTATTTTAGAAATCAAAGAAGGAAAGAATTTCATAAAGTATTACCTCTTAATTTAGGCTCACAATTGAAGCAAATCATAAACATGAGTTCACATAATATCAAAAAGATCAACAACTCTTTTAATATTTTCAAAGTTATAGCTCTTTGGCAAGCATCAAAATTTATGGGTTGGCTTTAGGTTGACTTCTTATTTTCTAAGGTTTTAGTCATCAAAGATGTCATCTCTTTCTTGGTCCTTGTAAACATTATAACATGCCCCTCTTTCTTGGCTTGGTATTTTAATCGGATGCGGACAAAATGATGCAACTAGCATAATCAATTACTAGACTTTCTAGAACACTTCTATTTCGGTTCTCTGAAATATTCCATTTATTCAAGCTTCATAAGCTTCCTTAGTAGAGGTAGTGCAGGGACATCAGTCTAAATATAAAATCCTGAGTACTTATGTGAGGTCGACTATAACAGGTGTTCCTCAACTCCCTTAGTCCATTTTACTGAAACTCGTCATTAGATAAATTTGATTTAATTTGCCATTGTTTGGCTATCTGAATTCAACTTTATTGTATATATATATATATATATATATATATATATATATATATTATAACTGCCTTAATCAGGCTAGCAGAAGGGTTCATCTCATCACAAAGTCTTCAACTTGACAATCGTAGTGGAGAAAACATCGAACTGCTAAGTACCCGAGTAATGTCATGGTTTGAATGCAATCTATTCATAAAGCCAAGGCTCTTGAGTTTTCTCTATAATCAATTTCTTTACTGCAATATCTTAGCTTTATTGTATAGTCTATAATAATAATAATTTATTAACCTTTTAAGTATTCAGATTTAGAATTTCTTAAGCTCATCGAGAAGAACCTGTTATAGTCTTTGTGTCTTTAATGGTCAGACAATCCCATATTTAGAGTTCAGTTCCCAAACAATTGACCTATACTAAATTCATCTACTCCACCATTCCATTTGTAAAGATTAGGATCATCATTGAACGTCCTTGACAGAAGTGTAGTCTAATCAGTTTCGCAATGTTGTTTGTTCCTAAGCATACCTGAACACCAAGCCTCTTGATCATTTTCTCCTGAGAGAATAAGGTTATATTGGTCCCTGCAAGAGAATGATATGGTGTTCGAGTGTATCTTCTGGGGTAAGGTCAAGGGTCCTTGTTTTATCAGTTTTCAATCTTGTCATTTTGTCAAAGATCCATAATTTTAATTATTTGAAGAGTTTTTTATTCAGTTATTATTCAAAGAATTGCATGAGTGCAAATTTGATTCAATGCTCACTATCTTTAAAGTAGCATAAGTTTATTTAAATATCCTTACAAAAAAGCTGAGAAAGAACAAAAAAACAAATTCAAACAAGATGTTGCAAATGGAATAAAGCTTCATGATGGAATAATCTCTTCCTAATTAGGATGCCCCACTACTTATCTAATGCAGTGTCACTTGACTTGATCGGATGTTATATATTGTGCTTTAATGCCCCACTTGAGTTCTTCATCGACTGTTCCACCAATTATTTTGTCAACGTTCCATTTTCAACAAGCATTTCTATCTCCTTTGGTCTATAATTTCTCGTGGAATGTCCAGATGCCCCCAAGTGGAAATCACAAACCCTATCTTAATAATAACTATGTGCATAAGGGTTTGATGGCACATTTGTTAGCCTTGGTGTGAGGTATTGACCTTTAATCAAATGGGGGTACATATTTCAGATAGAAGTTTAGAATACCTTCAAAGTATTTATGGATCGCGAGACTTTCTTTGACCAGTTCGAATGACTAGCTGCCCCTTTTATTTTACGACTATGGGGGCTCTAGACGCGACATTCATTCACCTCATCAGCTATAGCTTTTTGATCGGTTAGTCTTTTGGAAGTGACTTTCAATTTTCCTTTATTGATTGCATTTTCAATTAAATCCTCAGCTGTCACAAGATCCTCGAAGTCCCTTGTTAAGTTTTCTAGCATTAACTCGAAGAAAGGATCTATGAGAGAATTGTGAAATGTATATGATATTTCTTCTCCTAACATGGGAGGCTGAACTTGTACTGCCACCCCTCTCTATTTTAAGGTATATTCTTTAAAGCTTTTAGTAGCTTTCATCCCTATTCTTTAAAGATCTTGACGTTTTAGGCCTAAGTATTTAACATATCAATACTGCCCCACAAAGGTGTTAGCTAGATCGACCCACCTCTTGATCTGCTCTCAGTTCAAACAGTTATATCATATTGCAGCTGGCCCAGCAAGACTATCATGGAAGTAATGAATTATCAGATTAGCATCATTTAAGTACCCTTCCAACTTTTTGTAAAACATATTCAGGTAGATTAGGGGACAACTGGTGCCATAATATTTCTCAAAATTAGGCACCCTAAATTAATGTGGGATGACCAAATTAGTGAGCAAACTGAGTTTTCTCTCTTTCAGTCCTTTGTGGGAGGCATTAGCATTTTTTATAGCCCCAATTGCTTCATTCAACCACTTGAATTTATCTTCAAATTGCTCATGAATAATGAGGCTCTTCCCTATGTTTAAGTGGGATGCTCCAGGACAGGTTATTTTTCTTGACATATTAGTCTGATAACACTGATATCTTTTATCAGCTATCTTCTCTATATCAGCAGCCTTGGTTACCATCACCTGTATACATCTTGTAGAGAACCTGATGTTGGATTCCTCATATCTTGTTGTAACCCGACCAATTGCTCTTGTAACTAATCTTGTGATCCCTAATGAGATTACTTCATTATTTCCATTTGTTTGTTTATGATGACGAGAAAGTAGTATGGATGAATGATCTTGTATTACTGTCATATAACCCTCCATAAATCATTTTCATGTTTTCATAACCAATGCATGCAAAATTCTTAAATAAACAAATGCGATGCAAATGCATGTATGCAAAAGGTGTCATTCTAGAGTGACCATCTTAAAACAACTTTCATTGAACATAAAGGTTTTGATACATCAAACAACTTTATATATAAGGAATATCTTTAACTCCTAACTTCTCTGTTTCCCTCAAAAGCCAAGTTAACATCCACTAACGTTTAGGTGTTAAGTTGTCAATCTGCTTTAACTCTCTTGCAAAGCCAGCTAAATCAATCAACTTGTGAGCTTGGGTAATAGCATCTTTCATTACATCGTCCTTTTCCTCCATCTTATATGCCAATTCTTAGAGATGTAAACAAAGTTGTTTTTTCTTATAAGAAAGTCTTTGTGGTTACGAAGTTCTCGTGCAATATCTCCATAATCATCTATAATCTCCGTCAATGTCTTGTTCTTGGCTCTATTGGCTTCTAGCTCATCATCAATATCACACTTGTGGCGTTGATAAGAAGCTTTCATATTGGCTATGGACATATTCAACATCTGATTTTCGGCTTGACATCTTCACAAATCATTAACAAATGTATTGCAACTTTTTCTGTAATATGTAAATCATAAGAAAACTTATTGGCTCGACCTTCATGCATCTTGCAATCCTTTCTCCAATGTGCAGCGTCATTTTTCAGTTTAGTGACCCTTGTTACCTACTCCTCTGGGGTACTTCTTATACCAGCTTTTTTAAAAGCTTGATTGTTCCTTTGAAAACCATCACACATGACTTTCATCTCTCTATTCAGTTTATCATTTTCACTCCTCAAATGACACACTTGAGCTTCGTACCTTAGTAAATCTTTTTCCTCCTGGATGTCCCCACTGATACCCTTACATTTGAACGATTTTGGCTCCAACTTCATAGGACAATCTGTTACCAAATTGGGTCGACCTTTCATTTCGAACTCCAATAATCCATGATACAAAAGATGTTGGACTTGATGCTTGAAGGCGGTGCAATTCTCAATGGAATGTCATTAAGCTCCGACATGATATTCGGAATAAACATTGGCGTCATTCCAATTTGGATATGGAGGTTACTAAGGTTTTACATAATGTGGAGCCATTTCTCGGGATTCTAAAAGCTTATTATACAACTCCTTATATGATATAAGACAGAATCATAATGAGAACCACCTCTCAGCTTGGACTAAATTGGAGTTTTCAGGTTCATTTCTCTTGATGTTGGGAGTAGACTCTCAAATGCCAATGAGTTCTGATTGCATGGCTTCTTTTTATCTTTATGAACTTCTACAGTTGTCACTATTTCCTTGGGGTCTCCAGAAAACTTGTTGATATGAATGGTGATTGTGCGTGATTTCTTAGATTGGCTAGGATCAACTTGCTTTAAAGTAGTCCTTTGTGTACTTGACATCGCGGGATCATTTTAATTGAGCTCTTTCCTTTCATTTGCAGAAGTCTCTTTCCCTTTGGCCAAAGCAGTTATTCTATCCATCATCTTGAACATTTTCTCTCTCATCTCTCTTATCTCATTTTGCTATTCGTCTGACATACGATCTTTGGTGCATAGTTCTCCACTATTCTTAGAGCTTCCTCAAGATCCCATTCACTAGCTGTGTTATAGTCTACTTGATTGTTAAACCCTTTGTCCATCATGAAAAACTTTTACTCTGATGACCACTTACAAATCAACACCTTTTGATTATGTCATGGTCATGATATGTAAACAAAAAGAAAAGCAACGTAAAAACACGTTAGTACAAATAAGAGATAACAAAATGACAAGAATTACTATAAAAGCAATCAAAATAAATTAATAAGCTAATGCAAAACCAGAATACAAAAGCAAATGCAATGCACAAGGTGTTAATTCCAAAAGCGATAACCATAGAACAACCTTCATTAGACCATAAATGCTCTTTACACTAGACATAAGAGCTTTATTTTCTTTATTTAATCGATCTAGGTCTTTCTCACGATTTGGTGTTGTCTTTAAAGTCATTGTTGGACTTCTCAAAGTGTTGATCCGCCTTTCTTTATTTTAATCCACCTACTGTGATTATTGGATCTCTAGGACTCTATTTATGTGGAATTCTCCAAGAGGAAAGCGACTTTGATATCTCGTGAAGGATCTTATCACTCTTGACTCAACTAACATCTGACTAACTGGTACCATCTTGATCCTTGTTTGTTTAATAGTAGTCTTCGATCAACTTTGAGCTCTTCTCTCATCGATCAACTTTGTTTGTATGTCATCGCCCTTCCGGATTTAATTATCTAGTTATGGAACTCTTATGTTGATATGAAAACCTTCTAATTTGGTCAATCACTTGTGAATTAACACCTTGTTTGGTTGTGATGTGAAAATGCAAATGCAAACAAAAGACAAAAGACAAAAAAATAAGATAAAATAAAAGAAATTGTTAGTATCGCTTAACCAAAAAAGCAAAAAAATATTCATGAAAAGAAAAGATCCTACCCAACATGGTATCTACCCTGACATGCTTTTATAACAATTCTACCGAGACATATTTTCTACCCCCATGCTTTGATCAACATATAAATCATAACCTCATGTCATCTAGTTCGCATTCTTGTTTGAAAAATGAACCTAACCGTGTGATCTCTAGTTGACATACATTTATTTGGAAATTAAAAATACACCACCAAAATTAAAGTGCTCAAAAAGGTTTTTCCATAGTACTCTCCTTACGGGATCCCTAAGATTTGGGCAAGACTCTATTTGAATTCTAAGTTTACTATATGCTAGGTTCAACTCTAAAGTAAGAGTCCTCGGATTGTCCTTATCGGTGTTCCCTTGGCTTTCAAACCCTCAATCTGGGCCCATCACATGCTTTTGGATCGAGTTCAATTCAAGGGGACACACCTCCTTGTGTCCATACGGAGGTGAAAACCATTACGAGGACCATAAGGTGTGAGCCCCATGAGCAATTCACCATCTCGGGCTGAGGTGAAAACCACAAAGAGAGTAGTTTCTCGCTCCTACTTAAATAGGATGGAGCGGTGTTTTAACTCATATCATGCAAATGCCGTTGTGCAGTGTGTGAGGAAAAGTGAAAACAAAGGAAAACAAAAATCTCAAAATATTGAACATTTATTCACTCTGAAAACACCAACAAATCAGTACAAATATTTAGTGGTTAATCAAACCATATATATTTATTTAAACCAAGCAAGGGATCAAAAGTTAAATTAAAATCAATTCAGAATTCTCAGTGCAAAGACAATCAATTAATTGACTAATGGTCTGACTCTATGAAAAAAGGTCCCCAGCGAAGTCACTAAGCTATCAAAACGATTGTTTTTTAAAAGAGCCTCGTTTCGAAATAATTTTTTGACCTATTAACGATAAAATATGGTTCAAGGAGTCACCACCAATCTTTGATTAGGGTGTGATTGGGCAAACAAAAAAGTATTTTTTTCATTTTAATAAAAATATTAATTTTAATTAAAACAACAAATTTGCGATCTGCGTTACCAAAATTCGAGTTCGGGAGTCGGTTACGCGTGGGGAAGGATTAGCACCCCCACAATGCCCTAAATCAATACCTAGTCGATTAATTACTTATTTTTGCAATGAAATTTAAGAGTTCAAATTTAATTTAATTTAATATCCCATACAAATAATATTCTTTGAATTTTAAGGCAAAGCACAATAATATTTAATTATTTTCTATTGAGAAAAATCGACCTCTCATACCTTAAAGCAAGCGATTCTTACTCCAATTAAAATAAAGAAATATTAAAATTTCATTTTAAGGTTCATTAATAATTCAAAATAACAACACAAAAATAATTTTAAGAGAAAAACGATAATATGTAATTATTTCCAATCGAGAATAAATGAACTCTCATGTCTTAAAGCAGTCATTTATTACTCCAATCGAAATGAAGAGATATCATTATTTCCTCTTAAAATTCAATATTGGTTCGAGTTAAAATGATAATATCTAATGATTTCCAATCGAGAATAAATGACCTCTCACGCCTTAAAACAATCATTTATTACTCTAATCGAAATGAAGAGATATCACTATTCTATCTTAAAAATCAATATCGATTCGAGTGTTACTATTTTGAAAACCCATCGAAAAACACATGCAAAATAAAACGTAAATTAAAAACATATATAAAATAAATACGATTAATTAGTTATTTTACCAACCTTTAATGAGAATAAGGATGTTCAATTATTTAAATACATCGAGACGAGACCTTAGATTTGATCTAACAATCTTTTCTCGGTGAATTTAATTAAAAGAACATGATCTTTTTCTTAGTCCTAAAATTTTAAATGTAATCAATTTTATTCTTGTCACTTAATGGTATAAACTTTTCATTTTAAAATTATAGAAAGTAATTTTCTTATACGTTAAGATAGTCACTTCACAACAATCTTAAAATGAATGAATATTATTGTTAATCAAATTATTTTGGTTCGATTCATGTAATGCTTATGAGGTTTCCATGCATACTAATTAAATACTAAAACCTAAATTTATGCAACCAATTGCACAAACATTTATTTAATTGACACCAATATATATACATTCAAAAACATAATATTCGTATTATGCAAATATAGGACTAAGTAATAAAAATGAAAATTTTAATGTCACAATGATAAATCAAACAAATAGCATAACATATAATACAAGAATCATACATTACAAGCACTAACAGTGTAATAAACCCATATGTTCAGGACCAAAACGAACATATTTGAAATTACATGCTGGAAATTAAAGTAAACAAAAGCAAATAAATAAAGGTGACCAAACTGTAACATGCGCAAAGTGAAAATGAAAAATCATAAACTCTAAAAAAACTTAATAAGGATTAAAATTACAACTTCATAAATTTAAAGACCCAATTCGAGTAATTTACCCAAATAATGTCAACTACATATGCAATGACTGAAATGTAAATTTAACAAAATAAAAGCTCAAAAACTTAAACTTGCAAACTCCTACTACGTGAATAAAATGAAATACTCCAGAACTAGGATGACCCCTCTCGTGATTTGAGCAAGCGTTACACGTAGAAACCTTAATACCCTATAAACGACGGCATCTTGAATCCCCCTTATATATCCCATTATAGGGTTTTGGTAAAAACTTAAACCCCATTTCTCTCACTCAACCGCTTAATCCTTCTCTATTTCCTCTCAATTTATTTCTTTATTTTTTTCGAAACATGAAAACCATTCGGTAGCCACGAGCCACTGTGGCCGCCACCGCACACTGCCCCGATGAAGGGCCAACCCCTATCGAAAATACCCAAACCACAAGCCCCTAACTCTCTTGACCCTCAAACCAAACCTTTGAACCCTAAAATAAGAGAAAAATACCTTAAACATTCGATCTACCCCCTCGTCGTCGGTGAGAAGCTTTACACCCGACGTAAAGTTCCTCTTTTTTTCTTTATTTTCCCTTTTCGTTTATTTCTCTCTATTTTATTTCGAAAAAAAACCCAAGTCCTTTCTCTCTATGTTTTTCCCCTTATTTTCGAGCTCCCCCTTTCGAACTCCCTCTCTATTTTTCTTTTTTCCTCATTTATGCCTCTATTTTATCCTTTTTTTCAAAACACGAATCCCCCTCCTTTAGATTTTTCTCTCCTCTTTATCTCCTCTTTGCATGCTTGGGGAGATTTTTGCAGAGGTCATCATCACTGGTTCGACCGAATCACAGGTGAGGGTTGACAGGTGAGAATTCATTTCATTTTTTTGTTGTTTTGTTATTTGTCTTTGTTTCTCTGTCCTTGCGTGTTGATTTGGTGAATCTTAATAGAGAGATGATGATCAGAGGTCACGGGTTTGGCGGTAGTTGGTTCTCGGGTGTGAGAGTGGAGGTGTCGACTAGGGTTTACAAACCCTAACTAGTTAAGGTTAGCATTAGGCTCGGGTTTGGACTTCGGGTACCGAGCTGATTGGGTTGCTTGGTAGCTAGGCCCGGGTTACTTCTGGGCCTTGGATGTAATGGGTTTTGGATTTATAACCTGATAATAATAATAATAATAAATATAATACTAATAATAATATTAAAAACATTGGGACAAAAACGGGTGTCGAATAAGGAGATAAAACTTTCAGCGTCTAGTTTGAAAATTGAAAGGATTCTAGATCGTACTAAGTAATGAGAAATTGACGTAGTCGTGTGTTAATAATATTTGTAGATGTTCGAATCTAAAGAAAATTCGAGGATAATTTTTTTCTTAAAGGGAGCAGAGTTGTAACGCCCGAATCTCCTAAACTAAAATTTGATCGAATATAATTTACATTGAGCAAATTTTCAAAAAATATTCATTCCCAGTTATCGAGACACTTAAAATGATTTACTATGGGTTTATATATATTGATTATATTAAATTTAAGAGGTTTCGAGATTACTCATTTGAAAGTAATTTTATAAATTATTGAATTTTGATTTGACTTGCTAATTATTATAATGTTAGACAAAAATAGGATAACCACACTTTGGAGATATTTTTCTTAGGTAAGGCTCGATTATATAAACAAAGAGTGTTGGAAATGTGGGAAAAAGCTTTTAGTACTTCTACTTTGACCACAAATAGCCCTTCCATATCCGACCTATGAAACCAACCCTTTTGATTCATCGAAATAGTGAACTGGTAAGGGAGCCCGACCAAATTAATCAACCAGAAAGTTATATGTAACGCTACTACCTCTGTGAATCACCACAGCTTCGGATTAGTCTTTCAGCAACAACCAATAATCAAAACGAAGAAAACAAGATGAAACGAATGATGTAATTTGGATTTTGATCGATGGTCGATGGGGACGATCAACGCAACAGTTATCGGCATCCGAAACTGACTGGTGAAGCAACCTTCTTGGTTCTCCAGAGCACCATGACAGAGAAGGTAAAAGAGACAAAAGAAATGAAATAAAGAAAATGGGAGAAAAAGGATTTAGGAAGTGATATTTAGAGATCACATCATTGTGGGATAGCTGAAGATAAATAAAGAGAAAAAATTTCAACAACAGTCCCCCATGTTTGGAAAATTATTGGGAGCCATGTTCGTGATTAAGCTCAGGGTTAAAGTGAGTAAGCTCAAATTCAAGAGATCAAGGTGAATGCAACTCGTATTGTAAAATATTTCAAGGTTTCTCATAATTACGATGCGTTGCATGTTGTGTTAGAACATTCGATTAAAAATATGAATATAAAAATTAGGAAAATTTCCGTAATACTTCTAAATTTACATAGGGAATAACAGAGGTTAGAAATGAATACTAAAATATAAAATTTATGAGAATGTTATAAGACTTCAGTAATGTACCATTGTTCTTTATGTTCCATATGATATAAATGATTGATGAGATGGGTGTATTGGTGGTTAACATGGAAACCTAATTTTAGGTTAGAATTCTAATTTTAGTTTGGAAAAATACATTTTAGGTTGGAAAACTGATTTTAGGTTAAAAAAAAAAGGTTTTAGGTTGGAAACTCTATTTTAGTTTGTAAAAACAACTTTTAGGTTGGAAAATTGATTTTAGGTTGGAAAATTGATTTTAGGTTGGAAACCTAAATTTAGGTTGGAAAACAGATTTTAGGTTGACTCGCACAGGAACACCTAATCATAATTATTCTGGATGTCTCGCATGTGATCCATGAAAGATTAAACTAACTTGCACAAGAGCACCTAATAATAATCACTTTGGGTAACTCGTATGAGATCCCTAAAAGATTAGAGTGACTCACACCGAAGTACCTAATCATAATTTTTTCTGGTGACTTACATAGGAGCTTTAAAGGATTAAAGTGACTCACAAGGGAGCACCTAATCATAATCATTTTGGGTGACTCGTACGAGAGCCTCGAAGGATTAAAGTGACTCCAATGAGAGCACATAATCATAATTATTCAGGGTGACTCGTACGGGAGCCCCAAAAGATTAGAGTGACTCACACGAGAGCACCTAATCATATTATTGTTATAATCAGTGACTCGCACGAGAGCACCTAATCCTAACACTGAGAGAAGGATGATGTATCATATGGGGTACGCAACCAACTACAAGAATGATCTTATTATGCGATTCTAATTAAATCATGGCACTCACTCTAGCAATTATGAATGTCAAATGATTTAGACAATATAGTTGATTGGTGCATAGTACTTGATATATATATATATATATATCTTAAGATATGCTTCTATCGATGCCATGAACTTTAGTAAGTTGAGCCTTTAGATTAGTTATCGGACTATTGATACTACATTGCTCACACATGACTTGCATTATTATTATATATGGATCTCTTGAAATATGATAGAGTAGTTGTGTACTCATTGGGATTTTTAGCTCACTCTTCAAACTAATTACCATTTCAGGTTACAAAGTTTATGGATCACGATGGGTTAACTATATCATCAGAAGAGTCTTAGTGGAAGTACTAGAGTACGATGAAGATTACTTGTATTGGCATGTAGAGGTTATGGTTATCTTTATTGTTTGGGCCATAGTATAAATACATTTATTAATACTTTATTTTATACTTGATTCATGAATAAAGGAGCTCTGATCTTATAATTATTTTTAAAATTTTGAGTAAATCATGTATTTCAAAGTTAGAAAGTCTTGGTTTACCTCAGTGAACCAATGTGATTTCTTCGATTTGGGAACAATTCCTGTAAAATCCTTATGATAACTTCCTAAAAATGTTACTTTTAAGGCATTTTTCACTTAAGTTATTGTTTGTTTAAAAGCTCATTTTAGTCATTTTAGGATCATGTAGTTGCATATAATTGCATTTGTGGTGGTATTGCTATTTTATCTTTTAAGGATGTTGTATGAGAGAAAAGTGTAGTTGCTTATGGTGTGCAGGAAATAACAAGCAGAAGGTCACACTGGGAAGGAATGACGTGTCATCACACGTTGCTGAAGCAGATTGAAATGCCTTGGCATTTTTGGCACAAAAACTAACAAAAAGATATTTTTGTAAAATGACAGCTGGTAATGCACGTGAATGATAGTTGTAACCGCCTACTGGGACTACTGCAACCTGGATGGATAAGACTCACGCCTAAGGAGTGACCCTAGGGGTATGAGGAGTATTTTGAGTGTAATAACCTCATCAGAACCCTTAGATATTTTTATTATATATTACACCTCACAAGAGAAAGAGAATGGGAGGAGGAATTTTGAGTAACATTTTCTTATATTTTTCACTGTAACCCTTTATTCTTCCTTGAGTGGTGTTCCTCCATTGATAAGCTCCAAGGGGTGGCGAGCTAGATGTCCGAGAGGAGCTAGTGAGCTAAGGCGAGTCTTGGTGGTTGAGGAGAGCTCCGGTGGTGCGCGTCGAAGACTTCTTCTCCCTTCCCTTTGCTGCTATTTTTCCATTTATTATTAGGTTGTTTGGAACGAATATATTTCATGGCTTGTTTCATGGATGATTCGAACCCCACCATGAACTAACTTTATTTGGTGGGGTTATTTTATGGATGTTTAACTTTATTTTAATGGTAGATTTATGTTTATCTTTTGGATTTGTTTGCTTTGCTTACGAATGCTTCATCATCTAAGTTTATAAGAGGCATGAGAGTGTCTATTTCTTAGATGAAGGCTAGGTGTTCAAGAGAAACTTAGCTAATAATACTTGTAGTATTCAAGAGAAACACAAGAAAAGATCCACATAAGCAATGGGCTATAGTATTTTCTTAAGCATTAAGATAGGATGTCAACGACTAAAAAGGGTAGTTTTTATCAATAGTGTAGGCTGCCATAACTGAGCCTGATAAGAGATTTCGTGGCATTCTATTCTGTTAGGTTCCTTTGACTAGAGAGATAGCGGGAGCACTTTCTGCAAACCCTGTCGAGCAAGTGAAATTTAGATAGATTAAATCTAACTGAGAGATAAGTTATAGCATCCTGAAATCAATCTCTACCATTCATACTAGTGTAAGCTTGTCGTGTGAGGATTATCAACTTATCATTTATTTGTTGTTTCTACTATTTTTCATTGCTTTGACATTTTAATCATTTTCACCATTAAAATATGTTTTTGCCACTACATTTTCATTTTCTACCCCATCAGACTATCAATCCATATCCACCCACATTTACTTTCCATTGCTGTGACATTTTAATTTAGTACATATCAACACTAACTATACTTAGATAGAGTAGTGTTTTGTTTTGGTTAAACTTTTGTAATTTCAACCAATCCCTGTGGAGACAATACTCACTCATCAATTTATTACTAGATCGATTGTGTATACTTCCACATTATTTGCGTATAATTTTATAGTACTCACAACACGCAACAAGTTTTTGGCGTCGTTGTCGGGGATTGGCAGCATGAAGTTAATTAGTTTTGCCAGAGCATTTTATTTTTGCATATTTATATGTGTATAGTTTACTTGATATTTTTTTATTCTTTTTCAGGTTTATTTAGATTATGCCTAGAAGACATTCTGAAGAGCCATTGGAACTGATCAATCTAGAGATTGAAAGACTGTTTAGACAAATGAGACGTGATCAACGTGCTCGAGGAAATATGTATCAAATTGGAAACCAAGTCATTAGTCAAGATGATAGAATTTCGAATGCCGAGGCATTGCAAAATGATGGACCTACTGATAGACCTCGTGTTATTCGTGATCATTTAAATCCGATTCTAAATTACTTGAATCCGGAAATTGTGGCACCTGAAATTCAAGCTGCATATTTTGAGCTAAACCAGTTATGTTTAATATGTTGAATTCTATAGGGCAGTTTGGGTTATGCCAACTGAAAATGTCAGGCAACATATTCGCAATTTTCTGGATGTTTGTGATTATTTCCGCCAAGAACGAGTGCATGAGGATGTTCTGAAATTAAAGTTTTTCCAGTATTTATTGCGTGATAGAGCAAGGGCTTGGTTGAGTGGTGTTCCATCCAGTTCGATTGAATGAGCCGATCTTTGCAAGAGTTTCTTATTGCAGTATAACCCACCGAACATGAATACTCAACTAATGAATGACATAGCATCCTTTCACCAGGGCGACGACGAATCTATGTATGAGTATTGAGATCAATAAAAGAGTTTACTTCGAAAGTGTTCAAATCATGGTTTTCACGATTGGACTCTAGTAGTAATGTTTTATAATGGAGTCAATGACCCACGAGGATGATGTTGGATGCCTTGGCAAATAGGACATTGTTGGATAAATCACCTACTGAGGCGTTTGCTATCTTGGATAGAATTGCTAATAATGACTATCAATTTCCTTCCTCAAGGCTTGGGAGTGGGAGGAAAACACCTGGAGCATTTGAGTTAGATATCAAGGATTCAGTGTCCGCTCAACTCTCAGCTATCATTAATATGCTGAAAATTTATAACGTTCCACTGATGTGAAAGAAGTGAAAGCAACTAGCTTGCCATGTCTGTTATGCCAAGGCAATCATCACGAGAGTGAATGCCCAACCAACCATGAGTCCATCAACTTTTTAGGCAATTTTAATCGAGACAATAACAATCCTTACTCTATACTTATAATGTAGGATGATGTCAGCATCCCAATTTCTTATGAGGAAATCAAGGAGCCATAATGCTAATCAGTCCACTCGGTAGTAGAATCACAATGAACCTCAAGATTACCAAAATGTCATGCCATGGCATAGTACCAACGAAGGAGCTTCATCTTCAGCGAGCATGAGTTCATTGAAAGCTACAATTCAAGAGTTCATATCTAATACGAAGATAATGCTACAAAACCATTCTACTTCAATTAAGAATCAAGGAGCTTTACTTCATAGTCAATGTGTTTTATTTTAAAGTCATAGCTCATATTTGAGAACTTTGGAAGGTCAAGTTGGTCAGATTGCTACGGCATTGCAAGAGCGTCAGGAAGGACGTTTTCCAAGTGACACTGAAGTCACTAAAATGCATGGAAAAAGCATTGTAATGTATTAACTCTTAGGAGTGGAACATTAATTAACCAACAAGTCAAGGTTAGTGGGACACAACATGATAACTCTACTCCCACTACTGATATTGGTAAAGCTGAATTACATGATGATAACATTTCTGATAAGGACAATGAGGAGATTCTATTAATGATCCTGCCAAGGCACAAAATTCTGATACCAAGGCAAAAGCAATTCCTATTCCTGCAATCAAGGAAACTAGACCCCCACCACCCTTCCCGTAAATATTGAAGAAGCATAATGATGAAGTTCAATTCAAGAAATTTGTGGACATTCTTGATCAACTTCATATTAACGTACATCTCTTGGAAGCTATTGAACTGATGTCGACCTCTGCCAAATTTCTTAAGGAAATTTGCACCAAGAATAGGAAAGTATAGACTTATGAGACAGTTTCCACGACAATAGAACTTTGTTCTTCATTGAGTAAGTTGTCACCAAAGCAAAATGATCTGGGAAGCTTTATTATTCCTTGTTCTATAGGAGCTAATTTCGTTAGACAGGCACTATGTGATCTTAGTTCAAGTGTAAACTTAATGCCAAAATCTATATTTTTGAAGCTTGGCATAGGAGTTGCAAAACCCACATCAGTTATTTTACAACTTGCCGACAGATCCCATGTTAAACCTGAAGGGAGAGTCGAGGATGTCATAGTAAGGGTGGATAAGTTTGTATTTCCAGTTGACTTCTTGATGCCAAGGCACCCATTATTCTGGGAAGAACTTTCCTAGCCACTTGTCATATTTTGATAGAATGTGAAAAAGGTGAACTCACCATGAGAGTGTCTGATCAATGTATGATTGTCAATGTGTTTCGAACTCTCAAGTATGTTGATGACACTGAAGAATACTAAGGCATTTCTAAATTGAACTCAGTAATTGAAGAAGAAACTGAACAGCTTTGCCATAACAATTTTATTCAGTTAGCAGAAAATGGCTATGGGATGAATGATGAAAAGCTTAGTGGAACACGATAATTTCCCAATTTTGGAGGAGCAATCTAGCTTACTACAACCTAGATCAGGTATGAATTTTGAACCTTTGAATTTTGATGAATTTATTCCTCCCAAGCCATCATTATTGCATGCACCTACTCTAGAGATAAAGACTTTGCTAGGGCATCTTAAATATGTTTACTTGGGTAGCGATAAAACTTTACCAGTGATTATTTCCGCTAACCTTACTGCTAACCAAGAGAAAATTTTGTTAAGTGTTTTGATGCATCATAAGAAAATGATTGGTTGGACTATGGCTGATTTGAAATGAATTAGTCCTACAATTTGCATGCACAAGATTCTGCTCGAAGATTGCCACTGCAATTCAATAGAACCACAAAGAAGACTCAACCCTGTTATGAAGAATGTGGTAATGAAAGAAATTATGAAATGGCTTGATAAACTCAACAAGGCTACAAAGAAGGACCATTTTCCTCTGTCTTTCATCGACCAAATGTTGGATCGATTGGCAGTCAAAGCATTATATTGCTTTTTGGATGGGTACTCAGGGTACAATTAAATTGTCATCGCACCAAAGGACCAGGAAAAGACTACATTCACTTGTCCCTATGATGTTTTTGCCTTTAGGAGAATACATTTTGGACTCTGTATTGCCCCAACAAAAATTCATCGTTGTATGCAAGCTATATTTTCAGACATGGTTGAGGATTTCCTGGAGATATTCATATACGATTTTTCTATTTCTAGAGATGATTTTGAACGATGCCTTGGTAATTTGACAAAAGTTCTTAAAAGATACGAGGAAGTTGATTTGGTCTTGAATTGGGAAAATGTCACTTCATGGTGACTGAAGGCATCATGTTAGGCCATAAAATATCTCACAACGACATTGAGGTAGATAATGCAAAAATTAAAGTAATTAAAAAATTGCAACCACCAACTTCGGTCAAGAGTATTAGGACTTTTCTTGGACATGCTGGATTTTATAGAAGATTTATCAAAGACTTCTCCAAGATTTCTAATCCCTTATGCACATTGCTTCAACAAAACCAGCCCTTTATGTTTCACAAGTTATGCCTCGGCGCATTCACTGAACTGAAACAACGATTAATCTTGGCACCTATTGTAGTTCCTCCTGATTAGACATCATCATTCAAATTGATGTGTGATGTAAGTGATTATGACATAGGAGTTGTTTTGAGACAACGCCGAGGTAAACATTTTCATGTTATATATTACTCTAGTCGCTCTTTGAATGAAGCACAATTGAGCTACACTACCACTGAGAAAGAATTACTTGTCGTGGTATTTGCTTTTGATAAATTTAGACCATACCTAATAGGCACTAAAGTTATTGTTCACTCTCATCATTTGGCTATAAAATATTTAGTGAACAAAAAGGAAGCAAAGCCTAGACTTATTAGGTGGATCTTACTTTTGCAAGAATTTAACTTAAAGGTTATAGATAGAAAAGGTCCTGAAAACCAAGTTGTTGATCATTTATCTAGGCTAGAGAACAATTTTGAATGCCATGGCAATGTAGATATTCAGGAGGAATTTCCTGATGAGAAAATTTTATATTCCACGGAAACCCCATGGTACGCGGACCTTGTTAATTTTCTTATTATTGGAATATTGCCTTTTGATTTGAATAGCCAGGGTAAAAATAAGTTCAAGCACGATACAAGGTATTATTTTTGGGATGAGCCATATTTGTTTAAGCATTGTGCTGATCAGCTCATTAGACGATGTGTATCTGAATAAGAACAACGCGACATTCTATACCATTGTCATTCAGACCTAAGTGGTGGCCATTTTATAGGAACAATGACTGCTGCTAAGCTCTTACAATTAGGCTTTTACTGTCCAATTCTTTTCAAAGATGCTCATGCATTTTACAAATCTTGTGATCAATGCCAATGCACTGGAAACATATCCAGGCAACACGAAATGCCACTACAAAATATTTTGGAAATAGAGTTGTTTGATGTTTGGGGCATCAATTTCATGGGACCATTCCCATCTTTCACATGAAATCTATATATCTTGCTTGATGTGCATTATGTATCAAAATGGGTAGAAGCAATAGCAACATCAAGGAATGACTCTAAAACCATACTCAAGTTTTTGCACAAACATATATTCACTAGGTTTGGAGTACCTCGAGCTATCATTAGTGATGAAGGAACCCATTTCGATAACAAGTTGATTGCCAAGGCATTAAAGAGATACGGAGTTCGTCATAAGATTACCACGACATATCATCCGCAGAAAAATGGCCAAGCAGAGATATCCAATCGAGAGATCAAGCAGATTTTAGAAAAAGTGGTGAAACCAAGGCGGAAGGATTGGTCGCCAAAGTTATATGTAGTATTTTGGGCGTATAGAACAACGTTCAAAACTCCTCTGGGCATGTCATCATTCAAGTTAGTGTATGGGAAGTCTTGTCATGTCTCGGTTGAACTTGAACATAAGGCGTACTGGGCCATTAAGCAATTGAATTTTGATGCTCAATTAGCTGGGGAGCAAAGATTACTGGAACTTAATTAAATGTAAGAGTTTAGAGCACAAGCATCTGAAAATGCACGAATATACAAGGAAAAACCCAAGAAGTGCATGACCAAAAACTGATGCCACGACATTTTCATATTGGGCAACAAGTATTTCTTTATAATTCCATACTTAAACTTTTTCCTAAGAAGCTTAAATCTCGATGGTCAGTGCAATTTGAGGTGCATCATGTTTATCCCCATGGTGCCATTGACATCAAGAATATAGACGATGAGACAATCTTCAAAGTCAATGGTCAGCGTCTGAAAGCTTATAATTGAGTTCCACCACTGCATAACAAGGCAGTGTTGTATTTGCATGATACTGAAGTGTGCCCAGCTGAAAACCAAATTTTGATGTCACGGCATTGAATTTCGTTGACTGTGCATAAATAATAATTTTATTATTTTTCCTTTTTTTATTTTTTTATTTTTATTTTATTTTGTAGATAATTTTGATTTGTTTTGTAGGGGACCTACTGTACTGTATCCATGCAAGGAGCGGTTACCAAAAGGAGGAAATGACAAAACAATTAAAAGAGGAAAAAAATCTTTTTGATTTATTCCTTTTTCTTTCTTTTATTTCTTATTTTAACTTTTTTCTCTCCACTGTTTTGTCCAATCACCGTTACTTTTACAGTTAACTTTTTTTTCCCACCTACCCATTTACCCCCCATCCACTCATTTTTTTAACCATCCTATAACTCATTTAATCTTTAACTTTTTCTGTTTATCTTTCCTCATTTCTTCTTCTTCTTCCTTCATTTTCCCCCATAACCAAAATTTCTCAAGCTTTCCAAGCAAACAAAGCTTTTTCCTTTTTCATTTTTTTCTTCAGAAATACTAGAAAAATGTGTGTACGAGACCCACCGAAGCTGAAGATCCCATTTCTCAACAGTTCGAGAATGACGAAACCAAATCAAGGTTTCAAAATTTCAAAAATATGAACCTTTTCTTTGAGTTACGGTTCATTTTTACTGATGAAGTGGATGGAGGATTTGAACCTGACGTAATCGACATAGTTGCTCCACACAAATGGAAAAAGTTTGCAAGGCATCCCGGCTCAGTGAATGCCTCACTAGTGAAAGAGTTTTATGCTAACATTTCCAAACTAAATTAGCATGATGTCTTTGTGCGAGGTAAGTATATTCGGTTTACATCAAATCTTATTAATCGATACTTTCATTTACAGGATGTTGAAGACCAACATGACAAGTTCGAAAATGAGGCATAATGTGCCACTTATTATGGAGTTTTGGAGGACTTATGCTTTACAAATACCTCATGGAATGGTCGCCAAACTAGCCACTACTCAGTTAACTGTGAACATCTCCAACCGTGTGCCAAACTGTGCAACCATTTTCTGAAACACAAGCTAATGCCCACATCCCTCAATGTGATGGTATCTCTAGGGCTTGTTTAATGCTTTTACATTCAATTATGGTAACTCGTCCTATTGATGTGGGTAGGATCATTGCTCAACAAGTACATGAATGTTTAGGAAAAAAAGCAAGTGCTTTAGTGTTTCCAAATTCGATTACTACTTTATGTTGAAAGAAAAATGTAAGTAAAATTCCTTTGATGAGATTTTATCTGGATTTTCGGGCATTAATCGGGCTAGATTACCATTATTTTTTGGACTTGAAAACCCAAAATCCAAGGCCCCTGCTCATGAGAAGTCTGCAGATGATGCACAATCTAATTTCGAGGTAAGGATGATTGCTCTCGAAGAAGCTGTTATGCAAGCTCAGACACATTTACACACTTTACATGGAGATATTCAAAATTTCTTTGGTTATGTCAAACAGAGAGATGTTGTTGTGGAAACGATGTTTCAAGAAATCCTTCCCCACGTCCAACAGAATTTTCCAGGCTTTCCGGATGAAATTCTACCGGTATTCAATGTCGAGGCATCTCCCAATCCAAAGCAAGATGACACTGATCCTCCAGTTAAATAACCAAATCCCAACCCTTAACGTTCCCAGACCCTTGACTCACCTGTTGCTCAAGTTGAAAAAACACCCAGTCCAATTCTTGTGCCTAATCCCTCTCCTGCACAACTCATTGGCTGACGTACCAAAATATCGGCTGATCGCTTCAATGTAGTGCAGTACCGCTCTAGCTCTTTAGAGTCCAACCGGACACCATTGCGAAAGCGCACTAGACGAGGAGCTGCAGCACCTCCAAGGCGACACCACCACATAAACCATGAAGTACCTCCACTTGCATTCATTTTGCATTTCATTGCATAGCATATAGTTTTTATTTCTTTTAGTTCTCTTTAAGCATTGAGGACAATACTTCCCTTAAGTTTGGGGGAGGTAGTGTTCTCGTTAGAACATATGCATGATAGTATTACCGTAACATTATGCCATGGCATCAGTAAATGGTAGGACAATTAGATAAATTTCTTGAGGATACACCCGATGATGATGAACTTGTTAGGCTAGAAATTAAATATAAATGACTATTGAGAATGATAGAACTGACTCTAGGGCTTGATACTTTGTGAATTATTTTTACACGATTTGTATGTTCTCTATACTTGGGAAATTTAGAGAATTTTTATGAAGGAACTCTAGTTAGTTTTGGCATTGAAATTTAGTATTATGCTAGAAAGATAAATAAAAAATAACTCCCTTATATATGAGACTGTGAATAAATGCTTAGGCATAGCTGTAGAGGGACACTCCGCTTTGTCGTGGCATTTATTGGAACTCTCTTTAATAAATGGAAGCCACGCGCATATGAGTGAATGCAAGTAGTCACAAGATGACTCTACTTAACTATCTTAGGGTGGAAGGTATGCTCCCTTTCACCTAAAGTGTGGGAAAATAGGTGTGATGAGCTGACTCCCTTCGTAGCAGCAATTATTATAAAAAAAAGTTCAGTAAAAAGGGAGTAAAAATGTGCTTAATGAATGAGTAAATGCATTGGTAAAAACTAGAGGACTTTATTAGAAATTATATAAATTTGTTAAGTATAGATTGGATACAATCACGCACACACACTACCACAAAGAATCTTGACGTACGAAAAAGTACTTGAATTCTTGATGTCTAGCATGTTGAAGCCAATTTTTAGGAGCATTTTTGTCCTATTGCTGAAAATTGCCATTACATTCTACTTATGTTAATTGCTATCCATTGCTTGAGGACAAGCAATAGCTTAATTTTGGGGGTGTGATAACTTCCTAAAAAGGTTACTTTTAAGGCATTTTCACAAAAGTTATCGTTTGTTTAAAAGTTCATTTTAGTCATTTTAGGATCATGTAGTTGCATATAGTTGCATTTGTGGTGGTACTGATATTTTATCTTTTAAGGATGTTGTATGAGAGAAAGGTACAGTTGCTTATGGTGTGCATGAAATAGCAAGCAGAAGGTCACACTGGGAAGGAATGTCGTGACATGACATGCTGCTGAAGCATATTAAAATGCCTTGGCATTTATGGCGCAGAAACGGACAAAAATATATATTTTTTTTAAATAACAGCTGGTAATGGACGTGAATGATGGTTGTAACCGCCTACTGGGGACCATTGCCACCTGGAAGGATAAGACTCACGCCTAAGGAGTGACCCTAGGGGTATGAGGGGTATTTTTAGCGCAACAACCTCATCATTACCCTTAGATATTTTTATTATATATTAACCTCACAAGAGAGAGAAGATGAGGAGGAATTTTGAGCAACATTTTTTGATCTTTTTCACTGTATCCCTTTCTTCTTACTTGAGTGGTGTTCCTCTATTGATAAGCTCCAAGGAGTGGCGAGCTAGAAGTCCGAGAGAAGCTAGTGAGCTAAGGCGAGTCTTGGTGGTTGAGGAGAACTCCGGTGGCACGTTGAAGGCTTCTTCTCCATTCCCTTTGCTGCTATTTTTCCATTTATTATTAGGTTGTTTGGAACGAATATATTTCATGACTTGTTTCATGAACGAATCGAACCCCACCATGAACTAACTTTATTTGGTGGGGTTGTTTTATGGATGTTTAACTTTATTTTAATGGTAGATTTATGTTTATCTTTTGAATTTGCTTGCTTTGCTTATGAATGCTTCATCGGCTAAGTTTGTAAGAGGCATGATAGTGTCCATTTCTTAGATGAAGGCTAGGTGTTCGAGAGAAACTTAGCTAATAATACTTGTAGTATCGAGAGAAACACAAAAAAATATCCACATGAGCAATGGGCTATAGTATTTTCTTAAGCTTTGAATCGGACTAGTAATACTATATCATAATCCCTTAGTTCTTGAGAGCGACTAAGATAGGATTTCAACGACTAAAAATGGTAGTTTTTATCAATAGTGTAGGTTGTCATAGCTGAGACTGAGAGGAGATGTCATGTCATTCTATTCTGTTAGGTTAATATGACTAAAGATAGCGGGAGCACTTTCAACAAACCTTGTCGAGCAAGTGAAGTTTATATAGATTAAATCTACCTGAGAGATAAGTCATAGCATCCTTAAATCAATCCCTACCATTCATTCCAGTGAAAGCTTATTATATGGGGATTATCAACTTATCAGTTTTTACTATTTTTCATTGCCTTGACATTTCAATCATTTTCACCATTAAAATATTTTCTTGCCACTGTATTTCCTTTGCTACCCCATCAGACTATCAATCCATATCCACCCACATTTACTTTCCATTGATGTGACATTTTAATTTAGTACATATCAACGCTAACTATACTTAGATAGAGTAGTGATTTACTTTGATTAAACTTATGTAATTTCAACCAATCCTTGTAGAGACGATACTCACTCATCACTTTATTATTTGAGTGATTGTGTATATTTTCATATTAGTTGTGTATAATTTTATAGTACTCACAACACGCAACACCTTAACTTGGATTTTTACCCAAATAGAATTTAATGATGTCACGCTATTTCTATATAACATTTCCTACTTGAAGCAGATGAAAATTTATTCTTTTAAAATTTCCAAATTTAACATTGTCGCAACGGCCCCTCGGGGGGAAAAGACGACTAGTTGCAACGATGAGGTTTTGAAATGTAAAGTTTGGAAGTCACCACCAATCATTTTAAAGTGAGATTGGAACACCAAAAATCAGGTAATTTTAATAAAAAAATATTTTATCAAAAATACCAAACTTGGGTATACAAAAACCAGAAAATAGGTTTGGGAGTGGGTTACACATGGTGAAGGGCTAGCACTCCCACAACTCCAAAAAAATTGGTACCTAGTTGATAACCCTAAATTTAAAGTTTGGAAATTTTGATTTCGAAGATTTATTTATTCTAAAATTCACAATGGTGCAAAGTTTGAAAAAGGATGTTAGTTTACTATGACTGATGATGACCACCTTTTAGCATGTTAATGCAAAAGCTTCATCGTTGAAAAAAGTAAAGTAAAATTGCCTTAAAGTTTGAGAAATCACGGTATTGGTTTTGAAAAGGATGTTGACTTACTTCGAGAATTACCAGTGATCACCCCCTGAGCATAACGTGGAGGATACACTATTAATTCCTTGATAAATGAACATTGCCTTGTAATTTGAAAATTATAATGCAATCATGCAATTATCTTATGTATATAATTTAACTAGGTGGGTTAATTACGACTTTGTCTAACCTAAAGTGTTAAATTATTAAATTAAAGAACCTAAAGGATTAAACCTAAAAATGGAGTCTCTATTATTAACCCTAGTTCATTTTAACCAATTATTGAATCGAGTAATCGAAATGGTCCCTTGGGAATTTTAGTACGAGGCCCAATTCAAATTACTCCCCAAATTAAAAGACTAAAGTGAACTCTATCATAAAATGGAGGCTTTAATTAATAACCTAATTATTTATGTAAAATAAATATCTAATTAAAGAGTTCAAGGACTAAATAGTGAAAAGTCTAAAGTTAACGCTCTAATCATTATCCTAATTAATTATTTAAAAATTATTGAATTGAGCAATTGGAATGATCTCTCAGGCATTTTAATACGAGGGTCAATTCAAATTACTCCCTAAATTAAAGGACTAAAGTGTGACATATCTAAATCTAGTGGTTGAACTTAAACTATAATTAATTAAATAAATAAACAAATTAACCTCAAAGGAAAATGATAAAGTAATTAAAATTAAATAAAATCAATATACATGCATTTAAACACATAAATAATAAAATTATTAAAAATTAGCTTATAATTAAAATAACCACAAAGTGAATTATTAAACTAAATCAATGTTAAGGTTAATAAAAATATTAATCTAAGGGGGTGTTTGGATGGAGGAATGTGAGATTCTCATGGGAACGGAATCCACATTCCCCCGTTTGGATAGCCGAGAATCTCATTCCCGGTAATGTAAGATTACCAATAGTGATTTTTTTGGGGTATATTATCGGGAATGTCATTACCTCCCTTTCCTTAGGTATTGTTGGATTACCGGTGTTTTGGACTAAAATGCCCTTAATTTGTTTTTTCAAAAATGTCATTTTTTTATCATTGAATAATAAAAATTCTACGAAGGTTAAATTACACATTTATCCTTAAACTATTTTAGATTTACAAAAAAAATTTATAATTACAATTTTATATGAAGTTTATGGGTTAAAATAAAATTTTACCCTTTCATTAAACATTTTTATATTTTTAATTTTGTAAAAAAAATTATATAAATTTTATGAATTTAAATTTTTTAAAGAAAATATATAAATATTTTCCAACTTGTTAAAAACAAATATATAATAAGGACAATTTGGTCAAATATGCATTCCAATAATCTTTTATTCCTTTAACCAAACACGGTAATCTTACATTCCTGCTAAACCAACCAAACACAAAATACAACATTCCCAGTAATCCTATTCTGTGGTAATCTTAAATTCCCACTGGTAATCTTACATTCCGTGAACCAAACGCACCCTGAAGATCAAATTAAAACATATGGAATAACTCATGGATTAAATTTAAGCTAATTATTTAATTTACAAGGAAATGACCTAATTAGAAGAAAAAAATGAAATTAAACATGCAAAAATGGTTGTCCCTTATTCCAATATGTAATGGGGTAAGGGGAGGTAAGAAAGTAAGATGCCCCCAACACCAGGTTGAGAGCAACTTCCGTAGAAGACCTCTGAATTATGAAATACCCTCCGTAGACTCGATCCCACGACCTCAAGATTAAAAGCCTTGTGCTCTACCAACTGAGCTAAATAGAGGGACTTAAACATGATTTTTTTTTATAAGTCTAAAATACACTACAAATTAAAACTGTAAATTCATGAAATAAGGATATTTAAATTAAAATAAAAATGAAATAATCCTTATAGATGACGAAAATGCAAAATGAAGCTAAACGTAGAGGGATCTAAGTGAACTTAACCCATCAAGTTCTGATGGCCTAGAAATAATTAATCCTATTGCTTTACCATATAAACCTAATTATAAGTTAACCTAATTTAATCTAAACCTAATCTCCCCAGCCGTTTTCCTTCTTCTCTACCCTCCCACTCTCCTCGGCCGAGAACCTCAAAGGCTCTCTGTTTCTTTGCCAGCCACCACTCGACGGTGGCCATCTCGCCTCTGATTGATTTATTTCTGGTTGGGAAATCAAAACGAATACCCAAACAAACCTCCCAACTTCTCCACTCTATAACCCTTGATTCATCGCTCATGGCCATAGATCGGCGGTGTCGATACTTATCCCGACCACCACCAGCGGTGGTCGGGAGTCCTAGCTCTAACAAAGAAAAAATGAAACCCTCTCCTTCGTATGGAACCCAAAACGAACTGAATATATCAAACAGGCCCTCCCCAAAGACTCCAAGACCATCCCCGACTCCTCAGCTTCTCGGTCTCCGAAGAGTCCAAAAAATATCAGCTCCTTTCTCAACTCAAAACCTGAGAATCTCGGCTTCCACTTCTTTGCTAAGATACCTCCAATGGCCATGGAGAAGGGCCGAGGAAACCTCTCGAAGGGCACTCAAAAATCAAACGTAAAAAAAATGAAACTCCTTTGTTTATCGCTCTCAGTTTGAGCAAGGATAAGTCGCCAGGAGTGCATGGCGACCTATAAGGTCACCCGGAGTGCAGGCGACTTACGGCCAACACTATAGATTTCACCTATTTAAACAATTAATATTGAAAGTACATTAACTCTTGAATTAATTTCTTTTAAAATATTATCTCGAAATTTTTGTCATCGCACCTTCCAAAGTTTCTGTTCTGTTGCTTTAAAAATTTGTTTCTATTTTTTTGTATTCAAATGAGTGGGAACAATCTTGTTATTGCTTTCAGTGAAAAGTCGACGGGAAGAAAAGATGTATTGCTCTGTGTAAAAAATGAAGGGGGAGAAGATCCGATTACACTCTTTTTCGTGGGTTCTTATATCTCACTGTTACAAAGGAAAAAAAATACTTTTTTACAACGTTAAATCCTCTGTAAATTTTCCGTTACACTCACATTTTTTTCTGTTCTCTTTTACGTGAGATGTTGACGAGGCTCTTGGAGACATTTCTGGACTTCCAGCGGTGCCAATCAGTTACTCGTGGGATCAATCGGTTGCACAATCTGGTGTCGATGTGGAGATTCCATCGTGGGTTGGAGGTGACTACTGAGTGAGGAGGCTGGCGGCGGCTGTTGGAAACTAGGGTTAGGGTTGCCCTAATTCATAAACATATTGGGCTAGTCATACTTTTGGATCACTTCTAATTGGGTTTAAGTTAAGTTTTGTGTGTAATGGGTAGTATGGATTAAATGGGCAGCTGGTTTGGGTTAGCCAATTCATGGGCTACTCTTTAAGTGTTTAGGTGAGATGTAATGAGTTGAAGTTAATGGACATTGGGTTATATGTAATTGTTTGGTATTTGGATGTTTATTTTGGGTTTTTTCTTTGTACAATGGACATTTATTGGTTTATTTGGGTATGAATAAAAGAATTTGGGTTTTTTTTTATAAAATTGGATAAAATATCTTCAAGTCTTCCACTCAAAACGTCAACTACGAAAACCAAATGTGAATTCTTCCAGCTATTCAAAAAACAAAGATTAACTTCAGGAACTCATCACTTCACCACCATTTGAATACAACTCCATCATTACTTCTATTATCCCAAATTTAATCTGAACAACTCAGACAAAATTATGTTACAATAGTTGTCCTTATTTTGTTGTTGTTGTGAAATAATAGCGAAGCAAAGACAAAAGATAGTATAATTTTTTCTGATCTGATTGCACTTCACTTTTAGCACCAACATTTTTTATCCTCTACTGATTTGTACCTATCTGAACCGTCTTTCGAGTGGGGCCGGAATTGGGCTTCGACTTAGGAAAATGGAATAGGAGTCGCCACCGATCATTTATCTTAAAACAAATGGGTTGATCGGATACCTTATTTCTTACAGCGTCTTTCCAAAGATGTGTCGGATTCGGGGATCGGTTACAGTCATGGAAGGGTTAGCACCCTTGAACTGCTCTTTCGGTATTACGTAATTTCTAGTTGTCTTAAATTAAGAAAATTGTAACTTTAAATAAAATGGTAAAAATAACGATGCTAATTACTTACCTTAGATTGATTTGAAATCATCCTTAAAAAAGTCAAGAAACGTGTTAGATAAAAAAATGTGATAAAAAAACAAATAAAAAACATTGAAATAACAAAGCTAAAAAAAAGTACAAAGATAAAGAAAAAAAATGAAATAAAGATTAAAAGTAAATAAAATGAACAAAATGAAAATAAAGAAACAAAAATAAAATAAAGAAATAAAATAAACAAAATAAAATAAACAAAATAAAATAAAAAGAATAAAAAATAAAGACAAAAAAATGAAATAAATAAAATATAGGAAAATGATAATAGTAAAAATAATATATACATAATTAATAAATAAATAAATAAAAGAAAGAAGAAGATAAAAAAATAGATAAATAAATAAAATAGATATAAAGAAAAATAAAATAAAAAAAATAATATTTATAACATAAATACTAATGTAAAATGAAATAAATAAATTAAGAAAAAAATATGTATATATATATAATAAAATATAATATTTAAATAGACAAAAATAAGAAATTAAAAATTAAAATATTAAGAGACTGAATTGAAAGAAAAAACAAATCAAGGGTCAGTTTTAAATGAAATTCGGGATTGAATTCAAAGAAAGGGGGTCAAATTAAAGGTTTAAAAATAGTGATGGACCAAATGGAGATTATCCCTTTTTCTTTGAAAACACACGGGTCGTGTTACCCGTGGGTCGGGTCATGGGCGGTCCAACAGGTCGCATAATGGGTACTATAAATACCATTTGCTACAAACAATATTCATTTTCCCTCAATAGCCAAATAGATCAAACAAACCCCTCATTTTCTCTGAATGTTCTTGGGTTGTTCTATAAAATGAAGAACAGTCGTCGCACGAACCCAGATACCGACGGTCCGCTGCCTCACCGGTCGTTATTCATCGATGGTGAAACCCCAAAAAAATACTTTTTCACAAGATCTCGATCCCCTCGTTTTAAAAACATGTTTTGTTTTCATAAAGTGGCCTCAGGGGGGCTAGATATGAGATTTAAAATCTCAAACCCTCCGTAAAGTTCATCAGTCGTTCAAAAGAAGAAGAAAATAAAAATAAAAATCTACGATGTATGCGAATGGAAACCGAACGAGCAAGATAAGGAAAAAATGGTACCTTTATTTCAAATAATCTTTCGAAATTTTTACAAATGCTCTTGTATATTTTTTGCGTAATTTCTCTTGGCAATCTTGTGTAAATTCGTGTCTCTAATGGGTTCGATTACATAAATATTTATAGTCTAGGTTTGTCCTATTTTTAGACCTATTTTGAGTCCTAATAGAAATCTAACGTATGTTTGTTGGTTGTGGATGAGTCCCGTGCACCCACGCTGTTTATGGCCGAGAAAATCAGCGGTGGACTCAGGCTGTTGGAGGCTGTTGCACGGCGCTTTGGAGAAGAGAAAAGGCAGGCGGCGCGCTAGGGTTTTTGGAAACCCTGATCCTCGAGTTTCGCTTAGAGCAGGTTCTGGGTGCCAACTTGGTTCTAGTTGCTCTACCGGGTCACGCGTTGGGCTTTGGTTGCTGACTCGGGCCATTGTTTGGCTTGTTGTTTTGTAACTGTTCATTGGTCATTAACGTGTAAATGTAAATGCCACATGGATGAAAATTAGTTTCCACAACTGTCCCTCTTTGTCATTTTTCGTGGAATGAAAAATAGGACAAAAATAAAATGACACAAATTTTTGTTCGGTAGAGTTGAAAATTGACTATGATATTTCAATTAAGAATAACTCCCTATCGAATTGAGTTGTGGATGACTCTCCGCCGTGAAGTCGAATCCATCTTGAAATGATTTAGAATAGAAGCCGTAGTTCAGAATTTGAATCGGGATGCAGCTTCTTGTTGCCAAATTGTAGTCAATTTTTGGTCTTCTTCTCAGTTTAAAGACCTTGATTTGAAAACTCGACTGTAAAATAGTTCTTTGACTCCACCATGTGGTTGATGTGTCATCGAGCTGAATGGAATCGACCTCGATAGTTTCTTGTTGACAGATAGCTTTTCTCGACTTAAGTTATGCTGTGAATTTGACATGCCCTTGAGTTGAATGGAATCGAACTCGAAGGTACTTGTTGATAGATAACCCTTCTCGCCTTGAGTTATGCCTTAGAGCTGAGTGTAATCGAACTCGGAGGTATTTTGTTGGCAGATAGCCCTTCTTGCCTTGAACTATGCTGCAAATGATGTGTCTTTGAGCTGAGAGTAATCGAACTTGAAGGTCTTTTGTTGGAAGATAGCCCTTCTTGCCTTGAGCTATGCTGCAAATAATGTTCCTTTGAGTTGAGTCTAATCGAACTAGAAGGTATTTTGTTGGCAGATAACCCTTCTTGCCTTGAGCTATGCTGCAAATGATGTACCTTTGAGCTGAGTGTAATCAAACTCGAATGTCTTTGGCAGATAGCCCTTCTTTCCTTGAGCTATGCTGCAAATGATGTGCCTTTGAGCTGAGTGTGATCGAACTTGAAAGTCTTTTGTTGGTAGATAGCCCTTCTTGCCTTTAGCTATGATGTAGATGTTTTGCCTTTGATCTGAGTGTAATCGAACTCGAACGTCTTTTATTTGCAGATAGCCCTTCTTGCATTGAGTTATACTGCAAATGATGTACCTTTGAGCTGAGTGTAATCGAACTCTAAGGTCTTTGGCAGATAGCCGTTTCTTGCTTTGAGCTATGCTGTAAATGATGTACCTTTGAGCTAAGTGTAATCGAACTCAAAGGTCTTTTGTTGGCAGATAACCCTTCTTGCCTTGAGTTATACTACAAATGATGTGCCTTTGAGCTGAGTATAATCGAACTCGAAGGTCTTTTGTTGGCATATAGCCTTTCTCGCCTTAAGCTATACTGTAAATGACGCACCTTTGAGTTGAGTGTAATCGAACTCAAAGGTCTTGGTTGACAGATAACCCTTCTCACCTTGAGTTATGCTGTAAATGATGTGCCTTGGAGCTGAATGTAATCGAACTCGAAGGTCTTTCGTTGGCAGATATCCCTTCTCGCCTTAAGCTATGCTGCAAATGATGCGGCTTTGAGTTGAGTGTAATCGAACTCGAACGTCTTGGTTGACAGATAACCCTTCTCGCCTTGAGCTATGCTGCAAATAATGTGCCTTTGAGCTGAGTGTAATCGAACTCAAAGGTCTTTTGTTGGCAGATAACCCTTATTGCCTTGAGCTATGCTACAAATGATGTACCTTTTAGCTGAGTGTAATCGAACTCGAAGGTCTTTTGTTGGCAGATAGTCCTTCTTGCCTTGAGATATGATGCAAATGATTTGCCTTTGAGCTGAGTGTAATCGAACTCAAAGGTCTTTTGATGGCATATATACCTTCTTTCCTTGAGCTATGCTGCAAATGATGTGCCTTTGAGCTGAGTGTAATCAAACTCGAAGGTCTTTTGTTGGTAGATAGCCCTTCTTGCCTTAAAGTATGCTACAAATGATGTACCTTTGAGCTAAGTGTAATCGAACTCGAAGGTATTTTGTTGGTAGATAGCCCTTCTTGCCTTGAGCTATGTTGCAAATGATGCGCCTTTGAGCTATGTTGCAAATGATGTTCCTTTGAGTTGAGTGTAATCGAACTCGAAGGTATTTTATTGGCAGATAGCCCTTCTTGCCTTGAGCTATGATGCAAATGACACGCCTTTGAGCTGAGTGTAATCGAACTCGAAGGTCTTTTGTTGGCAGATAGCCCTTCTTGCCTTGAGCTATGATGCAAATGACGCGCCTTTGAGCTGAGTGTAATCGAACTCGAAGGACTTTTGTTGAAGGTGCTTTTGAATCGAGTATCTTCCATTTTGGAGTCGAAACTTGACTCTAAAAGCTGCAAAATATTATGTATGTGAAAAAAATAAATGTGATGCTCTTAAGTATGTCTAAGATGCATGTAATGTGAATTGGTCATGGATGGAGTCTCATTTTTGTCCGCCGGTCTTGTACTCGGAACCGACCATGCTCCACTTTCTTCTCAGGTTGTAGTTTTTTATATCTGAGACTGTCATGTTTGAAAATAGTTTTTTCCTTTTCTCTTATTTTAAGAGGGAATAATCCTATAAAACATTGTTCCTTAATTTAGGCTCGCAATCGAATCAAATCATAAACATGAATTCAAAGGATATCAAAAGAATCAATAGCTCTTTCATGCTTTCAGAGTTATAGCTCTTTGACAAATGTTCAAATGGATAAGTTGGCTTTAGGTGGCCTCCTATTTTCTAAGGTTTCAGCCATAAAAAATGTCATTTCTCGGTCATTGCAACATGCCCCTTTTTAGGCTTGGCATTTTAATTAGATGCGCACAAAATGACATAACTAGCATGATTAATTACTAGACCTTCTATTTCAATCCTCTAAAATCTTTCGTTTTGTTCAAGCTTTGTTGGCTCCTCTAACAAAGGCAGTGTAAAAATATCAGTCTAAAAATGAAATTCTTGAGTGCTCGCATGAAATTGACTATAACAGGTGTTCCTTAACTCCCTTAGTCTATCATTACCAAATATTTCTTGTTTAGATAAATTTGATTTAATTTTTCGTTATCTTGCTAGCTGAATCTATAAAGCCAGGGCGTTTAATCAATTGCTTTAGAGGGATAACTTAATATTATAATCACTTTTATCAAGTTAACTGAAGAGTTCATCTTATCACAGAGTCTTCGGCCGGACAATAGTAGTGGAGCAAACATTGAATTACCAAGTGTCCGAGCAATGCCATGGTTTGAACGTAATCTTTTCATAAAGCCAGGGCTTTCAAGTTTCCTCTACAAACAATTATCTTAGTGGAATAGCTCAGCTTTACGGATTTAATTTCTTAAGATTATCAAGAAGAACTTGTTATAGTCTAGATGTTGTTGAAAGTCAAAAATTTCATCTTTAGAGTTCAATTTCCAAGCAACTGACCTAAACTAGATTCACCTACTCAACTATTCCATCTGTAAAGATCATCATCATCATTGAACGTCTTAAAAAAAGTATAATAATTGTTATATTCGAAAGATGCCTCATGTTGTCCGCTCCTATGTATACCAGGCCTCTTGTTCATTCCCCTATGAGAGAAAAAGGTTATATTGGTTCTTTGTAAGAGAATGATACGATGTTTGAGCATATCTTTTGGGTAAGGTTCGAACCACTTTTAAATCATGTCATTTTGTCCAAAATCTGTGACTCTGAATTATTTATAGAGTTTTTTAATTCAGTTGATATTTAAAGAATTTCAAGTTTGCCAATTTGATTCCTTTCTCACCATCTTTAAAGTAACATAAATTTATTTAAATGTCCTTACAAAAAACTTGAGAAAAGATGAAAAAACAAATTCAAACAAAATGCCTCAAATGATGAAATAATCTTCCCCCTCACTTGGATACCCCTGAGTTATTGAAGTCGATCCAATTCTTGTTACGCATTTTCTGCACAACTCTCTTGAATGCGTAACAGTTCTTAACAGTGTGCCCTGGGACACCGCCATGATATTCACAATGAGCGTTCTCGTCATACCACTTGGGGTATGGGTGCTTCATTGGCTCCACCGGATATGATGACACTTCATGGGTATCAAAAAGTTGTTGGTAAAGTTCCTTGTAATTCATGGGAATAGGATCAAAATGTTCCCATTTTTATGAGACATGTGAAGGTTATGAAAAAGAGAAAAATAGTGCGAAATATGCAGAAATGCATGATGCATGAAGTTTTGAGGCATTGATCCAAAAATGTGTCTGTTATCATAAATAATCCTTATTGGGGACAAAAGTGTTATTTCTTAAGAGACAAAAACATTTTAATGGTATATTCTTCTAGACCCCGAATAACTTTTGACAGATTGATCTTCTGTCACCGGTTGAATACCCTGTCGAACCATTTTGACCTCTCTGAGCTATTTTTTGTACTTGTCCCAAGAAGTCTCGAATGGCTGCACATCTAGTTTTCACTCTCTATTGAGTCTGTCCCCTAACGAAAACACCATTAGAGCCCTCCATTGATAGGAACTATTCGAAGTTTATCTACTTTTTCTTGAATTTGTCAACAATGGCCTCCAGTTTCAGCTATCGCTTTGTCATATTGTTTTTGTTGTCTTTGAAGGGACTCTCTAGGTCAGTAACCTTTTTCTCGTCTTGCCCCTGCAACATTTGCCAACCAGTTTTGGAAAAGTTGACTTTTAACGTGCTTGATGTAAACCCGGTCCATCCTGAGTATTCTCTGACCATAGCTGGACTTCTGAGCTTTTTATCTTTTGTATTATAACCCTTTTTTCCATTAATGTAAATTATTTACATTTAACGAACATATTTTTGGTGGATCAACACCTCTTTTGAATGATGTAAATGATGAAAATAAAATAAAAGAGAACAAAAATGAAAAGAGATAGTGAGGTAAAGATAATAATCAAAACAATCATAAAAATAAAAGTCCTACCCCACATGCTTATTATTCCTACCTGGACATGATCTCTATCCCACATGTTAATTTTGAACCAGTCCTAACCACAGAAATTTCTAGCTCGCATACTTTGAACATGAAATAAAGTAGAAAATAATATCAAAGTGGCCTAGGGTTTGAAATGATGTTTTAGGGTGGCTCTAATTTCCTGTAGTCTCCCGGTTTAGGTTCTAAAAAACGGTACCCGAGTTCTCCTTGCTGGTGCCCCCTTGGGCTTGCCAGACCCTTAGTCCTAATCCCATTACAAGCTTGTGTGGACTAAGTTAAACTCGAGAGGAAACATTCCCTTATGCCCATATGGAGAATAAATTCACACGAAAGCATAAGGTATATGAATCCCGAAGGTTACTTTCTAGGCCCATACAGAGAATAAATTCTCACGAAAGCGTCGCTTTCACCCCCACTTAAAAACGGGTTTGGAGCTCGGGTATAGAGCCTTAGATGGAAAAAATATTTAAAGGCTAAAATCATCGAAAAAACCGTCAGTACAACTATTTACTTGAAAATATAATCAAAAGTAAGCAATAAGGATTGAAACGTTTCCTTAAAATTTGAACTTACCCTTTTCATTAAAAAGACAACTGGAAATTACCTTAGCCTGACTCACTTACATATCTCCCCAGCGCAGTCGCCAAGCTGTCGGAACCGTCTTTTGGGTGGGCCCGGAATTTGGTTTCGACTTAGGAAAATGGATTAGGAGTCGCCACCGATCATTTATCTTAAAACAAATGGGTTGATCGGATACCTTATTTCTTATCTGATCTGCGTCTTTCCAAATATATGTCAGATTCGAGAGTCGGTTACAGTCAAGGAAGGGTTAGCACCCTTGAACTGCCCTTTCGGTACTACGTAATTTCTAGTTGTCTTAAATTAAAAAAAGTGTAACTTTAAATGAAAATGTAAAAATAAAGATCCCAACCTTAGATTGATTTGAAATCATCTTTAAAAAAAGTCAAGAAATGTGTTAGATAAAAAAAGGTGATAAAAAATTAAAAAAAACCAAAGAAATAACGAAGCTAAAAAAGAGAGTAAAAAGATAAAGTAAAAAATGAAATAATTATTAAAAGTAAATAAAATGAACAAAATAAAAATAAAGAAACAAAAAGAAAATAAAAAAGAAAATAAAATAAAACAAAACAAAATAAAATAAAAGAATAAAAAATAAAGACAAAAAATGAAATAAATAAAATATAGGAAAATGATAGTAAAAATAATATATACGTAATAAATAAATAAAATCAAGAAAAAGATAAAAAATTAGATAAATAAATAAAATAGATACAAAGAAATATAAAATAATAAAAATAATATATATAACATAAATACTAATGTAAAATGAAATAAATAAATTAAGGAAGAAAAAAATATATGTATATATATATAATAAAATATAATATTTAAATAGAAAAAATAATAAATTAAAAATTAAAATATTAAGGGACTAAATTGAAAGAAAAAACAAATCAGGTGTCAATTTTAAATGAAATTCAGGATTGAATTCGAAGAAAGGGGGTCAAATTAAAGGTTTAAAAATAGTGAGGGACCAAATGGAGATTATTCCCTTTTCCTTTTGAAAGCACGTGGGTCGTGTTACCCGTGGGTCGGGTCATGGGCGGTCCAACGGGTCACATAATGGGTACTATAAATACCACTTCCCACAAACAATATTCATTTTTTCCCTCAATAGCCAAATAGATCAAACAAAACCCCTCCTTCATTTTCTCTGAATGTTCTTGGGTTGTTCTTCAAAATGAAGAACATCTGCCGCACGAGCCCAGATACCGGAGGTCCGTCGCCTCACCGACCGTCGTTCATCGGCGTCGGAACCCAAAATTGTTTTTCTTTTTCACAAGATCTCGATCCCCTAGTTTTAAAAACATGTTTTGTTTTCGCAAAGTGGCCTCAGGGCAGGCTAGATCTGATATTTAAAATCTCAAACCCTCCCCTGAAGTTCATCGACCATTCAAAAGAAGAAAAAAACAAATCTACGATGTATGCGAGTGGAAACCGAATGAGCAAGGTAAGGAAAAATGGTACCTTTATTTCGAATAATCTTTCAAAATTTTTACAAATGCTCTTGTATATTTTTTGCGTAATTTCTCTTGGCAATCTTGTATAAATTCGTGTCCCTAATGGGTTCGATTACATGAATATTTATAGTCTAGGTTTGTGCTATTTTTAGACTTATTTTTAGTCCTAATAAAACTCTAACGCTTGTTTATTGTTTGTGGATGAGTCCCGTGCACCCACGATGTTGATGGCCTAGAAAATCGTTGGTGGACTCGGGCTGTTAGAGGCTGCTGCGCGGCGCTGTGGAGAAGAAAAAGGGCATGCGACATGCTAGGGTTTCTGAAAACCCTAATCCTCGGGTTTAGCTTGGAACGGGTTCTAGGCGCCAACCTGGTTCGGGCTGCTCCACCGGGTTGCGCGTTGGGCTTGGGTCTGACTTGAGCCACTGTTTGGCCTGTCGTTTTGTAACTATTTATTGGGTATTAACGTGTAAATGTAAATTCCACATGGACGAAAAATTAGTGTCCACAGTACCTTCGAATGATCTGCCTCTCTAAATCTAAAAACACTTTCACTCGATTTACTCTAATCTCACATAAATGATGGACCTGCAAGAAAAAACAATGAGCACTAACTAACAAGTTTGAGGATTTATTAATATTTTTTCATTTCTCCATTTCATTTTTTCCTTTTTATTCTATCAACTAAAATAATATCGATGTTGTTCCAACTCCATATGTGATGGAAACGAGCGAAATGGTGATGTCGATCCAACTTCTTATGAGATGGAAACGAGCGAAATGGTGATTTCGATCCAACTTCTTATGTGATTGAATCAAGTGAAGTGATAATTTTGATTCAACTCCTTATGTGATGGATGAGTCAAGATTGAACAAGTTCTTCTTATTATGAACTTCTTCTCCCTCATTGGGTGAATTCTTCTCATTATGAACTCTTCCATTAGAAATATTGATTCACCTCCCTCCAGGATGGTATCGAATCTACAAAAATTTATCATATTTCAGTGACAATTGAATTCAAAATACCCAAAGGTAATGAAATCTTTGTTGAAATCTTATTATTTAATATGAAATTGTGAATTAGAATATTTTCCAACTTCTTGAACTCTTTTCAAACACTATATATTGTTTGGAAAATCATTGCTTCTTTTGAATGAGGCTTCATTTTGTTTTACTAGTCCTCTATTGATGGCCTTGAGGACTTACTAAGTAAGAAACTTTGGAAATCGATTTCTTACTTTTCAAAACTTTCACTTTTAGAAAATATTAAATGAGAAACTTTGAAAATCACTTTCTCATTTTTTTTTTCTCAAAAATCATATGAAAACATCATGCCCAGAGGTCTTATAGATGGCCTAAAGGACTTATCATCTTACTCAGAAGACTTACAGATGACCCGAAGAATTTAATCATCATGCTCGTAAGACTTATTGATGGCCCGGAGGACTTACTAAGTAAGAAACTTTAGAAATCACTTTCTTAATTTTCAATAATTTCATTTTTAGAAAAGATTAAATGAGAAACTTTAAAAATCGCTTTCTCGTTTTTTTCAAATATCATATGAAAACATCATGCCTATAGGTCTTACAGATGGTCTGAAGGCCTTATAATCTTGCTCGGAATACTTTCAGATGATCCAAAGGATTTAATCATCATGCTCGGAAGACTTACTTATTGCCTGAAGGACTTACTTATTGCCCGAAGGACTTACTTATTTCCCGAAGGACTTTCTCATCAAGAAACCTTTAAAATCAAACTTGGCTTCTTTAACAAAATTCATTTGAAACATCATATCGGTAGGGTAATTATCAAGAAACCTTTGAAAATCAAACTTGGCTTCTTTAAAAATTCATTTGAAAACATCATACCGGTCGAGTAATCATCAAGAAACCTTTGAAAATCAAACTTGACTTCTTTAAAGATTCTTTTGAAAACATCATATCGGTCTGGTAATCATCAAGAAAACTTTGAAAATCAAACTTGACTTCTTTTAAAAATTTATTTAAAAACATCATATCGGTCAGGTAACATGCCTCACTTCAAAGTAATGATTCTTCTGTGGATTGGCTCATCAGTTCTTGAGATTTTACCACTCTGAATGTAATTCCTTCCATTTGAGGCTTGAATTTTGGTTTCTTTTCTTTCTTTAGAAGATCTGTAAGAATATGCATTTATGTATAAATATAATTAAATGTATCTAAATGTAATGCATGTCTTTCTCATATGTAGAAATGTTAATCATCAATATTTTTCTAGCTTCAAAAGTAGAAAGCTTGGTTCTCCTTCACTTGAACAACATAGAATTGTCCCTGCCTCGATATCGGTATGACAACTTCTCAATTCAAACTTGCATCTTCTAGAGAACAATCTGATCATCTTATCATCATATCATCTCTATTTTCTGTCTTGAAAAAGTATTTTCTCTCTTGAATTCTTGTTATGGTCAGGTACGTGGTCGGATGCTCTGTTCATCTCTAACTTAATTACTCAATCATGATTGTTTCTTTAAGACTTTTGTTTTAACTTAAGCATGGATGGTTTACTATTCTAAAGTAAGATCTTATTGTCTTCAGATTCTACCTCTGCTATCACAAGTGGTTGAGCTCATCTTCAATGCCTTTTTGATCTGATTCTTGTTATCTCCATGTGATATGGGTCTTTAGTAATGCCCCAATGTGGGTGTCAGGAGATTTCAACTTCGAAAAGTCTCATCCTCATACCATTCATCAACAACCACTACCCTCAACTTGGGTTAACAAAAGTGTACCCTATATATTTTACCTTTTTCCTATTCTGATAAAATAGTTTGAGGACTTCTCTTTACAAAATCTCAAAACCAGATAGACACTCAAGAAGTGATCAATACTTTTGATTAAAAAAAAGCCTTGGATCTTATCCACGAGCTGAGATACTGGAAAATCTCAAAAATGTATCATGCCCCATCTTATTCAGGCGATTATCTATTTCTTGATTTAAAGAAGTGTGAGAAGTTTAGAGTCTTTTGATTTTTAGGTTTCATTGTTCAGAAATTAGACAACGTCTTTGTTTTTTCTACATTGCTTATTCTTCTTGCTTTGACTTTTATTTACTATCTCACTTTTTCATTTGAGGTAAAATGAGCTTCATCCGCTTCCAGTCCTCCTTCATTTATCGAGATTGTCCTCTTCGAAAATGTTTTCCTTCCTCTTTCATTTTCCAAAATGGGAAAATTGATGAAGATTTTTTTTAAAATTGTGTCATTTTCTTCATGCTCACAATTGAAACAAATTATAAACAAAAGTTCATTGAATATCAAATAAGTTAATTACTCCTTCAATCCTTCAAAAATTATATCCATTTGACAAGTGTTAAGATTAATGCTAATTTTGAGGCTTAAGTTGATTTGGGAAGGTAGAATGTTTCAGGTTGGCTTTTTTGGTCAAGATTTAGAATTCTTGATTCTAGTGTTCTGATGTGATAAAGTAGTCCTTACACTCATCTTCTGGAAATGTTTATTGGTTCCCAATTTTTGTGAGTATTTTCAGGTGGTATGATGTTGTATAAAGAGATGTATAAAACCACTTATATGCAATAATAGCACAATCTTCATATTTAAGCGGTCTTTTTAAGTTTTTAACTTGAATCCTCATTTGGTGTCAAAACAAATTTGAAATTTATATCTTGAACCCCCTTTGTTATTTTCCCCTATCATGCATTAAAAAATTTATAAAACCCCTATTTGTGCAAATAAAAAGATTAACCCTGAAAGGTAGAATGAAATATGAAGATAATCTCTTCCACATAGAAATTTATGTATGATTAGAAGAGAGTTTTTTTGGTATGTAACGTAGGCCAGGGCACACGATTATGAAAGAAAAGGATAAATAGGCCTAAACTAGTGTTTAAGGGTGATCGAACTAAGGATCAATTCATGTTGATGCCTTTAATATTTCCTTGTTTGATTTGAATCTGCTTTCAATTTATCTTTTATTTTCTTTCTTTTTTTTATCCCTCTAAACTGCATATTTTTGGGTTTTCATCCTAGAGTTCATCTTCCTTATTCTATACCTTTGGTATTTCTCGATCTTCTTATTGAATATGGATCCTTGAACCAATTGTACTTGATCAACCTTGTGGTTTAAGGATCATTGAGTTATTTTATTTAATGAGACTCATTGCTTATACTTCTTTTCCTCTTTATTGATGAACTTTTAACTTTACTTTGATTTGAATTACTTGTTCTCTTTATTTTAATAATTCAACCCTTATTTTTGTACTTGGAACATCCTTTGGTGTTCTCAACTTGATTTCATCTTCGAGCACTTTGTATTTGGTTCACCTTTTAGTACATCATTATTTCTCACTTTATTCCAAATAGACTTGTCCTTGTAAGAAAATTTGGATTGATGGTCTTCATTCATGCAAGCATATTTCCTTCACCTTGCTCCCTAGTGTGGAGAGTGATCCTTGGTTAGTGTTAAATCAGAAGAAAAATATTCTAGGCTCAAGAGGGGACAACAAGGGATATATTTTCTCTTTTTGTTAAAGGATAATGAAAGAATGTCGTTCATCATTTCATATGTAGAAGACCTAGCAAAAGAGGTATCCCTAGGGGGAATAATATTCAGGATTAACTTTTATTCGTATGAAAATAATGTAATTAATGCATGATAGAGTTATTTCAGTTATTCCCTCTATTTATTCTTCTTCTCTTCACTCATGATGTGCCCCAATTATTTGAGTTTATCTTCAAAAACTTGATCCATAATGCCCCATCTCATTTCTCTTATAGGAAGATTCACGTACAAACGGACTTCTTGTACTCAATGCCTTTGGGTTTAATTGAGATTGAAAAATGTTGGAGGAAAGTAGTGTTATGACAATATCGGTTCTGTCTGAGAAGGTAATAGTATGAATTTAGTGTCTCGAAAAGGATAAAGGTGTGAATTAGGTGTCTCAAATGGAGATGATGTCAAGGTTTGACATTTTGGTTGTGACCATAAATTATTTCGGGTAAGGAATCGAATGTTTGTACTTTTGGTTATGGCTGAGATACGAGAGGTCTAATCTTGTCACTTGTCAAAAATTTATAATTCTGGAAAAAATTAAAAGACCCTTTATTTTTTATAATATTCAAATAACTATAAGATTAAAAATTTGATTCATTGTTCATAACCTTAGAAATTAGCATAAATTCAAGCATCAAACTATTTACAAAATATTTAAGAAAACAAAAAGGAACAAAAAAAAACAAGTTCAAACATGTTAATACAAGTGCAACAAAGATTCATGTTGGATGAAATGAATTCTTCGTAATTCACATCGGAATGCCCCATTAATCATCAGATATTTGGGTGCTCGATTTTATCCGAGCCATTATCCTCTAACACCCAACTTGCTTCCAAAAAGTATGAAAACAGTGTTTGAGATGCCTTGAGGGTTACATCTGACCAATTTATTCTTAGAAGTATAGACCAATCTCGAAATACATCTCATTTAACCATCTTGCTTTGATCTTCATTCTTCTTTCCTTCAGCCTTGTGGTATTCCTTTAACCATTTGAACACATCTCCATCATTACTTCTATTATCCCAAATTTAATCTGAACAACCCGAAAAAATTAGGGTACAACAAATATTTATTATTAAACTATTTAATCACATAAATTCATAATGAAATATTTAATTTCCAATTCACATTCAATTTCATCGATTTTCGTGTAGCGATTAGGCATGTTTATATTATATCATGTCACAATTAAAACCGCCTAAATTAAAAATCATCTAGTTAATCTTTATAACATGATTTGTTACTACTCATACATAACCATTTAACCACTTACCATATTTTTTTATTACGTTTTCTCATATTATATTACTCTAAGATTTTAGCACAACTCTTATCGTATACTTTTATATCACCATATATATATATAATTAAATTTATTGAAACATCTCCTTTATGATTGTTATCTACCGTCATATGACCACCACTGACAACAACTATTACTATAATGTCCACATTACGCACATATATTGATAATTCACATTCCATTCCAAACCAGTATAACTTTTTGTCTATAAATCATTCAATATAAATTAAACTTTGCATATAAAACTTAATTGTAGTACAATAATTAAACTTGTACTGTCATTTCTTCCTGTATTGTTCCTTTTTCCATACTATCCATTTACGTGTATTGTTCATTTCATTATAATATATCTTTTACTATATTATGCCTTTTATTGTACTGTATCTTTTAGTTTCATTTTATAACCTATTGTATAATCATAAGAATACATGGTACTCGAGTCAATCATGAGTATTCAGTATGATATGTAGTGTAACTGCCTGGAACTGTATGGCACATTAGTACTCTGTATGCAGCATAACTGCCTGTAAGTTATGGCACATTTAATGCCCAATATACAAGATTAACCACCAATAACAATATAACACATTCAATGCCCAATATGCAGTATAAACTGTCAGTAACAGTATGACACATTTAGTGTCCAGTATGTAGTATAAACTGTCAGTAACATATACTATAGTAGCAGATCGCACATAAAGTGCCAATATTAGTGAGCGTACATGTATTATAGAACACATCACTGTACCAGTAATCAAATATGGTACCTCAAAATGTCAAAACATCATGAGACTCATAATGCACATATAGTGCCAATATCAATAATTAATAATCACTTCACCTTGCGTACCACTATCTCTCAAGTCTTATACACTAGGCTTATATAAATCTTATATTTTCTTTCATATAAAACATTTATAGGAAAATTATCAAATTCATATATTATTTTAATCATATTTAATACTTTAACTAAATTCTAATTTGACCTTCAGGTTCCTCTAATAATCGTTTATTACCATAATTCACTCAAACTTCATACATCATCTTATACTCAATTTCTATTTTAATCCATAATTTCTCCACATTTACAATTTAGCTTTTTAACTTATACTTATTTTCAAATCAGTCCCCATTTAATATTTTAACTTCATAATCACCATTTTACTATTTACTGCTCAAGTATTTTAATACTCATATTTATTCAGTAACTTTTAAACTTACCATTTTACATTTTGGTTCCCTAACTTTAATAAATTACAAACTAACCCAAAATCAACATTCCAACAACATATTCAAATTTTACTCATCAACTTTATACCAAATTCCATTTCAGACCACAACTTATACAAATTTATAATTTAATCCTCAATCTTTACAAATTTTACAAATAAACTTCAAATCAAACTTTGATTAATATAACCAAAATTCCAAGCATTTAATTAAAACATATTACCTCAACAATTACACAATTTTCACTTAAGTCCTTATCTTTTTATATTTATGATTTGGTCCTCAAACTTTACCAACTTTCCAAATTAGTCTAATTTCAGATTCTAGCACTAAATTAAACATTTTAATAATAAATTCAGCATAGTCCAACATCTATTGAAGAATTTCACATTAATTCCTATATTTCTTAATTTATACGACTAGTTCCCTATACTTTCACAATTTTCCTAATTATTCCAAATCACATTCAAAGCATGTAAAATCACTCATACATCATTTCTAACCCTTGTATAAGTTTTCCACAAATTTCTTTTTCCTAGAATGAGTTAAATTATCATAAAATGCATAATTTACCTCAACTTCATATTTTGGTAGTTTGCACTTCCCTCAAAGAAATATTATTCTATATTTCGTTTGTACCCTTAGAAACTATACTTGAATACAAATCTAACCATATAAGGAAATTATTCTATTTCAAATTGTACAATTTATGGAGAATTTTCTAATCCCACTTACAAAATCTGTTTTGAGCAGAATCTGCTGCCCAAATTTCTAACCTATCATCGGTTAAAAATTCATATATTTTTGTATACACTTCTAAATCAATAGTTGTTTGTTTTAAACAAAACTATACTGATTTATGAATCCAATGGTATAAAAATAATCTTCTAATCATTCTTGTATAATTTATGTTGATTTTATAAACTTACTGTTTAGATTACCAATTTAGGCAGATTTCACTAATTTACATCCTTAGCTTATTCATTAATTCTATTAGCTTATCAAATGAACACATATGCACGAGTTCAAGTTCCTATCATCATTTCCACGCAATCTCAATCAATTCCATATAAAAACCAATCAACATTCAATCTTTTCCATAAACTCTAACCTTAACCAAATTCATCTTTAAACATTTTCAATTGATTTTAATCATTAACACAAAATCCTTATCATTAAATTATCAAAATCCAACTTGTTCATTATTCACTCTAATAATCAAATCATTGATTCAAGCATGAAAATCATGTAATATTCATATCAAATAATAGAAGATTTAATATAGATAATTTTTCTATTTCATGACTTATTGCAAAAATCAAAGGAAAATGGTTAAAATTGAAGGAAATGAAGAAAACTTACCTTTCCCTTTTTCTTTCATGGTTCACGACATATATAGGAAAAATAAGGCAATTTCTAGAAAAATCTCCCAAAATATCTATGCACACTTATATAAACTCTAATTAAAATTAATTTAAAATTAATTTTACTCCAAAAGTCATTTCAACCCTTAATGATAAGATATCTACCATTTTCAATTCTTTCATCACCATACATCATCATATCAATATAAAAACCATATTTATTTATTTTCACCCTTGCATTTCACTTTTCCAAAATTTTAATTTAGTTACATAATTTTCACTATTTAACTTTAACATGGAAAATTCACTTAATTCTATTATTCTTGTTGAATTCTACTGATTAAAAATATAAATATAATATTTCTAATCCTAGACTATCATCCTTCAAAATTTTTTAAACTTTTATTCGATCCGATTATCTAAATACTTTACTGAACTTTAATGCTTAATAGCTCTTTACACTAATTCCGGATAGAAATATGAATTACATTGAGAATATATTCTTAAAGATGAACTATTTATTTATAGAATAAAATTTCTTTTTGGGAAAATTACCTCTTTGGTCCTTGAACTTTTCTAAGCTTTTACTTTGACCATTAAACTTTCAAAAATTACATTTTAGTCACTAATCAAATTTTTTGGGTATTACTATTCCCGAGCCGATTCGAGGGTGTTACAAGGATATTTTCTTAGAATCATTTACACAAGAAACTAGCAACTTGAGATCATATAAATATTATATAAAGAAAAGGTTAAAACTCAATCAAAATACTAGAACGGAGATAGATACAAATATATATAACAACATCGACAAACGAACACAAAAAAGATCAAAACTACTGAAAGACTACTAACAAACTGCACATCAAAGTCAAGCGATATGAGAAAACTATCCACGGACGTAACCATATATCTCAATCCAATCCGAGAGTCCAAAGTAGGGAAGATCATGAGGATAACAAATAAACTTCATCTTGATCAGTCGAGACGTCGTCAAATACAAACCTAATAAAAAGATAAAATGAAAAGAACAATCAAACGACAGAAAACGTACCAAAAGATACAAGAAAACGTACCATAAAAGTGGAATTATTAAAAACTAAAAATCGAATTATAAACAAAAATTTAATATAAAAAATAAACAAAAGAACAAGAAGGGTTGACGATTGACAACCAATACTAAAACTAATACTTTCGCTGCCAAAGTAAAAATCAAATGAATCTATAACTAAAAACTAAATATCGAATTATAAACAAAAATGTAATATAAAAAATAAACAAAAGAACAAGAAGTGTTGACGATTGACTACCAATACTAAAACTAATACTTTTGCTGCCAAAGTAAAAATCAAATGAATCTATTTATCCTTCATTCTTTATTTGAATAAATTCATACACTATACGTTTGATATCGTGTAAATCATATCACATATAATATTATTTAAATAATCATCAATATGATTATTTATATAATTAATCTTTTATTATTATTATTATTATTGTTGTTGTTATTATTATTGGTAAAATACACAGATGGTCCTCGACTATGGAGTACTTCTTTATTAAATCCCTCGACTATTAAAAGTTATAAAATGATCATCCAACTAAAATGTGTTGCTTTATTGAGTCTCTCGACTATTAAAAGTTACAAAATGGTTACCTGACTATTCATTATATTCCAAACTCGTTCTTTTTTGTTAAAACAATTGTCGGTATTCTTAGTTAAATGTTAACTTATTGATTGTGATATGATAAAATTTGATCTCAGAATCTCAAACAACTATAATATCTCAATCATCATGTTAACGTCCAACTTAGACAACTGCAAATTTTTTAACGGAAATGACGAGTTTGGAATATAATGAATAGTCGAGTGATCATTATGTATCTTTTAATAGTCGCAAATTAACAAAGCAACATACTATAATTAGAGGACCATTTTGTAATTTTTAATAGTCAAAAGACTTAATAAAATATTACACTATGGTTGAGGAACCATTTGTGTACTTTATCATATTATTATTAACATTTTTTTAATTTTTGTATAAATCTGAGATGTATAGACGACAATATTTTTAAAGAGTCAAACATTTGGCAATGAGTTCATGCTTCTAGTATATCCAATGCTCGAACCTAAAACCTTAAACAATATTAACGAGTCCTTTAACTAATGAGATGGTTTGTTCGTATTTTCTTCTTTAAATTTTTAAATATGTTGTTTTTGAAGTCACATTGTCAAATTAAGTTTATATTTCTATTTTGAGGATCATCTAAGGTTAAAATTATCATAATGACACATTATCAAAAGAATAGAAGAACTATCAAATTAAAGACTAATATAAAAAATAAGAAGATAAAAGTTATTAAGTTAATGGTAAAAATTGTTTTATCCTTGATACAACAAAAAGTGGCAATTTGGAAGACAACATATATACTTCTGTCTTAAAATCTAGGATACCTCCGGAAAGACCAAAACACCCGCTTATTTAATTAGTCTAGTGGGAATAAAATATTAGGTTCTTTAAATAATATTAAGGTTTGAATATTTACGTTTGCGAATAGAGTAAATTAGATTAGAATGATCATCATTATTTTTATAATATTCGATCTAAATTAATCGATTAATAAATCAGATATCATTAATTAATTAAAAAAAGAGCAAGACTGATCCGTCCATTCGTTGCAACATAAACAACAAATAAATAAAATGCAAAAATTTTCTTATACTCCAAACAAGACCCTTACTAGCCCCCACTAGGAAAAATGGAGGAAAACGGCAACAGAGGCGACGCCAAACGCTGTCTAGCAATCGCCGAGAAGCTTCTTCGAGGCCGTCATTTGAAAGCCTCAAGAGAAGCCGCTGTCATCGCCCAACAAAACGATCCGCTCCTGGAAGGGCCAGATCAGATCCTAGCCGTCATCAACGTACTTATCGCCGCCGCAAAAAGAATAAACGAGCACCGCGATTGGTACTCCATCTTGCAAGTCGATTGCCCTTCCCAAGACAAAGATCTCATCAATAAACAGTATCATCGCCTAGCTCTCCTTCTTGACCCCGAAACGAATGATTTCCCTTTCGCCGATAATGCGTTCAAGCTCGTAACCGATGCATGGTCCATTTTATCTAACACCTCCAAAAAATCTCTTTACGACAAAGACTTGGACTCTTGTACGAGGACTAATTCATGCATTGCCGGCGACCGTTCGAATAAAGCCGGGGAATCGACGGTCACGAGAGGAGAGCAAAATCAGGAGCTTAAGAAAAAACGCATGCCGAATTCGGAGCCGCGTAATGAGAATCAAAGGCCTAGAATGTCGACGTTTTGGACAGCGTGTCCGTACTGTTACAGGTTGTTTGAATATCCTAGGATTTACCAAGGTTGTTGTTTAAGGTGCCAGAATTGCGACAGGGCTTTCCATGGTGTTCTGATTCCGACTCTGCCGCCAATGATTCCGGAAAAAGAAGCTTATTACTGTAACTGGGCGTTTTTTCCGTTAATATCTGGTGATCAAGAGGATCGAATGGAAGCTCCTCCTGGGTTTCCCGTAAAGCGGCGAGAGAGTGAAAGAAAAGGGGGTACTGTGGCTTCGCCGCCGCAGGAAGCTGCTCCCAAGACCACCTCAAAAAAGGCGTTTTCTCCGTCCGGTGGTCAAGAGAGTCGAATAAAACCTCCTCCTGGATTTCCAGTAAAGAGGCGAGAGAGTGAAAGAGATGGAGGTGCTGTGGCTACGCCGCCTCAGGCAGCTGCCCCCAGGACTACCACGGATAAGGCATCCAAAGGGAGAGACAATGCTGCGGCGAGTTCGGGTAGGAATCCACCCGATTTTGCCCCTAGGAAGAAAGGGAGGCCGATGTGAGATTTCCTAGGTAATGGATTATGGGGTTTTTTTGGTGTTGGTTTATAGCAAGCTGACCATAATGCAGGAGTTTTTCCATCATCTGGGATGGATTTTAATGGACGGATAATGTCGAGGCTGAAACTCGGCTAATTCAGGGAGAATGCATAGGTATTGTAGTAGTTGCTGCTAACTGTTTTGTTTGTAGATATTAGGTTGTTAGCGCAATAGTTGATTGTAAAATTATGATATATATGCAATGTCGGGTCGGCAAGTTCTTGCACCATTGATTTTGAGATATTTTGACTTGTTTGCGTTTGATTGAATTGGTGCATCTTCTTGTGGGAAAATATGGTTAAAAGCCATCAATGTTGTAGGTAACTTTTTCTGATTTGCGAATCGAAACATCGCTTCATTCCTTGTTTCATGGCTGATGCATCTTTCTGTGATTCAAATGACAAACTGCAAATGAAATTCCATGCTCTTTCCAGTCTAATACTCCTTAATGCAGTGTGTCTTGATGAACTGTGCCATGGATCTACACTCTAGAGAACTAATAGTAATTGATCCAAAGGCGCTTAGTCCGGAAAATCCGATGGCGACCGCTGTACACGGGATTGGATTGCAAGGAGCTGATCCAATGTACATGAGATTGGCTAAAACTTCTAAGCTCTAGTATTCGGAGAACAAAATCGACAGCAACGACTATGTCATTGTGTGCGGTATCTCTGGTATGTTAGATCTGTTGGACAACCCTACGTTTCGGAAATCCTGCATCATCATTCCTCGTTTAAATTCTGTGAATCAGATTATTATCTGCATTCAGATTAAATACAACTTATAAATATATTGGTTGCATAACAAAACAAATATTAAATTTTATATGCAAAATATTTTTAAAAGAATTTTCAATCATGTTGAAAATAGAAGAATATACGCAGATTTTCATAATTGATTAGACATCTAATTTTAGTCTTTAGTATCTATTTATATATATTGTTATATGATTATAAAGGAAATCATAAATATACTATTATATGATTATAAAGGAAATTTGATTAGTAGAAATCTACTCAAAGTAATATTTTCTTATTTTCAATTAATTTCTTTTTTCAATAATCTCTTAATTTTATATTTTCATTAATTTATTATGTATAAACTCATATGATATTTATTTTATTTTTTATGCATAAACTAATATTTACAAGGTAATACATGTTTAGAATATTTTCTTACAAGAATAAAGACATTGTAAATTAGAATAACAAATTCTATTTTTATTTTAATGTAAATTTTGATTGATGTCGTTACATATAAGTCTATTTTAATTAATTTGGTGATATACATAAATCAATATGAACTTATACAAAAATTTCACAATTTAAGTTAATTTTAACATGCTTTTATATTCATTATTTTATTTTAAAAATAATATAATGATTTAATTAAATTATTGAATTTAATTAGTACTTTTATAATTTGTATTTTAATATAAATATATATTTTTTAGTTGAAGTAAATAATACATCTAAAAAATATTTAAAAATTAACTATAAATTTAAAATGACCTTTATAACATATCATTATGAATTTATGAACGAAAATATAAAAAATTAATGTTTAATGTGATTTAGTTTTCTAACTTTTACGTGTTGGAAATTATTTTTTTTTTTGAAAGATTACGTGTTGGAAATTAGATTGCCGCTAAACGATGCATTTAATTGATTGAAAAATAATAAAATAAATATGCAAAGAATCAATTAACTATGTCGCGGTATTAATCATTATCTTAGAAATGAATTCACCTCGATATGTGTAATTACTACAATAGGCAGTCATTCCTCGAGGTTAACATGTTCTCTATGAGGATTCCTACACCCGAAAATCATAGTGAACTAACAATAATACTGCTCTTCTCTTAGAATCGGAAGTTTTTTCTCATAAAAACTTTGAGAAAAAATAATGTTTTTAAGCTAAATGAGATGCTTGGGATGATCTAAAAAGTTGAAAATGAATGGCTATTTATAAGATAAAAATGGGGTTATTAATGTCATTTAACCAAAATCAGTAATAAATTTTGATTTGATTTTCGTAAAAATCGTTGATTTATTTGTGTAATTAATCTGCTACAACTGGATAAACTTGTCCTCAAACCTGTACAGATTCATTCATAAAATATAGTTGTTACAATAGCTATTAATTAGAAGGTAAATTACTAGAATTAAGGGGTTGTAACAGCTGTAATAAATAACCGTACAAGATTGTAAAAACATCCATGTATATCCTTATCAGAAACAGTCAAACAACTCTCCAAAAAGCATGTTGTCAATTACAACAAATAAATCAACGATAACTACATCTTTTCATTTCAAAATTATTTTTCTAGTCTATAAAATTCAAATAATAAATATTTTCCCAAAAGTATTTTCCTTCCAAATGTGAGATATGTGCTCATATATGCATTACTAATATTCTCTCACTAATGTGAAATAATTCTTTTGTAAACCAAAAAGATAATTTCAAATTTAAAACGTGAGAAAAGCAATAGCGAGATTAGTTGCTTAGGCACTAGTGAACGTATATGAAACTAATATATAGTAATTATGAGTAATTATTCTCTTAGATAAGTGCATGAATCTTAAAATTTCTAAGCTTATGGTGAACTCATAACACACAATTAACACCTTCATCCACCTAAGTACGCGATGTGTCTAAAAAGTGTGTGCATGTATATATGTAGCCCTCTTTTAGTAAGTGTACTAAAAAAAGGGCCCAACGTTTTTCATAGAAGTTGACTAATCCTTCACACTTATATATAACCCTCTTTCAGTAAGTGTACTAAAAAATGGGTCAACGTTTTTCATAGAATGTGGCTAATCCTTCTTACTTCGTAGGTTATTTCATCAAGTTTATCTCAACGTAAACAACTCGAAAACAAACTACGAAATAATTAAGATCTTTTACAACAAGTTAACCTCACAATAGGTATGTTGAATTTCTTCAAGTTCATTTTTATATGAATCAACCAAAATCTGGGATATGAAATCATTACGAATAAATATTTAACCTCATTAATCAGTGAATTAAATATGTTATTCTTACTAGGAACACTCAAACTCTTGGGTTTGAATTCATTAAGAGTTTTAATAAAACTCATCCTCTCTAGTGGTAAGTTCATCTAGTCTTCCATGATTAGGACTACCCACTCAACATTGGTTTAACTTATTAAGTGTTGTTGAAAACATTTTGATATTTCGATATAACAAACTAAGTTTAAATGAATTTTAAGATTTTACAAATGATTTTCTAAAGTATATTCGATTCAATTAATCGAATATCAAATTATTACTCCAAGTCTTTCAAGATCATTTCAAACCTTACTAAATGTGTAAAATTGTGTTTTATACTTAAACTATTTTTGAAACAATTTTCACAAAGTATTTTGAACCAAAATCAAGCCTAAAATCAAATTTTCAAAGTGATGCACCGATGCACCAATCCATGCATCGATGCACCATGGAATTAATTGAACATCGAATGCATTTTATGCATCGATGCACATACCATGCATCAATGCACTTAGTGCATTTGGTGCATCAATGCACAAGACCATGCATCGATGCACTCAGGCTATTTCAAAACATCGAATGCATTTTATGCATCGATGCACTCTTAGTACAACGATGCACTGAGAGTCCAACGGTCAAAATATTTGAATTTTACACTTGATGTACCGATGCACCTAGGGTATGCATCGATGCATGAGACGCTCCCAACCACTAATATTAATTGTTTTCACACTTAAACGGCTCTATTAACTCCACTAAGCATCCCCAACGTTCATAATAATTTGAAGGTGTATTTAAACAAGCTTAGAAGCCATTGATCGAAAATAAGAAACAACAATCAACTAGAATCAATAGAGAATCAAAGAGAAAGCATCAAACCTCAAGTTTGAGCATTTCAAGCCTATTTTTCATTGAATATTCATTTTACTTTCAAGAACACTACTTGTACTCAATTGTATTCATTTTATAGTGTTCTTTTGTTTGTTCTAGAATTGTGCAAACATTCTACCTTGTGAGGATTTCCTTGTAAGTTTGTAAATTTGTAATCTTCTCTTTGTGAAAGAGTGTTCTCAAGAATTGGGGTATATTCTTGAGGGAGTTGTAAGGTTATCTCTTTGGCCTCAAAAGAAAGAACAAATTAGTGAATTTGTTGGAAAATCCTTAGTGTGGATAGCTAAAGTAGTGGATGTAGACTTTGATTGAGAAAGTCGAACCACTCTAAATCGTTGTGTAATTACTTTCAATTTTCTGCAAAAGCTTCCACCAAAATTTTAATTGCCAATTCACCCCCTCTTGGCCGCTTCCATCGATCGATTAACTCAACAATTGGTATCAGAGCCTAACTCATTTGAAGGTTTAATCGCCTCTTGAGTTGATTCGGGAAGAGTTGCATCGATAATCAAATTCATCAATGGCCTACACTTCAAACGTCAACTCTGGTCTCGATTCGATGCCTGTCAACAAGCCTCCTTTCTTCAATGGAGCTAACTATGCATATTGGAAGAATATGATGATGTATTCCATTCAAGCCAGTGACATGGGAGCATGGAATGTTGTAGAAGACTGATATATCAAGCCTCTCACTCATCCAAGATTGTGGAGTGAATGAGAGACAAGAATGTTTCAGCTCAACTCCAAAGCCATCCATATCATATTTTGTGCTCTTGGAACAGATGAATATGGAAGAGTTTCATCCTGTACAACCGCCAAAAAAATATGGGATAAATTACAAGTCACTCATGAAGGCACCGACGAGGTAAAAGAATATAAAATTAGTCTTCTAACACATAGCTATGAAAATTTCAGGATGAAACCAAATGAAGATATCAAAGCTATGACGGATAGATTCTCAACGATTGTCAATGGTCTCGAATCATATGGAGAGATCATTCCAAACGAAAAGCTTGTGAGGAAGTTAGTTTACTCACTTCCAAAATCATGGCAATCCAAGAAGACTGCAATCATTTAGGCTAAGAACCTAAAGTCCTTAACTTTTGAAGAGCTAATCGGTTCCCTCCTCACTCATGAAATGATGCTTGAAGATGAGGTGGACCTCGATAAGATTGAAGAGACACCAAAGGAGAATGAGAAGAAGAAAAATATTGGAGTTGCTCTCAAATCCACAAAAGAAGAGAGTGATTCGGATGAAGATGACGATGACAAGGAAATGGCATTGTTTGCCAAACGGTTCAGAAAAATGATGATACCTTACCGAGGAAGAAAATTCAAATGAAATGAAGGCCTCAAAAATGAACCAAAAGAGAAAGACCCGATCATTTGCTATGAATGCAAAAAGTCGAGGCATGTCAAATATGATTGCCCACAATTAAAGAGAAAGGGTCAATCAAAGAATAAGCACAAGGCTCATGTGGATACATGGAGCGATGAAGAAGGTTCCGATGAAGAGGAACAAAAAGTAGCAAACTTGTGCTTGATGGCATTCGAGGAAGATTCTAAGGTAACCTCTAACTCATCTGAATTTGATGATTTATCTTATGATGAGCTATTAGAGGAATATAATGGGTTGGCTTTGGATTATGAGAAATTGTTTTTAAAATATAAAAATGATGTTTCAAAATTGAAAAATGAAAATAAACTCATTTCCAAAACCAACAACGATCTTGAAAGTAAAATCAAAGATTTGCAAATCAAACTAGAAGAGTTTGAAAAGAAAATTTTAGATTTGAAAAATTTACTTTCAAAGGTCAATGATAATCATCAAAAGAAAATTGATGATCTTAAAGCTTCTTTTGATAAAGTTGGAACAAAAAGTTTTGAAAAAGAAAAAAAATCAAAATTCAGCTTTGTTAGAAAAAGTTTTAAAAACTACAATCATAGAGGTCCCCGAAGAACCTCTAATGGAAAAATCATTAGAAGTATATGGGTTCCTAAAGGACTCATTACTACTAAAGATAAAGATATCATACACAAATGGATACCTAAGGGGACTAGGATTCTAGAAACTAATGAATATGGACCCAAAAGAATTTGGGTACCAAAAATTAAAAATTAATCTATGTTTGTATGAAAAGGAGCATTGCTACAAGGCATAGGAAACAAATTCAAATTCATGGTACCTTGATAGTGGATGCTCGAGACACATGACCGGGGACAAAAGCCGGCTTATTGAGCTTAACGCCAAAAATGGAGGAGAAGTGACTTTTGGTGATAACTCAAAAGGTCACATTGAAGGTATAGGCACTATAGGTAATACCTCTTCCATACAAATTAAGAATGTTTTGTATGTGAATGGATTAAAGCATAATCTTTTGAGTATTAGTCAATTATGTGATAAAGGATTCATGTCATGTTTGAAACCAATGGTTGTAAAGTTATTGACATTGCATCTAATCGAATTATGCTTGTTGGTCATAGAATAGGAAACATATACATGGTGCATTTAGACTCTATTGATATGACTAATTTATGCCTAGTTTCTAAGGATGAGCATGATAGTTGGTTATGGCATAGGAGACTAGGACATGCTAGTATGAGTGTTTTGCAACGGTTAATTCAATGAGACTTAGTAAGAGGGCTGCCTAAACTGAAATTTGATAATGATAAAATCTATGATGTTTGTGCTAAAGGAAAACAAAAGCGAGCTTCTTTTAAATCCATTAATGATGTATCAACTAGTATAGTATTTCAATTGATCCATTTAGATCTTTTTGGGCCATCTAGAACTACTAGCTTGGGTGGAAAACAATATGCATTTGTCTTGGTAGATGACTATTCTAGATATACTTGGGTTCTATTCTTAAGTACTAAAGATGAAGCATTAGAAAAATTCATCACGTTTTCAAAAGTAATCCAAAACGAAAAAGGTTACTCTATAACTAGTGTTAGGAGTGATCATGGAACTGAATTTGAAAATCTTGGATTTACTGAATTTTGTAATTCTAATGGTATTAGTCATAATTTTGCAGCACCAAGAACCCCTCAACAAAATGGAGTTGTTGAAAGGAAAAATCGAACTTTAGAAGAAATGGCTAAAACCATGCTTTGTGAAAACAATTTGCCAAAATATTTTTGGGCGTAAGCCACAAATACTGCTTGTTATGTTATTAATCGAGTAACGATTAGGCATATTTTGAAGAAAACTTCATATGAACTTTTTAAAAATAAAAAGCCTAACATTAGCTATTTTCATCCTTTTGGATGTAAATGTTTTGTTTTAAACAACGATAAAGACAATCTTGGCAAATTTGATGCTAAAAGTGATTAAGGAATTTTTCTGGGTTATTCCTTAAGTTCTAAATCTTATCGAGTATTTAATAAAAGAACTTTAGTTGTAGAAGAGTCTATACATGTTGTTTTTGATGATAATCTCCTTCCGAGGAAGGATTCTTATTTGAATGATGATATAGGTATTATAAATACAAATGACGTTAGACATGACGATGGAGAATCATCATCAAAGGAATAAATGAAAGATGAGGAAACTCATGATCCTCTCGAAAATCCAACCATTGAAGAAAGGGAAGTATCTTACCCAAGAGAGTACAACTATGTCAAGAATGGTGAAATCATAGGTGATCCATCCAAAAGGGTAACAACTCGATCTTCTCTTAGAAATATTTGTAATTATGTTGCATTTATCTCATTCATAGAGCCTAAGAATATTAAAGAAGCATTAAATGATGAACATTAGATTATGGCTATGCAAGAAGAGTTAAATCAATTTTAGAGAAGTAAAGTTTGGACACTAGTTGAAAGGCCTAGAAATAAATCTACTGTAGGTACTAGATGAGTATTTAGGAATAAGCTTGATGAGAGTGGTAATATAGTGAGAAACAAGGCTAGACTTGTTGCTCAAGGGTATACTCAAGAAGAGGGCATAGACTATAATGAAACATACGCTCCCGTAGCAAAGATGGAAGCAATTAGAATGTTATTAGCATTTGCATGTTTTCATGAATTTAAATTATATCAAATGGATGTTAAAAGTGCATTTTTAAATTGTTTTATTAAAGAAGAAGTATATTTGGAACAACCTCCAGGTTTTGAAGATTCAAAATTTCTGGATCATGTTTTTAAATTGACAAAAGCACTTTATGGTTTAAAACAAGCTCCTAGAGCTTGGTATGAAAGATTGTCAAACTTTTTAATTGAAAAAGGTTTTTCAAAAGGGAAGGTTAACACTACATTGTTTTTAAAGCATAAAGGTAAAGATTTATTAGTAGTTCAAATTTATGTTGATGGTATAATATTTGGTTCTACTAATGATGTTCTTTGCCAAGAATTTTCTAAGCTAATGCAAAGCGAATTCGAGATGAGCATGATGGGGAGCTCTCATTTTTCTTGGGACTCCAAATCAAGCAAAGAAAAGATGGCATCTTCATCAATCAAGCTAAATACGTCAAAGATATGCTCAAAAAGTTTGAACTGGAAAATGGGAAACCTCATGACACTCCAATGAGCTCTTCTACAAAGCTTGACTTGGATGAAGGAGGTAAATGTGTGGATGTTAAATTATATAGGTCAATGATTGGTTCTTTGCTCTATCTAACTACAAGTAGACCGGAAATTATGTTTAGTGTTTGCTTATGTGCTAGATTTCAATCATGCCCTAAGGAATCACATTTATTAGCTGTTAAGAGAATCTTTAGATACCTTAAGGACACTCCTAGTTTAGGACTTTGGTATCCTAGAGACTCTAGCTTTAGCTTGCATGCCTTTTATGATGCGGATTATGGAGGATGTAAATTAGATAGGAAAAGAACCTCTGGTAATTGCCAATTCCTTGGAAATATGCTGATTTCTTGGTTTTCAAAGAAACAAAATTGTGTTGCATTATCTACCACTGAAGCAGAATATATTTAAGCCGGTAGTTGTTGTGCACAAGTTTTATGGATGAAACAACAACTTTTTGATTATGGAATTGAAGTAGGTACCATTCCTATCAAGTGTGACAATACTAGTGCTATTTGTCTCACTAAAAATCCCATCCAACTGTAACAACTCGAGGAAAAAAAACAATTTAAATTGGTGTAATTGGGTGAAATTAAGTGACTAAATTAAAATTTATGAAAACTTGTAGGCCATTTTCGAAGTAAAGGAAATTCAGGGATTCCCTGAATTTCCCCTAAAACTGTCAGCAGGATTGGTGTTATAAGCGTGCTTTCTGGTTTTAAACCATAAAACACAAATGATAATTGCTCAAATTTCCTCCTCTTGTACCCTTACTTCCAAGCCCGTTTTCGACGTCGTTCGACCTCCAATCGTAAAATTGAAACCACCGTCGTGTTCATCTTCGACCCGTGAACAAAACCCAGTAAATCAATTATAGCGAAACGCTGCCAAATGACGTGAATTTCGAGTCAAAGTCTCGATGTTTTTTTAGCACTACCACCGAGAAAATCTTAAATTCATCTCCGATCGTTAATCGGTTTTCGACACCTCCCGCACCATCGTGTTCCTTGTGCCGTTTCGAGTCCGCCGGTGTCAACCTTGGTCTCCGTCGACGGCGGCGTGTGAGGAGGTGGAGTAGTCAAAGAATCGACCGAGTTGAAATCGAGCTCTCCGCGGTTCAAAAATTTGAACCGATCTTTGTAAGTATCTCGAAATCGCTCAAAATAATTTTTAGAAATTTTTTTCGTAATTTTTAGACCCCCGGAGGAGGCCTCACGTGCCACACGCGCCTCCGCAGGGAGAGTGAGTGGTTGAAAATCGGTTTGACCGGTTTCAACCAGTTCGAACCGTTTTGATTGGTCTGAACCGGTCTGACCCGACCTGACCAACCCGACTGACCGACCCGACCCGACCGTTGACCCGACCCGACCCGACCGTTGACCCGACCCGACCCGACCGTTGACCGTTGACCGTTGACTTCCTTTGACCAAAACTTAAAATGGCTTTGACCGACCATTAAACGACCGTTAATCTTTTCCGAGTATACCTATTCTAATAGTTTTCGATGTCCCAAATCCATTTCCGAAGTCCGTTTCGTCAAATTCGAACCCGAAGGCCTCCAAATTGACGGTCAATCCAAATCGACGGTCAAAGTAGTTGACTTTGACCAAGAATTTAAATTTTCGAAAAGACATACTTTATGTTTTTCGACGTCCTGATTCCGATTCCGCAATCCGTTTGGCCAAATTCAAACCCAAAATCCTCCAAATTGATAGTCAAACCCTGAAAATGCTTATATACTTAAGAATTTAGCTTTGAACAATTAAGTAAGATTTGGGGCTGATAAATTATTATTGTTTGAAGGTACAAGAGACTCTCCTAATCGTTCGACAGCTCGATCCAGCTCTTCTAGATCAATTAAACCACGTATACCAGTATTCACCCGTAAGACCCGTAAATTTTATGATTTTAGAGATTTATTTATGTTACCCATAAGTAATATAGTGTTATTATAAAATAGGTTCGAAAACTATAGCAGAGCGTGGTGAAACCAGCAATCAGTAGATCTACTATTTGAACCTATTATCGAGGTGTGTTCCCTAATTATTACTGAACTGTTTTATTGGTTTTAATATGAGGTACACTGAGTTCTTTGGTTACTGTTTTATTGATGCACCAATTTAATGTGATGATTTATGGAATTTGTGTCACGGTGCAATTGAACTTTTGGATTGAATTACAATAGTATAGCTCTGATCAAGCTAATAAACAGAATGGGCCTAATGTGACTCTTGGGGCCCCAAGATATATTAGGTTGGCTTCCCTTGTTGTGTGCTTAGGGTAAGCTATATGGACTTGGACTTACGAGCTTAAGGATACAAGCTCTAAAGCTTATCCTTAGGTTGGCTTTCTTTTTGCTGTGTGCTTAGAGTAAGCTATATGGAAAATAGTTTTGGAAATTACTGATGGTGTACAAGAAAAGAGTTTAAACTATGATTTTCAAAAGTTAAACTCTTTTATGAATTTATGAGATTTACTGGACTATGATTTGTTTAATGTACATATTGTGATTTTAAGGTAATATTGGGACACACTAAGCCTAGCTCACCTTTCGAAAATGTTTTTTCCCCTTTCAGATACTGTTGGTTAGATACATCGGTTCGAGCACTTGGAGGATCAACATATCTCTTGAAGTATATCTGATTGTAATGTTTTATCTTGCTAGTTGACTTTATTTTGGTGACATGGACCTTATTTTAAAGTATCATATTTTAGGATGATGACACTTTTACTATTACTATTCGGTTTATCGTGATTTTGATTTTTAAGACATATTTTAAATTAAATTTTTTACTTATTGGTATTATATTTATGAGTTGGGTTTTGATAGTATAATATCATGTCATTTATAATGTGATTTTACAATGATTGAATAACGGTTTCAGAAAATGTCTTTAAGAATCATGTATGTGATCCACTAGACTTAGTCTAAACGCATAGGCCGGGTGTAGGAGGTTACATTTATTGGTATCAGAGCTTTTGGTTTTTAACCCTCGGACTGTGTATGAGTCCACATTGAAAATACGGTTTTGAAATATTTTACAAAACAAGTTACGAAGGCCATGTCACAAGTTATTAAGATTTTAACTATGTTCGAGACTCCAAGTGTTTGTCTAACCCTAAATTTTATCTCCTGTAGTAAACTCGAGATCCACCAAAAAAATGAGTGCTAGACGTGGTCGTCGAACTAGCCGTGGACGAGGTCGAGTGGCTAGATTTGTAGATCCGATCGATGAGATACGGGTAGATCCCCCACCTCCGATAGGTGATCATGCTTCTACGACCCCAACGAATCTGCCTCCTACCGCTGGTATTGGCATGACTACAACGATCATAGGAGCGACGAATATTGAGTCCAAGCCTACCAGAGTTGCATTGGATGAGAATTTTGGTAGACAGTTTCTGCAATTAATACAGGGAGCAGTCAGAGCTACTGGTGTTGTATCCGAGGTTCCTATTTCACAGACTTTGATTGCCAATGGAGTTAGAACTTTTGGGGGACAGATTGGTGGAGCTCCTACTGAAGCTGAGGATTGGCTACAGGATACAGAGAGACGCATGGATCAGTTGGGTTTAGACTCAACTAAGAGATATCAGGGTACTGTGGCGATGTTAGATGGCAATGCCTACACTTAGTGGGAGTCAGTGACCAGTAGTGTTCTTACTGATCGTTTGACATGGAATTTCTTTAAGGATCACTTTCGGAGTCGTTTTCTGGGAGAGCGCTACTTAGCTCAGAGACGTCAGCAGTTTCAAGACCTGGTTCAGGGAGACATGACTGTTTCTGAGTATGAGATCGAGTTCTTGAAGTTGCTGAAGTATGGATTCAATATGGTACCTACTGAGAGAGATCAATGTCGTAAATTTGCCCTTGGACTCAGATACGAGCTGTGTAGGCAAGTTGTAACCCATCAGGATGAGATATTTGATGTGCTGGTGGGCAGAGCCAAAGATGCTGAAGAGGTGGAGGTTTTAGCTTCTGGTAGAGAGCGTGTTGAACAGGAACGATCTAAGAAATTTCCAGGACCGATGGAGTTATCAGCACAGTCCGGGAAAAGGACTCGTACTTTAGTCCCTCAGAGAAGCAATACACGTTTCAGGCCTGCAGCATCCTCACCGTTAGTTGGCAGTCGAGGCGGTTCCTCGTCGTATTATCATGGGTTCCTCTGTGAGTATTGCGGTAAACAACACACATGAGAGTGTCGTAAGAAGATGGGTCTTTTCTATCAGTATGGATCTAGTGGTCATTATCGGAGGGATTGTCCTCAGCTAGCTTTGTTTGAGCAGACCACTACCCAGACTCCTGTACGTTCTCAGACTACAGTACAGACTCCAATTAGAGATCGTAGCCAAGTAAAAGCTCGTGGTTCAACGTCCAGGACTGACATTAGAGCCCGACCTCAGCAAAATAGAGGGCCAATAGTTTCTGAGGCTATACAGGAAACTTTGGTTTATACCATTAGACGTCGGGATGACAGAGATGAGCCTGAGGTTATTGCAGGTACATTTACTATTTATTCTATCCCATACTTTGCATTACTGGACAATGGCTCCACTCACTCCTATGTATCGAGCTCGGTATCTCGAAACCTTCAGATTCCGATCGAGAACACTGAAAATATTATTACAGTTACGAGTCCAGTAGGACAAGCGGTATTAGTGAATAAAGTATTTCGGCGTTGTCCTCTCGAGGTTCAGGGAGAAATTTTTCTCGCTGATCTTATGGAGCTTCCTTTAGAGGAGTTCGATCTAATTCTTGGGATGGATTGGTTGAATAAACACAAGGTAAATCTGGATTACGAATACAAGCGAGCTACTCTAAAGACTTCAGATGGTCGGACTGTTATGTTAATTGGTGAACGGCGTGGCTATCTCTCCAATATAGTTTCAGCGATGGAAATTGATCGTATGGTCCAGAAGGGATATGAGACTTTCATTGCTTGTATTTTGAACACTAAAGGTTCATTATCCACGATCGAAGAGATCCGTACAGTTAGCGAGTTTCCTGATGTCTTTCCAGAGGAGTTGCCTGGTTTACCTCCTGATAGAGAGGTAGAGTTCGAGATAGAGACTTATCCGGGATCTGCACCTATTTCTATGGCACCTTATCGCATGGCTCCAAAAGAACTTAAGGAGTTGAAGGTCCAATTGCAAGAATTATTCGATCGAGGATTATGTATTGACTATGAAGTTGAACGGTCAAGAATAAATATCCACTACCCAGGATTGATGACTTATTTGATCAGTTGCGAGGAGCTACTGTATTCTCTAAGATTGATCTTTGTTTGGGGTATTATCAATTGAAAGTTAAAGGATCTGATGTTGCAAAGACGACCATTCGCACTAGATATGGTCATTATGAATTCTTAGTGATGCCTTTTGGTTTGATGAATGCTCCTGCAGCTTTCATGGATTTGATGAATCGGGTGTTCCAACCATATTTGGATCAATTTGTGGTGGTCTTTATTGATGATATTCTGATCTATTCTCGTACTGAGGCAGAGCATGACGAGCATTTAAAGATCGTTCTGCAGACTTTGAGAAAGCATCGTCTATATGCCAAACTAAGCAAGTGTGAGTTTTGGCTTCAAGAAGTGTCGTTTCTGGGGCATATTATTTCTGCGCGAGGTATTCAGGTCGATCCAAGCAAGATTGAAGCTATTGTGAATTGGAAACGACCCAAGAATATCTCTGAGATTCGCAGTTTCTTGGGCTTGGCTGGTTATTATCGACGTTTTGTTGAGGGCTTTTCGATCATTGCTTCTCCTTTGACAAAGTTGTTAAGGAAGAATGTGACGTTTGACTAGGGTGAGGCACAACAGGAGAGCTTTAAGAAATTAAAGGCGGTATTGACTCAAGCACCAGTATTGATTCAACCAGAGTCCGGGAAGGATTTTACAGTGTATAGTGATGCGTCACACTCAGGACTCGGTTGTGTTCTAATGCAGGAAATTAAGGTGGTGGCTTATGTATCTCGTCAGCTGCGACCGCATGAGTGTAATTATCCTACTCATGATTTGGAGTTAGCAACAGTGATTTTTGCCTTGAAGATTTGGAGACACTATCTTTATGGAGAGAAGTGTTACATTTTCACAGATCATAAGAGTTTAAAGTATCTTCTGGCCCAGAAGGAGCTTAATTTGAGACAGCGACGCTGGCTAGAGCTTCTAAAGGATTATGATTGCGTGATTGATTATCACCCTAATAAAGCTAATATTGTAGTGGATGCTTTGAGTCGAAAGACGGTAACAGAGTTGAGATCTTTAATGGCCAGGATGAATTTATATGACGATGGCACTCTGTTAGCAGAATTACAAGTTAAGCCGACCTTGGTTGATGAGATCAAAGCTAAGCAGCCCCTTGATAGCTCCTTGCTTTCCATCTTTGAGCAAGTAGATCAAGGGACAAGGTCAGATTACGCCCTTGATCAGGATGAAGTTTTATGCTTCAAAGGTCGGTATTGTGTGCCGGATGATGCTGAGTTGAGGTAGACTATCCTTACGGAGGCTCATAGTAGTCCATATGCTATGCACCCCGGTGGAGATAAGATGTATCGGAATTTGAGAGAGAGGTATCATTAGGTCGGCATGAAGAAGGACATATCGAATTTTGTGGCGAGGTGTTTGACTTGTCAGCAAGTTAAAGTGGAACATCAACATCCATCAGGTTTTTTACAACCTATCAAGATTCCTGAATGAAAATGGGAGAGTATTACTATGGATTTTGTTACTGGTTTACCTATGACTCCTTCGAAAAAGGACTCAATTTGGGTGATTGTTGACAGACTTACAAAGTCAGCTCACTTCATTCCTGTACGGGTAAATTATACGTTGGACAAGTTGTCGAGGTTGTATATTTCAGAGATTGTTAGATTGCATGGTGTTTCGTTATCTATCATTTCAGATCGAGATCCGAGATTTACTTCGAGATTTTGGAAGGCGCTACATACGGCTTTGGGTACGAGATTGGATTATAGTACCTCCTTCCACCCACAAACTGATGGTCAATCTGAGAGAGTAATTCAGATTCTGGAGGATATGTTACGGGGTTGTGTAATTGATTTTCATGGTAGCTGAGAGAACTTTTTGCCTTTGGCTGAATTCGCTTATAATAACAGTTACCAGACCAGCATTCGCATGGCACCCTATAAAGCACTCTATGGGCGTAGGTGTCGCACCCCGATTTGTTGGACTGAGTTGCATGATAGGAAGACTTTGGGACCTGAGTTAGTACGAGAGGCAGAGGACACAGTTAGATTGATCCGTGACTGTCTGAAAGAGGCATTTGATAGGCAAAAATATTATGCAGATCAAAGGAGGAATGATATACAGTTTGACGTTCAAGATCAGGTTTTTCTCAAGGTATCTCCATGGAAGAAAGTATTGAGATTTGGATGTAAGGTAAACTGAGTCCGCGATTTATTGGGCCGTATCGTATTCTGAAGAAAGTTGGACCTGTTGCTTATCAGCTTGAGTTGCCTTCCCATCTTAGTCGTATTCATGATGTTTTTCATGTGTCTATGTTAAGGCGATACCGTCCAGATCCAGATCACATCATTCAAGTTGATGAGGTAGAGCTGAGACCTAATTTGTCATATGAGGAGGAGCCCATCCAGATCTTAGAAAGAGATGAGCGAGGTCCCTCAGAAGCTACTTGAGAGACATTGGAGTCAATGGAGGCTCAGTTTCCTCAACTATTCTCATAAGGTAAATTTCGAGGACGAAATTTCTTATAGAGTGGGAGAATTGTAACAACCCGAGGAAAAAAAACAATTTAAATTGGTGTAATTGGGTGAAATTAAGTGACTAAATTAAAATTTATGAAAACTTGTAGGCCATTTTTGAAGTAAAGGAAATTTAGGGACCAAGCCCTGAATTTCCCCTAAAACTGTCGGCAGGATTAGTGTTATAAGCGTATTTTCTGGTTTTAAACCAGAAAACACAAATGATAATTGCTCAAATTTCCTCCTCTTGTACCCTTACTTCCAAGCTCGTTTCCGACGCCGTTCGATCTCCAATCGTAAAATTGAAATCACCGTCGTGTTCATCTTCAACCTGTGAACAAAACCCAATAAATCAATTATAGCGAAACACTGCCAAACGACGTGAATTTCGAGTCAAAGTCTCGACGTTTTTTTAGCACTACCGCCGAGAAAATCTTAAATTCATCTCCAATCGTTGATCGGTTTTCGACACCTCCCGCACCATCGTGTTCCTTGTGCCGTTTCGAGTCCGCCGGTGTCAACCTTGGTCTGCGTCGACGGCAGCACGTGAGGAGGTGGAGCAGTAAAAGATTCGGCCGAATCGAAATCGAGCTCTCCGCCGTTCAAAAATTTGAACCGATCTTTGTAAGTATCTCGAAATCGCTCAAAATAATTTTTAGAAATTTTTTCGTAATTTTTAGACCCCTGGAGGAGGCCTCACGCGCCACACGTGTCGCCGCAGGGAGAGTGAGTGGCTGAAAACCGATTTGACCGTTCAAACCGATTTGACCAGTCTGAACCGGTCTGACCCGACCGACTGACTCGACCGTTGACCCGACCCGACCCGACCGTTGACCGTTGACCGTTGACTGTTGACTGTTGACTTCCTTTGACCAAAACTTAAAATGGCTTTGACTGACCATTAAACGACCGTTAATCTTTTCCGAGTATATCTATTATAATAGTTTTCGACGTCCCGAATCCATTTCCGAAGTTCGTTTCATCAAATTCGAACCCGAAGGCCTCCAAATCGACGGTCAAAGTGGTTGACTTTGACCAATAATTTAAATTTTCAAAAAGACATACTTTATGTTTTTCGACTTCCTGATTCCGATTCCGCAATCCGTTTGGCCAAATTCAAACCTGAAATCCTCCAAATTGATAGTCAAACGCTGAAAATGCTTATATACTTAAGAATTTAGCTTTGAACAATTAAGTAAGATTTGGGGTTGATAAATTATTATTGTTTGAAGGTACAAGAGACTCTCCTGATCGTTCGACAGCTCGACCCAGCTCTTCTAGATCAATTAAACCACGTGTGCCAGTATTCACCCGTAAGACCCGTAAATTTTATGATTTTAGAGATTTATTTATGTTACCCATAAGTAATATAGTGTTATTATAAAATAGGTTCGAAAACTGTAGCAGAGCGTGGTGAAATCAGCAATCAGTAGATCTACTATTTGAACCTATTATCGAGGTGTGTTCCCTAATTATTACTGAACTATTTTATTAGTTTTAATATGAGGTACACTGAGTTCTTTGGTTACTGTTTTATTGATGCACCAATTTAATGTGATGATTTATGGAATTTGTGTCACGGTGCAATTGAACTTTTGGATTGAATTATAATAGTATAGCTCTGATCAAGCTAATAAACAGAATGGGCCTAATGTGACTCTTGGGGCCCCAATATACATTAGGTTGGATTCCCTTGCTGTGTGCTTAGGGTAAGCTATATGGACTTAGACTTACGGGCTTAAGGATACAAGCTCTAAAGCTTATCCTTAGGTTGGCTTTCTTTTTGCTGTGTGCTTAGAGTAAGCTATATGGAAAATAGTTTTGGAAATTACTAATGGTGTACAAGAAAAGAGTTTAAACTATGATTTTCAAAAGTTAAACTCTTTTATGAATTTATGAGATTTACTGGACTATGATTTGTTTAATGTACCTATTGTGATTTTAAGGTAATATTGGGACACAATGAGCCTAGCTCACCTTTCGAAAATGTTTTTTCCCCTTTCAGATATTGTTGGTTAGATACATCGATTCGAGCACTTGGAGGATCAACATATCTCTTGAAGTATATCTGATTGTAATGTTTTATCTTGCTAGTTGACTTTATTTTGGTGACATGGACCTTATTTTAAAGTATCGTATTTTAGGATGATGACACTTTTTCTATTACTATTCGGTTTATCGTGATTTTGATTTTTAAGACATGTTTTAAATTAAATTTTTTACTTATTGGTATTATATTTATGAGTTGGGTTTTGATAGTATAATATCATGTCATTTATAATGTGATTTTACAATGATTGAATAACGGTTTCAGAAAATGTCTTTAAGAATCATGTATGTGATCCACTAGACTTAGTCAAAATGCATAGGCCGGGTCTAGGAGGTTACACCAACACTCTATAACTAAGCACATTGAAATAAGACATCACTTCATTAGAGACCATGTCACTAAGGAATATGTAGTTCTAGAATTTGTTGATACTTTGCACCAATTAGCGGATATTTTTACAAAGCCTTTAGACAAGGAAAGATTTTGGACACTTATGAGAGAATTAGGTTTAACCAACCTATCTTCACTTACTGTTTAAAATAATCTTAGCACTTTTAAGAATAAATGAAAAATGCTTATAATAATAATTTTTGATTGCATTATATGCTATTAGTTAGGGGGAGTTTATGTTATTTGGTGAAAATTAATTTTATGTTCAAATGTAGTTTAAGGAATAATTTGATTGATTGAACATGATTAATTTTCAATATATGAGTTATCAAAACCACTAGAGCTAATTAATTTAGCATTTTGAGTGTTTAAAACGGATTTTTGACATTTTTGTGCTTAATGCATCGATTCACTTAACAGAACATCAATGCATCCCTTTGAATGTGCATTGATTCATCTTGATGATGCACTGATGCATGCCTTGAATGTGCATCGATACACAGGGTCATGCAATGATGCATCCGTTGGGTTTTAGGTTAAAAATTCTTATTTTCTCATTTGTTTCAAAACCTAAAACTAAACTCTCTTAGCCGTTCGCCTCCTCTCTCTTTCCTACTCTCAAACTTTCTTCTAATCCTTGGTTTTTGATCGGAATCTTCGAGCTTTTCAACTCCTAATCCTGCTTCAATCATTAATTCGTGCAAAACATCAATACATCCCTCTCAATCCGAAATTTCAAGGTAAACTTTTCTAAAAAACTCATTTTATCAATTTTCGATCTTAGGGCTAGTTTTGATTAGTTCTAGGATGAACATTATATCGGGCATTGGTTATATGAGGATTCTAAACTAGATTTTGCAACAAATTTCATCAAAAACACACAATTTTTCAAAATTTTCTTTGAAATTCGAAATTAAAAAAAAAATCGAAAATCATTGATGTTTTTGACTTCATTATATTGTTTTTATGAAAACTATATGTTTTGCAATATTTCCAATGATATTTTCAAATAGTTTTCAAAACTTTGCCCATTAGGATTGTTTTAGAGAACCTTGATTATTGCGGACTCAATTGAGTTTTGGGATTGATTATTGTGCATACATGTTTTTCAATTTGCAGGTTATCTATTTCTTTCCTTTTTTTCCGATCTTTAAATCATGTCAAATCCCAAACGTCCTAAGTCCTCTTCGAGTCGGTCAAACCAAAATCGTCCTCCCGTTCCTCCACCACAAAATCCAAACAATCCTCAAAAGACCATAATTAGTAGATGTTTTAATATGCTTGAACGTCAGAGAGAAGAATTGTACCATAGTTACATGGATTCTTTCCAATCTTATAGAATTAGGGAAGAACGTATTCCATCTCTACAAGCCATAATAGACTTTAAATTTTAATACCTCCCGATTCTTAGAACATGGAAGTTTGATAAACTGTTTTCTCTTAGACCTGTCGTCTTTCATCAATTAGTCTGTATTTTCTATTCTAATGCGGTCTGTATTCAAAACGAAACTCAATGTGGAACTATAAGAATTAGATCCTACCTTTTAGGACAATATATTCTTATTGATTCCGCAACTATAGCTTCAAAATTTGGGTTGGATGACAATGGTGTATATGACGAAAAAGAAACTGTGGAATATCCATATCTCCCAAACGCTAGTGTTAGTACCCTTCGATCTCATCACGATCGTTTTCTTCATTTAATGATATCTTGGTGGTTTCAACCATCCACGGGTAGGTACTCCACTCTTTGTGCTAGGGATTTATGGTGGATGTATTGTATTAAGAATAAGATCAAAATAAATCTTCCACATATTATCTTTAGTGTGCTAGTCGATACCGTAAACATTATCCCGTCCAAACATGTTGAAACATTAGTTTATGGTTGTCTTCTTAGCAATCTCTTTATCAAACTAGGTCTGAATGTCTCTCTTGACAATCCTATTCCTCTCCAAAACCCAATCAATCTCACATCATTGAAGAAAGCAGATTGGAAACAAAACGAGGTAACCGGTCAATGGGTTTTTAGACCCGGTAAGCGAACTCTGGGAGCTAGTTCCTCAAGAGCAGCTCCTAGCTCCTCTCGTTCTCCTCCTCCTCCGGCTCCGGCTACTGACGATGATCCTGAATTTCAACAGCTTATGTAAGACATCGATGATCACGTACCCGATGACGAGCCTGCATCGGAACTAACTCCACGAGAGGATCAAATGCCTCCATGTTTTCATTCATTTTTGGAGACATTTGATCTACGGTATGCTTCCATCGAATCCCACTTGACTGCTACTCACAAAGCAGTAAATCAATGCTTAGACACTTTGGAAGCTCATCAGATGGAGTTTCAAAGGGAGATGCTTGCACGTATGGATGCTCTCTCTCTTGAGATGCAAGCCCGATTTCCTCCTCCGCCTCCCGATCCTTCTATGGATGACTAGACTTATTTTATTTTGATTGTATTTGGGATTAAAACTTAAAACTTGGATTGTTAAAACATTTTGCTGTTTTTTAATTGTTTAACTATTGTTGGATGTTTTGAACTTTTTATTTATTTGGTTTGATCTTTATGAGCTTCATGTTTATTAATTTTTGCATTATTGACATCTTAGTTGCATTATGACCAATTTACCATTTCACATTTGAATTGAATATTGATTATGAACACTAATGGCTAACCTCTCTTTTGATCTTTGATCTTAGCAGCTTAAGCTATATTCAATTAAAATGTTTAATCAATTGGCTATGTTTTTCAAAGCCTTCTTTCATTCAGTTTTTTGTCTTTTTGATTTAACAAAAAGGGGGAGAAGTTTTAAGTGTTATAGTAAGGGGGAGTAATTTCAAAATTGATTTCAAAACTTATTTTCAAAGAAAATCTTAAAATTACTCAAGAGTTTTGTTATATCAAAAAGGGGGAGATTGTTGAAAACATTTTTATATTTCGATATAACAAACTAAGTTTAAATGAATTTTAAGATTTTACAAATGATTTTCTAAAGTATATTCGATTCAATTAATCAAATATCAAATTATTACTCCAAGTCTTTCAAGATCATTTTAAACCTTACTAAATGTGTAAAATTGTGTTTTATACTTAAACTATTTTTGAAACAATTTTCACAAAGTATTTTGAATCAAAATCAAGCCTAAAATCAAATTTTCAAAGTGATGCACCGATGCACCAATCCATGCATCGATGCACCATGGAATTAATTGAACATCGAATGCATTTTATGCATCGATGCACAAGACCATGCATCGATGCACTCAGGCTATTTCAAAACATCGAATGCATTTTATGCATCGATGCACTCTTAGTGCACCGATGCACTGAGAGTCCAACGGTTAAAATATTTGAATTTTACACTTGATGCACGATGCACCTAGGGTATGCATCGATGCATGAGACGCTCCCAACCACTAATATTAATTGTTTTCACACTTAAACGACTCTATTGACTCCACTAAGCATCCCCACTGTTCAGAATCATTTGAAGGTGTATTTAAACAAGCTTAGAAGCTATTGATCAAAAATAAGAAACAACAATCAACTAGAATCAAGAGAGAATCAAAGAGAAAGCATCAAACCTCAAGTTTGAGCATTTCAAGCCTATTTTTCATTCAATATTCATTTTGCTTTCAAGAACACCACTTGTACTCAATTGTATTAATTTTTTAGTGTTCTTTTCTTTGTTTTATAATTGTGCAAACATTCTACCTTGTGAAGATTTCCTTGTAAGTTTGCAAATTTGTAATCTTCTCTTTGTGAAAGAGTGTTCTCAAGAATTGGGGTATATTCTTGAGGGAGTTGTAAGGTTATCTCTTTGGCCTCAAAAGAAAGAACAAATTAGTGAATTTGTTGGAAAATCCTTAGTGTGGATAGCTAAGGTAGTGGACATAGACTTTGATTGAGAAAGTCAAACCACTCTAAATCGTTGTGAAATTACTTTCAATTTTCTGCAAAAGCTTCCACCAAAATTTTAATTGCCAATTCACCCCCCTCTTGGCCGCTTCCATCGATCGATTAACTCAACAAGTGTATATATTCAACCAAAATTGATAAATCCATCAAGTCTTTCTCACTAAGACTACCTAAAGTTTGTCCTGTGAATTTATTAAGAACAATTAAGCTCATTATACGCATGTACATTATTCGTCATAAGGATAAGAAAATAGAAATGTATACTATGAGTCTTTCCATGGCTCCATCTGACCACATTAAACTTAGATAACTAAGTTGGGTATCCACCATGAATTCCACAATCAATAGGCTTTGAACCTATCCCCTCGGCGAATCAAGAATCACTTTAACCTTTAGTAAGCAGATCAACTAGGTTCCTCTCTAACTTTAATCATCATTTAAGACACCCCTATATTTCTAACATTTTTAGGATAGAAATAAATCTGTAAGTGTCTTGAACAATGTGTAAATAATTCACTTATGCTCAATCATACTAGAGTAAAGTTTGTTATCAAATTTAACCATAAAACTATATTTTAACAAACTCAAATGTTGTTTACATATGATTATATTCTCAAAATTTTGAGAAGTTACTAATATTAGTATTCATAATCTCAAACAATTATGAAATCTCTTATATCTTATTTTAGTCATTCACGACTTTGTTCATTCAAAAAGAATTTAAATTTTTCCTTGTTCTTAATAAGAAGTATTTAGAAAAATTGTGAATATTATGAGGAGCTTTCAACTTTTCCTAACAACAGAAAAATTATCTCTAGTATCTCACAAAGAGATTTCACCGCCACTCCTTAAGATAGACAATCTCTTTTCTTTCCTCTACTTAGAAAAATTACTCAAAGAGATTTAATTGATGCAATTAATCTTTTAATAGCAGTAATGTCTATCATATTTGTATTATTCAACATGTTAGCCCTAAAGAGATCATTACATATTTTATTTACTATGACTAAATTTGGTATTCCACTCAACCAAATTAATCTATACACTTTTAACTTCTATACTAAGTCTAAAGAGATCTTAACTCGTCATAGTATTTTATAAATTGAAATAGTGAGCATAATAATGAACAATGCACAAAGTATGCTTCTAAGAAAGAGATGTGGTTCACTAGGCACGCTTAAATATCATGTATTTCGTAGAACCAATCCTAGACATGCACTTTCATACTCATCAAACTACTTTCTAATAAATCATTTTATGAATTTTCTCTTTCTTAAGGCCCCTTAACAAAGTATTCTTGATACTTTTACTTACAATAGTATCTACCTTAGCCTTAGTCTTCATAGTTTTTCACTACCTTAGTCTTAACTAGTGGTTTATCTCATTTCACAATATTTCCACTAAGATTTAAAGAGTAACTTAAAGGCTCATTTATTATAATTCATGTATTTATCCAAAGCATGAATTAACAGACAATAAGTCTAAATAATCTGACCTTGCATGTAAAATATATTTCTCAACCAGATTTGTTCATTCTCACCATGCATGTAACTTTAGTCTTCACATCATACTGAATCAGAATGATCCCAAAATTCATAGTGGCAATCACTACATCTGAATCAACACTTCTTTTGAATATTCCAAATTAAAATGAAGATTATACATGGTTAGTCACAAAAATAAATTACTAACAGTAATAAAATTAAAATAATTTATTAATGGTAACAAGATCCTTATTTTTAACAGGTTGCGTAAATCAAACTCAAATTCGACAACTATTTGATTCAAAGAGTTCTCTCACTATCATAAACTTTTTACTTCTCCAAAATCACAATTATTCTATTGTCTTAAATTTCTCAAAAAAAAATATTAATACGATAAATAACATGAGAATAGATATTTGCATATCTCAATATATCAACTGTTATACATTCATACCGAAACATTTATCAATGTTTATAACATTATAATCGTGTCACTTCTTAGTTATGACACAAAAATTTCAAAATTGAACGTTTAATAAACACCATGAAACTACCAACTATAAATATTTAAATTCAAGCTTGAAGCAAATTTAAATGCGAAGCTTTATTGACAATTAAAACTAATAACCTTAATGCATTTAAAAGTTTCTATGCAACAATGATCTTTAGAATAAATTACTAGCTCTTCACAGTTAACAGTGTCATCAATAGTCATTAAATTAATAAAAAAAATGACTAAAAAAAGAGGCTAGTAAAATCTACTACATAACCTTTATTTTTACCATTATCCTTTACTACGACATTACACCATGCTTTACCGTGCAGTATTCACAAGTATACTGAAAAATCTGAACGCACATGTTAAGAGCAATATTAATATTATAAGATAATCATCGTTAAAAAATCGTTGATAAACATAACTATCATTTATAAATAAAATACTATTTTTTATCATAGCTAAAGATATTTAAAGCGGCACTACTTTTATCAATCAAAATTCTATAAAATGTCGTTTTATTCTCAACAACTAAAGGCATTTAAAGTGTTTTCCACAATAACTAAAATGATGTTTTCCACAATTGAATAATCATTATAAATACAATCATTCCACCATTTAAGTGTTATTAAATCACTAAATTATCATATCTCCATATATAAAACGTTTAAACAACAAAATCATTTTTTCTCCCAAATTCAAAAATCCATTCGAAATTGTTTAGAAATATTGTTCGTACTAACCTTTGGTTCTTACCATTCTGAAAAGTATAATGAATTCACACTCAGAGACACGATCTTATGAATTGTCATCTGTATTTGATTTAGAAAATTTATCCTACCTCTTGTAAGAATCATGTTTTAACATTAGTACAACAAATTCGTTTCTAAATTGTTGGAAATTTGACTACTACAAAACGAGGTATTAGCATTGAATGAAAATTAATAAAATAAATACGCAAGGAATTGATCAGTTGTGTCTTGATATTAAACACTGCCTTAGAAATAAATTCGCCTCAATGTATGTAATTGCTACAATAAGTGGTCGTTCCACGAGGTTAACACGGTCCCTTCGAGGATTTTTACACCCGAAAACCGGAGTGGACTAATGGTAGTAATGCTCTTCTCTGGAAGAATGATAGAGTTTTTTTTCTCATAAAAACTTCGAGAGGAAAGAATTTTTTAAGCAAATGAGGTGCTTGGGATTATCTAAAAAGTTGAAAATTACCGACTATTTAAGATAAAAATGGGGTTTAAAATGTCATTTAACCAAAATCAATACTGATTTAAGTTTCGTAAAAATACTGATCAAATTTATGTAATTAATTTGCTACAACTGAATGAACATATCCTCAAACTTGTCCAAATTCATTCATAAAATATAGTTGTTACAATAATTATTAATTAGAAGATAAATGGCTGGAATTAAGGGTCTGTAACAGTTGTAATAAATAATTGTACAAGGTTGTAAAAACATCCATGCACATCCTGTTATGACTAGGGCTGAAGCATCCGGGTTGGAAAGGGAAAACGAAAAGGGGAAAGACTGGAATTTGAGGCAAATTCGAAAGAAAAAAGGGGGTTAGGGTTTGGAGAATCAAAATTAGGGATTGAAAGGAATTGGGTAAAGGTAGACGGGCAAGTGGAATGTTACCGATCTGGAGACGGGTTGACCCAGGAAGCTGGAGAAGGCCCACACAACATTACTGGACCAGACGAACCCAGTTGAGCCCAAGACATCACCGAGAGCCACAAGAAGATGGCAAACAAGGATACAAAAGTAGTTATTACAGCTGAATTTAATATTACCGAGATAATACACGGTATGTATAAAACGATTTTCTAAGGACCAGATGGATATGAGAAATTTTATGAAGCAAATTCCCTTTTTTGTAAGCCAATTTCTCTCAATTTTTGAAACCTAATTTTCTTTAAAATCCCAACTTTCCTAAAAATCGTTACAATTGGTATCATGAGCCAATGTTTCTAGATCATTCAAGCTGGGAAATCAAAAAAAGGGGCAAGCAAAGGCAGAAAATGCTAACTTGGCTGCCATGCAAAAAACAGCTGGAGGAGCTATCTAGCCAACCATGGTTTTCAGAATCGGACTGGTTAGCAAACCGGTCATGCTATCGGTTCATTGGTTCAATCGATCGAATCAGTCCGACCGGTCGGAAGAACCGGACGACGTCATAATTATTTAAAAAATTAAATAAAAAATATCAAAAATATTTAATAACAAATAATTTTTTATATCACAAGTAATATTCAAAGCAAGTCATAACATATATAAGTTAAAAACCATAAAATCAAATGAAACAAAATGATTCAAATTAACTACAACATAGGATCAAGTCCCACGGAGGGCATTTTATAATTTGGAGGTCTCCTACGGAAGCTGCTCTCAACCTGGTGTTGGGGGCAGCCTACTATCTTACCTCCCCCTTACCCCATACATATGGGAAAAAAGGGACAACCATTTTTTTATAATTAAAAAATAAATTTGAGGCTAAAAATCATAACAAAATGATATTGTTTGGTATAATTTTTTTTTAAAACAATCTCACATGACTAAGAAACATAGAAGAGCATCTCAAAAGTCTAAAGAGTAAAAATATGATAACAAAACAATCCTACATGGCTAAGAAACATAGAAGAGCATCCCAACTAACTTCTATAAATAATAGAGGTAATTTGGCATTCAAAATCATGGATCCTTTTTGTGAGCATTGAGTGAATTATTCTTTCACTTCAATCAAGCTCGAATTTTAGGCTTCAATCGAGCTTCTAAATTTTTTTTAAGTTCAAGCCTTTTCGAGTTCAAGTTTCAATATAATATTTCGAGTTCGAGTTGAACTTGATAATTTTTAGCTCGTGAGTTTAAGTCGAGTTGAGCTTACTTTTAAAGTTTTCAAGTTCGAGTCGAGCTCCGCAATACTCGAATTCGACTTGGCTCGTTTAACAAACAACGTTGTTTGGTTTAATTTTTAAATAAAATAAAATAAAATTGACGTTTTTTTATGATTTTTCCCAGTTTTTAGCTGGTCCAGTTCGAACGGTTCAGCGGTTCCGGCCGGTTCACTAGTAGCGGTTCAACCGGTATAGATTGAACCGGACTAAACAACGGTTCCCGGTTGAACCGGCAGGCACAATCCGGTTTTCAAAACACGGCAGCCAACTGAGGGAACTGAAAGAGGATCCCAAAATAGTCCAATGGTCGGAGGAAGAAGAAAACAAAATGTGCTGCTTGGAGGATAACATGAAGGGGAATCAAGGGCACGTGATGAGTATTCTGCAGATTCTAAGAAGCAAGGATGAAGAACTATTCAGTCCTGAGAGTACCCAGAAGAACTCAAGTCACGTAAAGGAGCATGATGCAGCTAAATCAACGGGTAAGAGGCCAGTTATGGTGACAGTAATAGATGACAAGACCCGATACTCTTATCAACCGGAGGAACCCGAGATCTTAGCAGCTAGGCCTAGTAACTTGGGACAAGGAATGGGAACTAGCAGTGGGGGGCACCACTGCTAGCGGCGAAAACCAGGAAGAGAAGATTCCCCATAGTTTTGCAAGCAGAAGCTCAGGGATGATAATACTTAGACCTAAGGTAGAACTTCAAAACTTCGATGGTAACAGTCCAAGAAGTTGGGTTTTCAAATGCCAAAAATACTTCAACCTATTCAATATTCCAGAAGAACAGAAACTGAAAGTGGTCTCTATGTATCTTACGAGCAAGGCAGAGACCTAGTTTGATAGTTGCATACTGTAGAAACATCGGTTGACATGCCACGAGTTTGAAGTCGACGTATGCCATGGATTCTGTGATAGAACATATGCAGACACCATAGAAGAGTTCAATAAATTGACTAAAAGAACTTCTGTGGAGGAATTCCAAGAAAGGTTCAAAGAGCTCAGGCCATTTATGCTCTTACATAATACTTTCCTGGGAGAGGATTATTTCGTATCCAGCTTTATAAGTGGACTGAAGGAGGAAATCAAGTACAGAGTAAAGGTGCATGAACCCAGAATTTAGCCGAACTCTATAGACAATTGAAATTCTCTTAGATGGCGTTTGGTTCGCTGGAATCCATTAGTGGTTCGCTGGAATCCATTAGAATTAGGGGGAATTGAAATTTAATTCCACCACTTTCTCATGTTTGGTTCAAGTTTTCAAATAGGGAATTGGAATCCAATTTTATCAAGGGAGGGAAAGTAAATTTCATCCATAACATGATGGAATTGAAATCCTTTGGAGGAGGGAATATAAAATTTGACCATACTACCCTCATCAATCTTTTGGTATTCAGGTCGGTTCGGGTTTAGGGTGAAAAATACCCGAACCGACCTGAAAAAAATATAAAATTTTACCTTATATATTTAGGAATAATTATAATAATACCCCTCTATATATAATTTTTATCAATTAAGTCACTATTTTTATTGAATTTTTTTTTTTCGGGTCGGGTTTCTAATTCATATATTCGGGTCGGGTGAAACTTTATTTTGGTCGGGTCGAGTCGGGTCTCGGGTGGAGGTTCCCTTGTTCTCAGGTCGGGTCGGGTGGACCAAAAACCCGACCCAACCCGACCTATGGACATCCCTAATTTAGATGATTTTAACTTATAATGTTTATTAGTATGATTTTTATAATTTATTGAAATAAAAATCTTTATAATTTATTGAAATAAAAATCAATCAATAAAATGAAATTTTAATATTTTTTAAATTTTTATAATATATTGCTACATGTAAGTTATAAAACAAACTAAAATTAAGCAAAAAAACAAGAAGAACAATTCTGTCATTTTACATTACTGAAATAAAATTCATCTGACATGTCTACGAACCAAACATAATATGGAATTGGATTCCAATTCAATTTCCTGCCAACCAAACAGGTTTCAGATTCTAATTCCTTCACAGATTCCAATTCCCTCATAAACATTCCAACGAACCAAACGCCACCTGAGTTGACGATAGAGGTAGAAAACAAAAGGCATAAGAAAGTATTCAAGAGCCACTCACATTCGACTCAAGGTGCAGGGAAAAAGAATCAACCTCACAATATGAACCAAAAAATAGGAGTCTAAACGAACATCAACAAGAATAGTCTACTCGAATAACATAGAACACATAATTTATATTTCAAATGTGGAGAAAGGTTCACACCGGGACACCAATGCAAGATGAGGCAGTTGAATGCGATGGAAGATGAAGAAACATGTGAGCAAAATGAGGGTGAGAAAGACTCGGAGGACAGGGTAGAAGATGAGAAAGGATCATTGGAGATTTCAATAAACGCATTGATAGTGAACATAGACTTCAGCACTATACGGATTCATGGATTGCTTAAAGGAAAACCCTTGAACATCCTTAACGATAGCGGCAACACGCATAACTTAGTCACCCCACAGTTGGCTAAGGAACAGATTGAACTGGTACCAACCTAACCATTGTCAATTATCATAGCAAATGGCGAGAAGCTATATAGTACGGAGAAGATCAACCGATTGAGTTGGTCAATGCAATGTTATCACTTCTTGCATAATTTTCGGGTTCTTGACATGGAAAGTAGCGATATGATATTGAGTGTGGATTGAATGAAGAGGTTCAGCTCAATCACAATGGACTTCAACGCCCTTAACTTGAAGTTTGAGAGGGAAAAAAGTGTGTAGTCATACAGGGCATCAAGAACGGATCGTTGTTTAAGGGTGTTTCAGGAGAACGAATGCAGAAAATGGTCAAGAAGAATTCTGATATGATAAGGGAGTTGTACTGGATTAATGTTGAAATGCTAGAAACTGCTACTCTCGTTAAGCTAGAACTCTTGTTAAAGTACTATGAGGAAATTTTTGAGGAGCCAAAAGGACTGCCTCTAGTAAAAAGTCACGACCATAATATCGTATTGAAGCCCGACACCCAACCCATCAACTTGAGACCCTATCACTTCACTCATCACCAAAAGATGAAAGTTGAAAAACAGGTGAATGAGATGTTGGCGGCCTAGGTAATGCAATCCAGCAAGAGTCCATTTGCATCGCCTTGCCTGTTAGTGAAGAAATAAGACAGTTCTTAGAGGTTCTGCGTGGATTACATGCAACTAAACCAACAGACTGTTAAGGACAAATTTCCAATTTTAGTGGTTAAGGATTTGCTAGATAAGCTGAATGGAGTAGCTTGTTTCTCAAAAATTGATTTGAGGTTAGGTTACTGGCAAATCTAAATTCAAAAGGAAGACGTGCACAAGACCGTTTTTCGGACGGGCTAGGGTCACTACGAGTTTAAGGTAATGCCTTTTGCCCTTACCAATGCCCTGACTACTTTTCAATCTTTAATGAATAACCTTTTAAAGGCATTTTTAAGGAAGTTTATATTGGTGTTCTTCGATGACATATTAGTGTATAATCATACATTGAAGAAACATAGGGAACATTTAAAAAGGGTGTTGGATGTGCTTAAAGAAAACAAGTTATATGCCAAGAAGGGTAAGTGTTTCTTTGGCCAGACCTAAGTGGAATACTTAGGCCATATCATCTCTGCCCATGGCGTTGCCACGAATCCATCCAAGATCGAGGCAATGGAGAAGTGATCATTACCTAAAAATCTTAAATCTTTGAGGGGTTTCCTTAGACTAACGGGGTACTACATGAGGTTTATAAAAAGGTACGACAGCATTAGTCGACCCCTTACCAACATGCTGAAGAATGAATAATTTAAACAAGCCATATACCAAGCACAAGTTTGGCTATGCCCAATTTCGACAAAACGTTTTGTCTGGAAACTGATGCAAGTGCTAAGGGAATCGGGGTTGTACTTTTTCAAGAAGGAAGACCCGTGGATTACTTAAGTAAAAGGATTGGGCTAAGGCATGCAAACTTTTCTATTTACGAAAAGGAATACTTGGTCATTCTAATGGCATTATCTACAAAGAGGAGCCTTTGTGATCAAAACTAATCACGGGCCTTTAAAGCATCTACTAAAATAGAAGCTAACCACCTCGGTACAAAAGAAAGGGCTTACGAAACTGCTCGGGTTAGATTAAACTATTCAATATAAAAAAGGTAGAACCAACGCGAAAATAGATGCTCTATCGAGGAAAATGGAGGAAGAATGGGAATATCAGCAACTGGGAGCCACAGTTATAACACCAGGATGGGTGGAGGACAGAGAGGGAAGTTATGAAAGAGATGAAAAACCCAAGGAGATAATGGCCACTCTGTCGGTTAAACCATAGTCAATGGCAGATTGAGAGCTCAAGAAAAGAGTGTTGAGCTATAAAAAAATGGTCTTCGTAGAGAGTACGAGAGAATTAAGGAAGAAGCTAGTGGAGACCTTGCACGACTCACCCCATGGAGGCCACTCGGGTATCCAACCACCTATCAAAGCCTTAAGCCTTACTTCTATTGGCCTGTCTTGAAAAAAATGGTAGCATCACAAGTCTAAAGATGCGATGTTTGCCAACGGACCAAGATCGAACAAGTGGCTAAACCTGAATTACTACAACCCATCCCTATCCCCAAACAAGCATGAAAGGTGATCTCGATGGATTTCATAAAAGGATAGATACAACTGCATATTGGTAAAGATGGAAAAATTTACCAAGTATACACACTTCCTAACCGTGTCTCATCCCTATGTTATGGTGGCAATTGCTAAAATTTACCTAGATTAGGTATAAAAACTATATGGGCAACCTAGATTAGCTATTTTAGATAGGAATAAATCGTTCACCAGTTTATTCAGGAAGTAATTGATGAAGCATCTTGGAACTACCACCCTATTCAGCATGGCCTATCACCCTGAAACTGACGGGTCAAATAGAGAGGGTCAACCACTGCCTCGAGCAATATTTGTAGGGGTTGTGTTTTCAACGACCTAGTAATTGGGCTCATTGGCTTCCTCATATCGAGTGATGGTGTAACACAAATTTCCATTACGCCTTAGGGATCACACCTTTTGAGGCACTATATGGGTATAAACCCCCTACACTAAGCTAGGAACCAGAATCATCAGTTAATAGTGTGCAAGAATTGATGCAAGGTAAAGAACAAATGGGGCAAGTATTGAAGGAACAATTTAATGTAGCCAACCACATAATGAAACAAAATACGGATCGCAAGAGGACTGACCAAGAATTTACTATGGGAGAATAGGTTTACCTAAAAATCCAACCCTACCGCCAAGCATCCCCTGCTATTATAAGGAACTTGAAGTTGGTTGCACGATATTATGGACCTTATCACATCATCGAGAAGATTGGAGCAGTGGCCTATAAGTTGGTCTTACCACATGATGCCAGAATACACCCCGTGTTCTATGTCATCCTGTTGAAGAAGAAGGTTGGGAGGAACAACATTCCATCCCTTGACCTTTCGACAACGGGAGCAGAAGGGTAATTAAAAGTTTATCTTGCCACCGTTTTGGACCAGAGAATAGTCAAGAAGCACTACCAAACTGTGACACAACTATTGGTGCAATGAGTGAACTTGAGGGCAGAGAACGCGACCTGAGAATACCTGACGGTGTTGAAGTCCTAATTTCTCGACTTTGATTTTTGGGGACAATGATCAACTAATGGAGGGAGTTCTGTCATGACTAGGGCTGAAGCATCAGGGTTAGAAAGGGAAAACTAAAAGGGGTTAGGGTTTGAAGAATCAAAATTAGGGATTAGAAGGATTTGGGTAAAGGCATGTGGGTAATTGGGATGTTATCTATCTGGAGATGGGTTGACCCAGGAAGCTGGAGAAGGTCCACTTAATATTACTGGACCAGATGAATCCATTTGATCCCATGACATCACCGAGATCCACAAGGAGGTGGCAAACAAGGATACAAAAGTAGTTATTACTGTCGGATTTAATATTACTGGGATAGTACACTGTGTATGAACAAAATGATTGTACTAAGGACTAGATGGATATGAGAAATTTTATGAAGCAAATTCTCTTTTTTATAATCCCAATTTATCTCAATTTCTGAAACCTAATTTTCTTAAAAAATCTAAACTTTCCTAATAATAGTTACACATCCTTATAAAAAACAATTAGACAGCTCTCAAAAAATCACACTGTCAATTACAACAAATAAATAAAAAATAATTACATTATTTCCATTTTAAAATTATTTTGTTAGTCTATAAAATTCAAATAGTAAATATCTTCCTAAAAGTATTTTCCTTCCAAATGTGGGATATATACTCATATATCATTGAGCATTACAACATTACGATCATAAAATGATAAAATGTTATCTACTAAATTATTAAAACAATAAGAGGATAGGGTCTATTGATAAAAAGTTAATTGATTTCGTTTTCATGTTCTTAAGCATTCCATTGTGGCATGAATAATTATTTTAGATAGACCACTTACAAGGATATTTTTGCTCGAATAAGGATAAATAGTAATGGCATTTGTGGTTTATGTGGTATTGGGATTGAAACTAAGAATCATATTTTTTTGTAATTGCTCTTACTTTTGTAGTGCTTGGGGGAAGATAATGCAGACTTATCGTTTGCCTTGCAGGTTGCAGTGTTTGGGGGAATTCCTTGGTTGTTTGTATTCTTAAAATTGTTTGGACTGATTTTTATGTTGCATTTGTGTTGAATATTGAAAGGAAATATAATGTATTTTATTGATAATATGAAAAACTACTAACATCAATGATAACCAAACTAATATTTAAACACCTAAAAAATAAATAGGTAAATGAGCTAATGTGGACTAACCTGCACCATTAACTTACACTAAATTACAAATGTGTAATAACTCATGTAACAATCTAAACCTCTAAATAACCAACTAGCTACCAACTCTCATACTACAACATTCTCTCTACTTCTTCCTAGTTGAACCTCCTCTCGACTAAGAACTTAAACATTCTATCGAAACACAAGATAATACACCTAGGAAAAATGTTTAATGAACCCATCAACAACATAGTGTTAAGTGGGGATGTAGTTGACAATCAGACTTTCATCAGTAACCTTTTTGCAGATGAAATGAATATCAAGCTTAACATGCTTGGATTGAGCATGAAGGATGGGTTGGCATTCATAGCGACAACACTTGTATTGTCACTACAAATCAATGTGGATCACACGAAGATACATTAATATAAGCTAATAAGGCTTTCAACCAAACAATCTCGAATGAAACATTTTCTATACCGTAATACTTTGCTTATATCGTGGAACGAGAAACTGATCTTTGACGTTTAGAACTCCATGCTACAAAATTGCCTTGAAAGTAAACATAAAACTATGAAATCGACCTTTTATTATCAATATTTCTCTCCCATATAGTATATATGAAGGTTGTAACCCTAGGTTATACATTAAAAGCTTTGAACACAAGACTATAGTTTAACGATTATACTAAATAACATAAAATCCATTTTATAGTAGCACAATGAAGCTCACAGGGTTGATACATATATTGTGCTACTCGATTAAAAGATATATCTGGACGAGTATGATGCAAATATAATAGAATATTAACCACACTACAATATATTTGGACATTAATAAGAGGATTGTCTACATCTTAACTAAGTTTTGATAACACAAGCATATGTATCGATGTTGTTTTGTGTAACACCCAAAATTATGGGCTAGTAGTTTTCGATTTACCTAAGAGGTATGTGGGCCCATGAATTTCATAAATTAAAATTGTTGGGCTTAATTAGGTTGGGTTTGGGCTCAATTATCCATAAAAATGATATTTTTGAATGGTAGAAAGATGAGGAATAATCAAATGTATAATTTCACCTTTTTATAAAGATGAGGGTTTTATATATCTCATTTCATCCATTTTCTCTTAATTTAATCCTTTCTATTTCCTTCTCCTTCAACTTCTCTAAATGGTCATAGCTTAAAGGTAAGTTATTGGGTATCTTTCATACTTTAATTTCATTATTAATCCCACCAGCAATATCGTTTTAATGATTGAAAGCATTGGGTTCCTTGGTTGCAAGAAAAGTGGGGGTTTTATCATCCAAATCATAGAGGAAATGTGTGTTGCTAAGCAAGGAGCTTTATTTTTGGATTTTAACAGCAAGGTAGTGTATTTCTAGTCCTTTGGAGTGTTAAAGCTTTCATAAATATAAAGAAATTTCTAGGATTTGGATATTTGTGTATTTTAGTGTTATCTTTGAATTCATAATTAAATCATGTTTTAGGTGTAAAGAAGATGTTCTTATGAAACCTTATAACCCTAAGTAACTCCCTAAAGCTTTAGCACATGATTAGGGACCAAACTAAGACATTGGCGATGATTTTTAGGTGTTTCTGAGCCTAAATAAGACATTTTTGGGTTTGAGTATCGATACTGGATGAATTGGGGTAAAATTTAGGGATTTCAAACAAGGAGTACCGATAATGTTGGGGAGAGTGTCGATACTACCCCTACAATATCGATACTCAGGGTGAAAATATCGATATTGGGCCTCTGTTTTAGTAGTAAAATACATTTTTGGTACCAAAACTCACAGGGGTATCGATACTTGACCCCAAGGTATCGATACTACATATAGAGTATCAATACTACCCACCTTAGATGATTAAAAATGACCCAATTAAGGACCATAAGAGTCAAAGATGATCCAAAATGGTAGAACTTAGTCTGTGTGGGACATATAAGGCCAAAAGGGCCCATAGACACTCGTAGGTGTAGGTTACAACTAGAGTAACCAAAGTGGGTGTAATGTGTCCAAGTATCTTTAGTTGAACACATAGCAAATAATTAAGAAATAAGAACCGTTTCAAAGTTTGTACTCGCGAGTAGTAGAACGAAATAATAAGATTACGAAATAGCAGAGTTGTTTAGCGCAAAGATGTCAGCGAGTGGTGAACATACAGTTGTCCCTCTAATTCAAGAGTGAATTGAGAGTAAGTGTATTAAGAGCGCCTACAGTGCCGCTACCCAGTATGAACTTGAGTCAGGTATCAGGCTAGCTAGTGTTGTAGGGTAGTAAACAACAATCCATTAATTGTCGTAAAATCACAAAACACGTAGAGACTTCTCTAGAGTAAAAGAATGACTAAAATACCATTGTATAAGGAATGAACAGAGTAGAGTAGCTTAATAAACTAATATCAGTAACATATTAATAAACCCTTGCATAATGTTCTAGATGAGAGAACATGATAGATATCAACTAGTGAGAGGATGATCTCACCTTAGTGTGTATGCTAGAGAGTAGTCAGACTACCTTAGTTGCCTTAGTGGGGTATTGTCAGCGTGCGAGACACTTTAGAGGCTAACTAGGGAACGAGGTTCAAACACTCACGAGGAGTAGGTTAGCCATGTTAATGTTGTATGGACGTTGGGCCCGTAGATATGAATTTATAGTTACATCAATCCAGTGCAACAAATATCCATAAAGATTAACTTGAAGGCTATATGAGATTGAGCCAATGCTTCAGTTGAGCGGGAATTGTATCGATTGCTATGTGATGATCGGGTTCCCCCTCAATTATCTACCTGATGGCTATGTAAGGACCATGAGATCATTCAGCAGCATAGTGGGAATTTCGCCAATGCTATGTGAACTAGTGTCTAATGGCTATGTGAGACCAGATGCTAGTCAGTATTGCATCTAGATAATGCACAACAGAGTCATTGTTACATTCAGATAATGCACAAGAGTGTTAGTGTGCATTCAAATAATGCGTAGTAGTTACAGTTATTAGGGTTAGAGACCCTTTAGTGGTGTACTCATAGGAGGCTCTTAGCAGAGGATTAAAGAAAGCAAGAGACCATATTTCAATGATAAAATAGTTAAACCCTAAGTAGGTAGCACTTGATTAAGATCATTCATGTACCTACTTCTTAATACCACGTCTTTAGCTTGCTTATGTTTATGGAACTCATAATGATGCTCTAGATTAGCGATTATACTGTTGGGCTTTGTAAGCTTAGCCTTCGGATGTTTTCCGTTGGCATGTAAGTTGCTTGGATAGTTCATGGAGCACCGTCACAGCTAGACTTCCAGCATCTCCTTCAAATCATTGTACTGAAGCTTTAGTGGACATATATATTCATAGAACCTTACTAATATATTCAGTTTTTTAAACTCTGAGTTTGTATTATTTTGGTTTTAAATTATGTGTCATGGAGCTCTAGTTTGTAAAATATTTTACAACTATTATTTATGTTTATTATTGATATCATAGTGTGTTTTAAAATGAAAATGAATAGATTTTGAAAATCAGGGTTGTCTCGGTAGCCCAATATGACACTTTAAGCCCAATCAAGTTTAGGGTGTTACACTTTGGCACCAATCATATTAGTCTTTGCAAGTAACTCACTTATGTACTTTTTCTAACTGAGAACAAGAATATCAGCAGAAAGATAAACCACAAACCCAAGAAAATAAGAAAGATCACTCAAGTCTTTCAATGAAAACTCATGTCCTAGTAAACTTACCAAATATTTCACATCCTCTTCAACATGATCAATAATAATTTTGTCGTCGATATAGACCAATATTTATATGGAGTTCCCGTTCTTCGTTCGAATAAACAACACAGCATTTGCTTATGTTCCCTTGAAGCCGATTTCGGAAAAATATGTATGAAGCTTTGCATACCAATTATGAGGACCCTACATTAGTCCATATAAGTCTTTCTCAAACCAGCATACTAACTTTATTCTGTCAGGATAATACTGTTCAAAGCCAGGGGATTGCACCATAAACGCCTCCTCTAGTAATTCCCCGTTTAAAAACGCATTATTTACATTTACCTGGCGTAAGCGCCATCCATTGTTCACAACCAAGGACACCACAACGTTTAATGTTGAGGGCTTAATAATCATACTAAAGATATCAACAAAGTCTCAACTTGGAACTTGGGAGTAATCTTTAGCTACTAATCGCGTTTTATAACGAGCAATCGAACCATCAGCACTGTGTTTTACTTTAAAAAGTCATTTGCATCCTATGATTGTCTGTCCTTCGAGCAAATGGACCATACGCCAAGTCTCATTCGTGATGAGAGCATCATATTATGCATTGACAATAGTCTTCCATTTTTGGAACAAGCAATGTTTGACCAATAGACAAAGGCTCCAATCAATATCCTCAACAGACTGAGCAAATAGGGATGGCAACGGGCCGGGTTCGGGCCCCCCGTCCTCGTCCCTGTTTAAAAACCGGTACCCGTCCCCGTTTAAAAAACCGCAGGAATTTAAACGGGGACCCCCATTGGGTAATCGGGGAAAACCACGGGGAAACGGGTATTCCCGTTTAGCATAAACGGTTATTTAAACGGGTATTGGGCCGGGTATATATATATTTAAATTAAATATATAAATATTAATTTATTTTCGTCCTCGAGTCACCCACAACTCAAATATTCCTTCTATTTTCGTGCTTTCTTGTCTAGTCCACCTCTGTTGCAGTGCATTCCCTCAATCCAATATTCTTTTTTCTGCATGCTTATTATAATATGCTTGAAGAATGCCGCAATGCCGTCCAACTTCGTTTTTTATATCGAAACCGTGGTGGTTGTATCATGTAACTCCACCTCCATGTGAAGTTCCAGCATTAGAAAATTCATGGGAAACTGAAATGATTACTTAAATCTGAGTTGTCTCCTGCTGGTAGCTTGGTTTTTAGCTATGGGTGAATATAATAGTGTATGGACCATAATTAATAAGAACAGTGGCTCGTGGGTTTTCAGGTGGGATGGTGTGCCTATTTTAATAGTATTGTGCGTGATGGGCGATTTGTAATTGTTTGAAATATATATATTTTTAAATTTAAATTAAATTTATTAATATTATATATATATATATATATATTTATAATTATTTTTAATATTTATCGGGTCGGGTATCGGGGCGGGTAATCGGGGCGGGGATTACCGAACCCGTCCCCGTCCCTGTTTAAAATAAACGGATTTCCCCCGTCCCCGTCCCCGTTTATCATCCCCGAACCCGACCCGTTTAATTCGGTTTTCGATTTTTCCCGTCGGGTTTGGATTTTTTTGCCATCCCTATGAGCAAACAAAACCTTGAATTTAAAAACTCCCACTTTACTCTCGTATGATGCTTGTTAGAACAAACATAAACCCTACTATCTGTTACTGACAAAGGATCAGTGTTATCAACCAAAACAGAAGCAGTAGATTCAACAGGTTCCTCGCACAGAAAATGGTGCTCATCAGTGGGAGAAGATCCTCTCAAAGAATTCAATGTCTGATCAAGCAGATCATGGGATGCAGTCGGAGTTACAACAGCATCATGCTCAACCCGATTATCAAAATCCTTAGAAACAACATCAATCCATAAACCATCAATAGATCAAGTAACAGTAGCTCCGCTAGCCCCATAAGCACCCAGAGCAGACTTACGATTGTTCATTCTAAATTATATGGTTATTGTATTGATAGGCATAATAGAGTGAATTTGCAGTTATGTATTGATTAGGGAATCCTTTGTTGATCCCTAGTTGATTGTATTTTTTTTTCAGTTTATTACTGCATCATTTCGATATTTGAATGAGTATCACTTATTTATCCAAAAAAAAATTATTAATGCAATATATGAAGACTAAACTTCATACTTATATATAAATCTTATTACTTGATTATAAAAATAATCATCTTATTCATCAAGGTCTTTTACCTTCTAAAATATCAAAATAATATTAAATAAAATTAATAATTAAATAATCTCCATCAATAAAATTACATTAAGATGTGAATTAAATCATTTGAATTAATATTTTTTTGAAGTAATATTTACTCCTTCCATCCTATAATTTATGTCTTGCACATAGTTTTATGAGTTATTTAATCAAGAAAAATGACAAATTTACCTATAAACGATGATTACTAAATTTGACAGATTTATTTTGATAAGTATTAAAGAATGAAACATATAAGGATAAGAAAAGAAATATAAATATTATGTTTGTTGACTTTTTTAATAGAGTACTTATTTTTTATTAAACTAAGGTGATTATAAAGTAGTATTTGTTTTAAATATTCTCAACCATTTGACAATGAACGCTCAATTGTACTACTGCAGCCGCTGGTGCTGGAATCCGTAACCTCAAGGAACAATAACAATTTCGTTCACCATTAAGTGTCGACACCGTTTTTCGCCCGGGCAGGGAAAGAACGATACCGACTAGGGGGTTTTCTCTTTTGAAATTTTTTTTCGAAATGCGAGGAGTCGCCACCAATCATTTAAGGTGCGATTGGGACACTATAAAAATCGGGTGATTTTAATAAAAACATTTTATTTTTATCAAAATACCATGTCTTAGGGTCTGCGAAAATTCAGAAATCGAGTTCGGGAGTCAGTTACGCGTGGGGAAGGATTAACACCCTCACAAGTGCCCAAATATTGGTATCTAGTTGATTAACATACATTTAAAATCGAAAATTTTGAGTTTGCTCTTTATTTAATTTGAAAATGATTACAGATTCAAAGTTGAAAAAGATATTCGTTTATTGAGACCGATAACATTCGCTCCCAAGCGTAAATGCGGGAGATCAACTATTGTTCCTAATAACCGAATATTACCTTGTTTTTAGAAAATCATGATGTGGTCTTTGAAATGGATGTTGACCTATTTCGGGAATCACCAATAGTCGCCCCCTGAGCATACTTGCGAGAGATATACCATTAATTCCCTAATAAAAAACATTGCCTTAGGTTTGAAAAAACAATGCAATCAAACAATTTTTTATTTAATCCTAATTAAGTTAAGGTAAATTAAAGTCTTTTTCTAGCTTAAAGTATAGAATTATGAAAATTAAAGAACCTAGAGGCACAAACCTAAAAGTGTATGTTCTAATATTAACCCTATTTGATTATTAAACTAATTATTGAATTGAATAACCGAGATGGTCACTCGAGCATTTATGCGAGGGTAGACTTGAATTATTCCCTAAATTAAGAGTAGTTTGAAATTTAACCTAAAATGGAGGCTCTAATATTAATTTAAATTTATTTTAATAAATATTTTCATTCGAGTAATTAAATTGGAACCTCGAGCAAAAGCGATGACCAAATTAAGAATTCTCTTAATTTAATGACTAAATGTGAAATTAGCCTAAGATGAAGGTTCTAATTAATAATCCTAGTTACCTATGGTCAATTTATAATTAAAAATTCAAGGACTAAATCTAGAGAAACTAAGTTTAGGGACTAAATCTAAAGAAGTCTAAACTAAGGACTAAACCCGAATATTAGTAATCCAACAATAATTAACTTAAACGAATATAAAATCAGTCTAAAGAAGTCTAAACTAAGTTTAGGGACTAAATCTAAAGAAGTCTAAAGAAGTCTAATTATAAGCTCAAAAACAAATAAATGAAACATATAATAAGAGACTAAATTAAAGCAAAACAAACTTTGAAGTCTAAATCAAAACAAAATAAAAATAAACTACTTAGGGACAAAAATACAAAACACTCTAGAAATTAAAGGGACCTAAAAGAAATTATACCATTTATTTAAGCCTAAAAAATAATCTGTTAAAATAAAAAGGAAAAATTAAAAAATCAGTCCACGAAAATTTAAAAAAATTAAAAGGTTATTACACATGACTAAAGTGTAAAAACACGCTAAAGGTGGGGGACTAAACTGAAATTATACCAAATATTTCAAAGCATAAACAAAAAATGGAAAATTATAAAAACAGTCCCTTCCAGTGACCATTTTGTAAAAAAACGAGAATTGTTGGGGGACTAAAAAGTAATTCTCCCCTCTCTCTAGAAATCCGGCCAATCCCGATGGCCGTTCACCCTCCGGTAGTCGTCCTGTTTGTCGCCGGACGTCGCACCGCCGTCGTCTCCGGTGGCCACCAAAATTTTCAGAGAGGCTCATCTCAGGCTCTTCGTCACGGATCTAAGGTTGGTTTTGCACGAAACAACCTCCATCGCCGTGAAAACGGTCGAGACCGTTCAGCTTTTCGGGCTCCGGTGACTCCTCTGACAACCAAGAAAAGCCCCGATCTACCAACCTTTTATTTTTTTTCGTATTTTTACTATAAAAGTGGCTGGATATGGTTGTTATTCGATTAAAAAAACTTATTTTTTATTTGTTATCCGAAAAGTAAAAAAAAAATTAGGTGTTAATTTTTTTAAAACCGAAACTAAGAACAGTAACACTGAAAAAAAACTATGCGAAAATAGAGGGAAAAAAGGAAAAAAGAAAAATGTAACCTTGTTGTTTTATTGCTTTTTGAAACAAGCAAGTAGGGTGTTCAAATAACCGAACTAATTCGGTTAACCGATTGAACCGAATTAGTTCGATTAATTTGGTTCGGTTATCGAATTAGTTCGGTCGGTTAACGGTTAAGAAAATTTTTAAAATTCGGTTAACGGTTAATTCGGTTCGAATTCGGTTAATTAACCGAATTAACAGAATTAACCGAAATTAAATTTTAAATATTAAATATATTATATATAACATATGAGCTCAGCCTAAACCATTTAAAACTCAATTAATAATTTAATATCCAATAAATTTTAAACCTAAATCAATATTAATTAATTAAAAAAATTATATGAAATTTTATTTTATATTTATATATTATTTAAATTAATTGTAAACTGTTTTTTTAATTAAAATATATTATATATATTATATATAACATATGGACTAAGTCCAAACTATTTAAAATCTAATTTATAATTTAAGATCCAATAACTTTTAAACCTAAATCAATATTAATTAATTAAAAAATTTATCTGAAATTTTTATTTTATAATTATATATTATTTAAATTAATTAGAAACTTTTTTTTTTGAATTAAAAACATTTAATTTTATATAAATTAAAAAAATTAAAAAAAAATCGGTTAATTCGAAAATTAACCGAATTAACCGAAATTTATTCAGTTCGGTTAATATTTTCGAAAAAAAATTTGATTCAGTTAACAGTTAAAGAAAAAAATTCAGTTAATTCGGTTATGATTAATTTAATTCGGTTTGATTTTAACCGAATGAACAGCCCAACAAACAAGTACAGAGTATTTTTTGAATCTAGCCGAGAGTTATTACAGTGTTTGATTTGGGTTTTATGCCCATTTACACTGGAAAAAAATGATTTAAATTTTGTTGTATTCTTTGTTTTCTGCATGTGTTTGGCATGTTGAAGTGGCAACCGCTTTGCTGGAGCAGAGAACGACAGTGATGATAGGGGCTGGGGGAAGCGTTAACCGATTAGGTGTTTGAGTGGTTATTGGGTCAGGTTTTAGGTTTAAAATTCGGGTCGGGTTTTGGGTTATGACTTTAAGTAGTTGGGCTTGAGGCCCGTTGATTGTAAAAATAGTACTTACGATAAATTAATTCGTGTTTAATAAAATATTTTAAATGAGATAATTTTAAAATTAAAAATAAACTATGTTAATGGAAAGAAGAGATATGTATTAATGATAATATATATATATACTAATATCAAAACAAAGACGATGGGTAGGAGTAGAAAATAGTACCTACGTTGGTCCTACCCGTAGTGTTTGGCTTTTGTTTCAAATGCTCTGACTCTCTTCTTTTCTCTTTCTCAGAAGTCTACAATCCTTTCTTTATACAAAACCAAACGCCACACCTCTTTCTCCACGACCTCCATTTTCATTCTACCTTCTTCTCTTACCTTGTGTTATCATTTCTATTCACATCAATCATACAAAGCCAAGAGAAGTTCATTGAAAAGGAACCCCAAGAACATCAAAATCTCATCTCCACACCATGAAAGGTGAGTATGTGGATTCCCAAAATGGAAACCCCAACAACATGTTTTCCAAACTTCACCGGCCTTTCTCTCTCACTTCCACCGGTGGAGCTTCCATTGAAGTGGTTCGTAGACCAAGGGGTCATCCTCCAGGTTCCAAAAAAAATCCCAAACAATCGATCCTCGTCGATCGGAAACACAACGACCCTGCCATGAGTCCTTACGTCCTTGAAATCCCAGGCGGGAACGACGTCGTTGAAGCTATCTCCGGCTTCTGTCGTCGGAGAAACGTTGGAGTCTGCGTACTTTATGGTTCCGGGACCGTTTCGAACGTAACTCTCCTTCAACTTTCGTCTACTCCGGGAGCTACGATAACTTTTCATGGAAGATTCGACATATTATCCCTCTCTGTCACTGTCCTGCCCCCAACGACGTCGTATAACGTCCCCAATACGGTCTCCATCTCTTTAGCGGGTCCTCAGGGGCAGGTCGTCGGAGGGTTCCTGGCGGGCTCCTTGATGGCGGCTGATACGGTGTTTATAGTTGCCGCTACGTTCAATTATCCTTCGTATCATCAGTTAGCGCTAGGTATAGAAGGAGAAGGGGAAGAAGAAACAAGGAACACGATGTCGTCTGGCGGAGACGGAGAAGGTGAAGGACAGTCTCCGCAGTTTTCTGGTGGCGGTGGAGATAGTACCGTTCACGGTGGTGGTGGGGGCAATTCGGAATCTTGCGGGATTTCTATGTGTAGTCGTCATTTCGGTGGCGGATCAGATGTGATTTGGACTCCGACTGCTAGACAGCCGCCGCCTTACTAATGGGTTTCAAAGTTTAGCTTTTTATTTTCATTATTTGGGAATTATTCTGAAAGAATGAAGTTTAGTTTTCTATTTATCATTAGGGTGTATTTGATTAACGGAATATAATATTATTAGTGTTAATGTAAGATTATTAGGGAATATGATTACTAGAATGTTGTATTTTGTATTTGATTGATTTAGCAGGAATGTAAAATTATCTTGTTTGATTAAAGAATAAAAGATTATTAGAGTGTATATTTAATCAAATTGTCTTTATTATATATTTGAATTTTTAATAAGTTAAAAAATGTTTACATATTTTCTTTAAAAAATTTAAATTTATAAAATTTATATATTTTTTTACAAAATTAAAAATATTAAAAAATTTAATGAAAAAGTTAAATTTTATTTTAACCTCTGAACTTTATATAAAATTTTAATTATAGATTTTTTTGTAAATCTAAAATAGTTTAAGGATAAATTTATAATTTAATATTAGTAGAATTTTTACTATTCAATGATAGAAGACGAATATTTTTGAAAAGAAAAAAAATTGAGGGTATTTTAATCTAAAACATCGGTAATTCAACAATACCTAAAAAAATGGAAGTAATGACATTCCTGATAATATACCTAAAAAAATTACTATTAGTAATAAAACATTACCGAGAATGAGATTTCCGACCAACCAAACATGGGAATATGGATTCTATTCTCTTGAAAATCTCACATTTTTTGATCTAAATATCCCTTAATAGTATTTGATAAAGTATCAAACTCTTAAATCGAATTATCCGACATATTTGTTCTTGCCCAATTTTTGTAAGTTAATTTGCTCTTATAATTATTTCTACTATTTCATTTTTTAATATCTAACCATTCATGCTACCTTTTTTTATTTATTTTTCGAATTTGTATATTATTATTCTAAATAATTTTATGATGTTTGACAAGTATCGTTGAATACTACTAACGATGAGTACTGTTGAACACCATTAATTTAATTTATAAAAAAATAAAATTCTAAAAGACTATAGTTATAAATCAAATAAAAATATTAAAAATAATTCATTTAAAATAAAAATATTAATTAAATTTTTAAAATTTTAAATTTTATAAATTAAATTAATGATGCTCAAAATTATTAATCATTAATAGTGTTCAACGATACTCGTCGAATATGACACAATGACGAATCCAAAAAAATTTGTTGATTGTGTCAATATAAATATAATAAAAATTTATCTAATATTACTCATATATATAATCTTTCAATTATAAAAATTTAATATAACTAAAACTAGTATAATTACATGTTCTAAAAGAACTTTTAAATTTATGTAAAAAAAATACATAATTTGAAATATAATATTTTCATCAATTAAGATGAATTGTCCTTTTCATAAAACCAAATTCATCTATGACCGAGCCAAAAGAAAGTTTGAATAATTTTGATTGAGTAAAACAACATATGAGGAATACCTTTAAAATCTTTATTATAATTTTGTAAGTGATGTTAAAAAATTGTTAAACAATCTAATAACACCACAAGTTCATAAGTAATTAATGAATAAAATAAAAATAAAGTATGAAAATTCAGAAAAATAATAAAAAATTACAGAAAAATATCAAAAACTTAAAATTTTAGTTAAAATATCCGATAACCTTAAGGATTTAAAAAGAATTATTTAAATTTAAAAAACGCATAATGAAAATAAATAAACAAGAAAGAGAGAGCATTACAATATATAAGTTATAAGAAGATGGTTCTTAATCTAAAATTTTAAAGAGATAAAATTATAGTTAAATTTGAAATTAAATATAATTTTAATTTAGTTAAAAGTTATTAAAAATTTAATAAAATGATATAATAATTTTCTTCTCTCTTAGCACTGGAGAGCCATGACCTCAGTAGGCTCAGGCCTCCCTCCCTTTATGTGACGGACTCATCCTATTATCGTTTGGTGGAAAGAGCTGAATATGGTTAAAACAAAAACAAAAGGATAAGGGGATAGTGGGCTCAGGTAGTGATCGGAGCTGTCGTCTACTCGCCATTAAAATATCTGGCCAAAGCTTAAAAGGACACCTTTGAGCAGATACAACCCATTTATTGCTTTGGATTTTATAAGAATTAATACGAGAAGATTAAATTTAGTAATATATTGATTAAAATAGTGTTAAGTTATGTAAAACATTAATTTGATGATTATTTTTCCAAAAATTAATAGAGATTAAATTATTCATTTATCAGAAGCCTATCACTTTTTCTTTTTTAGGTGAATGTATTCTTATTGCATTAATTGAATTTCCTTTATTCTTTAATGGTAGAAAACTTGGAACAATTAGTTTGTCGAGATTTTACCCTCAAGAATCATGTACGATTTATAAAGTTAATAATGCATCAACTGGCGGGTCCATACAAAGGTGACCGTTTTATTTACGAGCTGGAATTAGGGTGTTCATTTGGGATTTTTTAAGTATTATTTACATCGATTTAGAAATTTCATAATTGAATACAAATTTTATGAAATTAAATGGTCAAACTCGACTCAAATTTGAAATTAAAAATACTTCAACTCGAGCTAAAAAATATTTGAATTCGAGTCAGTTGAAGCTCATATTCAAACTTAAATTAAGTACATTGAAGTTTCATAGTTTATTTTTTAATAAAAAATAATGATTATTTAATTTTAAAAATCAAAATAAAATATTTTTTTTAAGTAGAATATCAAGTAATATGCTTCCAGTGGCGAATTCACATATTCTTGAGAGTGGATAAGTACCGTCATGAAATTTGATTTTTCTCCAATTAATTATCTATTTTATTGATAATATCCGTCCTAAAATTTTATGTGTTCACATCATTCAAAAGATATTTTTTGTTTTTAATATATATGTGTTCGTTTTAAAAAAATATTTCTAGATTTATTTTAGTCGTTTAAAAATTAAAATTACTGCTTAATATATATTGTTTCATTTAATTAGGGCTGTAAAATCAGGTAATCGGACAGGTTTCATTCGGATCTTGGTAGGTCGGGTAAAATCGGGTACATGTCAATTCAGGTTGATTTGACACCAGATCCAGATCGGATTCAGGTCAGGTCAAATCAGTTCGGGTTATTTTCAGGTTGATTTGACACCAGATACAGATCCGGTTCAGGTCGGGTCATTTTCAGTTCGGATCAATGTCAGTTCAGGTAAAAACAGCTCAGGTCCGAAGCAGATAAAGACCAGGTTAATTCAGGTTCGGGTGGACTTCAGTCGGATCTCGTTTAGATCGGGTCACATCATTGACAGATAAAATTCAGGTCGGATGTTTATCGGATACGGATTGAGTTCAGGTCGGGTCGTTTTTATTTTGTCATCTTTCGTGATTTTTGAATTGGAAGTTGTAATTGTATATGATTTCGAGTAAATTAAGAGAAAAATAAATATTCATGGATCAATTTTGTAAAAAATATATATTTAATGACAAAATTGAAGAAATGTAAAATTATAAATAAAATCTTAAAATATAAATTAAACAACACACATAGGTAAGGGACTAAATAGAAATAAATTTAAAATGTGAGGTTTAAATTAATATAAAAAGGACTAAATTAAACACATTTAAAAAATTATGGGCCAGTTACAAAAATATAAATAAATAACAACTAACAATGGAATATGCAAATATAAATTTAAGGACTAAATTGAATACATATAAAAGTTAAAGACTTAAAATTGAAATAAATTAAAAAACACAAAAGGATTAAATCGAAATAAATGTAAAATGTGAAGAAATAATGAAAAATATACTAACTTGCATTCATTCAAAAAATTGAAAAAAATATAATATATATAAATATAAAATTATATATAAACTATATAATTATTATAAACTATATTTATAAATTATATTTATGTCAACTGTATATAAAATTATAAACTATATTTATATTATAAACTATATAATTATTATAAGCTATATATATAAATTATGTTTATGTGAACTATACATATAAACTATGTATATAAACTATATATGTATAAACTATAAAAAGTATATAGTTTATAAAATATTATTTATATTAATATAGTATATATATATATATAAACTATATATGTATAAACTATATAAAATATATAGTTTATATGTTATAATTTATATTAATATAGTATATGTATGTATGTATAACAAATATAAGTAATATATAGAATATATATATATATTAAAGAAACACTATGCACAAACTATATAAAGTAATAAATTATATAGTTTATAAAAATCCTAAACCCTATACCCTAAAACATAAACCCTAAATCCTAAACTTTATAAACTATATATGTATAAATACATTTGATAATTCATATATAGTTTATATAAACAATATATTATATAAATTACATATGTAACATTAACCTATAGTCTATAAACAATAGTTAATATATGTAACTTATAGTATATGTATACATGTAAACTATATATGTAACTTATAGTACATGTATGTATAAACTATGTATAGTATATATATATATATAAATCATACAAAGTAAATTACTTATATAGTTTATAGAAACAATATACATAAACTATATAAATTAATAAAGTATATAGTTTATAAAAACCCTAAACCCTAAACCCTTAAACCTAAAACCTAAAACTTAACCCTAAACTCTAAACACTAAACATAAACAATATTTAATATATATAATGTAACCTATAATATATGTATACATGTAAACTATATATGTAACTTATAGTACATGTATCATGTATGTATAAACTATGTATAGTGTATATATATAACCTATAGTATATGTATATATACAATCTATTTATATGTTATATAAACTATATATGTAACCTATAGTTTATATTCAATAGTTTATATTAGTGTACTATATAGTTTATACTTTATAACCTATGGTATATAATTTATAAACTATAGTTTATATTAATGTACTATATAGTTTATATTAATGTTAATTATCTTAACTATAATTTATATTAATATAGTATATAGTTTATAAACTATATTATATTAATATTAATTATATTAACTATAGTTTATAAACTATACTATATAATTTATAACATATAGTTTATATTAATATTAATGTTATATACTATATTTTATATTAATATTAATTATAAATTATAAACTATATTATATTAATATAATTTAATATTAATATTAATTATAATATATAATTATTATAATATTAATTATAAATAGTTAATTTAAAAAATTATATAGGGATGAAATTGAAATAATTTAAAATATAACGATTAATTTGAATCATTAATGTTGGACTAAATTGAATAAAAGCAAAAATAGGGGACAACGCTACAATGAAAAAAAAATTAAAAACACGCGGATCTAAAATACCCGACCCGAACGGATCGTTATATAAGGTCAGAATTTTTGTTTTTCCTCATTTCTAACTTTCTATTCATTTCTCTCATTTTGCTCTCTCTCTAGCTCTCTGTTTCTCTCAAATTATCTGCCTTCTCTCTAGAAGTTCATCCGTGTTCTTCATTTTTCTTCGAAAAATCCTTGTTTTTATCTTCAAAAACATCAAATCCAAAAAAAATCTATTTTTTTTATCAAACACTCGAAAATTCATCATTGTTCATCCGAAAACCCTCATTTGATCTTCATAAACATCAAAACTCATTCGTTTTCTTGTTTTTTTCGATCAAACACCTAAACTTTTCTCCTTTGTTCATCCGTATTCATCCCAATTCATATTTGTTCTTCACAAAAACCGTTCGTTGATCTTCACAAACACCAAAACACATACCACTTCAAGTTTTTTTAGATCAAACCTCTCGTTGATCCTTACAAACACCTAAACCCTTAAATCATTTTGTTTTTTTCGATCAAATCCAAACCTGTTCATCTTCTATCACCAACCCTAACTTAAACCTAAACTCTAAACCTAACCTGAACCTGAACCTAAACCCAAACCTAAACCTAAACCTAACCCCTAATCGAACCCTAACCCTAACCTAAAACCCAAACCCAAACCCAAAACCCAAACTCAAACCCAACCCCTAACCAAACCCAAACCCAAACCCTAACTCAAACCTGAACCCAACCCAAATTCAAACATGAATTCAAACCCAAACCTAAAAAACCTTAACTGAGCATCTTCACTTGTTGTCTCTGTTTTTGGTTGATAATCGAATCTTTTTTTCAAGGGTTTCATGGACAGCTTTTCTTACGAGTTGAATGGTCCAGGTATGTTTACTGTTTATTAATGTATTATTTTGTTTTTGATTTTAATATTGTTTATTAATTTATTATTCATTTCTTTTTTAGGAGAAAACCCATCAAATCGGAATGAAGGGCATTCTGAAAGAGGTAAATAAATTGTTTAATTTGTAGCTACTGTTGATTTGTTTATGTTATTGGTTGTTCATTCAGATTGCTTTTATAAGGGTGTTAGTTGCCTTTATTTACAGTTTAAATAAACTGTTTAATTTGTTGCTACTGTTGGTTGTTCATTCGAATTACTTTTATATGGTTAGTTGCTAACCCTAATTTTTTTTTTGCAAGAGGATATAAATGATGTTCTTTCCGAAGCAGTTGATTTAAATAAATCCTCTAAGATGAGGGCCACTAGTTCATTCGAATTTGGGAGAAGAACCTCTGTTGTTTGGGACAACTACACATTCACCAAAGCTGATGATGGTTCTGTTTATGCCGAGTGTAAGTATTGCAAATTGAAAAGGTATAAAGCTGATTCTTATATTGGTACATCTAACCCTAAAAGGCATACTGAGAAATGCCAAGCATATAAGGATTTTCTTACTGAAAATCCAGATAGTGTAGCTTCTTTTGATCAAAACAAATATTGTGAATTGTTTGCTGAGGCTATTCTGTGTCATGGTTATGCATATAGTATAGTTGAGCATGACAAACTTAGGGATTTACATCATTACCTTAATTCTTCTATTAAGGAAATATCTAGGTATACTGTGACTAAGTATTGCATGTTGCAACATGAAAAGCAAAAAAAAATTACTGCTTGATTCAATGAATTCTGTATCAAGTCGTGTTTGTTTTACATGTGATGCTTGGTCTGCCTGCACTTCACGTTCTTATTTTGCCTTTATTGCTCATTATGTTGATAATAATTGGAAACTTTAGTCTAAAATACTTAATTTTCGTCGTTTTCTTCCTCCTCATGACGCTGAGTCTATCTTTAAGTTTGTGAAAAAGATGATATGTGAATGGGGTCTTGAAAAAAAGCATTTACCATTACACTTGATAATGCTTCTGCAAATGATAGAATGGTTAAGAGACTGAAAGATGATTTGAATGTCATTTCTCCTCTTCCTTGCAATGGTAAGTACTTCCATATAAGGTGTGCTTCCCACATTTTGAACTTGATAGTTCAAAAAGGTTTGAAGGTAATTGATTCTTCTGTTAATAAATTACGTCATATTGTTAAGTTTATTGATTCTTCTGACTCTCGACTTTGTGCCTTTGAATTAGTTGTTAAAGATTGTGATTCTTCTTTCTCTGATAAGTTAGTATTGGATGTTCCTACTCGTTGGAATTCGACTTACTTGATGATTCATAGGGCACTTGAGGCTAGATTAGGAATTAACTTGTTTGTTAATAGGGAAAATGAGTTGGATATCATTACTGATTATGAATGGGAAACAATTCAAACAATTTGTGATTTTCTTGAGCCTTTTTATGAAATTACTTCTCTGTTCTCTGGTTCTAAGTATTCCACTTCTAACTTGTATTTGGCTAACGTTGTTGCAATTGAGAAATTGTTGTGTGATGCTCATAATGATCCTTGTGAAGGTATTTCTGCAATGGCAGGACCCATGCTTGAACTTTATGAGAAATATTGGTCTGATCACTCTATGATTCTGTCTTTTGCTGTTTTACTTGATCCTCGATATAAATTACAACTGCTTATGGAGTTGTACAATGTTCTTTATGATGAGGATGAGGTTCAACGGAGAGTAAGTCTCATTTATGATGAGTTTCTTGAGTTATATGTATTTTATTCAAAAAATGCACCTTGTGTTTCTTCTTCTTCTTCTTCTTCTGTCCAAAGTAACACATCATTAGACAGAAGTGGCTCAAGTTCCAATCGGCCTCGAACATTTAGAAAAGCAGATTTATTTCAGGTTTATTAATATAATTTCTAGTTGAATTTTAACTTATTTATTTCCTGCTTTTATTTACTAATTTTTTGTCTTTTGTTTTTCAAAATTTTGATGCCAATTTAGCTGCTTCAAGGAGTGGACGATCTGATGTTGACTCGTACATCAGTTTGCCCCTTGTCCCTCGTACTGGAGATTCAGACTTTGATATTTTGGAGTATTGGAAAAATCAACGTGTTTCATATCCTGTACTTTCTCGCATGGCGAGAGATATATTGGCTATTCCAATTACTTCAGTTGCATTTGAATCGTCCTTTAGTATGGGGGTAGAATTTTGACCAAATTAAGAGCTTCACTCTTACCAAAAAATATTGAGATTTTTGTTACAACCCGTAATTGGTTGTATAGTTTTGAGATGGAGGATAAGGATGAAGACTACTTTACTGTGGTTAATGACTCTGCTATGTAAAGGTATGATATAATTACTTTATATTTTAGTTTAATCTCAATATTTCAAATTGTTTATTAATTATTTTAATTTTAATTTTTTAGGTTGTTAACGTTAAGTGAAGCCATTGGAATTTACGATTCAGTCTTGTTTCTTCTGTTACAGGTAACTTTTACTTATTAATTACTTATTGTATTTACTATGTTTATTTGAAACAAATTTTAATTGATGCTTTTGTTTTTTTTGTAGGATGCTTCTGTCCAAAGTAACACATTCTGATTTTGCTTGATATTAATTTTATTTTCATAAACAATGTTGAATGTTTTATTATGTAAGGGTTTGGTAAAGTCGGAAACGTTTGGCACTATTGGCCATCGTATTCCCTTTGGCTTTACTGCTGATTAAATGTTTGTTTAATGCAGAAAATCTGCCTTCTATTGTTGTTGATGCCTGTTGCTGCCTACTGCCTGTTGTTGCCTTGTATTTTATTTTGTTGGTCCGACTTAAATAGATTGTTGAAACTGTCATTTTTTCGAAATAGCTACTCATGTTAAATTATGTTGGTAGCTTTAAAAGTTGCCTGCAATTTAACAATGTTGGCAGCTATTTCGATATAAAAGCTCGATGAAGAAATTTCTGGTAGCAAAGTTAGGCTTTTAGCCTTATAACATTTTTTATAAGATCTGAGAGCTTAAAAATTTTTAAGTTTTTTTCATTTTATTGTATTGAACTTGAATTGACTCCAATGTTATTCAAATTTTATATTAAATGTTATTTAAATTATCATTATCAATTAAATTTATATTTTATATTATTTTTCATTTATGTTATAATTGTTAGATAATTTTTTGTACAAAAATTAAACGGTATAGTTTGTATTTATATTTTAGATAATTAATCACGTTTAATACTAATATTCATTTATTATCAAATTAATTATTATTATTTTTTGCCAAAATTATTCATATTATTAATGTAAACCATTAATAATATTACATAATAAATATTTTTATTATTAATATCATTTTTTCTTTATATAAATTAAACTATATAATTTATATAAATTAAACTATATTAATTTTCCTTTTCATTATTAATAATGTTTTATCTAATTTACATTTAAATAATTTTATTAATTTTATTAAATAATTTTATATAATAGGTTTATTTATTAATATAAGTATCATAATAAATATTTTATTATAACATTTAAAAAGTAATCATATTAATATTTTAATTACATCATAAGCTAAAAATTGATAATTTATAAGATTTCTATGGTAATATATAAGTTAGGTAAATATCAGATCATGTCATTAACAAGTCGGATCATTTACAGGTCAGGTTAAAAACAGGTCAGGTTAAAAACATGTCAGGTTGAAAACAGGTCAGGTTGAAAACATGTCAGGTTGAAAACAGGTCGGGTAATACTAGTTATTTACCAGGTCAATCTCAGGTTCGGGTTCATATCAGTCAGATGCAGTTCGGGTTCGGGTATCATATTTTCGGTTTAATTCGGGTTCAGGTCGTTCTTAGGTCGGATGCAGGTCGGGTTCGGATCCACGATTTCCAGGTCAAAATCGGGTTCAGGTTAACACCAGTTCCGACTTGAGTCGGTTTCGGATCGCCACAGTGCAGGTAAAAACAATTTTAACTAGAGTTAATTTCAATTAATTTTACAGGTCGGATCAACTTTTTACACCCCTACATTTAATGGCCTATAACTCTCTCGTGGTCGTGATTAAGCCACCCATTAACCACTGCTTGAACCAAACATGGACATTTGTGCAAAGTCCCACATATCTATTTATTTCCAAGATCCTCTTCCTTTGACCATTCATTACTTTGATTTCATACTGATCTTGTCATTATTATAAAAATAAATTTAAAAATTAGAAACAATATATAATTATACATTTCGAATAAAAAATGGTATAAGAAAGTAAATATTATGAAAGGGATTCGGTTGTAATTTGGTGAATGTAGTAAGATTGGCATAACCGAAACGTGGGAGCGTCACGTCCCAGCCTCTCTATATTTAGGCCGGCTGAACAGAACTTATTTTATTAATTACTTTGGTAGATATTTTCTCAATTAATCATCACTTTGACTATTTTTGTGGCCCACTATATTCTACGTGTATTAATTATCCTCACACATGGGGAGGATTTTTCAAGTTGACAAAATCTCCACTAATTAATAAAAATATTACAATTTTATATTGTTTTGGTTAAAACTTTTTTATTATGTTCAAATATTTTAATTCCATAATTGATATATTTAAACATAATTTTATTTACAAACTTTAAATTTTTTATTAATAAGCATATTTAATAGAATATAAAGTCAAATCATAAAATACTTAATTATTAAAATTGGAATATGATAAATTAACTGAGATATATAATAAAGAGATACTTAACAGGGCGACTTGTCTGATTGCTGCATTGCCATTTGGCAGTAGGTAGTCGATAATTTAACCGAAAAGGTAATTGGAAAAAAATCAGCATAGGTAGTTGTAAGCACGAGAGAAAGCTAGATTTTCAGCTTGTGTTTGAAGAAAAAGGTATTATAATATTTTCTTATTATTTATATTTTAAATATGTTTAACTAAAGAAGTGTTAACAATTCAACCCATCAAATACTTTTAGCGGTTAAAAAAATATTATTCACTTTGAATTTTTTTAATTTAAGTAATTGTGCCTATTACTGTGTATGTATTTTCAATAATTAAAAAAATTTTGAACAATAAATGACAACTATTAATAACTTGGTGATACAATATGATAAAATTAAAATTTTATGATAAAAGCCTTCAAACATAAAATAGTCTATGCTAAATGGTTCTTCTCGATGAGAATTTACGATATTGTAAGATAGTAATTTTTTTGAGAGGGATATATTATGTAACGTATAGATATTTTTTTTTTATTAATCTAAGGTGTTTATGAGTGATAATATTTGTTCTAAAGACTTTCAATTATTTGGTAATAAAATTTAAATATATTGTAGTAAATGGTGCTTGAACTTGAGACATCTAAAAATAACAATCATTACTTTAATTAATAAGATCACTTGATTTAACCTAACAAATTGATACATTTAATACAAATATTTTAAATATGATTTATTTATTTAATAGTTTTAATAATTTATATTTTATAGGCACTCTTAAATACCTAAAATTATAATTCAAATTATAATCACATTAATTTATTGATGAAATATATGTAGCGTGCCAAGCCGTAAGTAACTCAAATAAATTTAATTCAATTAATATTTTGTTCAAATATGAAATATTAATGAAGTGTTTGATACCTTAAGATGAGATTTACATTAATTCAATTTTATTATTATAGCTATCTTTTTTTAGTGGAAAATTAACAGGAAATTACATTATAATCTTAGGTAAGGGGACCATAGATGTCCCTCGCCAAATAACTAGAATACTTGAAGGAGCAGTGTGGAGAAGAGTAGTCCCTGCTTGGACAGGGGCCGCCATCTTCACAAGGCATCCGCTACCATGTTTACTTCTCGGGGTATCCAAGTAACCTGTGTTTCTCATTGTTATTTGCAAAGGCAACCGATGGACTGAACCAGAGGATGGTTACCGTGGTTGCTACCTAAGAGTTGAACAGCTTCAAGGCAATCCGATTGGATTATAACTCGTTGAAATCCATTCTTCCAAGTAGGATCAAAACCAATAAACATTCCCCATAGCGCAGACTAAAGCGACGATGAATAGCCTGTGAAACGGGTGAAGCCAAGGATCCACTCACCATTGCTGTCTCGAATGACACCCCCAGCAGTACAGAGCAGTGTGTTCTTCGAAACAACACCGTCTGTATTAATACAAACCTAGTCTCGAGGAGGTCTTTCCCATTGGAATTGAACAGGGGCTTTAGTGATGTTGGTCACAAAGGAGAAGTAGCAGAGAAATGACGAGCCCAATGAAGCGACTTGAGAAAGGTGGCATCTATGGAATTGCAAGCCTGAGTGAAAACAAACTCGTTTCATTGTTTCCAATGCTGACAAATCAAAGAGATGAAGAGAAAGTTCCAAGGGCAACCTTAGGGGTCAAGTGTACAATTCAAACCAATGTTGTGGTGAAGCCGATTGCATAAATCCAGGTGAAAAGGAGTGAGGCCAACCGCTTTGGTCCATAGGAAGGAGATGATACCAAAAGTCCCTTATTTCAGGACAATCGCGAAGGGTATGCATTATGGACTCCTCATTGTCACATAAAGGACATTTATGGTTAGCAATGAGTTTTCGCCTTGCTCGCTCAAGGTTTGTCATGATACAACCATGAAAAAGCGACCGAATGAAAAGACGAATTCGTTGTGGAATGTGAAGCCACCAGATTAGTTTCCATGAACTGCTGGAGTTAGAACAAGAGTGAGCCATTAAGGCTTCATAAGCGGAAGAGACGCTGAAGTTATGCCGAGGACCCCATCTCCAAATGCAGGGGTCTGGTTCACCATTTTCAGTAGGAGGAGTCCCAAATTGTCGAGAGAGCGCCATAAGGAAGAGCATTACCGACGATGAATTTTCTGGAGAGGATCGTGAACCTTATACTTTTGGCGCAAGAGTTGAATCCAAAAAGTAGCCGGGTTATTGATCAAGTTGAAGCAAATTTTCATCAGTAATGCTTGGTTTTGCTCAGGTATACGGTGAATACCCAAGCCTCCATGATCAAGAGGCTGACAAACCGTTTCCCAATTAATTAGGGAGAAGGTAGAATGAACATCCGAAGAACCCCAAATAAACCGTCAAATAAGCCGTTCAATCTCTTTACAGACACCAACATGAAGCATGGTCGTTTGCATAAAATAGATCGAAATGGATGCAAGGACGAATTTGGCTAAAGTAACGCGGCCAACCATTAAAAGAGAGTGGGTGGCACATCCTTCCAATAAACCTCGCATTTTTTTAAGAATAAAGTCATAGTTAGAACGACGGATACAACTATGGTACACTGAAACCCCTAGATATTTCCCAAGCTTGGTAATATGTTGGAAGTCCAAGCGGTCACTAATGGCCTCCTTCATAGTCTCACTTGTATTAGGTGAAAAGAAGATTGTGGTTTTTCGCCTATTAACACGATGACCAGAGTAATGCCAAAACATGTCAAAGCAGAGTTAATAACATCAACATTAGGAATGTCAGCCCAAGCATATAAAATCAAATCATCAACAAAGAAAAGATGAGAGAGGGGTATGCCATTTTTAACAAACCGAAAAGCCTCCCATGTTTTATTACTGATATTATAGGTGGTGCAATGTTCCAATCTCTCCATGGCCAAAACAAATAAATAGGGGGAGAGAGGATCTCCTTGACGAATACCACGCTCATGAGTAAAAGGCACAGGGAGTTCACCATTCCGTTGGACTTGAAGAGACAGAAAAAACAAAGTGCATTATAATACGAATTAAATTAGGCAGAAACTCAGCTTTGAAAAGGGTGTCTTGAATGAAATCCGAGTATCTATTTGTCGGAGCCGTCTTTCGGTTGGGCCCGGAATTGGCCTTCGACTTGAATAATTGGATTAGAGTCACCACCGATCATTTTAAAACGAATTTAGGTGGGTCGGTCACCATCTTACCTGATCTGCGTTGTACCAGAAATGTGTCGGGTTCGAGAGTCGGTTACGGTCAAGGAATGATTAGCACCCTTGAACCGCCCTTTCGGTACCAATTAATTTACCGGTTGTCTTTAATTGAGAAAAATTAAAAATTAAAAATAAAATTTAAAAACTGATTCAAATTACTTACCTTTGATTGGTTGGAATTATTCTAAAAAAATAAAAAATGTTAGATAAAATAATAATAATAATAATAAATATTAAACAAATCAAAGAGGAAAAAAAGAAATAATAAACCAAAGGAAAAAAAGTAAATAAAGGAAAAAAAGTTAAAAAATAAAATTAAAGATAAAAAAGTAAAGCAAAAACAGAAAATACAATTTAATGAAAAGAATAATAACAAAATAAGTTAAATATTGGAAAGAAATAAAAATGAAAAAAACATTAAGAAAATAAATAAATATTAACAAAGAAATCGAAAAATAAGTAAAAAGGATCAAAACGCAAAATTTTAACAAACAGTGGCCAAATCAAAAAAAGAAAAAAAGGAATAGTGGCTAAATTGAAACCTGTAAAAAATACCTGGGTCATATCGAATAAAACATGAATTAGGGACCATAATGCAAAAAATAATAAATTCAAAGTCCAAATTAAAATACTAAAAATTGAATTTAGTGACCAAAATATGAAGAAAGAAAATTATATGGACCATGTACGAAATTCACCCGTGCGTGAAATTACAGCCAGATCCCTCCCCAAAACTACGTCGTTTTAGGGAGGGTATAAATACCCCCCATTAGGCCCAAATCCTCTCATTCTTCCTCATTTCTTCATTCTCATCTTCTTTCTAAAATGAAAGAAAACAATCTCTCCTCTCGCTTCTCTATAAAACACTTCACCGGAGGGAGCCCGACCACCCGTCGGCCATTGTCAAACGCCGTCGATCGCCGCTTGCGGCGGCCGAAAAAATATAAACCCACCTAAACACTCGCCTTGTCACCCTAAACCCCGATCCGAAGTCGAAATCCCACAAAATAGCCCGAATCGGCGTAGATCTAGGAAAAACCGATCGGTTTTCTTTACCTTTTTTTTGTCGATCTTTCTACTTCCGATGGCCTTTGTTCCTTGCTTTGTGTTTTTGATGTTTTGGTTTGTTGTTTGTTGTTTGTGGTTTGTTGTTTATGGTTTGTGGTTTGTGGTTCATGGTTCTCTATGTTGGATTGTGTTGTGATGTTTTGAGGCTATGTTGGTTTGTCTTGTTCTCACCGTGGTCGTGTTCGATCCTTGATCGATGGCTCTTTTTTGTTGTGTTGATGATGCTATATGTGGGTTCTGTTTTTGTTTTTGTGTACTTACGTTCCTCCCTTGTGTTGTAGGTGGTGGGGTATTTATACTCACCACCGGCCGTTTGCTATCTCCGATTATCATGGTAACATGCTCGTCGTTGGCGGGGATTTTGGGATGGGTCAGTCCTGATTTCTCCGGCTGTGCGTGGTCCCTTGACTGCCGTTGGTGGCGTTCAAGCTTCTAAAACTTTCTGTTTCTCTCCCATGCGGCGCTGTAACTGAACATCACATAGGAACCCTAATTCTCCCTTAGACTAGGTCAGGCCCTAATTTGGACTGGTTGGACCCTAACTCGAACCTAGACCAAAAAAAAATAAATAAATAACAAATAATAATAAATAAATAAATATAAAAAAGTATTTAAAAAACTATATAATATAAAATTTAAAAATATTTTTTAAAAACATATATTATATAAAATTTCAAAACTGTTTTTTAAAAACTATATAATTTTTTTTAAAAAATATTTTTTTAAAAACTATATAATTTTTAAAAATGTTTTAAAACTATATATTATATAATTTTTCAAAAATATTTTTAAAACTATATATCATGTAATTTTTCAAAAAATATTTTTAAAAAACTATATATTATATAAGTTTTCAAAACGTTTTAAAAACTATATAATATATAAATGTTTTCAAAACTATATATTATATAATTTTCTAAAATGTTTTAAAAACTATATATTATATAATTTTCAAAAATGTTTTAAAAACTATATAATATATATTTTCAAAAAATGTTTTAAAAAAAACTATATATTATATATGTAGTTTCAAAAATCATTTGCAACCTATATAATATATATATATATATATATATAAATATATATGTATATATAAAAAATGTGGAAAATAATTAGTGTCTACAATATCAAAGGCATTTTCCATGTCGACCTTGATAGCTATCCAACCCTTGCTACCCTTGGCATGCTTCATAGAGTTACGACTGTAAAATAAGGTAATTGTACATATTTCAGTCGGATCTTGGCAGGTCGGGTAAAATTGGGTACAGATCAACTCAGGTTGATTTGACACCAGATTCAAATCGGGTTCAGGTCAAGTCAAATTAGTTTGGGTTATTTTCAGGTTGATTTGACACCAGATCCAGATATGGTTCAGGTCGGGTCATTTTCAGTTCGAATCGATGTCAGTTCAGGTAAAAACAGTTCAGGTCCGAAGCAGATAAAGACTAGATTAATTCAGGTTCGGGTGGACTTCAGTCGGATCTCGTTCAGATCGTGTCATATCATTGACAGATAAAATTAAGGTCGGATGTTTATCGGATACAGATTGAGTTCAGGTCGGGTTGTTTTTATTTTTTTGATTAATAATTTTGTCATCTTTCGTGATTGTTGAATTGCAAGTTGTAATTGTATATGATTTCGAGTAAATTAAGAGAAAAATAAATATTCATGGATCAATTTTGTAAAAAAAATATAAATTTAATGACAAAATTGAAGAAATGTAAAATTACAAATAAAATCTTAAAATATAAATTAAACAACACACACAAGTAAGGGACTAAATCGAAATAAATTTAAAATGTGAGGTTTAAATTGATATAAAAAGGACTAAATTAAACACTTTTAAAAAAATTATGGGCCAATTACAAAAATATAAATAAATAACAACTAACAATGGAATATGTAAATATAAATTTAAGGACTAAATTGAATACATATAAAAGTGAAAGACTTAAAATTGAAATAAATTAAAAAACACAAAAGGATTAAATCGAAATAAATGCAAAATGTTAAGAAATAATAATAAATATACTAACTTGCATTCATTTAAAAAATTGAAAAAATTTAATATATATATAATATAAAATTATATATAAACTATATTTATATTATAAACTATATAATTATTATAAACTATATATATAAATTATGTTTATGTGAACTATATATATAAACTACGTATATAAGCTATATATGTATAAACTATAAAAAGTATATAAACTATAAAAAGTATATAGTTTATAAAATATTATTTATATTAATATAGTATATATATATATATATAAACTATATATGTATAAACTATATAAAATATATAGTTTATATGTTATAATTTATATTAATATAGTATATATATACATTAGTCTATTTAGGGTTTAGGGTTTCTATAAACTATAATTTTTATTACTTTATATAGTTTATGCATAGTGTTTCTATAAACTATATAAGTAATTTACTTTATATAGTTTATATATATATATATATATATAGTTTATATATACTATACATGGTTTATACATATACTAGGGTTTATGGTTTATGGTTTAGGGTGTAAGGTGTAGGGTTTATGATTTAGGGTTTAATGTTTATATAAACTATATACTTTATTACTTTATATAGTTTATGCATAGTGTTTCTATAAATTGCATCGAATTGAAAATTTAAGAAGATATTTACAATTAAACCATGACTAAAATGAAGGAAATTAAAAGTCAAATACAAGTGGAAAAATAATGATTGTTGGAGGAGCATGAGCCTAATTAACCCAAAATATCTTGTTGGACACTATATTTGGCGCCAACTTCCCAAAATTTTCTATTCCCTCTAAATTTCCCAATTTCCCTCTGAATTCCCAATTTCTATATATTCTCAAAATTTCCTAATTTCCCTTTAAATTCCCAAATAAAATCAAAATTTTTCACACAAAAATCTTTCTTTTAAAAAGTTTTCTCCCACCACTCACTTTGAATAATATATATAATTAAAAATAAGTGACTAAAATAAAAGATTCTAAAATTAACATTAACATTTAATAATTATGCACATTAAAGAAAGAAGGGAAAATTAAAAAAAATTAGAATTTATATATAGGACGTTAATGAAGCTTGGAGTCTTCTTGGAGAAGACAATATCTTGGCCATTGGATCTACTTTTAATCCAAGGGTTGGAATTTGTTTGTACCTTTAGCCATGGATCAATGACATCACACCACCTAAAACGTTAGGCCAACATTTAGTACTTTGTCTCCTTTCAAAAAACCAAAGTCAAATTTTTTCCCTCATACACCATAAAAACTGGCGGCTAGGAGTAGTTTAGGGTTTTTTGTTTTGTTTTATTAAATGCATATATTTATAATACATGTAGGCTAATTATTAAATGTTAATGTTAATTTTAGAATATTTTATTTTAGTCACTTATGTTTAATTAATTATATATATATATATTATTCAAAGTGAGTGGTAGGAGAAAACTTTTTAAAAGAAAGATTTTTGTGTGAAAAATTTTGATTTTATTTGGGAATTTAGAGGAAAATTAGGAAATTTTGAGAATATAGGGAAATTGAGAATTTAGAGGGAAATTGGGAAATTTAGAGGGAATAGAAAAATTTGGGAAGTTGGAGCCAAATATAGTGTCCAACAAGATATTTTGGGTTAATTAGGCTCATGCTCCTCCAACAATCATCATTTTTCCACTTGTATTTGATTTTTAATTTCTTTCATTTTAGTCATGGTTTAATTGTAAATATCTTCTTAAATTTTCAATTCGATGCAATTTATAGAAATACTATGCATAAATTATATAAATTAATAAAGTACATAGTTTATATAAACGATATAGTTTATATTTATATTATTTTTCATTTATGTTATAATTGTTAGATATTTTTTTGTACAAAAATTAAACGGTATAGTTTATATTTATATTTTAGAGAATTAATCACGTTTAATACTAATATTCATTTATTATCAAATTAATTATTATTTTATTGTCAAAATTATTTATATTATTAATGTAAACCATTAATATATATTACATAATAAATAATTTTATTATTAATATTATTTTTTCTTTATATAAATTAAACTATATAATTTATATAAATTAAACTATATTAATTTTCCTTTGCATTATTAATAATGTTTTATCTAATTTACATTTAAATAATTTTATTAATTTTATTAAATAATTTTATATAATATGCCTATTTATTAATATAATTATCATAATAAATATTTTATTATAACATTTAAAAAGTAATCATATTAATATTTTAATTACGTCATAAGTTAAAAGCTGATAATTTATAAGATTTCCATGGTAATATATAAGTCAGATAAATATTAAATCAGATCATTAACAAGTCGGATCATTTACAGGTCAGGTTAAAAACAGGTTAAGTTGAAAACAGGTCGGGTAATACCAGTTATTTACCAGGTCAATCTCGAGTTCGGGTTCATATCAGTCGGATGCAGTTCGGGTTCGGGTATCATATTTTTGGTCCAATTCAGGTTCAGGTCGTTCCCAGTTCGGATGCAGGTCGGGTTCAGATCCACAATTTCCGGGTCTAAATCTGGTTCAGGTCAATACCAGTTCTGACTCGAGTCATTTTCGGATCGCCACAGTGCATGTCAAAAACAGTTTTGACTCGAGTCGATTTCAGTCAGTTTTATAGGTCGGGTCAACTTTTTACGGCTCTACATAGAGTGGACGACTTCTTGGTTCAAGATAATGTTTTAAGAGATGGACCGACCATAAATGAAACTCGTTTGATTTGGCATGATGATCGATGGTAAGATGGGCTTCAAACGACGCACAATGCGCTTCGTGAGTAACTTGTGATAACAGTGCAAAGATTGATAGGCCGAAAGTCGACGAAAGATTCTAGGCTTTCAACCTTCGGAATAAAGACAATTACCATTCTGTTCAAATCAGATTCCAAATCACCACCATTGAAAATGGCTTGAATGCACGCACAAACAAAGGGACCAACAGTAAACCATTGTTTTTGGAAAAATTATACATGAATACCATCATAGCCTGAGGCTTTTAAAGTGGCCATATCTTTCAAAGTAGCCCGAATTTCAACAGGAGAAGGAATCGCATCAAGAGAAGGCCACAAGACAGGCGATATAGGCGTGAATTTTCCAACACAGGGATAAGTATCCCGAACATGATCAGTGTCCAAAATCTAGTACCGAAAGTGTTGGACCACCACGGCTTAGAGGGTGGAATGATCATCAATCTATTCACCATCAAGCTTTAGAGATAAGATATGATTACGTTGCTTACGTACCTTAGCTTTACGGTGGAAATAATTAGTGTTACAGTCACCAAAATTGATCCAGTCAACTCGAGACCGTTGTTTCCAAAGGAACTCCTCTTGGTCAAGAATGGTCTCTAATTAATTGAGCAAATTCCATTCCAAGTCTTGAAGAAAACCAGAATTTCGAGATTGAATGACCTTCTGGTCTCCACGAAGCCTAGCCATCACAATTCTCTTCTTAGAACCAATAAATCCATAAAAAAATTTATTCCAAAGGTCAAAAGCTTTAGTAAATTTAGCAATAGTGGTCGAGAGGCTGTCCGAAGGAGACTAGTTATCATGAACCATAAGGTTAAAGTCATCATGAAACTGTCATCCCGTAAAATATCGAAACTGCCTGGGATTAGAGTGCTTCGGAATATTACCAACTTGGAGAAGAATAGGATGATGATCCGATTGGATTCAGAGAAGGTGAAGGGCTGAATCGGGAAAAAGATCATACCAATGGCTATTGCAAATGGCTCTATCTAAACGAGCATGAGTGAGTCTGCGAGACCAAGTGAAAGCAGGACCACTAAAGTGTAAATCTCAGAGATCAAAATCATGGACAAAATCCTGAAATTCTTTGCATGATTGTGTGGAGCCAACCCCCCTTAAATGGTCCAAGGAAGTTAGAGTAGCATTGAAGTCGCCTAAGAGACCCACGATTGGCGGATCCTTTGGGCGAGACTGCGCAAGTGAGTTCAAATGGCCCTCCTTTTAGAAGCGTCAGGAGCATAAACAATTGTAGCAAGAGTAACTAAACCATCCTTTTTATGAGTAATACAGCAGTGAATAAACTGAAAACGACTGAAAAGAATATTGACAGTAACAGAGTCATACCAACATAAACAAATGCCTACCGAGAAGCCTACCGCTTCGACAAGATGGGAGTTAGGAAAACCCAGGGCAGGGATAATACCATCAGCCTTTAAACCACTAATTCGAGGCTCTACAAACCCAATGACATCAGGCTTGTTGTCATAGAGATATTGTTTAACCACAGTCAAAAAACGAGGATGACCACATCCTTGAACGTTCCAACAGAAAATTTTAAAAGTCACGATTGTGGTTCAAAAAGAAAGGAGCAAGACTCAAAAAACCATCGGAGCATTGGACTCCTCTTCATGTGTGACATCAGCAATAATATCCATAGAAGCAGCAGAACTAAATTGTTGAGCTTGGTTCCAGTCTGGCGGTTCTTCTAAGGGTCGAACACCATTTGAGGTAACTGTTTTTCGTCCACTATCAATATGAATGGGAACATTGGGATCAGAATTTTCATCCATTGAGATAGAGGAGTGCTTCGCCTTATCCAGGGCAACAAATGGACGAGGGAGAGAGGAGCTGGAGCCATGCTTCATAATTGAGGAAGGGCGACAATTCAAGGGACCTTGTTGTTGCTGATTAGAGCTTGCGAGAGGAGTGGCTACGGACTTTTTTAGATTAATATGACCACGTGGTTTGCTTTTCCTTGTAAGGTCGATGGCTTTTTCCTTGCCTTTGGTTTTTTCCGTTGAGGCAACAGTGGGGTTTTCAGCAATAAGATCAGTCTAGGGCAGGTTGGTGTTACCTCCTGTAGCTTCATATTCCATATAATTATTATCAAGAGAGGCAATTGGAGCAAACCTGGAGCCTTGTTTAGTATGCGTTTTACTTCTACATGCTTGATCAGTCACCCTTTTTGAGGGTCTGCGTTGCTTCTTTTCGACTAGTATCTAAGGCCCGAAAGACGTTTCATTTGCTGTTGACGTCAGAGGAGCGACATCAACGGTGTTTTGAGTAGTAGTAAAAGTGTCAAAAACAAGCTTCGGGCAAGATTCAGAGGTGTGACCATAGGTTCCACAGTTGAAACATACGATAGGCAATGATTCTTAACAATTAGAACCCTACCATTAACAAGAATCTTAGAAATCAACGGGTTATTCAAGTCAACTCTTACCGTCATTCGTACGAAACAACCTCGACGACCACTATCGGTTTGATAATCTATTTTGATCACTGGACCAATGCATTCACTAAATCTCCATGATTAAACTACGTTTATAGAGGGTCACTAGTAGGCCAGGCAAACAAATCCAAGCGATCAGTTTACTTAGACGGGGTTGGGTGGTCGAAAAATCCTCTAAGGTTCAACTATTAAATAATACCCATAGATGAGCCATGGACCCTCAGACAAGATCTTGAGATAATCATTGTGGCTACGGAAGTAATAAGGAAGTACTCGTGCTCAATGTCCATAATTCGAAGGGATTGCGATGGCTTCCATAATTCATATATTTTGTTGCGAAGGACGTTATAGTCGATTCGTTGACTTAGAAGTTTCACAACCAAATTTTGGTTTAGGTTTTTAATTTGATTAAAAGATGAAATTAGGAGAAATATTTTGAAATAAATAAATTTAAATTTTAGATTTAAATTTTAATTAAAAATGTCTAATATATTAAATAGATTATTTAATATAAAATATCACTAAAGTGACATCTTTTGTGTAGATTAGTTTAATAAAAATATAAAAATAATTATATATAATTGTGATTCATATGTTTCTTAATTCATTCAAAGGTATTTTAATATTTCATAGAATTTCAACGACATATGTCGTGATAATTGTGTGACAATTATAATAGAAATATGTTAGTCCATAGATTAATCTATTGTTTGATATAATTTATTGTCACCATTTGATTGTTACAACAAGTGTATCACTTAATATTAATTAAAGATTTGGTATTAATGTTGTGTTTTTTATATTGGGATGAAAATTAATCATTATTTCAAATCTATTACTAATATCAATTTTATACTCATGCATAAAAAAGGTCAATCTTAAAAAATGTGAAAAAAGCACTTACCTATTGACTATAGTGTTTGGTTGTGTGGACATAGACCTCGCACTAAAGGAACATTAATTTGTACCTCTCATTATGGGAAGCACCATCTAATAATAAAAGAGATTTTGACAGGTGACTTGATTCAAATTGCATGAGTCTAATGATCATAAAATACAATATATTCTGAAAAGTGCTTATTTGATGAAATTCAGAAATGTTTAAGAGCCCAAAATCTAAAAAGATTACTAAGGTCAAAGTTTATTTGACAAAATTGAGAAACATTTTTCTAAAAATGATTAGATTGAGATGACATCACTTTTAACTTCTTTAATGTTTATAGAGTATAAGATTCAAGGAAATGTGATGGGGTATATTATGAAGTTGTTTCATATTGCTTCAAGACTTAAGGTACTTAGGATCGAGCTTTTTAATGAATTTCCCGTTCGTATGGTTTTATTATTCCTTATTGCATAATTTAATGAATTTAAACTTAATTACGATTGTCAAAAGAAAAATATAGTCTAAATTAACTTATTTTTTATTGTGTACAAGATGAATAAATGTTGAAGCATAATAAGTTTAAAAATACACATTTGAAATATGTATTAAGAAAAAAAGGGAACAAAAAATATAAAAATGAAGTTGCTAAGGGAACAATTTAGAAGAATCATATTACAAAAGGTTATTTCTTTTGAAAAAAATTCATGAGAAGTTGGACTCTAAAATAATGAATAACTACTTTGATTATTTTAAAGGATCTAGAAGCTTAAAATTCTATGATCTTATAATTAGAAATACTTTTAAGACGATATATATAATATTATTTTTAAAGATGACCAGATGGAAAGAGATATGTTTGGTTCACATTGCATGTAGTTTTCATGCTATACCGTTGAGCATATTTTGATATAACAAATTAATGACAAAATATTTTTGGACTTGATTGAATTTCTTCAAAATTTTCAAAAATAATTTAAAGTCCTTAAAACTTGAATTTGAACATAAAATAATTTTCTGGGTAAGTAGTACCAATATTGTTCTTAAAGTATTGGTATTGCATGAACAATACCGATACTATTCTTGAGGTACCAATATCATAGTTAAGAGAAGTATTGATACCCCATTGGTAGTATCAATAATACATGTTGTTTTTCAAAATTTTCAAATTCATGTAAGAAAAATTGATATCGATACTCTAGGAGTATCGATACTACTTTACATAGTAGTATCGATATCGTAAAACCTAGTATTGATACTGGTCAAGCCCAACAGTCTCTAACGAATAGTTTATTTAAATATTATAAAAGAAGTACCGATACTCCAAGATTGAGTATCGATACTCTCTATTTTGTTTTTAGATAAATTTATTCCCCAACGATTCCAAAACATCTCTTACCGACTAGAAACAACTACATACTCATTCCAACTTATAAAAGCAACACAAGAACACTTGAAGAAGGTTACATCACCTATCCAAACAATCAAGATCAAGAGAAAAACTCTTTCACTCTTTATTTTTCCTTTTCTCTTGTACATAGTGTTTTTGAGCTTGAATTTGTAAACAACTATTTTTGTCAGGTTTTTTTGTTTACACTTATTTATCCTTTTATTAAAAAGGGAGTGGTTTTATCTTAGCCTTTGAAAAGATATGGATTTCGTAAATGTTACTCTTGAGCCTATAAAAAAAGAACAAATTAATGAATTTGCTAGAAATCCTTAAGGTAGTGGATGTACTTAGTTGAGAAGTCAAACTACTATGAAATTGTTACCAATTTTTCTATCTTTTATTGCTTCCACACCAAATATTTTTTAAAGGCTAATTCACTCCCTCTTGACGATTTTTGGTTGATCGATCGAGTCCAACATACACTAGTCCATGATTGTCATTTGACTATATTTCTATATGTGACCATTTATAGGTCTAGTCATGATTGGCATGAAAAATATTGCTTTGATCTTATATGGATATAATTGATGAACAATAGTGTTGTGTTATAGAAAATCATAGTAGATTTTAAGTTAATAAGGTTGCATATTTATCAAGAAACATATGCAATTGTGGGACACATGTATAATGTATAATGCTATTATAAAATATTATACACAATTAACCGATCAAGTATGTTACATGTGTTATAAGTATTAAAGTGTCATAAAAATAAAATTTAGATATCATAAGTTATATTTATAATTTGACGAGGGAGAAAATTATAAATACTTAAAAATTGATTCAATAATCATTTATATAAAGAGATAGTGATCCACAAGAAATAGGTTAACTTGCATGTTCTCTCTATCATTATTAGTAGTGGTCGATCCAGAAATATTTTTTAGGGTGGGCACACTTATGTTAATTGCACAAATTATTTAATGAAGTGGGCATAAATAAAATTTTAGGGTAGGCACCATCAATAAAATAAGTAACTATCTGAAGAAAATTCAAATTTCAAGGTGCTCACATGCCCATCCTCAGTTATATGTTGACCTGCCACTAATTGCTAGAGAATTTACAATAACAGAAAACATATCTTATTTGAAGATCAAAATTAAAAGACTCATGTATTTTAAGATATCAATGAATTCATGTAACATCAATAATCATATAACTTTATATACATGTAGATCACTAATTATTTTTTTATAAGTTTAACAATCATATTTGGTGAAAAAAAGTTCAAAGATTACACTAATTATTTTTTTTTTAAAGTTTGAGAGTTGGTTACCACTAAACATATTTTTTATGTTAATGACACTTTTGTGTGCTATTACTCATAAAAATATTTTTGTGTATTTTTAAAATTTAATTTATGTCTAATATGCATTAACATTCTTATTATAAACTAAAATAAATTTTGTGTTATGGAATTTCTTATCAACTTCATTGTTTTATATTTGTATAACTCATAGTTTAAATTTATGTAATGATTTTTAATAATTATATTCTAATTTAATTATTTAATAGCTATTCTTTTTATTTCTATTTTATAAAATTAGATATCATATATATTTTTAGTATTTTAATTTTGAATTCAAGTTTTCATTTATATTAACCAAACAAATTTTCTAATTCAAAATATTGAAAATTAAAACTATTTTCTAAAAACAAAAATAGAAAATTAAAATAGAAAATATTTTCTTGAATCAAATTGACCCTAAGTTTGTTTAAGGCTTAATACACTTTTAGGTGCCTAAACTATACCTTAAATTAACTTTTGATTCCTAAAGATTTTTTTTGTTAAAAATAGGTTCCTAATGTTTTTTCTATTACACTTTTGGGTGCCTATCGTTAAAAAAGGGTCTTGTGACACACATCACATTTTTATTTTTTATTTTTTTAAAAATAAAATATTATTTAAAAAATCTGGACATGACGCGTGTCACTTACTATTTTTTAACGGTAAACACCTAAAAGTGTAACAGAGAAAACATTAGGCACCTATTTTTGATGAAAATTTCTTTAGGCACCAAAAGTCAATTTGGGGTATAGTTTAGGTACCTAAAAATGTATAAGCCTTTGTTTAACGATAATATGAGGAAGGCACTGCCACAGTTTATAAGACAATATCTTTAAGACAAACATCCATTTCGATTTCTTGTCTCATTGTCTCTTGTTTCTTAGCTCCAACATATTCAAAGAATGGCAAAATTGGCTCGACATGGCACACATACTTTTTTATCTAGCCCAATACGGAAAAAAGCAGTTTATTTAGGGAACTACAAAATTTTCTACAATGTTCGGGAAACTCATCACCTCGACATGACGAGTTTCACCGAAAAATATTTTAATGGATCTAGACTGTAACACCCTAATCTAGTCCGACTCGAATATTGATGGATTACAATGTCACACAGGACCACCGAAGTGGATAATCCAAATTTTTATTTTTAAAACTATTGTAAACCATAATATAAAACGTCATGCATAGAAATATAAATAAAACATAATAAATCTATTTTAAAAATATATGGAAGCTCCCAAATCATTCAAAAATAATTACATTGAGTTTAAATCAAAATAGAGTTACGATTGAATACAAAAAGGGTTTACAAATCAAGACGTACTATGAGGATCTTTGCTGAGCTGGAATATTTGGTGACGATAACGCTCCATGGACGACCTCCTAAGAACCTATGCACGAAAACACATTTCAAACGCTGAGCTTACAAGCTTAATGCTAATCATTTTGAATGTTGAGCTTACGAACTTAATACCACAATAATAACTATACTATACTACATGCATTCACTAAATGTGCATGCTAGTGGAATAGGTATGAAGACATAGGATGCTGATATGATATGCTAAGGTAGACATCATAGTGTAACTGAGAGTTATGCATCTCGGAGCTCACACACCCCTCTAGCCTTCCTATATACCCTTAGGTATCTAGGGTGAGATCCGAAACTACATTTAAAATGTACACCTGGCCAACTTACTCCGTCAAGTCTTGGGACATCTACGCCCAACTAGTAACTAAGTGCCTTGGAACTGACTAGATATCTGAACTGTACAATCGTTATTTGCTAAAATAACTCGGGTACCATGAATGTTTCCCGAGCATCAGACAAGGCTAGGTTTATTTCATCATAGTTATTATTGTTTCTACCATTATGAGTTTATTATTGTTCTCACTTGTACTTTTATTTCATGATGTTCTGGTATTATTGGTTCCCTCAATTCTATCCCTTAAAACCCTTGGGTTTCTTTCCCAAAATTATTTGTGAGTATCGATACTAAGCCCCTCAATATCAGTACTTACCTCTAGGTATCGATACTAACTCCTGGGTATTGATACTACTGACTTATTGAAGGCTAATAGAAAAGGGCTAGTATCAATACTTTAGTTTGAATATCGATACTTTCCTGAGTATCAATATTGAATTTGGCTTCAATGTTTCGAAAAATACCTAACTAACGATACCCTTATTGGGGAGTATCAATACTCTACCATTGGTATCAATACTCCCATGAGTATTGATACCAAACATGACTATCAGAATCTACTAAGTGACATTGGTATCGATATTACCTTAAGAGTATCGATACCCTTTACATGAGTATCGATATTTCTAGCCCAAAACCCCTTTGTTTCTAGCCCAGTTTCGATACTCGCGCTTAGAAATACCCTGTTTTGGGCACACAAAAATACCTCCCCAACACTCCTATAAGTCATACTGAGGTCCCCAAACTTTATTAAAGTGTTATGTATGATTAATGGGGCCATAATATGTCCATTAACATGCTGAGAAACACCAAACACTGAAATCTACCATGAACATGCTTCAAGACTCATGCAAGCTAAAAACTCACCTAGTGGTCTACATTGCAGTAGGGTTGAGTTAGAAGTGAGTTACCTTGAGTCCAAGTTGCTGAGAGTTCCTTCAAATCAACCAAGGGTGAGCTTTTCTTTTCCCTTGCACTTGGAGTTTTCTCCAACTTCTCTCACTAAGCAAGAAATCAACACAATGGTTACTAATGTTGTTGGGAAACTTAAAGAAGAGCTTAAAACATCACTTGAGCTCAAATCCTTCAAAAAATGGGCTGAATGAACTTAGATTCTAAACTGTTGAAACATTTTAATATTTCGATATAACAAATTAAGTTAAATGGATTTTAAGATTTTCCAAATGATTTTCTAAGTATATTCGATATAACTATTCGAATATCAAAACATTACTCCAAATATTTCAAAAATCATTTTTGATCCTTACTTAAGTGTAAAATTAAGTTTTAATCATAAAACAATTTCAAAATATTTTACAAAGTATTTCGAACCAATTCAAAGCCAAAAATTCCAGAATACTCAGAGGGAACCGATTCCCCCCCATAGGAGGAACCGATTCCCCCCTGAATGGTTTGGCTCCGAGATTTCCAGAATGCTCGGAGGGAACCGATTCCCCCCCAAGGGGGTACCGATTCCCCCCTGTTCAACGGTCGAAATATTTGAATTTTACACTTAGGGAACCGATTCCCTATGATAGGGAACCGATTCCCCCCACTGTCCAAGCTGTTTTATTAAATGTTTTCACACTAAAACGGCTATAATATCTTCTCTAATTATCCCCAACGTTCAGAAGTGATTCAAGGTGTATTTAAGCAAGCTTAGAAGCCATTGATCAACAACAAGAAACATCAAGCAACTAGAATCAAGAGAGAATCAAAGAGAAAGCATCAAACCTCAAGTTTGAGCATTTCAAGCCCATTTTCATTCAATATTCATTTTGCTTTCAAGAACACTTTTTGTGCTCAATTGTATTCATCTTTGAGTGTTCTTTTCTTTGTTCTAGAATTGTGCAAACATCTTACCTTGTGAGGTTTTCTTGTAAGTTTGCAAATTTGTAATCTTCTCTTTGAGAAAGAGTGTTCTCAAGAGTTGGGGTATACTCTTGAGGGAATTGTAAGGTTATCTCTTTGGCCTCAAAAGAAAGAACAAATTAGTGAATTTGTTGGAAAATCCTTAGTGTGGATAGCTAAGGTAGTGGACGTAGACTTTGTTTGAGAAAGTCGAACCACTGTAAATCGCTGTGCAATTGCTTTCAATTTTCTGCAAAAGCTTCCACAAATTTTTATTGCCAATTCACCCCCCTCTTGGCCAATTTCGTCATTCGATTAACTCAACAATTGGCATCAGAGCCTAACTCATTTGAAGGTTTAATCGCCTCTTGAGTCGATCTGGGAAGAGTTACATCGATTACAAAGTCATCAATGGCCTCCACTTCAAACTTCGACTCCGGTCTTGATTCGATGCCCGTCAACAAGCCTCCTTTCTTCAATGGAGCTAACTATGCCTATTGGAAGAATAGAATGATGTACTTCATTCAAGCAAGTGACATGGGAGCATGGAATGCTGTAGAAGAAGGATACATCAAACCTCTCACTCATCCAAGGTTGTGGAGTGAAGGAGAGACAAGAATGTTCCAGCTCAACTCCAAAGCCATCCATATTATTTTTTGTGCTCTTGGACCAGATGAATACGGAAGAGTTTCATCGTGTACAACCGCCAAAGAAATATGGGACAAACTTCAAGTCACACATGAAGGTACAGATGAGGTAAAGAAATCAAAAATTAGTATTCTAACGCATAGCTATGAAAATTTCAGGATGAAACCAAATGAAGACATCAAAGCTATGACGGATAGATTTTCAACGATTGTCAATGGTCTCAAATCATATGGAGAGATCATCTCAAATGAAAAGCTTGTGAGGAAGTTAGTCTACTCCCTCCCAAAATCATGGCAATCAAAGAAGACGGCAATCATCGAGTCTAAGGACCTATCGTCCTTAACTCTTGAAGAACTTATCGGTTCACTCCTCACTCATGAGATGATGCTTGAAGATGAGGTGGACCTTGATAAAGTTGAAGAGACACCAAAGGAGAAGGAGAAGAAGAAAAACATTGGAGTTGCTCTCAAATCCACAAAAGATGAGAGTGATTCTAATGATGATGATGACGAGGAAATGGCATTGTTTGCCAAACGGTTCAGAAAAATGATGAGACCTTACCAAGGAAGAAAATTCAAACGAAACGAAGGCCTCAAAAATGAACCAAAAGAGAAGGACCCAATCATTTGCTATGAATGCAAAAAGCCGGGGCATGTCAAATATGATTGCCCACAATTGAAGAAAAAGGGTCAATCAAAGAATAAGCACAAGGCTCATGTGGCTACATGGAGCGATGAAGAAGGTTCCGATGAAGAGGAACAAGAAGTAGCAAACTTGTGCTTGATGGCATTCGGGGAAGATTCTAAGGTAACCTCTAACTCATCTGATTTTGATGATTTATCTTATGATGAGCTATTAGAGGAATATAATGGGTTGGCTTCGGATTATGAGAAATTATTTTTAAAATATAAAAATGATGTTTCAAAATTGAAAAATGAAAATAAACTCATATCCAAAACCAACAATGATCTTGAAAGTAAAATTAAAGATTTGCAAATCAAACTAGAAGAGTTTGAAAAGAAAAATTTAGATTTGCAAAATTTACTTTCAAAGGTCAATGATGATCATCAAAAGAAAATTGATGATCTTAAAATCTCTTTTGAAAAAGTTGGAACAAAACGTTTTGAAAAAGGAGAAAATTCAAAATCCAACTTTGTTAGAAAAGATTTTAGAAACTACAATCATAGAAATCCTCAACGAACCTTAAATGGTAAAATATTTAGAAGTATATGGGTTCCTAAAGGACTCATTACTACTAAAGATAAAGATATCCTACAAAAATGGATACCTAAGGGAACTAGGATTTTGGAAACTAATGAATATGGACCCAAAAGAATTTGGGTACCAAAAATCAAAAATTAATCTATGTTTGTAGGGAAAGGAGCATTGCTACAAGGCACGGGAAACAAATTCAAACTCATGGTACCTTGATAGTGGATGCTCAAGACATATGACCGGAGACAAAAGCCGGTTCATTGAGCTTAACGCCAAAAATGGAGGAGAAGTGACTTTTGGAGGCAATTCAAAAGGTCACATTGAAGGTATTGGTACAATAGGTAATACCTCTTCCATACAAATTAAAAATGTTTTATATGTGAATGGATTAAAGCATAATCTATTGAGTATTAGTCAATTATGCGATAAAGGATTCAATGTCTTATTTGAAATTAATGGTTGTAAAGTCATTGACATTGCATCTAATCGGATTATGCTTGTTGGTCATAGAATAGGAAACATTTACATGGTGCATTTAGATTCTATTGATATGACTAATTTATGCCTAGTTGCTAAGGATGAGCATGATAGTTGGTTATGGCATAGGAGACTAGGTCATGCTAGTATGAGTGTTTTGCAACGGCTAATTCAAGGTGATTTAGTTCGAAGGTTGCCTAAGCTTAAATTTGATAATGATAAAATCTGTGATGCTTGTGCTAAAGGAAAACAAAAACGAGTTTCTTTTAAATCTATTAATGATGTATCAACTAGTAGAGTATTACAATTGATCCATTTAGATCTTTTTGGGCCAACTAGAACTACTAGCTTGGGAGGAAAACAATATGCATTTGTCTTGGTAGATGACTATTCTAGATACACTTGGGTTCTATTCTTAAGTACTAAAGATGAAGCATTAGAAAATTTCATCACATTTTCAAAAATAATCCAAAATGAAAAAGGTTACTCTATCACTAGTGTTAGAAGTGATCATGGAACTGAATTTGAAAATCTTGGATTTATTGAGTTTTGTAATTCTAACGGTATTAGCCACAATTTTTCAGCACCTAGAACCCCTCAACAAAATGGAGTTGTTGAGAGGAAAAATCGAACTTTAGAAGAAATGGCTAGAACCATGCTTTGTGAAAATAATTTGCCAAAATATTTTTGGGCGGAAGCCACAAATACCGCTTGTTATGTTGTAAATCGAGTAATGATTAGGCCAATTTTAAAGAAAACTCCATATGAAATTCTCAAAAATAAAAAGCCTAACATTAGCTATTTTCATCCTTTTGGATGTAAATGTTTTGTTTTAAACAACGGTAAAGAAAATCTTGGTAAATTTGATGCTAAAAGTGATGAAGGAATTTTTCTGGGTTATTCCTTAAATTCTAAAGCTTATCGTGTATTTAATAAAAGAACTTTAGTTGTAGAAGAGTCTATACATGTTGTTTTCGATGATAATCCCCTTCCGAGGAAGGATTCTTCTGTTAATGATGATGTAGGTATTGTACAAGCAAATGACGTTAGACATTACGTTGGAGAATCATCATCAAAAGAAGAAACAAAAGATGAGGAAACTCATGATCCCCTCGAGAATCCAACCATTGAAGAAAGGGAAGTATCTTTTCCAAGAGAGTACAACTATGTCAAGGATGGTGAAATTATAGGTGATCTATCAAAAGGGGTAACTACTCGATCTTCTCTTAGAAATATCTGTAATTATGTTGCATTTATTTCATGCATAGAGCCTAAGAACATCAAAGAAGCATTAAAAGATGAACATTGGATTATGGCTATGCAAGAAGAATTAAATCAATTTGAGAGAAGTAAAGTATGGACATTAGTTGAAAGGCCTAGTGATAAATCTACTGTAGGTACTAGATGGGTTTTTAGAAATAAACTTGATGAAAGTGGTAATATAGTGAGGAACAAGGCTAGACTTGTTGCTCAAGGCTATACTCAAGAAGAAGGCATAGACTATGATGAAACATACGCTCCCGTAGCTAGGATGGAAGCAATTAGAATGTTATTAGCATTTGCATGTTTCAATGAATTTAAATTATATCAAATGGATGTTAAAAGTGCATTTTTAAATGGTTTTATAAAAGAAGAAGTGTACGTGGAACAACCTCCAGGTTTTGAAGATTCAAATTTTCCGGATCATGTTTTAAAATTGACAAAAGCTCTTTATGGTTTAAAACAAGCTCCTAGAGCTTGGTATGAAAGATTGTCAAATTTTTTAATTGAAAAAGGTTTTTTAAAAGGAAAGGTTGACACTACATTGTTTTTAAAGAGAAAAGGTAAAGATTTATTAGTAGTTCAAATTTATGTTGATGATATAATATTTGGTTCTACTAATGATGTTCTTTGTCAAGAATTTTCTAAGCTAATGCAAAGTGAATTTGAGATGAGCATGATGGGGGAGCTCTCATTTTTCTTGGGACTCCAAATCAAGCAAAGAAAAGATGGCATCTTCATTAATCAAGCTAAGTACGTCAAAGATATGCTCAAGAAGTTTGGACTGGAAAATGGGAAACCTCATAACACTCCAATGAGCTCTTCAACAAAGCTTGACTTAGATGAATGAGGTAAATGTGTAGATGTTAAACTATATAGGTCAATGATTGGCTCTTTGCTTTATCTAACTGCAAGTAGACCGGACATTATGTTTAGTGTTTGCTTATGTGCTAGATTTCAATCATGTCCTAAGGAATCACATTTACTAGCTGTTAAGAGAATCTTTAGATACCTTAAGGACACTCCTAGTTTAGGACTTTGGTATCCTAGAGACTCTAGTTTTAGCTTGCATGCTTTTTCTGATGCGGATTATGGAGGATGCAAATTAGATAGGAAAAACACCTCCGGTACTTGCCAATTCCTTGGAAATATGCTGATTTCTTGGTTTTCAAAGAAACAAAATTGTGTTGCATTATCTACCACTGAAGCTGAATACATTTCAGCTGGTAGTTGTTGTGCACAAGTTTTATGGATGAAACAACAACTTTTTGATTATGGAATTGAAGTAGGTACTATTCCTATCAAGTGTGACAATACTAGTGCTATTTGTCTCACTAAAAATCCCATCCAACACTCTAGAACTAAGCACATTGAAATAAGACATCACTTCATTAGAGACCATGTCACTAAGGAAGATGTAGTTCTAGAATTTGTTGATACTTTGCACCAATTAGCGGATATCTTTACAAAACCCTTAGACAAGGAAAGATTTTGGACACTTAGGAGAGAATTAGGTTTGACCAATCTATCTTCACTTAGTGTTTAAAATAATTTTAGCACTTTTAATAAATCTTGAAAAATGCTTATATTTTTTTTTGATTGCATTCTTGCTATTAGTTAGGGGGAGTTTGTGATTCTTAATTAATTTTATGTTCAAAAATCAATTAAAGATTAATTTAATTATTTGAACATAATTAATGTTTGATATATGAGTTGCCAATACCACTAGAAAAGATTAATTTAGCATTTTGTGCTTAAAAAATCGGATTTTAGCATTTTGGTGCAGAGGGAATCGATTCCCCCCTGAGGGAACCGATTCCCCCTTTGAAGGGGAACCGATTCCCCCCACATGGGAATCGATACCCCCCTGGGGTTCTGCTAAAATCGGGCAGAATAACCCCAAACTCTCCAAAAACCCTCTTCCTCTCTCTCTCCGCCGTTCTCACCCTCTAAACCCCTCAAATCTCCATTTTTGCCTCAAATCAACGATATTAATCGGAATTTGCTTCATAAATCATCTTCCAAACCTGTTGGAATCATTAAAATCGTGCAAACAACATCTAAATCCACTCAATCTTCATATTTCAAGGTAAATTTTTCTAAACTCTTTATTTCATTATTTTTGAACATATGATTAGTTTCAATTAGTTCTAGGTTGAAATAGTGATCGGGCATTGATTATTTAGTGATTAGAAACTAGATGTTACAACTAATTTCATCAAAAACACAAGAATTTTTCAAATTTTTTTTTAAAATTTTCGAAATAAAAAAAAATGTTATTTTTCAAATTATTGTGTTTTGATCAAATTATATTGTTATTATGAAAAACTATACATATATTGTTTCTCAAAACCATATTTTTCAAAAGTTTTTCAAAAACTTTGCCCATTAGGATTGTTTTAGAGAATCTTGAAATATTGAGGACTCATTTGAGTTTTGGGATTAATTGAATTGCATACACTTGTTTTAAAATTGCAGGTTATTATATCTATTCCGATTTCCTTCACCATGTCAAATCCTAAACGTCCTAGGTCTTCATCTAGTCGTTCTAGTCGTCAACCAAATCCACCTCAAAATCCTCCTTCTATTCCAATTTCTAATCCCAATCCCACTGATCCTAACTTGACTATCCAAAATTCGTGTTTCAATCATCCTGGGTCTAGAAATCACCGATATTGGTATTATCAATATTTCGATTCTTACAAAATCCGGGAAGAACGTATTCCTTCTCGTCAAGCTATGTTAGCTATCGATTTTAAATATCTTCCCATTTTACAAGAATGGAAATTTGATAAACTATTTGATCTTGAACCCATCGTTTACCATCAACTTGTTCGTATATTCTACTCTAATGCTGTATGTGTTAAAAACCAAGCTGAAACAGAAACTATAGGAATTCGTTCCTACCTCCTAGGACAATTCTTATATATTGACCCGGCATATATAGCCAATACATTTGGATTAGATAATGATGGTATCTCGAATGAAAAACAAATTTTAGGTTCTCGTTACAAAAGAAGAGATAGTGCGAGTGTCTTAGACCTACATGAGCGTTTTCTTCATCTAATGATTTCTTGGTGGTTTCGACCATCCGGAGGTCGTTATTCTACTCTTAGAGCTTTGGATCTTTGGTGGTTACATTGTTTCGAAAACCGTATTAAAATTAACCTACCTCAGATTATTTTTGCTGAAATTGTTGAAACCGTAAATCTTGTTCCTAACAAGAAACACTGTTCATCTCTAGTTTACGGTTGCTTTTTGAGTAATCTGTTTTCCAAAGCTGGGCTTAGAGTAAGTCTAGATGCCGTTTTTCCTCTTAAGAAACAAATAAATCTTCTTTCCTTAACGAGAGCGGGATGGGTAAAGGACAAAGAAACCGGTGAATGGGTTCGTTCTTCTACTCCGGGAGCTAGTTCTTCACAAGCTCCACCCGAAGCTGACGAAGATCCCGAGTTTGAACAATTAATGAGGGATATTGATGAAGTTGAAGAAGAACCTGATCAGCCCGAAGAGCAGCCCGAGGAGCAAGCACAACAAACGCATCAAATGCCTCCATATTTTCAATCCTTTATGGAGACATTCGATTACCGATACGCTACCATGGACTCGCGTTTTTCCTCTATAGAGTCTCATTTATCCACAATGGGAGCTCAACAATTAGAGATTCTTCGGGAGATGCGTGCAAACAATGAATCAACCAACGCTCGTATAAATGAACTCACACACGAGATGGCCGCCATGCGAGCCCGTTTTCCTCCTACCGATCCGGATGCTTGATTTTATGATTAGCTTTAAAACTTTGAACAAAATGAATATTGTTTCAACATTTTGATATGTTTGATTTTGTGGATTGTTGGATTTTGGATATATGAATGGTGTGAACTTATATGTTTGGTGTGTTTTATTCATTTTTGCATCATTTACATTATCATTAGCAATATGACCAATTTTGCCATATCACATTATTTATGAATATTGATTTATGAAACTAATGGCTAACCTCTCTTTTGATTATGATCTTAGCAGCTTAAGCTTATAATTAATAAATCAATTGGCTAAATGATTTACAAAACCTTGTTTTACAATGTCTTTTTGATTTAACAAAAAGGGGGAGAAGAATAAGTGTTAAAGTAAGGGGGAGTAATTTCTAATTTTAATTTTCTAATTTCAAAACTTGATTTCAAAAATCTTAAAATTACTAAAATGTTTTGTTATATCAAAAAGGGGGAGATTGTTGAAACATTTTAATATTTCGATATAACAAATTAAGTTAAATGGATTTTAAGATTTTCCAAATGATTTTCTAAGTATATTCGATATAACTATTCGAATATCAAAACATTACTCCAAATATTTCAAAAATCATTTTTGATCCTTACTTAAGTGTAAAATTAAGTTTTAATCATAAAACAATTTCAAAATATTTTACAAAGTATTTCGAACCAATTCAAAGCCAAAAATTCCAGAATACTCAAAGGGAACCGATTCCCCCCCATAGGAGGAACCGATTCCCCCCTGAATGGTTTGGCTCCGAGATTTCCAGAATGCTCGGAGGGAACCGATTCCCCCCCAAGGGGTACCGATTCCCCCCTGTTCAACGGTCGAAATATTTGAATTTTACACTTAGGGAACCGATTCCCTATGATAGGGAACCGATTCCCCCCACTGTCCAAGCTGTTTTATTAAATGTTTTCACACTAAAACGGCTATAATATCTTCTCTAATTATCCCCAACGTTCAGAAGTGATTCAAGGTGTATTTAAGCAAGCTTAGAAGCCATTGATCAACAACAAGAAACATCAAGCAACTAGAATCAAGAGAGAATCAAAGAGAAAGCATCAAACCTCAAGTTTGAGCATTTCAAGCCCATTTTCATTCAATATTCATTTTGCTTTCAAGAACACTTTTTGTGCTCAATTGTATTCATCTTTGAGTGTTCTTTTCTTTGTTCTAGAATTGTGCAAACATCTTACCTTGTGAGGTTTTCTTGTAAGTTTGCAAATTTGTAATCTTCTCTTTGAGAAAAGAGTGTTCTCAAGAGTTGGGGTATACTCTTGAGGGAATTGTAAGGTTATCTCTTTGGCCTCAAAAGAAAGAACAAATTAGTGAATTTGTTGGAAAATCCTTAGTGTGGATAGCTAAGGTAGTGGACGTAGACTTTGTTTGAGAAAGTCGAACCACTGTAAATCTCTGTGCAATTGCTTTCAATTTTCTGCAAAAGCTTCCACAAATTTTTATTGCCAATTCACCCCCCTCTTGGCCAATTTCGTCATTCGATTAACTCAACATAAACCCCCACTAAACTCATATTTGATAACCATTGAGGGCTAGAATGGAAGCTCTAAGTGTAGTAATTTATTTCTTACCTTTGTAAAACCGACATAGTGAAGAAAGCTAATAAAGTTTCCACCTTTATATAAGTTACCAAGGAAGAATATGAGAGTTATGGGAAGAAGATGACAAAGAAGAGTGAAAAGAAAAAGAGTTATGAGGAGGGTGTTATACGTGATATCATCTTCTCTTAATGGGTTTTCAGCTTTTGTTTAAAAATTATAATTGCTCTTTTAGTCCTTTAAGGTTGGTCACCAATTCAAAACACCCTTTTATTAACTCATGTTGGGCTCAATCAAGCCCAAATCCATTCAAACTTGGGTCATGGTTTTTTTACAAGCTAATGGGTTTGTTCTAAGGCCTTATCGGGTTAGCCTAAACTCCTAACCGAGGATTAAGGACGTTACATAGACGTTGGGTCTAATATTTTATTATATTTATTGGAACTCGTCACGTTGATATAAATAGTTTCAATAAAAATTATTTTTTAAATCTAGATATTTTCATAATAATTATTAAAAAATCATGGAACTCATAATGTCGACAAGAAGAGTTCCATTTGATTTAAGAAAACTAGTAATTGGGCAACAACTATATTTTAAATTGATGAGGAACTTGTCATGTAGGAGTGACGAGTTCCAACAGTCATAATGGTCAACAGTCATAATGGTTTTTTTTATAAATAGGAGTGGAGTGAGTTAATAGAGTTTATACGGGAAGTGAGAAAGAAAACAATTTGAGAACTAAATCATTTATTTATGGGAAAAATTTTATTTTGATTTCCCTAATGGTATTTTTGGGTCTAAATACTCAAACTCCGATGATTCATATTCAAGCCTGCCTTTAGATAATGAGTGGGTAAAGAAGGCAATAAAGTTAATACTTGATTAACATAAGGAGAGAAGGAAACTTTAAGAAGAGAATAAGGAGATGAAAATCGATAAGAAGAAGAAAAATAAGAAGTATGAAGACTTACCAATCAGATGTAGCAAATGAGTTATAGAGAGGCATGAAAAAAATAATAGTATGAAATTTGAGAAAAAGAAGAAGAATACGACGAAAAGTTGAATTTTATGTTAAAAAATGTTTTAAATATATGTATGAGTTTGTGTTCAGTAATGAGGTAACTATTTTTTTAGTTAAATTTTTTATGAATAATTTGCAATTATATATGAAAAGTTAAAAATAAAGATATTTTAGGATGTTCAAAATTTAAAAAGATGAAGTTAAAGATAAAAAAATTAGATAAGTACATAAAGAATAAAAAATTGTATAACTAAAAACATGAACTAAACATAATTACGAAGGTTTTATCAACTAGGTCAATATTTAGGAAGATGTGTACAATGCTTTTTGTTATCGTCTTCACCTTTACAGTCACCACAAATCTTTTTCAGACCATTCTCTCATTGAGGAACATCCATATCAGTATGAATTCGACTAGATCCAGGTTGACCCTTCAATTTCTTACGTAATTTTGGATTTGACAACCATTCTTCAGAAATAGTTGGTGGTCAATAATCATCATTTTTTAAATACTCAAACTCACAACTGTATATGGTGCACATAAGATGTAGGCTATAAAAATCATCAACATAAGAGTATGAGTCAACATAAGTGTAAATATATGCAACGAAAGCGTGAGCACATGGGTATCTAAAAGCTTGGAATTGACCGCAATCACACCATCTTCTATTGAGATTATTAGTGTATGTGGACAAAATTGGCATTCTTATATGGTCAAACAAGGGATTGAAGAACGTAATCAGAATCAAGTTTGGTTAAATTATGAACAAACATTGAAGTTGCATGTTTTTAATTTTTTTCCATTGCCTTCTCAAAATCTGGAGCCCAATTTCTCCGATCGCTGATCATGCCCTCTATTTTTATACCTCTGTCTGCCCAAACTTTACCCAATCTAAAGTAAGTCTTCCTAACAATACTTGCCACCAGAAGAAGTTGAGTCCCTTTAAGCACTAAGTTGATACATTCGACAAGATTGGTTGTCATATGACCATAATATCGACCCTGATCATCATATTCCTGTGACCATCTTTCCCGAGGTATTTTAGCTGCAAAGTTATAAAAATCTTCTCTGTATCTCCTCAAATTTTCTATCCTTACAAAAAAGTAGGGTTATAAATGAGATGAGACAGATCATGGGCTACTCGAGATCGACTCGGTCAAAGCTCGATAAATATTCGACTCAAATGGACTCAACTCGAGTTCGACTCGAGTTCTTAACGAGCCAAAATAAGCCAAAAAATATGTAGATTTTTTTAAAAAAATACATCATAAGGTTTTATTGTATTTAAGGTTCATCTTCGAGTTTGAGTTTTATCTTTAATCGAGTTACGTTTAAGAATTTTTTTCATTTCGAGATTCAATTCATGGTTTTTACTTCGAGTTGAGCTTGATAATTTTAAGCTCGCGAGTTTCAGTCGAGTCAAGCTCCATTTTAGAGTTTTTGAGTTGAATCGAGCTCAGCAATACTCAAGCTTGACTCGACTCATTTACTGCCCTACATGGAATTTTGATTGTAGTAAAACATATCCTGAAAACATAGATTTAAGAATAATAAATGAAGAACATAAATGAAGCATAAATCATGAACGGAAAAAAAACGTAGAAGTTACCCATGTTGATAATCTCTTTATATTTTTTTGTTCTTAAACATTGTCATAGCTGTAGATACACATTTTTTGTCCATAATATTTTTATTATAATATATAGTATATCTTATATGATATGTTCATACTATATTATATATTATAATTATATAAGTATATATTAATTTATTTATTAATTTATTTATAGGAGCATGCCTTAGACCCAAATACAAATAAAAAAATACAAACCAACAGTGCGCCCAGACCCAACAGCACGCACAGCCCGGATCTGCTGAAGCCCAAACCCGCAACCTGAGCCAGAACCGGGTTTAGGACCCGCTGGAATGAACCAGTGGATTAGGGTTTTCTAACCCTAATCTCTTTCCCTCTTCCAGCCGTGCCGTAACTCCTATGTTCGAAGTTCCCTCGTGTTGTACGCCTCTCCAACAACCCCAAACCAACTAGCATCGTATGAGATATCAACATCAACAACCCACAAAAACAACCAAAACAATAGGATTAGTTTGATTAGGACTCTACTAAAAAAAGTATATCGTAGATTATAAATAAGTGTAACACCCATTCGATTCACACACAAGTATTACCACAAAATCCTACTAGATACACGAAAATACATAGCAAAATACGCAAGAATTTACGAGAAGAAAAAGGTGAAATCCGAGCTTTGTAAACGATTCAAAAGGAAATAAAGAGGTGAAAGCTTTTACCTTTCTCATTTTTCTTCATTTGCATGCGTTGATCTTTGTCGTGTTTTACTCGAAAACTCAAAAAAATAGGGTCCGACCGATGAACAGGGGGCGTGGCCAAGATCGTCTTTCATAGATCTAGCCTACGAGGCTCATTTTTATAAAAATGGTTTTGATTTTTGAAGGTAAAAGTGAAAAAGCTTTCAATTTTTTTTAAAAAAATCAAAATTTTGCCGTCGATGAACGAACACCGGTTTTTTGGTTGTTGAAGAACCCGACCGTGTTCTTCATCTTTGAAGAACATTTGAGAGAGTTGCAAAATGGGGGGACTTTGGATTTGTAAAACTGAAAAAATGAGGGTTAAGGCTAATGTTTTGGGTTTTATACAACCTGATTGGGCCAAACCGTTGACTCGAGCGGATCCCCTAGGGGATTCGCGTGTTTTTTTTAAAGAAATAAGGTAAATTACCCTGTTGGTCCCTTATCGTTTTTAAGGGCTATTTTGACCCCAAAATAAAGTTACATTTTAACATTGCTTTGAAATTTGACCTCCAATTTGTTGTTCTTTCAATTTAGTCCCTGCACAGTTTAATTTATTTATTTTTTTTTAAAATGTTCTTATTTTTATATTATATGTTATTATACATACATATATTTTTCTTTCTTAATTTATTTATTTCATTTTACATTAGTATTTATATATAGATATATATTTAATTAGTTTATTGTTATTATTTATTTTTCAACTTTTTCCTCATTTAATTTATTATTATTATTCAGCATTTTATTCTAGTATATATATATATATATATATATATATTTGTATATATCTATATATTATTTTTATTACTTTATTTTCTTTATATATTTTATTTGTTTGTCTATTTTTATTTACTACGTATATATTATTTTCACTATTATTTTCCTATACTTTATTTATTTCATGTGGTTTCTTGGCTTTTTTTATTTTTTTTATTTTTTTTCTTTATTTTTTTTATTTCGGTTTCTTAATTTTCATTTTGTTTTTTTTTACTTATTTTCTATCCTTATTATTATTATTATTATTATTGTTTTTCCCTTTTATTTTTCTCTACTTCACTTGTTTTTATTTTATTTGTTTTATTATCTTTTTGTGTCTAACACATTTCTTGACTTTTAAAGGGGGTTTACAAATCAATATAAGGTGGGTAATTTGGATCTTATTTTACCATTTAATTTAAATTACAACCTTCTTAATTAAAGACAACTGGAAATTACATAGTACCGACATGGCAGTTCAAGGGTACTAACCATTCCTTGACTGTAACCTACTCCTGAATCCGACACATCTTTGGTAAGACGTAGATCAGGTAAGAAATAAGGTATCCGATCAATCCATTTGCTTTAAAATAAATGATCGATGGCGACTCTAACCCAATTATTCAAGTCGAAGCCCAATTCCAGACCCAATTGAAAGACGGTTCTGATAACTCTACAACTCTACTGGGGACAAGTAAGTGAGTCAGGCTAAGGTAATTTCTAGTTGTCTTTTTAAAGAAAATGGTAAGTTTGAATTTTAAGGTAACTTTTCGATCATTATTACTTACTTTTGATTATTTGTTTTCAAATAAATAGTTGTACTGACGGTTTTTTCAATGATTTCAGCCTTTCAAACTTGTTTTTCTTCTAAGGCTCTATACCTGAGCTCTGAACCCTATTTAAGTGGGGGTGAAAGCGATGCCTTCATGTGAATTTATTCACCGTGCGAGCCTAGCAAGTAGCTTTCAGGATTCATATACATTATGTCTTCATGTGAATTTATTCACCGTGCGGGCATAAGGGAATGTTTCATCTCGAGTTTAACTTAGTCCACACAAGCTTGTAATGAGCTTAGGACTAAGGGTCTGGCAAGCCCAAGGGGGCACCAACAAGGAGAACTCGGGTACCGTTTTTAGGACCTAAACCGAGAGACTATGGAGAATTAGAGCCTACCCCAAAACCCTATTTCAAACCCTAGGATATTTTTACCCTAACTATGTTGTTTGTTTTTTTCTTTTTACCTTTGTACTTTTATTATTATTTTTCTTATTTTTACTAACTTTTTACTTTCGTGTTTGTTTTTTTATCATTTGCATTATAAAAGAGGCTATTGATCCCTAAAAAGAGTTTTTCACACCCAAATAATCTGAATTAATGGACAAAGGTGTTGTAATACAATAGATGAAAAACATCGAGGTACGACTATGGTCCGAGAAGACTCAAAAAGAGAAGGGAGACAGTCTTCAAGGAAGCTATGCGCCAGAACTGGTTAGCTACGCCTCTGTCAGCCTGAAGCATAACAACGTCCAAGAGTTATGGAGTATTTGGGACAGTTGGAAGGGTGACCGAAAGTAGAAGTTCTGCCAGTAGTATGTTGATATCGCACTCCTACTCCATGTCTAGATAGACAAGCCCTTGATCAGACCCTTGATTCAATTCTGGAATCCGGGGTACAACTGATTCACCTTTAACCGGGAGGACATGGTACCCACTATTGAGGAGTATACGACACTGCTACACTGCGAAGGCATCAGATATAAATGAGCCTACATCAAACACATCAAAAGTCAGCTATCAAGAATGGACTGGCCAAAGTTACAGGGGTTGATGAAAAATGGGTAACTGATCTACTTCGACGCAAAGGTAGTGGGGAAGGAATTGAGTGGATCTATATCAAGCAACTGATGATGAACCACCCCGATGAATGAAAGGCTATATATCTCTTTGCACTAGGCTTGTACGGTTTTATTATCTTCCTGAAGACTCTGGGGTTCATCGACACAACTCTGGTGGAACTATTTGAACAACTCTCGAGGCGAGTCAATCCAGCACCGACTATTTTAGCTGAGACCTTTCGCTCTATCAACTACTGTAGACGGACTGGCGGAGGAAGGTTTATAGGGTGTGCTCAGCTGCTCCAAGTCTAGATTCATAGCCATTTTTGGAAGACTAATGGGGTTGTTTACCACCGATTCAGCACTACTTATTCACCTTTGGGGGAATTCATTACTATGAAATGGCATGAAGGCGTCTTAAAGGAAAAATGGATGAAAGTCTTCACACACCTTCATGACCGGGATATTGCCTAGAGAGCCTCATGGTTGTTCTATAGTGACATTATTTTCCGGTGTGGGGATTCCGACACCATGACCCTACTTGGGTTATAAGGGGAGTTGGGTATTCTCCGTTTTTGGCACTTCGACAGTATGGACACGTCAGTTCATCCCAACCATATATGGATTATCTGGATCAGAGTTTATGTACTATTGAGACAACTACAAAAAGATGATCAAAGAGGATGTCGTGGAAGAAGGTATTCCAGATGGATGTCGTGGCTGCTAAATACATTCTTACTCCGAACTATTTGGAGTGGCGAAGATTGAGGAAAAACGACAATATCCCAGTGTCGGATTGTGATGACACTTAGACCATGGAGGAACATCTCAGGCCTGTCCCTTCCGAACTTGAGATTGCAAAGGAAGAGTTCGAAGCTGTGAAGAATGAGCTGAAGCAGAGGGTAAGAGAACTCGAGGCTGAACGATACCAGTGGAAGTTAGATGCCGACACTCAGAAAGATCGGGTACACAAACTGGAGAAAGAACAGAAAATAGTTCGTTTCGAGCTCGAAGACTTGAGAAAGGGGTACCAAGAGAAAGTCCAGGATAACTCCAATTTGATAAGGACTTCTGAGTACTAGAAAGAAAAAGCTCATAGCTTGAAAAGGAAGTTTGAGGGGCCTATTGAGAGAGCTCTAAAAGAACAGATGAAGACTGCTCAGAGGTGCTTGATAGAACACCATCAGAACAAGCGCTTGAGAATCCAGGTAGCTGATTTGGAGAAATATATTCAGAAACAACAGGAGCGAGATGGAAAAACCATAGCTGAGTTAGAAGCTATTTTGGAAGGATTTAATAAGCAAGCAAGCAAGCTACAGATAGTGCCCTTTGACGGAGGTTTACAATGGCGTTTCCATTGGGAGCAAGCTCAGCAAAGGGTGAGGGCCAGAGACGCATTTATCCTTGACTTCCTGGTGCAAGTACAGAAGACAGCTCGTCATTTGCATGGCTTAGCAAGGGAAGTTGGAGTGGTTCGAGAAGGCATCCAACCAGTGACAGATGAAGGAAGAAGACTTGTCAACCTACTAGAAGTTGTTCGGGGTCTAGAGGATTTAGTCCAGATGTACCTTTGATTATTTTTATGTCTCTTAAAAGATAAAACACTTTTATTTAAATAAGGATTATTTATAATAACATACACTTTTTTGGATCAATGCCTCTAAATTACAAACATCATGCATTGCATTCTTTGCATTTTATATTTTATATTTCATGTTTATTTTTATATTTTCCTTGTTTTTACATTCATATTAACTAACAGAACATGTCTCAGAAAGAGAAAGAGCAAATACCAAGTTTACCTCCACGAGCTCAAGACACACATCACCCTCACAACACTCGAACAAAGAAGAGACAAATGGAGATTAGAATAAAAAAGATCGAGGAGAACATTGCGAAATTACAAAAAGAGCTAGAAGATAAGATAGCCCAAAACAGTCAGAGTACCTTGGATTCCATCACGAAAAGCCAGGAATCCTTGGTCGATCAAATCGTGGCCAAGTTGTCGGGTTTACAGCAGGCCAGTGCACCAGGGATAGGTTCATCTGAGAGGATAACTATACCACCAACCCCACAAGTGGTTGTCTCACCCGAGATCTTACCCGGACTACAAGGGGACTCATCTACTACCAAAGGGAAAGCCGTATCTATTGTAAATATACAAACTTCTGCAAACAACCATGACAAGCATCCGGATGACTACCCTATCTTGGATTTTGATGAAGAAGATAAGGTGAAGAAGATGGAAGAGAAGATCAAGTTGTTCGAAGACTAGATGAAGATGGTCAAAGGGGACCACGACTATTATGGAGTGGATACAATGGAGCTAAGCCTGGTTCTGGATTTGGTGCTTCCACCAATGTTCAAGGTCCTTGAGTTCAAGAAGTTCGATGGGAACAGTTGCCCCTCAGGCCACATCATTATATTCTGTCGGAAAATGACATAGTATGTGGGAAATGACTAATTCTTGATCCACTGCTTCTAAGAGAGCCTGTCCGGTTCAGCTATCCGGTGGTACAATCAGCTAAGCCGAACTCATATGAAGATATAGAAAGACTTAGCCAAGTCTTTCTTGGAGAAATAAAAGCATATTAATGATATGAAACCAGATCGGGTTATGGTACAAAGCCTGGGGAAAAAGCATAACGAGAGTTTCTGACAATACGCACAGTGATGGAGGGATTTGGCTGTGCAAGTTCATCCACCCTTGGATAAAAAGAAAATTAGAAAGCTGCTTGTATAGACCCTAAAGGCACCTTACTTCGGGCACCTGGTGCCATTCACATAAGGAAGTTTCTCAGATCTAGTTATGGTTGGTAAGATGATCAAGTTGGCCATAAAACAAGGAAAATTTGAGGGAGGGGACTCCAGTAAGAAGCCTCCCATGAAGAACAAAGAGAGAAAGATCAAAAATGTCAACACCTACAACGCCAACAAAGGTGTTACAATCTCAAGTTCAAATACCACAACAGCTGTACCCTCCCGTACTTCTAAACAAACTCAGAGAGAACTAAGAAAGGAAAGGGAACAATTTGATTCCATTCCCATGACATACAAGGAGCTATACCAATAGCTCTTCGACACTCACGTGGTGTCGCCTTACCCTATGGAGCCAATGAAGCTCCTTACCTGAGATGGTATGACGAGAACGCTCATTGCGAATACCATGGCGGTGTGCAGGGGCATTCGATTAAAAATTAGTCTTGCATTCAAGAGGATTTTACAATGAATGCGGAACAAGAATTGGATCCATTTCAACTCTGGAACACCAAACGGTGCACAAAATTCCTTACCTAATCATCAGGAAACTGGAATTAACGCAATCACTACCGAGAAGGGCAAGAGAGTCAAATCAAGTGTTTCAGAGGTAAAATCTCCTTTGGCTTGGATATGGAGCCAAATAGTGATAGCAGGGCTTCTCGTACCCCAATCAGAGGTAACCAGGAATGAAAACAGTGACCATTGCTGTTACCATGATCAGAATGGGCATGAGGTGCAGGATTGCCCAGAATTCAAATCATTAGTTCAACTCATAATGGACAGGAATGTGATGGAATTTTATGAAGAGATTCAGGATTCATCGGAAGTAGATGTTTGTGCTACCAGAGAATCATCCGAAAGAAGATACGGTAGCGGTAGCCCATTGATAATTACCCCTAAAGCAAAGATGACAAGAACAACACAAGCCAAGGTGATGATCACAGCACCCTGACCTTTTCAATAAAAGGATGATCGACAAGTGCCATGGAAGTATGAATACCAGATGAGTACTTTAAAAGGATGTGATAGCAAAGTGGGGAAGAGACCACTTGAGCCTTTCAAGGAAGATGTGCTAGCTATCAACAAACCTATAAAGGAGGAGGAAGCCAAAGAGTTCCTCAAGTTCTTGAAGCATAGCGAGTAAAATGTTGTAGAATAGCTCCACAGCTTATCGACACGCACTTCAATATTGGCATTATTATTAAACTTGGAGGCACACCTAGAAGTACTGTTGAGAGTCCTAAATCAGACGTTCGTATCATAAAACATACTAGTCATCAAGATGAACCGACTGGTAAATAATATTCAAGCCGATAATCTCATCTCATTTTCAGACGATGAGATTCCATCTGGAGGAAGAGGATGAACTAAGGCATTACACATCACTACATATTGTAAGGGGCATGCTTTACCAAGTGTATTGATCGATAACAGCTTAGCCTTGAATGTAATGCCTTTAGTCACATTAAAAAGGCTGCCAATAGATACCTCACATATGAGAACCTACCAAAACATGGTTTGAACATTTGATGGGACCAAGAGAGAGGTAATTAGAAAGATCAAGGTGCCGTTAACAATCGGGCCAGCCACCTACAACGTTGAGTTTTTGGTATTGGATATAATTCCTTCTTACAACTGTCTTTTGGGAAGGCCATGGATTCATCAAGAAAATGCAGTACCATCCATGCTGCATCAAAAAGTTAAATTTGTTATTGATGGAGCCTTGGTGATCATAAATGCCGAAGAAGATATCGTGGCAAGTGTGACCACAGATGCTCCATACATCGAGGAAGACGAGGAAGTGGTAGAATATTTATTCTGCTCTTTGGAATTTGTGAATGCTACATTCGTGGCAAGAGGAAGAAGGATTCTTAAACCCCGACTCTTTAAATGCACCAAGATGGAGATCAAGCAAACATTGGGATGAGGTGCCAAGATCGGAAGAGGGTTTTAGAAGTTATTGCAAGGAATGATTAATCCAATCATTCCTATTTCAAAATTCGATCAGTTTGGGCTTGGTTTTCAGCCCAGTCATCATGAAAAGATGAAGGATATCCAGAAGAACCGGGACAGAAGAATAGCCAGGTTAACTGGAAGCGAGCTTCAATGAGAGCCCATGGCATTCCCGCTTCTTTGCAACACATTCAAGTCATGTGGTTATGTGTTTGAGACCACCTTATCAAATTTAGAAGCAGCTCTAGAAGATCTGAACATCAATACTGTAACCACTGGAAATACTGACGACGCGGATAGATCCAGAATCCGCCCTCTGCTACTTGGGTTTGTGCCTAGTAATTGGTCAGTGGAAGAATTACCTGTGGTTTACAAGAGTCTTTCAGAGTAATATTCGAACTATCCCTATTTGCTTATACCCGGGGAAATAAGTGATCTTTTGTAAGCGTGAATAAACATTTTGTTTAATTTCAATAAAGGATGCATTTTTTTCCATGGCAAACAAGTTTTCTTATTTCATTTCTTCTTAATTCATTTTTTATTTTCTTCATTTCAGTACTACATTTTTATCTTCTTTCAGACTTAATTTATTGGTTGTTACATGTGGTATGTTTTAGTCTCACGCATACACATTCTTTGTTTCCTTCAGTTCCCAGATAACGATGATGTAGGCACTGATGATCCTGATCTAGAGGTGGATTTTGAATCAGCCATTTGTCTCGGAGAATTTGATGAGTGCGACAATGAAGAGGAGTGCAACTTATCTACCGAATTGTTAAGAATGGTAGAAAGAGAAGAAAAACAAATACTGCCACATGAGGAGACAATCAAAATCTTGAATCTGGGCACTAAAGATGATAGAAATGAGGTTAAAATCGACACAACTCTTTCAGCTGAGACAAGATAAAACCTTATAGTCTTACTTCAGGAGTACTGAGATGTGTTTGCTTGGTCGTATCAAGACATGTCGGGATTAGACATATATATGGTAGTCCACACACTGCCGATCAAACCAGAATGCAAACTCGTGCAGAAAAAGCTGTGGAGAATGCGACTAGAAATGCTCTTTAAGTCAAGAAGTAATTCGATGTCGGTTTCCTCCAAGTGGCCAAGTTTCTGGAGTGGGTGGCCAACATAGTGCCAGTTCTAAAGAAAGATGGGAATGTTCGTATGTGTGTCGATTATCGGGACCTTAACAAGGCAAGTCCCAATGACAACTTCTCTCTGCCTTACATTGACACATTGGTGGATAATACAGTTGGGAATGCTTTCTTTTCATTTATGGATGGATTCTCGGGATATAATCAGATCAAGATGCGTCTTGAAGACATGGAGAAGACCACATTCATCACAATGTGGAGAACTTTTTGTTACAAAGTTATGCCCTTCGGATTGAAGAATGCTGGGGTAACTATCAGAGAACTATAGTGACCATGTTTCACGACATGATGCACAAAGAAATCGAGGTTTATGTCGACGACATGATTGTCAAGGCACAAACCAAGAATGAAAATGTCAAGAATTTGAGAAAGCTCTTCCAGAGATTGAGGAAGTTCCACCTGCGACTGAACCCTAGCAAGTGTACCTTCGGGGTGATATTCGGGAAGCTGTTAGGCTTCGTAGTCAGCAGGAAATGTATTGAGGTTGATCGTGATAAAGTTAAGGCTATCTAGAATCTACCTCTACTACGAACACAAAAAGAGGTCCGAGGTTTTCTGGGCAGATTAAACTACATAGCATGGTTCATATTTCAATTAACCGATAAATGTGACCCAATCTTCCGACTTCTCCGAAAGAACAACCCCGGAGCATGGGACGAGAACTGTCAAATTGCATTCGAAAAAATAAAAGACTATTTGTCTTGCACTCCTATCTTGATGTCCCCCATCCCGGGCAAGCCTCTATTCTTGTATCTATCTATATTCGAGAATTCGATGGGTTGTGTCCTGGGTAAACATGATGAGTCCGAAAAGAAGGAAAGAGCCATATACTACTTGAGCAAGAAGTTCGCCGATTGTGAGGTTAGATATCCTCCTATCGAAAAGGTTTGTTATGCTTTAGTCTGGGCTACAAAGAGACTCAGAAAATACATGTTGTATCACACCACATGGCTGATTTCCAAGTTAGATCTACTAAAGTACATGATGGGTTTGTCTTCTCTATTTGGAAGGTTAGCCCGATGGCAGATGCTATTGTCAGAATTCGAAATCGAGTATATGAGCTATAAAATAATAAAAGGAAGTGGCATATCGGATTTTCTGGTAAGCAGAATGGATGAGAACTATGAGCCGCCGAGCTTTGCCTTCCCAGACGAAGACTTGATGACTATCACCTTAGAAGAAGCAAATACCTCTACCGACGGTTCCTGGAGAATGCATTTTGATGGCGCATCAAATGCATTAGGACATGGCATCGGGGCTATACTGATCTCCCCAAAAGGGAATCATTACCTATTTACTAGCAGACTGAACTTCGATTGCACCAATAACATGGCAGAGTATGAAGCCTGTGTCTTAGGAATTCGAGCTGCACTGGGGAAAATATAAAGACCTTGCCGATATACGGAGATTCAGCCTTAGTAATCTATCAGCTCCGTGGAGAATGGGAAACCAAGGATGTAAAGTTGGCAGAGTACCAGAAACTAGTACTGGATCTACTCGAAGAGTTCGATGAAGTCACCTTCCACTATGTGCCTAGAGAGGAAAATCAAATTGCTGATACTTTAGCAACCCTGGCAGCCGCATTCAAGGCTGGTGGGGAATATGAAATGATGCCATTTGACATACAGTCATATGAGTACCCGAATCATTGTTACCAAATCGAGGAAGTAAAAGACATTAAGCGTTGGTACTACAATATTCTGCAATACATCAAGCATCGAAGTTATCCAGAGGAAGCCACCGAAACTAATAAAAGAACCATTAGAAGGATGACAGTTGGATAACCCTTGATGGGGAGGTCTTGTATAAGAAAAGTCATGATCAAGTCATGTTAAGGTGCATCGATGCAGAAGAGGCAAAGATGATTGTGGAAGAAGTACCTGACGGAGTTCGTGGAACACATGCAAATGAACATATGATGTCGAGGCAGAAAATGAGATATGGATATTTTTGGTCCAAACTGGAAAGTGACTACATCAACTATACTAGAAGATGTCATAAATGTCAGATTTACGAAGATAAAATAAATGTTCCACCTCATCCGCTTCATGTCATGACATTTCCATGGCCTTTCTCTATGTGGGGCATGTATGTCATTGGGTAAATCCATCCAAAGGCTTTGAATGGTCACCATTTTATTCTCGTGGAAATTGATTATTTCACGAAATGGGTAGAGGCTGCGTCATATGCCAATGTCACTCAATCCACTATTTGCAAGTTTTTAAAGAAAGAGATCATATGTCGGTGTGATTTACCTAAAATGATCATTACCGATAATGCTACAAACTTGACCAACAAGTTAATGAATGCTGCTTGTGAGTAATTCAACATAAAGCATCACAACTCTACTACTTACAGACCAAAGATGAACGGAGCAGTAGAAGCAATAAATAAAAACATCAAGAAGATAGTGGAAAAATAACTAAGGCTTACAAAGACTGGCATGAGAAATTGCCCTTTTCTTTGTTTGCTTACCGAACCTCGGTACAAACCTCGACTGTGGTAACTCTATTTTCACTAGCTTATGGAATATAAGCAGTGCTACCCATTAAAGTAGAGATTCTGTCACTTCGGGTCTTAACAGAAGTCAAACTGGATGATGCAGAATGGGTGCAATCCCGATATGATCAGTTGAACCTGATAGATGAAAAGAGATTGAAAGCTATTCATTATGGTCAAATCTATCAGAAACGAATGATTCGAGCACATGACAAGAAGGTGCGCCTGAGAATATTCTGTGAAGAAGATCTGGGGCTAAAGAGAATTTGGCCAGTCTAGAAAGATTTCCGAGAAAAATGGATGCCAAATTGGGAAGGACTTTATGTCGTGAAAAAGGACTTTTCCGGAGAAGCCCTTGTTCTGGCTGAAATGGACGGACCAGAATTGCCACATCCCGTCAATTTGGATGCATTCAAGAAATATTTCGCTTAGGATGAAAACCCGAAAGGGCGCCCTAAATTGAAAAAAAGAGAAAAAGAACAAAAGAAAAAAGAGAAAAGAAAAAGAAAAATAAGGTGGGTTCAAGATGAAAACCCGCAAAGGGTGTCTTGCAACCAAGGATGGGTCCAATTTGAAAACCCGAAAGGGCGATTTGGATGTTGATTCAAGAAATCCAGACAGTGGAAACATCTCGACATCTGAATCTTTTATAGACTCAACGAGTCGGAGAAAGATCACACTCTCCAGAACGTTGTCGCATTTTCAAAGGTTCCTTGATAAAGGCTGCGTTTAAGGTCACCTAATGGCTTTTCAGCTCAGAAGTGCCCACATTATCGAGATCTAAGACCTTCATCCACACTTCATCATGTATTCATTTTCCAGAATGTTTGTCATGTATTATTTGTTCTTTTTCCCTTATGAATAAAGATAATCTTTTCTCTAAATCAATTTATTTTGAGCATCTTGGATCAAACTTAAACCTAATGATTTATTTACTTCTGTAAAAGATAATCGCATATTATTGTACAAAGACTCTTTGAAAAGTACAGGTACTCAGATGCCGATCAAGGCTCACACATACGCTTGATATGGTCAAGAAGCATTTCCCAAATCAAGAATCAAAAAGTAAAATATGCACATCAGATTTAAACCTTCAAAGAGCTCAAGATCAAGAATCAAAACTTCAAGATTCTAGAATCAAGAGTCAACAAGACAGGCAACCAGAGATCGATATTTCTCTCTATAGCCCAAAATAACATATGCATACCTAAGAGTATTGCATTCATAACATCACATATATGCATAACTTTGCAGGTTTTAGCTAGAGTCAATTTCAACTTCACAATGAAGGATATGGGACTCGAAGCGACACAATTTACTCAAGATTGGTTTTCAACTTCACAACGAAGGATATCCAACTCAAAGCCAAACAAGATTGGATTTCAACTTCACGACGAAGGATATCCAATTCAAGGCTCAACTTCACAATGAAGGGGCCATCCATGATTTCAACTTAAGGACGAAGGATATCGTGCTCACAAGCAGATTGGATTTCAACTTCACGACGAAGGATATCCAATTCAAAGCTCAACTTCACTGCGAAAGGGCTTCCAGTTTCATTCAGAGCCAGTTTCAACTTCATGTAGAAGGATATTGGACTCGAAACAATACAACTTACACAAGATTGGATTTCAACTTCACGAAGAAGGATATCAAATTCAAGGCTCAACTTCACAGTGAAGGGGCTTCCCAGTTTCATTTAGAGTAAATTTCAACTTCACGGTGAAGGATATTGGACTCGAAACAATACAAATTACACAATATTGAATTTTAACTTCACGACGAAGGATATTCAATTCAATGCTCAACTTCACAACGAAGGGGCCATCCATGATTTCAACTTCATGAAGAAGGATATTATGCCCACCAGTAACATTCATCTTTATATTGGATTTCAACTTCTAACGAAGGATATCCAATTCAAGGATCAACTTCACAACGAATGGGCCATCTATGATTTCAACTTCGTGAAGAAGGATATCGTGCCAACTCTAGATTGGATTTCAACTTCACGACGAAGGATATCCAATTCAAAGCTCAACTTCACAGCGAAGAAGCTTTCCAATTTCATTCAGAGTCAATTTCAACTTCACAGCGAAGGATATTGGCCTCGAAACAAAGCAACGTTCACAAGATTGGATTTCAACTTCACAATGAAGGATATCCAATTTAAAGCTCAACTTCACAACGAAGGAGCCATCTACGATTTCTACTTCACGACGAAGGATATCGTACCCAAGGGATTGACCTAACTTCACAACGAAGGAGTCATCTGTAACACTGTAACACCGAAGTCTTTAGGTCAAGTTTCACCTTCACGACGAAGTATCTTGAGCCAGAAGATGCTTCAGAGGTCACGTGCCAAAAGCTTTGAGCTCGGTTTTTAACTTCTCGATGAAGGATATCGTGCTCAACTCGACCTCACGACGAGGAAGTCATTTCAAAATTCAATCCAAATTGACAAACCAGTCTTTATATCGGATTTCAACTTTGCGACGGAGGATGTTTGATATAGACAAAATTTGTGTCTTTTAATCTTTGCTCTATTTTCGTTACACGATAATGAGCAAAGAGGAGCAGCTGTAGACACATATTTTTTGTCCATAATATTTTTATTATAATATATAGTATATATTATATGATATGTTCATACTATATTATATATTATAATTATATAAGTATATATTGATTTATTTATTATTTTATTTACAGGAGCAGGCCTTAGGACCAAATACAAATAAAAAAATACAACCCAATAGTACGCCCAGACCCAGAAGCACGCACAACCCGGATCTCTTGAAGCCCAAACCCGCAACCCGAGCCACAACCGGGTTCAGGACTCATTGAAATGAACCAGTGGATTAGGGTTTTCTAACCCTAATCTCTTTTCATCTTTCAGCCACACCACAACTCCCATGTTCGAAGTTCCCTCATGTCGTACGCCTCTCTAACAACCATGAATCGACTGGCATCATGTGAGATATCAACATTAACAACCCACAAAAAACAACCAAAGCAAGAGGATTAGTTTGATTAGGACTATGCTAAAAATAGTATATCGTAGATTATAAATAAGTGTAACACCCATTCGAATCACACACAAGTATTACTACAAAATCCTATGAGATACACGAAAATACATAACAAAATAAACAAGTATTTACGAGAAGAAAAGTTGAAATCCGAGCTTTGTAAACGATTCAAAAGGCAATAAAGAGGTGAAAGCTTTTACCTTTCTCGTTTTTCATCATTTGCATGCGTCGATCTTTGTCGTGTTTTACTCGAAAACCCAAAAAAAAAAGGGTTTGATTGATGAACGAGGGACGTGGTTAAGATTATCTTTCACAGATCTAGCCCCCCGAGGCTCATTTTTATAAAAATGGTTTTGATTTTTGAAGGTAAAAGTGAAAAAGCTTTCGATTTTAAAAAAAATAAAAATAAATATTTTGTCGTGGCCGGCGAGGCAGCGCGGGGTGGCCGGTTTCTGGGTTCTTGAAGAACCTGGTCGTGTTCTTCATCTTTGAAGAACATTTGAAAGAGTTGCAAAATGAAGGGGCTTTGGATTTGTAAAAATGAAAAAAATGAGGGTTAAGGTTAAATTTTTGGGTTTTATACAACCCGACTGGGTCGACCTGATGACCCGAGCGGATCCCCAAGGGGGTCCGCATGTTTTTTTAAAAGAAATATGGTAAATTACCCTTTTGGTCCCTTATCATTTTTAAGGGTTATTTTGACCCAAATTAAAGCTACATCTTAACATTACTTTGAAATTTGACCTCCAGTTTGTTGTTCTTTCAATTTAGTCCCTCCGTAGTTTAATTTATTTATTTATGTTTTTTAATTTTCTTATTTTTATATTATATGTTATTATATATTCATATATTTTTCTTTCTTAATTTATTTATTTCATTTTACATTAGTATTTACATATATATATATAATTATTTTATTGTTATTATTTATTTTTCTTTATTTTTCATCTTTTTCATCATTTATTTATTATTATTATTTAGCATTTTATTCTATTATATATATATATATTTGTATATATCTATATATTATTTTTATTAATTTATTTTCTTTATATATTTTATTTGTTTGTCTATTTTTATTTACTACGTATATATTATTTTCACTATTATTTTCCTATACTTTATTTATTTTATTTGGTTTCTTGGCTTTTTTTTATTTTATTTATTTAATTTATTTTCTATCCTTATTATTAGTAGTATTGTTTTTTCCCTTTTATTTTTCTCTACTTCACTTGTTTTTATTTTACTTGTTTTATTACCTTTTTGTGTCTAACACGTTTCTTGACTTTTAAAGGGGGTTTACAAATCAATATGAGGTGGGTAATTTGGATCGTTATTTTATCTTTTAATTTAAATTACAACCTTCTTAATTAAAGACAACTGGAAATTTCATAGTACCGACAGAGCATTTCAAGGGTGCTAACCCTTCCTTGACTGTAACCGACTCCTGAATCCGACACATCTTTGGTAAGACGTAGATCATGTAAGAAATAAGGTATCCGATCAACCCATTTGCTTTAAAATAAATGATCGGTGGTGACTCTAACCCAATTATTCAAGTCGAAGCCCAATTCAAGCCCAACCGAAAGACGGTTCTGACAATAGCATTAGCGAAAATATGACAACATGGGAATGCAAGTTGGAGATAAGAAATTTTAAGTTTCCTTTGACTCATTTTTAACAATGGCGAAGGTAATGGGGAAAATGTTTCTGTCACCATCTTGTGCAACAGTTATCATCAGGACATGTTTGTATACCCCATACAGAAAAGTCTCATCCACTTGAACCATTTGTTTGCAAAACCGAAAGCCTTTAATAGATTATTTGAAAACCTAGAACAAGATACACAAAATTCTCTTTCCTGGGATAGCTTCTCCATGAATCGTGGTCATAGGAAGAGTATAAGATCGTAAAATATTTCTAGGGATGAGCGTGCAACAAATATGGTAGCACATTATATGACCAATCCTAATCATCGTTAAATAGTGTCATTACTTTGTTTTTTTCCATCAATGAGTTGTAGTAAGACAAAATATAACTAAATGTATTTCGGATGGATGCCACTAACACTAAAACTAGGATCTTCAGATTTTTTCACCAGAAGCTTGACATATGAGCATATGACATCATAATCTAAATGTTTGTGGTATTCTGTCAATGAGCTCAATGTGCATGTGTGCTGGCCATTGAACCTTGTAGCTTCCCACAATATCTTCTGTTGTAAGTATGAAAATCATATCCTCCACTAACAATGAACATTATGGTTTATACACCTAACGAAATATGTTTTTTGATCAGACTCCACAACATAGAATTTGATATGAGCTTTGATGTAGCACTACTTGATTTCTAGTTGTGCATCACTTTTAGTTTTAAAATGAGAACCAAGCGCTAACTCTGCTGATCCGTCGTCTGAGGTACCCTAATGGGCAACACATATCTCCGACATATAATGAATCTCAAGATTCCTCATAGTATCGTAATTAATGTTATGCATTGTAATTAGATGATGATATTGAGGAATTTAGGGTTGATTGGGTATTGTTAAATGAGCTTAACCCCTTGGAGCATTATATAATCCATGACACCGTGAAACTGCTGCCTCTTAGACATCACCCACAATATTCTCTCTCTGAAGCAGCCTGGATGATATCAGAATCATTAAATATTAATGTGTCTTCATCTTCCATGATTGGAACGAAAGTTCATTATCCTCGCTAAACTCAACAAGGCTTTCACTGAATCCCATAACAAGGTTACCATATGTGCCACTTTTATGTAGAATAGATGATCCTTGTAACACCCTAATCCAATCCAACCCGAAATATGGGGGAGCTCCCAAAAATAGTCTCCAAAATACGTTAGTTTAAAATAGAATTTATGACTCGATATTATATAAGGGTCTATGATAGTACATTCCCACTATAATAATCGAGATATACTCTGATGAAAGATCAAGTCTGGAAATCCTGAAATTCGTTGATGAGCTCCTTGAACTGACACCTAAGAACCCGTGGATGAAAACACATTCCATACGCTGAGCTCACAACCTCAGTGTCACACAAATAGCCTTACTATAGTACATGTATTCAACATTTAAGTATGCGAAAAATATGGTCAAGAACATTTAAATACATTCATCATCACAATAATAAAAGTAAGTGTCATGGTGCAGTTTAGGGTCAATTAGCATCATGAAACTATCACCCATGTTTGCTTACGACAAGAACCTTAGGCGAGATCTGTGTCACACATCATCAGCATCTCCTTATTACCTCAGGCTAGGTCTGGGTTACACATCATCGATACCTTGTTGGGCTAATCTACTCCTCTAGAGTACTTGGTACATGTCCGGGTCACATAACACCAGCACAATGTCCAACTAGCATTTTAAGTTCCCAAGAACTAATAAAGATATATCTGGATAATCCTTAATCTACCAAATAATTTTCATACAAACTGACTCGTGTGTCCTTGTCAATTTTCGAGCATCAAACAAGGCAAAAGTCTTATGGAATCTTAACTCATTAAGAATTTGTATTATTTCACAATTATTAAGGTTCTCACTTCTAAGTTTATTGCAAAATCCTCACTCATATGAACCCTTTTTTGACTCTCTAAAAAAGGTAAGGCATACAGCTTAAAACTTCACGGTGATATCGATACTTAACCTTGAGTATCGGTACTTTCCCTCTTAGGGTATTGATACTTTTTTGAGTATCGATACCAAAAATATCCCATTGTCATTTTACATAGTCCTTACCCTTACTTAGGGTATCAATACTCCTTTTTAGGGGTATCAATACTACCCTGAGTACCAGTACCAAAATTCTATTTGATGTTTAAAAAATTACCCGATTAGTAATTCTCCCACCTTGGATATCGATACCCTTCCCCCTGGTATCGGTATTTACCTGGGTATCGATACCAAAATAGCTCACTAGAATCTAAACAAACCCCGAGTATCGATACTAGGCCCCTGAGTATCGATACTCTTTAAATAATATCGATACCCCATGAACATGTATCGATACTCCTCTCACATTAGCCCTTCAAATTACCTTTTTTAAACTAACAATATCGATATTGTATGAACAGTACTGATACTCTAAACCCATAAAACCTTGTTTCACTCATGTAAAACCTCTAAAATCACTTCTAAGGTATTCCCAATACTCCAAATCAGTGTTTAAAGCTTATATAGAGTTAAAGGGTCAAGAAAGGTCATTACTTTATGCATGAACAACATCAAAACACCATTTTTATGCTATGAACTCATATGCACCACAAATGCCTCATGCACTCATACAAGCATCAATAGTACACATGCCAACTTACAAGCAGTAAGGAAGGGTTAAAAGTGTGTTACCTTGCTACAAGAATATGGAGAATCAACTTAAAGCTCACCCAATCACCACATTTTCTTTTCTTTTGCTCTTGGAGTCTTCACCCACTTCTCTCACTAGAATAATAAATAAAATGGGTTATTAACCCATCTAAGGGGTTATGAAAGGTAATAACATAATCCTTAGGGTTTAGAAAATATCTAGGATCACTCCCAAGAACTAGAAAATCAAACCTTCTTAAAACCCCTATATGACCACCATGGCCAAACCTCAAGATGGGGAGCTTAAATGAAAGCTTAAGGGGTGGAGATTTTTGAACTTACCTCTAGAATTTTGGATTATGGATGAACATTAACAAAGTCTCCACCTTAGCTCAATCCACTAAGAAGAATAATGAAAATATGAATGGGAAATAAGATAAAAGGTGAGAAAAATAGATATTTGGAAGTCACCCTTTTTCTCTTCTTTTTCTTCCTATTGTGACCTCACCTAACCATTAAGAAAATTAGTCTTTGAAATATTTTGGGGGTAAATTTCTCTCCTAGTCCTCTCATTGCTATGCCCAATTCAAAAACACCTTTTTATCACTATTTGTGCTCAACTCAAGCCCAATTCATTTCATACTTGGTTTAAGACTTCCTATAAAGCTATTTAGCTTACTCAAAGTCCTATGGGTTTAGCCCGAAACTACTAACTTAGAAACCGGGGTGTTATAATCCTAGTTCTTCAACGGCGAGTGCAACTGTTGATGAGGTATGAAGATTTGTTGTATTTGTCGTTTCGACATAAATCTTGACCATTTGATTATTTGATGATTGGTGAAGCCCAACCATAACAGTAACATCGTCATTGTCCTCAAGATGGATTATTTCATATGTGAGTGAAGTTTTTTAGATTATGTGTTAATAACTCAAACATGAAACATAAGCTCCAAGTTTTCTTTCAATTTTCTGCTTCATTTGGCAATGAGATAAATCTACATGGAACATCATGTTTATGTGCCTCTGTAACGTAAACATAATACCATCATCAATTTGCAAAATTTGGCCATTGGAATGGACAACTGTGAAAAATTTGTCAAACATTGTTTGAAAAAGCTTCTATAAATTCAAGGAAGTTGTAAAAAGTAGAAGTTTTTTTTGAAGATTCAAATAACATAAGCCAATTTAAAAGACCCCATCAAAACGTCCTTTTTCTTTTCAGTGATTTATCAACTCAATTCAATGATATATCAAATCATTGAATGATGTTTTGACCATTTTTAATTCAAAACATCCTTTTTCTTTTTAGAGACCATTGAATGAATAATGAAAAAAAAATCTTTTCAGTGTCCAATCACTTCATTTCTGAACTTTTCAGTGATATATCACCTCAATTCAGTGATATATCAAACTCTTTCATAATAATTAATCATACCATATCATAATAATTCAAAACATCTTTTTTTTTGTTTTTAGTGATATATCACCTCATTTTTTTAACTTGTTGACCATATTTAATAATTGATCAGACCCTATCGTAATAATTTCACTATGACTTTTCATTGATATATCACCTCAAAATGACTTTTCAATGATACTTGAAAGAAAATTGTCCTTTTTCCCTTCATTGATATATTACCTAATTTATGAACTTTTCAGTGCTTATTTAATAATTGATCAGACTCTACCATAGTAATTTCACCATGACTTTATAGTGATATAAAAAATTAAAAATGTCCTTTTTCTTTCCAGTGATATATCACCTCATTTATGAACTTGTTGACCATATTTAATAATTCATCATACCCTATCATAATTATTTCACCATAACTTTCAGTGCTATATAGTCGTGCCTACATGAGAGACATAATTTCATTGTTCAAGTTCCTATTTTGAAGATTTCCATGGTAACAATTTCAGCAACAATTTATAGTGAGGGAAAACTTTCACCATCTCTTTCGAGCGAGATATTTGAATTTTCGACTTGATGAATATTCGAACAAGGCTGGAGCTAATGAAGATTCAACATTTTGTTTATATAGTTCAAGTTTCCAACCTCTTTGGTTCCACAACATTCATCAATGGGATATCTGAACAATGATGTTGTAATTTGAACAATGATTGACACATGCATTACCAATTCAGTGAGTACCGTTAACTTATTTGTCGAACACAAGCAAGCTGCAACTCCTTACACATGAAAAACAAAATCTCTAGACGAATTTGAAATATAGATTTGAACTTCAAGAACTTGAATTATTTATATATAGAAGGAAACAAGGGAAATGATGGAGGATTGAAGAACTTAACTTAAAATCTGACGAGTCAACAGACTATGAAGACTGAGATGTATGGGTAGCCACTTAATGCTGCTACTGTATTGCAATGTAATGTAGGAGTTAGTGATTCTAATGAAATGTAGGAGTTGATGCTTCTAATGTAATGTAATGTATGAGTTAATGTTTCAAATGTAAATTTAGTAGTTTGTATCGTAAAAATTATCAATATGATCGTTGGAACTCGTCACTCCCACACGACAAGTTCCTTGTGCCTGTTACCCAATTACTAGTTTTTTAAACCAATAGGAACTCATCATGCCGACAAGACGAGATGAAAAAAATCTCTAAATTAAAAAAATATTATTAGAATTCGTCATGAAGTTCCAAAAATATAATAAAATATTGGACCTGATGTTTGTGTCCATTAAAATATATTTTTCGGTGACGAGTTTCCCAAACACTATAGAAAATACCACTGTTCCATAAATAAAGTGTTTTTGTCGTATTGTGCTAAATAAAAAACCCGTAGACTGTATTGAGTCAATTTTACCTTCAAAGAGGTAATAAAAAACATTGTGAAAAAACATGCAATGCAAAAGTTGATACGAAGTCTGTTACAATTCCATGGGTTAAAAACAGTTTAGAGTGAACAAAAATAAGGCAAAATGAAGAAGAAAATGCAATTTTGCCAATGTGGAGAGATGTGATATATCGCTTTGAACAATTGGTGTGAGGGTCCCATGTTAGCTCCAAATTGCTACGAAGATTGCGGATTATTCATGCATGCATGCTTGGCCGCCACATCAATCTTCAATATTTGCCACTTGCTCATCTCTTTGGGTATACACACACACACATTCATCTTGTACACATCTATTGCTTCACTCCTCGTACCATCTTTATAAGAAATTATCCAATTTTATTTACTATATCCAAAGATAGGCGTAGGAGTGATTTTATAAATTTTAAAGGAGAAAACATATTATTAATAAAAATTAAAACAATACTTAAAATGTATAAGAATTTGAAAATTTTATTAAAAAAATATATTTTATTAAAGATAATGTGAATATACATTTATGTACAGGGACAAATCTATTTACATGTTGAGTGAGGATATCACTCTTAAATTTTTTAGTATAATGATATTTTAGTTTAAATATTATACTCCGATCAACTCTTGCTTTATGGTCTTTCCTCAAATGGGATTTTAAATAAAGGGAGAAAGTTTTATTCCATATTTTTTTCTACTTCTACAAAATAAAATTCAAATACTTTGACAAAACAAAGTTCCTCATTTTTGCATTCACCAATGACCATTTTCTTAGCTTTGACTGAAACCTGAAATTGTCTGGATTTTTTTATATTATAGTTAAATTAATTATAAATCTATAGATTTTTATATACAAATTTATATATTTAAACACGTTTAAATTTATAAATTTGATAATATTATTAATAATAATATAAAAAATAATTGAAAACTCTTCACCAAAAAAAGAAGAAGAAGAAGAAGAAGAAGAACTTCACCAAAAAAAAAAAATTGAAAACTCTAATTCATTTTATATTTTATTTATTATTGAGGTATCATTTAACGTTGTTTTTCTAAAAATGTTTTTAGAGTCAAAAACACCTTTTGAGTCCAAAGCAATACAAAACACATACACTTTGAGTGGGAATGTGTTTAAAAAAATACTCTTCAATTTAGATGTAAGAATTAAAAGTTTGAATTTGAAAAATGATTTTGGAATCAAAATCACAGATTTCATTTTCATTTTCTATATTATGATGCGTTCATTTCATAATTTATGAACTTATAATTTTTTATGTAGACATATTTATATATTAGTAAATTATTTGTGAGTTTGAAAATTTTATCTCATCATATTAATTTTCTTATAAAAATTATTTTAAATTACCGTTTCGTTATAAAATTGTTATTTTTAATAAATAGTAATAACTGAAGTTGCTTTATTTCATATTTTATAATATTAAAAATATTTAAATATCATTTTTAACTAAAATATAATACTTTTATTTATTTTTTAAATTTATTTTCAAAAATAATATTAAAAATTTTAATTTTAAATTAAACAATATAAAGCATTTTTAAAATTACTTCTTAAAAATAATGCTATATTAATCTAAATCTTACAAAGATGAAAGCCTAAAATCTTACGGGGGCAAAAAGCCTGTAACGCGTGCACGAGGTCAAGGGTTCAAGGCAAAGCATCACTTACGGGATGAAAGAAAAATGTGCACGCGTACTGCAACGATAGGCCTTTTATTTATGAAATTGAAAAAGATCAATTGAATAACAAGAAATGAAAAAGATAATTGAACTACGGTTATAAAGTTTGGGGGGGGGGTGGGGTGGGGTGTGGGAATCAGAGGTATCTATACTTTTGGGAAAAAAAAAGAGTTAATGTGACTTTTGTATTATTTTTCTTTCAATGTGATGTGTTCTTTTGATCAATGTTTTTTCATCGTTAACCATTATGGTGTTAGTATAACAGTTCACAGTACTAATATGACAATCCATCGATCATGTTTAAGTTACCAATTTAGTTCATCTGTCATATCATCTGCTACATTATCAATCACCGTGAAATGTTACGTCAATATCGCAGACAGTCAAATCAGTAAAATAAAATGTTACATTAGTACCGTAATGGTCAATGACGAAAAACTTTATATAAAGGCCACATTAGATTTATTTTTTTTGAGTTGGAGGACTACTTTGAGAAAAAATAATATGAGGACCATACTAGTTTTCTTTAAAAGTATAGGGTTTAGAGTTTTTCTACTTTTTAATTGAAAATTTTAGATTCAATAATAATATTATTAGAATTCTTTTTTTTAACTTGTTAATACAACACTTTAATATAAAAAATAACTTTATTACAATATAATAGGAAAAGATGATGTTGCAAAATCAAATTCCAACCCATTATTATTTAATATAAATCTAGTCACTATCTATTATTATTTATTAGTATGATTTATACAATTTATAAATAGTTCAACATATATATAATAAAACTTAATATATTAAAAAGAAATTGACAAAATAACAGTGAGTTAGATCTCAAAGTACGTTGTAATGAACATGTATTTAATAAAAATATTTGATGATGTTAATAATTGTTTTTAAATTTTTAAATTCAGAAAATGAAGTATTAAATCTCAAAAGATAATGATTTTTTCCCAAATGTACAAAAGGAAGAGTATTTTAACCTGAAAAAAATACATATGTTCTCATGGACCCTGTGGTCTGTCGTCCCCTTGGTGTGCGTGTGTGTGTTTTTCAATGAAGTGAAATAAACGTTTCAAATTAAGGTGACAAGCTATTTAACTCCATCTTTTTACTAGTACTGTCGAAACTTGATTGGATCGCTCGATTCAAATTAAATTAATCAAATAAAAAATAGATTAATCAGAGGATCTCATCCTTTTTTAAATAGTCCGATATAATTATAAAATGGTATATATTTAAAATTATTCTTAACTATTGATAATGTATACACAATCTACAGATATAACTACTTAAACTTAATAACTTTAAGGGAGAATAACGCTCTTTTTAATCTTACGACTCAATTGAAGTCATATTATTAGATTTCATTTAAAATCGTTTGAAAACTGAAAACAGTAAAATCAAAGGAAAAACCGCATAAACCAATTAAAAATTGCATTTTCAATTAAAAATTAAGCAAACAACAATGCTAAACCGAGACTCGAGACAGTGGCTGGTGCATTATTTATTACCAAGAGAATGAGAAGCTATGAGCAAAAAGGGCGTGGACTGCCTTCTTTAAACAGAGCTAGGCTAAGTACATTACATATACAATCTTCTCCCCACCCCCCAAATATCTTATTTACCTCTATTTTTTAACTCAATATCTCGTAATAAGATTTTTAATCTCTTCTTTCCCTCATCGGTTTTCTCTAAAAGATGCATCATTTAAAGGGTGTTAACCCCCTCCTAATCTCTCTTGATCAGTTTCCCTACACCTACTACTACCTTTCTACATTGTTTACTCATGTCGGAGTTGGAAAAAAGGATAATCTCCCTTACCTTCACCATTAATTCGCAGGTTGCAAATTCCGGGCAAGCCTGAAGCATATCAGTTTGAATCAGCAAGGGGTGAATGCCTCGGGGAAGAAGAGGAAGATGAAGATGCCTCGGGATCAGAACTCCTCCATGGGCTGTTACACCATTATATTGGATCACCGAATATAGAATCTATTAAGTCATCCGCACTGGTGGAATCATTTGTGCTGTCAGTACAGCAAAACCTTCATCAGAGTTGCTGCTAAAAAGAGAAGAACTATCACTTGACGATGAGTCCTCTAAAATCCTCTGCAGATGATTGTATTTTGAATAAAAGGATCCAATGCTCCCATAAGCATCTCGATGAATCGAGCTGGGGTAGAATTCATCGAGACCAGAATGTGTTGAAGAACTTGACTTCAGTGGATTCTTCGAATTGACTGTGGACGGAATGGCCTTGCTTTTGTTCCTCAACAATCTTGGGGCCCTCGGTGAGCATCTGTAAGATAAGTTCTTAAACCACGATGCAATGACAGCGTATAAATTATAAAACCGAACTGAGGAACTGAAATTCTTTACCTTGCATAAAGAAGTATATATGCTCCTTTAGTTGGGACTCTTTCGAGTTCTGTAGGAGTTACCTGTCAAATTATCACCAACCCAAAGAAAAATGAGAAAATGTTTTGAAACTGAATTCCTTGTGCTCCAGGACAAGCATTTTAGACCTACCAAATGTTGCATCAGACAAAAAGAAAAAAAAAACATAGGCTAATGCCTCTAAATTACACATCAAAAAAGGAAGCCATGTACAATATTTTCTAACTTTTCACTAGCTTAAAAACCAAAGATGTGAACTATCAGAGTAATAAAGTTTAATTCAATCCAGAACCAAAAAGATGAATACAATGCCATCCTCCACTTATTTCCAAGATATAAAGTATTTTCGTTTAAGTGATTGTAAAGGGAAGCATTTAAAAGAATTGACCATAGATATTAACATGGAAAAAAACAGCTAAATTATATGGCAAAAATCCAAAAACTTTTAAATTAAGTAAAGGGAGCACAAGCGGAACATGATTCTACAAATATTAAGTGTAGTTAACAGAAATAAAATGTAGATGAAAACATAGACTGAGGGAAGTAGCATGCACTATGCAGTAAACAAATGAAATGGCTTAAGGTATGTAGATGGTAGTTGCAGAGAACATACCGTGCTGTCATCAATCTTAAACCACTTGTTTTGTGCATTTTTAACATAGCACAAGTAGTGACCCGAAAATGATGCATTCATAATATCCAAATGGACCACTACACCATAGAGCTTGTATATGGGTGATTTATCACTTGTCCCACTCATATATGGTGCCAAGTTCAAGATCTCAGGGAATCGAATTGCTTTGTTAAGTTTCCCGAATTTTCCAGACTGCAACAAAATACACACTTGAGCTGTACGAATCTGCAAACAACAAAGAGCAAAACAGCATTCTTTATTGAAAGATGTACCTGAAATCTCTTCAAAGCAATTGTAAGAGCATTTGGAGCCTCTAATATTGTCAACTTCATTTTGGCCTTCTCATAAGATTTGCATCTGAACAAAACAAGAACAGACAAATGAGGAAACCTCTAAAATCGATGCCTTCTACCAGTAGAGAATTTAGTTGAGGACTACAGATGTTTGTAGTAGCATAATACAGTCACCAATGACAACTTACACAAAAACTCAACAAAAAGGAAATTTTCAATAAAATTGATCAGAATAATTCTATGCCACTTATCAATCTTTGATGAAACGCAACATTTTTTTACAAGCAGTTATAGTTTCATAGTTCAGTTATTTGCTTAATTCTCAGCATATAGATCTAACAGAAGCATAAAGGATAGAATTCACACTTCAACTGTCAATGATATTTTGGGTACAACGATAGGAAAACTATCAAGGAGCTATCTTTGCATGATCACATTACACAGCAGAGAAAAATAATCTAATATGCACATAAACACTCGTACCAAAAATTTAAGGAAAATCTGTTCGTAAGAAGCACCAAAATAAAGCCTACAGCTTCTTTGAAGTATAGCATTTATACAAACAAAAACCAAATTTCAAACAACTTAAAAATTGAAACCAATCGGAAAAAATATTGTAATGCTTTTTAGACTATCCTCGTACCTTAATTCTTCAAAAATTAAATTGTCAAATTTTAATCAAGGACAAACTACGCCATTCATCACTTGAACTTTACTCTCTCCTTTTTCACTCACTGTAATTTTAATTTTTCTAATTTACTCACTGAACTTTTTAATTGCTCCTGTTTTGGTCACTACAAATTATTTTATAATTATTATTCTATGAATGACATTTTTATATATTAATAAATATAAAAATAACTTAAAATAAATAATAAAATAATATTTTATTATTATCAAATTTTAAATGAGTTAAAATAATCATCATCCCTTCTCGTCCCCGTCAACCACAATCTAGGTTTAATTTTATATTTTAAATTATTTTTATATTAAATAATAATAAAAAATATCATGTCATATCAAAATAATAATAAAATAATTCAGAGTGACCAAAACAAGAGCAATTTGAAAGTTCAGTTAGTAAATTGAAGAAACTGAAAGTACAATGAGTGAAATAGGAGAGTAAAATTCAGTGATGAATGGTGTAGTTTACCCTTTAATCAAACAAAATTTTGGCCGAAGGACTATTTCCATAAAAGTTCATCTTCAAAACTCTTTGCATGATATTGATAGTGTCTTAAGTTACTTTTGAAAAAAAAAATGTAAAAAAAACAACCTGCTACATTGGTACTTATTTTCTCCATCCAATATCTCTGTCCTGGTAAACCGCCGAAGTGCCTCTTCCAAGGTTCTTATGTCTCCTTCAATTTCAACTGTAAGGTCCATCATTCTTTCATGGCGTTCAGACTTGCCTTCGCACTTAATGCACTTTATCTATAGAATATTCAAAACAAAACTCACACAGATATGACCTCTAGTGCATGATAGAAAGAAGAGAACTGCAGCCAAAATATAGATCTCAGATATTACCTTTGACAGAAGATAGCCTCCAAATGTTAGACAAATTAAAGTCGATTCTTCTTCTAAACAACTTGATGAAACTACCCCAGCTTCTTTAAGACAAACAGATTGCATAGCATCAATAGCATACCTGCCAAATTGTAAATTCATCAAACGACTGGTTCAACATAAAAATTTCTCATGAAGTAAACATTATTAAAATGTTAAACATTAAACATTGCTAATTATATCTCACCTTAAAAATTCATGTGCATCTTCTTCTTTCCCATTAGAAAGTTGACTACCAATGTTTTGTAGTTGGAATAGTATTCCTATGGGGGACAGTAGAGATCTCCCATCTTTAGCCCTCAAAATTAGATTTTCAAATTCACACATGAAACACCATTCTTTCTTTGCACCTAAGAAAGAAATTTATACCTAGTCATCCAACATTTTACATCAAAACACAAAAATGTAGTACTTACAGCTCAGAAACATTAAAGGGACGTACATGTTTTGGAATGGAGTTCATGAAGAAAGTAAGCAGTCAGAGGAGCAGTGAAAGTCAAGCATTGGAGGACAGCATTGGCATAACAACTGTACAAAGTCACATTAGCCACAGAAAATAAAATAAAATAGTAAAATATACACATCCAAGTTCCAACACAACAAAAATGATGAAAGCTCAAAATTTAAAAATATGTGCGCAAGGAATGTTCAATAGAAGAAGCACAAGGCAGGAACATGATCAAGCAATATTGTTCCCTGATGGGTGAAGATGGGTATTTCTGTTGGACTTGTCTAACCCAAACCATACTTGAAGTCTACCCATTTTACTTATGGAAAATTTTCTGCAGTTCTCAACGTTAAATTTGAAAAAGATACCAGCTATTTAATGGTTAGAAAGATGGGTATTTCTGTTAGACTAGATTTTATGGGGTACTTTTTTAATTGATTTTTTTTAACCTCATGGGTGAAGATGATTTTCGGTAATATTGCTTGCATTTTAGTTTGTATTTGTTTTTCTTGGTTTTCATGCCTTAACTAAAAATACTCTCACTCTTATGGATTTATAACCTTTCAGAATGGTGATTTTAGGATAGGGCTGTTATGAGGCTGCATTTGTGGTGGTTCTGTTGGAAAATTAAATGCACGGTAGTGTTGATGGATTTAGCCAATAATATAAAACCAAAAAAACACAGCATATTTTTTCCATAAATATTCATCATAGTAAAAAGAAAAAGAAACAATCTTATATTACCTATTTCCACAGTTTATAAGACCGCGAGGTTGCAGTTCCACCTTATTCCAACTATAAAGTTTCACAAATGATTCATACGAAAAAAATTCCTGCACAGGGAAAAGGCTAATATGTCAAAAGCTTGTTAGGGCTAAAATAGTAACTTTAAGCTTATCACTAAAGTTCCACCAACCTCATTACAAGCTCCAAGTTGACAGAGTTTTGGCAATTTAGATCCTCTGAATTGATCAACAACTCTCAACACGGAGGTTTTCAATCCATTTTTACAATTAGAAGAACTTGAAACCTGAGGTAATTTAGCAACATTTGCGAGAACATCATTAGTTTTCCCAGATTTCACACTGGAAACAACATGCACTCTGGCATTGGATGAATAAGCATCAGATGACTTTAATGCATGAGAAGCATTTCTAGGTCCATTAATGAAAGCAGTAGAGCTTGACTTTTCAAAACACGAAGATGATAAATCACTGACTAGTGGAACATCTATACTGATAGCTTCTTTTGGTTTTGCGGCATGCAAAATATTGTTAGACCAACACTCAACCTGATAAGCCCATCCAGAATTTGAAGACTTGGAGCTTCTGACATTCAAAGAATCTAAACCAACATTTTCTGAAAAAGTTACTCCAGAAAGCTTGGCATGCCCTGAAGTATTAGCACCCTGAGGAGCATCATCCAATTTAGCATCTTTCACGTTGGAGCTGTATGGATGCGAGGAAGCAGCCTTTCCAGACAAAGTAAACAAAAAATGTGAGGATGACCCAGAATCAAGTGAGGCACCTTTACCGCCTTTTTTATGATAAGAGTTAAAAGACTCATTGCCAGCAACATTTGTAGATGGAACTGATTCCAGAGTACTGTCCCAGAAACCAGAAGACAATCTAGAACCCTTCATAATTGATCCCTCACACATATCATTGCCACCTGATCCAGAAGAACTAGTCGCTCTGCACTGTCTCTCTCCACTTTGATCAGACCTAGTCTGATTTAATTTATTTATTTTCAAAATTTTATCTACAGAATCAACCAGCCTAACAAATTTTGGGGACGATGGATTGGTTTGATCCAAATTGTTGACAACAGATGAAGTCCAACAGGTGTCAAGATTGCCATCAGCAGAAAAAATACTATCTAATTTATCAGGCTCATTTGAACTTATGCTCTCACACACAGAAACATCATCAGATGATTCACTACTAGCAGCAGAAGAAGAGAATCCAGAAAATGAAGCACTGGAAGATTCAGAAGCAGAGTTCCGTCCTTCCCCATCAGCATGAAGCTCAACCCTTGCATCATCATCCTTCCCATGTAAAACCGCAGGAGAGCTAGAGGAATTCAACAGTGCAAGTTCTGTTGTGGAGTTAAACAATGCAGATTCTGTGGTGGATGCTCTAGTTAACTTTGCATCTAACTTTTCTTCGTTTTCAAATCCGTCTCCATATTGGTCTTGTTCTATCACCTTCTGGCCGTCATCACCTCCCTCATCATGATTTTGGTGTGCAACAATCGGAAGCGGATAACATTCTTCCTTGTGACCTTGACGCCAGTGAATAATTTGACACTTAGGAGAACTGAAACAGACATAATTTGATGTAAATACAATATTACTGAAAGACATAGTACATAATCAACCATATCATCAGAAAAATAATGCTAAACACAGCCATAATTGACTATTTTTGGCCCGTCACATCAGTAACACATCCTTAAAATACCCTAAGCAAAGTGACGGCGAAAAGCTAAATTATTCACCAAGTGGGAATCTTCGTTTCTTTCACGTAAAAAATACATTTTAACAATTCGTGAAAATACTAAGCTAGCAGACACAACTTTAACCCCTAAAATGTATGACCGTGAAAAAAGTAAAGAAAAAAGTACTAAACTGCAGGCGAAAAAGTGCACAAAGAAAAAGCCATCATGAAGAGGAATTGTGTTCTAATATCCAATCTTCGTAACATAAAGATAGGAGGCTCAGAAATGGAATCTAGAAACTAAAATACTTGCTCAAAATCAACAAATCTACCCATCAAAACATTGCAGCATTTAAGACCAACACCAAACTTAATGCTAGATTTTGATGTTGAGTTCATAATTAATTTTCACTAAGTCTTCTAAATTTGCTTCCTTTCTCACTGCAAAATAACAAACGTTTTACCCCCAATTATATGCCTACCGTACATGTATCCGGTCTTCTAAATTAAAGCAATCATCTAATAAAATATTCTTTCAATCGCATACTGTTTATTCATCTCAAATGCCGTTCAAAGTTCAAACTAATGACCTAAATGAAGAAAGAAATCTCAATAATTCTAAAAAAATTAGAAAAATAACCCAAAAATAACAAGTTAACCTACCAGTATCGAACGGCTTTACAGCGGGCGCAGCGAGTAGTAGTAGGACAATAACAAACAGCGCATTGGTGATAGTTCCAAGAAATGGAAACTGCACCGTATCCGACCGTGGCCTCAAGCTCCGCTCTAGCAGTCTCCTCCGAGGCCAAAATCAAAAGCCTCTGGATATCCGCTTGCCTGGCCACAGATAGCCTCCATTTCCACCTAACGAAAAAGCCGATCAATGGAAGAAAGAATGAGACCACAAGGACCAAGCTCGAAAACCCTAAACCCCCAACAAGAAGCATTTATCCTGCACCGGATACAAATAGGCATCCAACGGAGTCGCCAAATCCAAGCCCTCCTAATCTCACCAATGCACATAGATTCCAACGAGGTCGCCGCCTCGAACGCTCTCGCGATGGAACAAACTCCGGCCGTCGAATATGCAACCACAGCCGACCCCAAAAAAGATAGATGAACCGCTACGGAGATCTCCAAAAATGAAATAATTCGAGAATTTTATAAAAAGCCAAATAAAAATAAACAAATCCAAAAGGAACTGGCAGTGAGAGAAGAATGTTGGTATTGCTTGAGTTAGCCAAAAAGGTGAAAGCTTAAGCTTCTTCTTCAGCTCGGCAGATGATCAGAAATCAATTTCCCCCCTTTTTTTGGATCGGGATTTTAACAGAGAGAAGGAACAATAAAAGGAAAATTAATGGAGCATTAAAAAGGTATAATTTTATTAGAGAAAATTACTTAATATTTAGATGATATAAAATTTTAATTTATGTAAGTTTATTTATTTTCAATTTAAGTGTCTCGTATGAAATTAAAATATAAATTTTGTGGTTATAATTTCAATTTAAAGTATAATATTTCGAGTTATATAAAATTATGATTAAAAAAATTTTTCTGTTTAAAATAATCTCTAAAATAGATATTTTATTCGATTAAGTTATTAGAAAGGGAAATCTGGTAGGAAGGAATCTTGTCTTGGGGTATCGAGAAGCGTGAATTCTTTGGCCATCAAATATTCGGATCAAAGTGGGGGCCACGGGTTGAACCGGCTTAACTAAACTTCCCGGTTTTTTATTTGTTAGTGGAATTGAACTGCGGAGATCAGTTATTTGTTTGGTGGGAGCCGGAAGCTGATGACTCACCTTTTTCCTTCCATAACCCTTTGTTGAGTTTTCCACGACTGCAAATAAACCATTCTACAAGTCATTTGTTTTCTAATTTCATAAATTAAAAAAGAAAACTTTCATCTTGTAGTAAAAAAATTATACGGCGTTGGACGAGTGTTGATCAGCATTATTAATTTAATTTATGAAAATTATAAAATATTTAACGTATAATTATAAATTAATTAAAAATCTAAATATAAATTATTTGAAATAAAATATTAATTACATTATTTTGTTTATAATCTTATTTTAAATAATAAGTAGATCAAGTATTAACTCTTAAATTAAAAAATCTTAATTTTTTCTTGCTTTGACGGGCGGTAGAGACGATGGTAGTAGTAGTGACGGCAACGATGGTGGCAACAATGACAACAACTTCAAAGAATTTTTTTAAGGTTTTCTAATTTAGGGGTTAATATTTGATTTAATTATTATTTAAAATAAGATCATAAAAACTAATATAATTAATATTTTAATTTAAATAATTTACGTTTAGATTTTTTATTAATTTATAATTATAATTTGAGTACTTTATAATTTTAAAGTTTTATAAATTAAATTAATAGTGTTTATCGGTGCTCGTCAAGCGTGATAGAATCATCCATTGTATTATTTGTCCAAACACTATTTTTTATAATTTCAAATAAGTCATAATTATATAATGGAAGAGTCTGTCACACTTGACGAGCACCGTTGAGCACCACTAAAAATATGCACCTTGAGCGTCATTAATTTAATTTTTTAAAAATTTAAATTTTAAATGACTCAACGTATAATTATAAATTAGTTTAAATTTTAAAGATAAATTATATAAATAAAATATTAATTGCATTATTTTTCATAATTTTTTTAACAATAATTGGATCAAATATCAACCCTTAAATTTAAAAACCTTAAATATTTTTACTTGTTTAAATAATTACATTTATATTTTTAATTAATTTATAATTATATGTTGAGTACTTTAGAATCTTAAATTTTTATGAATTAAATTAATGATGTTCAATAATACATATAGTTAGTAATAATTAGCGGTGCTCATCAAACATTATAATTTTTTTTCCTAATATAATATATCATATAAATATAAAAATGTTAAAATTTATATAATATAAACTAATAAGATTTATTAAATTTGAATATTTTTACCATCTCTTTGTAGCACTGAGATTTGTTATTATTTTATTATTTAAGCCTTCTTTTGTAATGTATACGCAATTTGGGTTGGAAAATGACATTTCTGTGAAATGTTCAGAAAAGGAAATCACCAAATTTATTACTCAAGTTGACTGTCGGTTTGTTTATTAGTCAAATTAAGGGTTTTTCTAATCAACTTTTGACTTTTATCATAATTCTATAATGGACTAATTTTGTATTAGAATACTATGTTTCAAGAGGGTACTCACTTTTTATATAAAAGTTAATTTCATGGAAAAGTACTTAAATTATATTTTCTTAAATTAAAAATTATTTTAATCAAATATTTAAAATATCACTATTATATTAATTCAACACTTGAGTCATTAATTTGGATATTAAATATTAATTTCAATGTGACATGAGTTGAAGCATATCATTAGGAGTCGATGCGATAAGGTGCACCCTTGCATATAATCGATCCATATCATTAATTATAAAATGTGTTTACATATCATTTAAAAAGAACTATCTTTTTTAAGTACAATGCCATTGAAATATAAGGGAGTTAATGCGATAAGGTGCACCCTTGCATATAATCGACCCATATATTTTAAATATATCTTAATTTTAAATCTAGATTATAGCGACGGATAGTTATGCTATACGGCAACATTAATATACGGCTAAGGAAATGTCCTACCAGAAATATTAATATTTTTTAACATTTTCGATAAAGTACTACCTAAAACATTATTTTTCTTACCGGAAATGTTAATTTTGCTAACTAATTTCCAGTAGAACCCAATATTAACATTTCCGGTAAAACAAATAATGTTTTAGGTAGTGCTTTATCGGAAATGTTAAACATTTTAGATAGCGTCCAATATTAAAATTTATGTAGAAAAAACAATGTTTTAGGTAGTGTTTTACCAAAAATATTAAAAAAAATATTAACATTTCTAGTAGCACATTTCCTTAGCCTGAGACATCCCCGTATTCATTAGGAGTCAAAATCTTTTTAGATGTGTTAAATGTAATTTAATTTTATGAAAAGTTATAAATATTCTAAAACACTATTAGAAAATACTAAATAGTAATATATTCATCAAATGCATTGCAAAACTTATTACATTTAATACAATATTATCAATGATGTATTATTAATCATAAAAACTGCTTAAGATTTTTATTTCAAATGTATAAAATTATTTAAGTCACACCGACCTCTAGTGGAATTTCAGCTCAACAAAAGAACAAAAAGGAAATAGTTAGATTCCTTTCGATTATTAGTCCAAACATGGGGAAACAGTACTCGCTTTGAGGCTTCTGAGTACCAAATAAATGCTATAATAAAAATTGAAAACTATGTAAAATTATAATGAATATTATCTTCTTCTAAAATTATAGAGTTTATAGTACGAATAAGAGAGAAATTAAAGAGACGCAAATAACAATTCCAATGATAAATGATATTTTTTTGAATTGCTTTGTATATTATAAGGGTTACAGTTTGATTTGAATTCGATCCGACTCAAATTAATAAAAATATAAAACTAACGAATAAGTGAAAAGGTAAGAAAATCAATTTGATTGAAAGTAAGAATCTTATTTTCTTTAACATGAATTCATAGTAAAATATATACTTTTTAGTAAATTTATACTAAATAAATTTTCTTTTTAAACAAGTAATCATCTTTATAAAGATATACTAGAGATTAACGTTAGAAATTAAGTTACTTTCAATAAAATCTCTTGTATTATTCTTTGACTAGTGATTTTTTCTCTCTCTTATGTGCGTGGTTTTTCCTGAAAGTGTTTTTACGTTGAATTTTGGTGTTCTTTGTTTGCGGTTGTTTTTACATTTATTATTATAGTTCTTACACTATAACAAACTAGTATTAGAGCTTTTCGGGTTTGATCCAATCACAATAAATACATCAATGAGATATGAAAAATTTGTATCAGGATTGTAATACCAAATTCTCGTCATGGCATGTGAAATTTGGGATATTTTTGCACAGATAGATATGGACGAAGCATTATAAATGATCAATAAGATGTTATCCTTGACACTTGAGCGGAAACAACGTAAGGATACATAATTTATCTTAAATTTATCTATACTTATTAAATCAAATTTCACAAGATGTTTTGAAAGAAGAGACATTTTATTTCTAGTGGGTGAAGTTAGAGCAACTATGCATGAAGAAAACATTAACCAAAAAGTTGCATATGAATCAATGTCTCTACTCATATAAATTGACAGAAGATTTGCCACTTGAAGACCACTTAATTGCATTCAAGGAGATCATATATGACCTGGAGACCATAGATGTGAAATACAATCAATGAGATTTAAGATTGGTTCTTTTATGTTCACCGTCTTATACATTCGTGAAACACTTATTATTTAAAAAGTGTATGATAACATGCACTCGTATGAAAAGATTTAACATATTATAGTTAGATCAAAGTCCCAAGCAGATAGTCTTGTAGTGCATGGATCGATGGGTCCAAGTCAAAATCCTTCAACTAAGGTAAAACTTTTAATTTTTTTTATGAAACGTCACATTATATCAAAGTGTTGCGAGTTACAAAATAAAATCAAAAGATAAGATGTGGAGCAAAACTTTGAAGAATCTAGTAAGGCTGATGTAAAGGAAGAGTACAATGATGAACTCCTAGTTACAACAAAAAGTAACTCTAAAATAAACGAAGAATAGATCATCAACTCTAAGTGTACCTATCATAAGTGTCCTAATCAAAATTGTTTTACAACCTATTCAACTATTTGAACATATGTTATTTTCATGGGTAATAATATCTTATACAAATTTGTAAATATAAAAACAAAAATTGAAGATGTTCGATGATATCGTCAGAACTCTTAATGACGTACGATATATATCATATCTGAAGAAGAATCTAATGTTACTTAGTAATATGTATTCAAAATGGTATAAGCACTCCGTTGAAGATGGAGTTCTAAAGTTTGGTAAGGGTTTCTTCATCATGATGAAAAAGGAAAAGAAGATTGATATATTATATGTTCCCCGAGGTTCTATATTGATAAGTGATGCTTTAAATTGAGGATATGATTCCTTCCCCCAACTTAAGAAGATGTGATTTCAATATAATGATGACTCGTTCTTTCAATTTGAGGCAATGCAATTCTAAAAAATTAAATTGTTCCTCCAACTTGAAGTTGAGAGATGTCTTCAGTCTTCGAACCCAAGGCACTGAGACTTTAAAGAAAGTGAATTTGTTCCTCCACCGTAAAGTGATAGGAAATGGTTTTGGTCTTCAAACTTAAGGCATTAAGACTCCAAATAAAGTATAAATTGCTCCTCTAACTTGAATATATGAAAGATGTCTTCAATCCTTCAACTTGAGGCACTGAGACTTTGAAGAAAGTGAATCACCCATTCAATTTGAAACAACGAGCTATGTATTTAGTCCTTTCACTTGAGACTCTAAGGCTTTAAAGAAATTTAATCAATCCTCTAATTTGAAGAGATAAAAGATATTTTCGATCCTCCAACTTGAGACCCGAGACTTTGAAGAAAGTGTACATCACTCCTTCAACTTAAAGTGATGAGAGATGTATTGGTTCTCTAATATGAAGCTGTAACACCTCATACCTAGTTATGAGGAATAACTCGGATACCTAAGCATACATTAAATTTTGAACTTTTCGAACATAACAAAAGCCCTAAACATGCTCACTATGTAGAAGCACTAAATTTAAAACATGCATCATGCAATACATGACAACAAATAACAAATAATAAATTCAAAGACCTAGAACAATTGATGCATTGCAAGATAAACACAATAAACTATATAGGGGTAAATCAATCATTTCAGTTCATTAGATAATTCCAGCTAGAAATGCTTATTCAAATTTATTAATATTTATTATTAATCATTAATTAATGACATGCAAATTTCCAGATTAATCTGACACCAAACAGGGACCTAATTAAACATGTTTTTCTAAGGACTAAAATGTAAACAATTCAAAAGTCACATAAGAACAACAATTATACAATTAACACCTTTATTATGAAATTTAGTATATTAAAGTGTGATTGATCAAGTCTCATCGAATTTCTATTTAAGATCTAATATTAATTAGTAATTCAATTTCTGGACAATTTTAAACTTATACAAACATCCTAGGGTCAAATTAAGACTTAGAGACATTTAGGACCTTTAAACAAATATGCAGTTAACACCTTTATTACGAACATCATTTTTTACAACAGATTGATCTTTTGCAAAATAGTAAATTGGGGATCGATGCTTTGTGCATGGAATTAGTCCTTTTTGAGAATGGATCGATCATTTTCCCTAAGGGATTGATCCTTTTTCTGGAAAAGAGCAGAATTCTCAAGAACATGTGTAAATAAGGCACCAGAATTTCACATAATCAATCATAGGGACTCGATACATGTTTGGGCACCCTCATACCATATCATACATGTTATAATACACTTCTATCATACTTTACAACCCAAGTCAAAACATTATACAAGGATCTAGTATCAAAAGTCAACATTGCATGAAAGTTCACTTTGAGCACAAGTCACATAGTCCAATTATGCATTTTAGGATATTTCATGCATCTTATAAGTCTAGCATATTTAATACACTTGTGTCACTTATCCAAGCACACAAAACACTTCTTTAAGGCGTAGTTCAACATTTGGAATACTTGACATTCAACCTACATATTCATATGGATTCAAAATATCCAATAACAAAATCAATCAAACATCATGTTTTCTTACAAATCTAAGAATACAATTAACATGCCACATTTATTACAATTTCAACAATTCAAAGTTCATCTAAATCCCCAATGGTTCCCACATTGCCATTTTATAAAACCAAACCACATACACTTTATTTAATATTGTAATATCCCAACTTTTGGACTAGTGACCAAAATATAAAATTTAAAAGTTTAATAGAAAAAATGGAAATTTAGGGATCAAAGTGGTAATTTACCTAAAAAATAATTTCTATTCTATAAATGAATAGTTCATCCCAAGAATGATGCTTTTGTGGGCTTCATAGTTTTTATCCAGAGTTTGTATAAAGGGTTATAAAGCGATAAAGTTCAGTAAAATATTTGGATAATCGGATCAAATCAAAATTTTAAGAAATTTTGAAGGATGATAGAAGAAGGTTAAAAATATTATTTCCATATTTTAGAATCGTGAAATTTAATATGGATCACTAGAATTAAGATTGATTTTTCACGTACAATACAATAATAAGGGTCCTATGAATATAATAATAAAACTATGAGGTATAAATCTGAATACAATAATAAGGGTCCCATGAATACATATGCCCACAAAAGCTATAAAACAATACTCTAAAGGGGATGCTGAAAATCCTGCTGCAATGGTGCTCCACGATCGAATCTAGCTATTGACCTACAATGAAAAACATCCAAAAATTGAGCTTACAAAGCCCAATAGTATAATCGCTAATCTAAAGCAACATTATAAGTTTCATAAACAAAATAATGCTAAAGAAATGGTACTAAGTAGTAGTACATGCATGATCTTAATCAAGTGCTACCTACTTAGGGCTCAACTATTCTATTACTGAAGTAGGAGTCTTATCTTTCCCTTAATCCTCTGCTAAAGGCCCCACCATAAGTAAACCTCTAAAGGGTCTCTAACCCTAATGACTGTAACTGCTATGCATTATATAAATGCGACACTGAAACTCATGTATATTATCTGAATGTAACAATACTGACTATATTGTGCATTATTTGAATGCAACACTGCCACGTACCCATCAAACATTAGTTAACTAAGGCGAAACCCCATTGCCATATGGCATCGGTGAAATTCCCACTAAGCTGATGGATGCTCTCCTAGTCTTACATAGCCATCATGTAGATCATGGAAGGGAAATGGGTGTCACATAGCATTGGTAAAATTCTCGTTCAACTGATGTATTGGCTCGGTCTCACATAGCCATCAAGCCAAGCTCTAAGGATATCTTATGTACTGGATGATGCAACTATATATGCATAACTAAGGGCCCTAAGGCTGTATCACACTGACAATGCCCCACTAGGGCAACTAAGGTAGTCTGACTGTACTCTAACATAACTAGACACACTAAAGGTGGATCACCCTCTCATTAGCTGTTATCTCATTCGTTCCCTTGCTTAAAATGTTATTCAAGGGTTTATTAGTTTGTTACTTTTGTTAATTTATTAAGAGGCTTTATTCTGGTCATTCGTTACTTAAGGGCATTTTAGTCATTTTATCTTTAGAAAGGTCTCTACGTGTTTCATAATTATACGATTATACTAATTCTATTGTTCACTTCTTGTATTATTTATTAACCCGATACCTGATTCAAGTTTGATACTAAGTTGAATCACTCTAGTCGCTCTTACTACGCTTTCCCTCAATTCACCCTCAAATTGGAGGGATAATTGTATGTTCACCATTCGCTGACATTTTTTTAGTACACAACTCCATTATTATGTACTCTTATTAATTCATCATATTGCTTGTCGATACATCCTCAGCAACGATACTTCATTCGTAAATACTCATTACGTACTCAGCTGAAGGTACTTGATCATATTAGATCTACTATGGTTACTTCGATTTTAACTCACTTCTATGAGTGTTTCCGAGCCTTTTGGCTATTTACGCCCCTTTCGGACTAAGTTCTACCATTACAGATCATCCTTAGCTCTTATGAGACTTAAAGAGGTCAAACCTAACCATCCAAAGTGGGTAGTATTGATATTCTTCTTGTAGTATCGATACTATAAGGGTAATATCAATACTCTCCCTAGTAGTATCGATACTCCCAACTGGAAAACCCCAAATTTCATCCCAATTCATCCAGTATAGATAATGTTCATCCAGTATCGATACTCAAACCCAGAAATAGCTTATTTATGCTCAAGAAACACCCAAAAGTCACCCTGCATGTCTTAGTTTGGTTCTTAATCATGGGTAAAAGATTTTGGAGGTTACTTAGGGTCTTAAAGTAGCATAAAAAGACATATGAAAACTATGTAAAAAGACTATATTTTATGTATTTTTACTTAAGTTATTGTTTGTACAAAAGCCGTTGTCATAGAATTTTAGTTGCATTTAGGATATTTCTTACATGTAGTGGATAAGTTTTGCCTCTGCTAGTTTTTCTTTAAATTTGATGTTGCTGATAAGAAGGGTTGTGTGATGTTGTTATGATGTGGGTGATAGGAAATAAATGAGGAGGAAAATATTTATCGAGATAAATTTTGTGCGAGGGCCAAAGGAACTTAAGACGATGACTGTAAGGAATTTTTCACCATGGCAAGTTTTATCTTGCAAGTTTGACGTGATGAGAGACAAAATTGCTGACGGCGCGTGGCCAACTGTCCAATGCACCTCACGTGAACCTCTGCCCCTGTAAAGGATTTGAGAACACTGCCAATTATCGTATTATTCTTGAAATGGACATGAATTCAAGGGTAGTTTGGGAAATTTTAAGGGAACTAAACCCTAGAAATTCTTGACTATAAATAGCACATTATACCACCATTTTAGGGATCCTCACTCTCACTTAACCTAAAAGCTTTGGAAAAGACAACTACAACAACTTCTCCATCGTTCCCATCTCATCCTTCTTCAGTGTCCTCCATAGACGGGCTTCGCTGGAGTAGCGGGTAGGCCCTCGAGAGAGGCTATCGCTGGAGTAGTCATGGTGATGGTTTGATGTCACGACAATAACTATGTTTTTTTGGGAGTTTCATTCTTCTTGTTCTTTATTTCTTATCTTTTAGGGGCTTATACTTAATGAATATTTTGGGATGATATTAGCCACACCGTGAACTATTTTATATGGTGTTGGAGTTATTTAGATGATACTTTATTTTATGTTTAATGGATGATAAGTATATTTATGTTTATTGTTGTTTTGCTCACTATTTTAATCTTACGCCTTAGCATTGTAAGAGCTTTTGAGAGATTGACTTGTGCCTTGGCATAATATTCCTAGTCTTTGTAAGAGTTGTTAAGAGATATCCATTTTTCTAGGAGTTTATATCTAATATCGAGATAATTAGGTTAGATATATGTGAACAATGGAACTAATATGGATGGTGAGGTTCTAATATGCCTTAAAGATAACGAGAGGGTTTCAAGATACTTAAAGGGATAATACTTAATCGATAAGCTAGGGACACGATTTACGCGAGAGGTATTGTCGTGGCAATAGTTGTATCAGGTTCTTTACTAGAGATAACTTAGGAACACTTTAGTTAATCCTGTTGGGCAACATAGGCACAACATACTTAGTTCATCCTAGGCATATAATAATTTCTCGCCGTAGCAAATCCATCCCAAGTGCTCCGTTAGGAGTATGATTGTGTGAGGTTGTTAGTCTATATTCAGAACCCAAACATTTTTCGCCTTAGCAACTTTTATTTACTTACTCTTGCAATTAATTTTTGCCTTAGCAATTTTTACGTGTTTACTCTTGCATATTTTTCTTGCCATGAAAAAATTATCTGCTCACTTCACTTCACACATTTCGCGCCTCAACAAACTTTTTCCATCTATTCATACCATCTACCAAAGCACATTTATCATTTGTTTATATCATCACATTTCTCATTTGTTTATATAATTAGATTTAGACGCTTAGGATTAGTTAGTGATGCATATTCCTAGCTGTAGCAATCTTTAAAGAATTCCCCCAATCCATGTGAAGATGATACTCAATCACTACTGTATTACTTACATCGATTGTGTATACTTGTATAGATTTACGTGCCGTTTCACACATATTTACTTACGATCAACATGTTGTACATAAAAACATCATCTAATCATGAAATCAAGCATAAATCCTAAAATGCTCAACTAAATAAATCTTAGAAATTATTCATACGTATGAAAGCCTTAATACTCCAAAGGATTAGAAATACACTACCTTGGTGCTAGGATCCTGAAATGGACAACACACTCATTTCCTTTAAGATTTGGATGAAAACCCCCACTCCCTTTTTATCTAAAAAGAACCCAAGACTTGAATCATCAAACCAAAGTTTCTGAGGGGATTGAGGAAGGAATTAAAGTTTAAAGAAACATAAAAAGGGCTCAAGCAACTTAGTTATGGCACATGGAGATGATGAATATTAAGGAAACAGGGATGAAGAAAATGAAAAGAAGATAGTTGAAAAGAGTTATAAAAACCCTCATCTTTTTAAAAAGGTAAAATTACACATATGATCCTTCCTCATCTTTCTACTATTCCAAAATATCATTTTATGGCTAATTGGTCCCAAGTCCAACCAAATTAAGGCCAACGACTTAAATTATGAAATTCACGAGGTTCACATGCCTCTCGGGTAAACCCAAAACTACTAGCCCAAAATTTAGGGTGTTACATTGTAGAAATAGCGAAACAACTTCACTAAGGCGTCTTCCATGTGAAACCTACAATTTAGAAAATATGCCAATAGAGTCCACCAAACCCACTGGCTAATTAACAGGGAGCTACGCCAAACCAATTAAACTATTCCAAAAAGAAAGAAAAATGAAGGGGCATATGAAACCATGCCTCAAAGGCATACAATGTCACAAAAAACCAGGGGTTCCCCCTTCACCACTTGATAACTCCGTAAAAAGCATATATTTTAGGTCTTTTTACTCAAGTTATTGATTGTCTAAAAGCCATTTACATAGCATTTTAGCTGCATATAGTTGTAGACATATTTTTAAGTGGTGGATAAGTTTTACCGAGGCAAAATTTATTTGACTAAACTGATGCTACTGAGGAGAAGGGTTGTTTATTGGTTGTGATGATGCATGAAATGACTGAGGAAGAATTTATTTGCTGAGACTAATTAATTTGCTAGGTGATATAGTTCAAGCTAGCCTCACATGGATGGATGGTGAAGTCAAGGTTGTACCTTTGATTGTTTCAATCTTGGAAAGCAACAAGGATCCTGCACAAACAAGAAAGCTAAAAAAAATAGTTAAATGGAAGTAATGAAATGGAAAGATAAATATGGCAGCGGAAAATATATATAAGTTAGTGATATGTTTAAAGGAAATGATGAAGTATGGTAATGGAAGTAGAATGAAGGTGATGGAGATGAATATGAAAAGTAGTATCTCAAAGAAGACTCAAAGAAGAACCAATGTTAAAGAACAAAGACTCAGACTTTATATTGCTTCTTTAAGGGATGGTAAACAAGGAATTTGATCCACTATCTATAAAGAGATAGGAACCAGAAGTATCAGGATGAAATAGATAGGGGTGACGCCACAAGCATAAGCTTGATAAGTCGATAAAGTTCACTTAAGAACTAAAGAGAGAAACTCTCACAAATATTTGATTAAACAAAGTCAATTGGTGGTTACAAATGAAATGGAAAGCTATTTATAGGCCTAAGAGATGTCTAGGATGCACATACAAGATTTAATGATTGAACAGTCATGGATGAATGTTCATCCTTAAGTATATACAATGTACGTCCCCTATGCAAGTTCATGGACTAATAAAATAAATGAATGTTCATCCATTTAAGTTGTTGACACTCATTTTTTTCGTCCTAAAAATATATTATTATTATTATTATTATTAATTATTAATTTATATTTTGCAGACCCAATTTACAAACTCGTATTACAACAAATCCCGGAGCCCAAAAAAAATCAACCTGAATACCCGAAGAGCCGAGACACCTCAGCCGAAGCCAACCGCCGTAGCTGAGCCATCAAGCTTCCACTGAGCCACCATGGGTCGTCACTGCATATGTCAACGAACATCTTCACAATATCAGACAAAATCCCATTCAAACCCACTCAAATCCCACAAACAATAAAAAATTTGAAACCTAATCGTCCATTAAAGAATCCTCAGTGGAACAACCACCAAGATGAAGCATAAAGACAGAGGGCTCGGTTCATCGAAGGAAAAGAAAAAAAAAAGGATAAAGACAGAGGGTTCAGTTTTTCAACAGGGGGAATTCACAGGAGAACGAAAACCTAAAAAAGATCATTTGTAATAGAGGATTGAGCCTCCATTGAAGAAAGACATAACCATTGTAATCATTCAACTTCAATCAAGAATAGAATACTGAACGGAGTTTTTTTAAGGTATATATATCATTTTCTTTGTTTGTTTGTTTCTTTTATTCAAATCGAAACCAACAGTGGAATCATAGGCTCATTAGGTGTTTAACAATTTCACATTTCAGCAAGAAATCATACACGAAAAATTATAAGCAAAATAAGATTTCGATATAAAAATAATAATATTAAAACAAAGAGGATTTGGGGTTAATTTACCTGAGTCGTGCGAATTCCAGTGGAGTCTCGATGACTCCATGTTATTTTTCGTTTGGGTCTTGTTGACCAGTGTGAAGAGCTTAGAAGCTCTTTGATGGGTGTTGAAATCGGCTCTGTGTGTGGCCGAGAAAGAATTGGGAGAGTGGAGAGAAAGGAGGCGCATGTTCTGTGAAGTTGGGATTGGGTTTAGTATATATATTATTTTATTTAAGTTAAATGCTAAGCTAAAGTTACAAACCAAATGGCAGTGTTTAGGTTTAGTGAAACTCACGCCTGGCAAAAGGAAAAATCATGTGTGTGATCCTCTGATCTTTAAATTATTGTGTTTTGGTCTTAAAGTTTCTAAAGTTTCTGTTAATGGCTCCTAAGTTGACGCGTATTTCATGTTAGTCCTCAATTCGAGTTTTTTAAGTTTTTAATTTGGTCTTTATATTTTATGCACATTTGATTTTAGTCCCGGATGCTAAGATTTTTTTTTTAATTTACACATTTGGTCTTCAAGTTTTTGCATGTTCTATTTTAGTCAATTTGGTTTGTTAAATTGAATTTTGCATTGTTTGTGTTTTTGGCCTACTACTTTAAAAAAATTTTACTTTAATCCCTATATTTATCATCGGATCCCGTTAACTTTAGTGATAAGGTTGCTTTTTTTAGTTAGTGGATCATTGTGCTTATGTTTAAAGTTAGATTCTTTTAATTATGTAATATATTTGTTGACTAACTCACGTGGTTGTTGTGTTTTATATATATATATTATGTATGTTTACTTTACTTTTATATTGTATATTAAAAGTATGGTAATTCCCATAATATATTATATGTCTTTTACTTTGTAAACATATATAGTATATAATATATTTTGTAAACATATATTATTTAAGTATATTATATATATATATAGGTTATATATAGTAGGTAGAATGTATATCTATTTTATTATCCATATTATGTAATACATATTATAGCATATATGCGTAACACTTTTTTGTATATATATTATAATTATTTTTAGTAATTTACTCATATATATATATATATATGATTTATGCATATTATTATTTTTATTAAACATCAATTTATTAATATATATATATATATATATATATTTAGTTGATAATTTAGTATTGGTACAAAATCAATTTTTGTTTGTTTGCATATAGTTAGTCATTTTTTACATGAATAGTATAATATCTTCATTAATATCACTTAACTCGATTTGAAATAAATTGACTAAGAGTAATATTCGATCATTTTATAATTATCGAAAGAAACTTTCTAATACGTGAATATTTAATCTATTTTAATATATAACATTAAGTATTAATACTAGAACTTACATTTTAGATTTGAGTCCCTATGTTCCTTAATTTTCATAATTTGACATTTTAAGTTAGAAAAAGGCCTTGATTTACTTTTAGTTTAATTAGGACAAATAAAATTTTATTTGATTGCGTTGTTTTTACAAATCTAAGGCACTGTTCACTTATTTAGGAATTAATAGTATATCCTCCGCGATCGTGCTCAGGGGGTGACTACTGGTAATTCCCCAAATAAGTCAACATCCTTTTTAAACCACATCATGTTTTCTAAAAATGAGGCAATGTTCGGTTATTAGACAGAATAGCTGATCTCCCGCATTTACGCTCGGGGGCGAATGCTATCGGTCTCAATAAACGAATACCCTTTTCAAACTCTACATCCTTAATGATTTTTAAATTAAATAAAGATCGAACTCAAAATTTCCGATTTTAAATATAGGGTAATCAACTAGGTACCAATTTTTGGGCGCTTGTGGGGGTGCTAATCCTTCCCCACGCGTAACCGACTTCCGAACCTGATTTCTGGATTTTGTAGACCTCAAAAACTCGGTATTTTATTAAAATAAAAATATTTTATTAAAATCACCCGGTTTTTATGGTGTTCCATGTTTACTTTACTTTTATATTGTATATTAAAAGTATGGTAATTCCCATAATATATTATATGTCTTTTACTTTGTAAACATATATAGTATATAATATATTTTGTAAACATATATTATTTAAGTATATTATATATATATAGGTTATATATAGTAGGTAGAATGTATATCTATTTTATTATCCATATTATGTAATACATATTATAGCATATATGCGTAACACTTTTTTGTATATATATTATAATTATTTTTAGTAATTTACTCATATATATATATATGATTTATGCATATTATTATTTTTATTAAACATCAATTTATTAATATATATATATATATATATATATATTTAGTTGATAATTTAGTATTGGTACAAAATCAATTTTTGTTTGTTTGCATATAGTTAGTCATTTTTTACATGAATAGTATAATATCTTCATTAATATCACTTAACTCGATTTGAAATAAATTGACTAAGAGTAATATTCGATCATTTTATAATTATCGAAAGAAACTTTCTAATACGTGAATATTTAATCTATTTTAATATATAACATTAAGTATTAATACTAGAACTTACATTTTAGATTTGAGTCCCTATGTTCCTTAATTTTCATAATTTGACATTTTAAGTTAGAAAAAGGCCTTGATTTACTTTTAGTTTAATTAGGACAAATAAAATTTTATTTGATTGCGTTGTTTTTACAAATCTAAGGCACTGTTCACTTATTTAGGAATTAATAGTATATCCTCCGCGATCGTGCTCAGGGGGTGACTACTGGTAATTCCCCAAATAAGTCAACATCCTTTTTAAACCACATCATGTTTTCTAAAAATGAGGCAATGTTCGGTTATTAGACAGAATAGCTGATCTCCCGCATTTACGCTCGGGGGCGAATGCTATCGGTCTCAATAAACGAATACCCTTTTCAAACTCTACATCCTTAATGATTTTTAAATTAAATAAAGATCGAACTCAAAATTTCCGATTTTAAATATAGGGTAATCAACTAGGTACCAATTTTTGGGCGCTTGTGGGGGTGCTAATCCTTCCCCACGCGTACCGACTTCCGAACCTGATTCTGGATTTTGCAGACCTCAAAACTCGGTATTTTATTAAAATAAAATATTTTATTAAAATCACCCGGTTTTTATGGTGTTCCAATCTCACCTTAAATGATTGGTGGCGACTCCTCACCTTTTGAAACGATTTTCAAAGAGAAACCCCCCAAGTCGATATCGGTCTTTTCCCTTCGGGCGAAAAACGGTTACGACAGCTTGGCGACTCCGCTGGGGACTTTTGTTTTTTTAAACAAATTGAGAGTCGAGCCACGAGTTGGTTACCCTATATTTATTATTTGGAAATTATGAGTTCAATCTTGTTTAATTTATGATTCATTATGTTATTTCAAAAAAACAAAAAAAAAGATTTCTCTCTGATTAATGCTTACATTTCTGTGAAATATTTAGAATTGTTGCATATCATAGCTCTAAACCTGAGCTCAATCCTAGTATACTTAAGTAGAGAGAAACGTCACACCTCATGAGGAGCATTGGGCTTTCTTGTGTGGGTCTGACAAAGTATCTCTGGAAAGCACCCTAAGTTGCCTATCCGGATATCAGTTCCGAGGTACGCTTTTAGTGGTGTGATCCCCTGAGCTGAACCCGATTCGCAAGTCTGTAATGGGCCAGAATCGGGGTCAACCTTAGCAGGTTGTAAAGATGGCTTAGGAACCTTTTGTTAGAACCCAACCTCATATAAAGAATTTAGTAAGCCTACTTCGTTAAAGCCATGCAGATAACTTAGAAGAATTAGATCGCATGATGTTAGGATTTTTTATTTTCTTTGATTATTTTGCATTCGATACTTTAAATTTTTACTAATTATTCGTTGATTTTTTTAATTATTTTAATATCACTAACTTATTGCTTTGTTTCTTGATTGCATGTATCATTATCATATCACATCATTTAATAAACGGTATTGATTCCCAGATTACCTAGTTATTATAAAAAAGCTTAAGGCAACAATGTCTTCCGATGGGATTGAGAATGCAATCAGTGTTCAGACCTGGTCTGAATACAGACAAACACGGTTCGAGGACAGCCTTGCCACTACCGAAGATACAGTTTTTCCAGAAAAGGTAATCATTCGAGTCAGGCAGGCACATTGGGTTGAGTTATCAAGAATTTGGTCCACCTGGGATGATAATGAGAAGACATTGTTCAGAGGGATATACGGCGACATCGTAGAGCTGCTGAGAGTACCAATAGATTCAGTGGTGATTCGAGCCCTTGCCGAATGTTGGAATCCAGCTTACAGATGTTTTACTTTCGGTAAAGTAGACATGACCCCTACCTTAGAGGAGTATACGACTTTGCTGAACATTCCGAATGTTAGAAGACATTCCATTTACACCAAGGCAATTCGACCTAAAGGGTTCATAGCCAAGATGATCACGTTGACGGGAAAGACCAAGGAGTGGGTTGAAGAGTACATTCGTGATGAAGGGATCTCCTGGGCTCAGCTGAAGAGTTTAATTTACAAGCAAACTCCGTCGAAAAGAAGAAGAGATCACTTCGCACTTGCAGTATATGGTTTGGTAATTTTCCCCAGGAATGAGGATCACTTCGACATCACCTTAATCGATTTCGTCGAAGCTGTCGCTAGAAAGAATCCTGCACCAGCCATCCTTGCAGAAACATTCTTGTCACTGAACCAGTGTAGACGATTAGGGGGAGGTCAATTCATCGGATGTGTTTCACTATTACTAGTTTGGTGGTGGAGCCACTCCTGGATAGTCGAGAAAGGCTGGGCTCGGAGACATCAATCAAATTTTTCACCTCTAGTGGATTTCCTCGACAAATGCCAAATCCCAGAGCATCGCAAGAGGAAAGACTGGGTTGAAGCTCTCCGTAACATGAAAGATACTGAGATAGTATGGAAGGCTTATTGGTTACCCAAAGAGGACATACTTTTTAGGTGTGGTAATGATAGTTTTATAATGCTACACGGATTATGGGGAGCTATCGGGTATACTCCGCTAATTGTACTCAGACAGTTTGGTACCCGACAGTTCGTACCAGCTACCCATGGCCTGAAAGAGGCAGAGTTTTCTTTCTCTACTCCGGGTTACCGAGAGCGATTTCAAAGATCTACGCGGCTTGGCAGAAGCCTCAATGCATGAGCTTCAAGATGATAGAGCCTGTATTCACGCCGCCTATGAGGTTTGGAGGTCGCAGAGAATTAACAACAACACACCTAAGCCAAATTTAGAGGACCAGTTGACTATGGGGAGCGATTGAGGAGGCTCCCAACAGAAACATAGTTGTTAAAAGAGGAAATGCGACTGATGAATTTGAAGAGAGAAAAAGAACAGAGAAGCTTTTCGGAGGAGAAAACAATATGGGAACTTGAAATGATTAAGAAGGACGGAGTGATAAAACAATTGGCCAAAGAGAAAGAAAGGTCCAGGAGAATTTTGATGCGCTAAACCAAGATTTTCGGGCCTTAGAGAGGAATATGAGAGCCCAAGATCTACATCATACTGCCAAGACCCTAAAGATAAACTCGATAGGGTAGAAAGAAGCGCAAGAAGAGGCCAAGAAGAAAAGAAACGATCCATACAACACGCTCGGAAACTGAGAGAGCAAAGAGATGAGACTAACAAAGAATTAGCACAAAGGCGAGCACAGATTGAACAACTCGAAGCACAGCTGCTTAGCATCGATGAGACTTTTCGGAACCCTTACAACAGTCTTCAAAAAGAAAATGAGATGTTAAAGAAGAAGATAGTTGAGCTAGAAAGAGCAGGGTTAATCCACTCATCCGCACAAGAGGTAACCATGCAAGAAAACGAGGCCTTAAAAGCCAAGATTACTGAGTTAGAAGTCATAGTGCATAGATCTCATCAGCGAATCCAACAGCTAGAAGAGAGCCGACCATTAACTAATCCAGAGCTTGGAATTGCTCTACGACAGGCTCAGGACACCATTCAAATGCAACATGAAGCAATGGAGAGAGCAGTGGATCAGGCTCGCGATGTAGCTCGCCAAGTTTATGAATTATCTGAAGAAGCGACAGCTTTAAGGGTTTTTGTGATTCCAGAATCAGAGGAAGAACGCCGCATCATGGGATTGATGATAGAGCTCGAGAGATTAGGGAATAGGGCAAGATTCTATGTTTAGTAATCATGTCGATATAATCTCTTTGCCTAAGTGCTTAGACGTTGTGTGTTGTTGAGTACTTTTTATATAAACTAAGTTATTTTGGAATCAATATCGGGTTGCATTTGCATTAGCATTTTCATATGTTTTTTTTTCTAAATTTTTAAAATCTTAATGATTACATTATAACAATTCATTCATTAAAATTCACCAAATAATAAAATACAATTTCCAATCATTTGTAGTTATTCTGGCATACACCTCACACCCATACGGTACTCGTCAATCAACCAAGAAAATGGATGACAAGATCGTACAAATTGAAAAAACTCAAGCTGAAATGCAAGAGAATTTAAAGAAAGCGCAAGAGGATATGCGCGAACAGATGATGAAGGCTCAAGACGACATGATGGCAAAGTTGATTAGTTTGCTACAAGGAAATAGTATAATCCGAGAAGAGACTCCAGTTATCCGTCATACTGCCGAAGAACCATTATATCCCCCTGGTTTCACACCACCGCATTTCTACGCACAACAAACCACAACCATCCAACCAAAAAAAATACAAGTAAACCTACCTGGCTCTTCTACAAACCCGCAACCAATTGAAGATGTCCCTGATCTGGATGAGGAAGACAAAAAAGAACAGGATAAGGAGATTAAGAAAGAATGGGAACAAATGAAGCATGAATTCCGAGCTATGAAAGAAGATGCTAGCCTATATGGAATTGACGCCAGAGAGCTAAGTCTGGTCCCTGATTTAGTGTTGCCGCCGAAGTTCAAAGTTCCAGATTTCGAGAAATTTGATGGCACCAGTTGTCCTTCTGCACACGTTACCATGTTTTGCAGAAAAATGACAGCTATGTGGGAAACGATCAGTTATTAATTCATTGTTTTCAAGAAAGCCTGGCAGGATCAGCAATTCGTTGGTACAATCAGCTAAGTCGGGCTAATATTAAATCCTGGAAGGATTTAGCTAAGGCTTTTCTAGAGCAATATAAGCATATAAAGATGTGAGGCCAAACCGAATTCTGTTACAGAGTATGGAAAAAAGATCTAACGAGAGCTTCAGGCAGTATGCCCAAAGGTGGAGAGATGTGGCTGTGCAAGTTCATCCACCATTAGAGGAGGAAGAAACTAATATGTTCTTTGTAAATACTCTGAGGGCCCCTTTCTTTGGACATCTTATTGGAAATTCGTCCAAGAATTTTGCTGATATAGTTAATGCAGGAGAAATGATTGAGATGGCGATCAAAGCGGGAAACTAGACGGGGAGAATCTAGCCGAAAGCCTCCAGCAAGAAGGAAGGATAATGAGGTCAGTAATGTGAAGAAATATGATTCTAATAACATTACAGTATCTCGACCACAAGCCACTGTATCGTCAGCACTAAATCCTGTCCAGCAAGGGGCGAAAGAACCAAGACAGGAAAGGGAAAGGGTTCAATTTGACCCTATCCCCATGACCTATAAAGAACTATTCCAGATCCTGTATGACAAACATGTGGTGTCACCTTACCACACTTCTCCAATACAGCCTCCTTACCCAAAATGGTTTGACATCAATGCTCAATGTGAGTATCATGCAGGGGCATCGGGGCATTCAATTGAAAACTGTCTGGCCTTTAAAAAGTTGGTGCAGAGATTAAGACAAAGAAATGTCATCAATTTTGGTGACAGCGAGCAGCCCAATGTGGCTCAGAACCCACTGCCGAACCATGCAGGGACAGGGGTTAATGCTGTTATTGAAGAAAAAGGGAACGAAATCATTACCAAAGTCAAAGAAGTGAAGTCACCCATGTATTGGGTATGGGGCAAATGGTCAAAATAGGTTGGTTGACCTTTAATGCTAACGAAAATAAGCATGCTTGCCCCTACCACCGTTGCGAGGATCATGTCATTCAAAGTTGTGATGAGTTTAAGGCTTTGGTTCAAAGGCTGATGGATAGTAAAGATATGGAATTTTACCATAAAGCTAAGAAAGAGAAAGAGATTGAGATTTGCGCTTCCGAAGACACATCTAAGGGAGTTTACAATACCAACTGCCCTTTAGTCATCACACCGAAAGCCCAGACTATGGAAAGGTTAATCCCTAAAATAGTGATCACGCCTCCGTCGTCCTTTCCTTATAAGGACAACAAGCAGGTCCCTTGGAGGTATGGATGCCAATTAAAGAATGTTGAGAGTTCAGAGGCTGCTAAGGAAGAAGTGGACGAGGTAGGCCATTTCACCAGAAGTGGGAGATGTTATTCTCCCAACCAGACCAGTGAACCCGAGAAAAGAACGATCGTTGATAAAGGAAAAAGGGTTGAGATATTATTGAAAAATGATGAGCCAACATTAATGAGCCTGTAACCGAGAATGATGCTGTAGAGTTTTTAAATTCTTGAAACATAGCGAATATAGCATTGTTGAACAATTACACAAATTGCCAGCTCGTATCTCAATCCTAGCTTTACTATTAAGCTCTGAGGCACATCGAAACGCCTTGTTGAAAATCTTGAATCAGACCTTCGTACCGAAAGATGTACCAGTGGAAAAAATAGACCGACTGGTTGCAAATATTCAGGCGGATAACTTCATCTCTTTCTCTGATGACGAGATCCCGTCCGGAATGATGGGCAATCCCAAAGCCCTGCACATTACCATCCAATGCAAGGGACATGTGTTATCGCGAGTACTAATTGACAATGGCTCTGCCCTGAATGTGATGCCATTAGTAACCTTGAAGAAATTACCAGTCGATAGTACACACATGAGAAATTGCCAAAGCATCGTTCGAGCTTTCGACGGAACAAAGAAGGAGGTGCTGGGGAAGATTGATATTCCTTTAACCATAGGCCCATCAACATACGAGGTTGAATTCCTTGTAATGGATATAATGCCCTCCTATAACTGCTTGTTAGGAAGGCCTTGGATCCACCAGCAGGAGTCGTTCCATCTACTCTGCATCAGAAACTCAATTTGTAATTGAGGGGAGATTGGTATGCCTTAATGCCGAGGAAGATATCATTGCTTCCATATCTACTACCGCTCCATATGTTGAAGTAGATGAAGATGCAGTCGAGTGCTCTTTCAGAGCCCTGGAATTTATTAATGCCACATTTGTTGCTGAAAGAAAGAAAATTCTAAAGCCTAGGCTATCAAATTATACCAAAATGGGACTGAAAATGACCCTGGGAAGAGGAGCCAAGGTTGGAAGAGGGTTAGGAGTCGCTTACAGGGGAATATTAGTCCAGTTTTTCCCGGTTTTAAGCTAGATCGTTTTGGTCTAGGATATCACCCGACCTTAAAGGAAAAATTGAAAATGTTCAAAAGAGCCAGGAAAAGAGGAGAGCCAGGTTAGCCAGAGAGGATATTAAGTGGGAGCCTATGATTTTCCCATCGCTGCGTGACACCTTCATATCAGGGGGCCACATGTTTCAGGGGACCGATCATCTAAAGAGCCTATTATTGAAAATGCCCTGAGGGATTTGGGTATAAATGTGATATCAGAGGAGGAATCGAAGATGGAGTGGCTATGGACATTTACCCTGCACCACCAGGCTTTGTGCTAAACAATTGGACTGCAGAAGAATTACCTGTAGTTTACAAAACTATTTCAGAGTAATGCACAAAAACTTTCCTATTGTCTAAACCTTGAGACAATATATGATCTTCTGTAAGGGGTTAATCTATCTGTTTTTTAATAATGATGCATTCCTGTTAATTCACGAAATGGCAAACATCATCTATTGCATTTTTTTTATTTATTTCTTTATTATATTATTATTTCATTCTATTTTGATATGGGTTAGATCCTCCCGTATTTGTATATGTATATATATCCTCTCGTTCGTTATTCTTTCAGGACCTCCGGTATCAATAGTATGAATGCTGATGACTTTGACCCGAAGATAGATTTCGAGCTGCCCATATGTCAAGGGGAAGTTGAAGGTTATGATAGTGATGAGGGAAGTGACTTACCTTCTGAACTACTAAAATGGTAGAGAAAGAAGATAAACAAATTCTGCCTCATGAAGAGCCCATTGAGATCTTGAATCTGGGATCAGAGGAAGATAAAAAGGAGATAAAAATTGGCACCATCATATCTACTGAGGGACGAAAAAGTCTGATTATGCTGCTCCAAGACTACAAAGATGTTTGCTTGGTCGTATGAGGACATGCCAGGTTTAGACACTGAGTTAGTGGTACATAAATTGCCAATAAAGCCTGAATGTAAACCGGTACAACAAAAGCTCAGAAGGATGCGACCTGAAATGCTGCTTAAAATTAAAGAAGAAGTAAAGAAGCAATTCGATGCTGGGTTCCTAAAAGTAGCCAAGTATCCGGAATGGGTAGCGAATGTTGTTCCAGTACCAAAAAAAGATGGAAAAGTTCGTATGTGTGTCGACTACAGAGATCTTAATCGAGCCAGTCCGAAAGATAATTTCCCTTTGCCACACATAGACACCCTGGTGGATAATACGGCTGGAAATTTTCTATTTTCATTTATGGATGGGTTTTTCAGGTTACAATCAAATAAAGATGCATCCAGATGATATGGAAAAGACTACATTTATCACCATGTGGGGCACGTTCTGTTACAAGGTGATGCCGTTTGGGCTAAAGAATGCAGGGGCAACCTATCAAAGGGCCATGGTAACACTATTCCATGACATGATGCATAAGGAAATAGAGGTCTACGTTGATGATGATTGTTAAAGCTAAAACGGAGGAAGAACACATCGAGAATCTGAAACTCTTCCAAAGATTAAGGAAATGCCAGTTAAAACTCAATCCAAGCAAGTGTACCTTCGGGGTAACATCGGGAAAACTCTTGGGGTTTGTAGTAAGCAAAAAGGGATTGAAGTTGATCCTGACAAGGTCAAAGCTATTCAGAATTTACCACCCCCACAAACACAAAAAGAAGTTCGAGGATTCCTGGGAAGATTAACTATATTGCCCGATTTATTTCGCAATTAACCGAGAAGTGTGACCCTATTTTTCGCCTTCTCTGTAAAAATAACCCAGGAGTATGGAATGATGATTGCCAAGGAGCTTTTGAAGCAATAAAAGGATATTTATCGAATGCTCCAGTCTTAATGCCACAATATCAGGCAAACCATTAATCCTCTACTTGTCAATCTTTGAGAATTCAATGGGGTGTGTATTAGGGCAACATGATCAAACTGAAAAAGAGAAAGAGCAATCTATTACCTTAGCAAAAGTTCACTAATTGTGAGGTAAGGTACTCGTCAATAGAAAAGTTGTGTTTGTGCTTTAGTTTGGACTACCCGAAGGCTCAGGCAGTATATGTTGTATCACACTACTTGGCTGATATCTAAACTTGATCCTCTGAATATCTAATGGGTACCTGCTTTATCTGGAAGATTGGCTCGTTGGCAAATCTTATTGTCTGAATTGATATCCAATATGTAAGCCAAAAAGCAGTTAAAGGAAGTGTTGTGGCCGATTCATTGCAAGTAGGCTTCTGAAGAGTATGAACCACTGAACTTTGATTTTCCAGACGAAGATTTAATGGTTATTTCAAATGATGAGGTAGTTTCCTCTAATAATGAACAGTGGAAGATGAATTTCGATGGTGCCCGAATGCCTTGGGCACGGGATTGGGGCAATTCTCGTCTACCTGGTGGAAAAACACTATCCTTTCACCAGCCGATTGAATTTTGATGCACAAATAACATGGCCGAGTATGTAAGCATGTATTCTGGGTCTTAGAGCAGCCATTGAGCGTAAAGTGAAAACACTCAAAGTATACGGGATTCAGCACTGGTAATTTATCAACTCAGAGGTGAATGGGATACAAAGGATACGAAGTTGGTGGAATACCGTAACTTGGTCCTAGAGCTCATTAAAGAATTCAGAGAGTGACATTCCATTACCTTCCCAGAGAAGAGATCAAATGGCGGATGCTCTGGCCACTTTGGCAGCAGCCTACAAAGTCAATGAATATTCAAGCATGATGCCTATTACGATGCAAGCTTACGGGTATCCAGCCATTGCTATAGCATAGAAGATGAAATGATGTAAATCCTTGGTATTACGACATCATTCAATACATTAAATATCAAAGTTACCCTGAGCATGCCACTGAGAATGACAAAAGAACTATTCGAAGAATGGTGGTAGGGTATGTGCTTGATGGTGATATCTTGTACAAGAAAGTCATGATCAGGTCTTGTTGCGATGTGTGGATGCCAAAGAGCCAGAACGATTATTGAAGAAGTGCATGAAGGAGTATGTGGTACTCATGCTAATGGACACGCAATGGCTAAACAATAATGAGATTGGATATTATTGGTCAACCCTGGAAACTGATTGTATCAATTTCTCCAGAAAATGTCACAAATGCCAGATTTATGGAGATAAGCTCCACCCCTCATCCATTGCACGTAATGACTGCTCCATGGCCATTCTCTATGTGGGGCATGGATGTCATTGGGCAAATTTTACCCAAAGCTTCTAATGGCCATCGTTTTATCGTGGCAATAGCTACTTCACTAAGTGGGTAGAAGCGGCCTCCTATGCAAATGTCACCAGTCAACAGTTTGCAAGTTCCTGAAGAGAGAAATTATTTGCGGTATGGGTACCAGAAGGATCATCACCTGCCTTGAATTTAAACAATAAGATGATGGAGTCAGTATGTAACGTTCCAGATAAACAATAACAATTATCCACGATCAAGATGAATGGAGCTAGAGGCAGCTAATAAGAACATCAAGAGGCTCATACAGAAAATGACTGGATTATAGAGACTGGCATGAGAAGCTACCATCGCTCTGTTTGCTTATAACTTCAGGACGTCCACTGGGGCAACTCCGTTTTCTTTAGTTATGGCATGGGGCTGTGTTACCCATTGGTCGAGATTCCGTCACTACGAGTGCTGTCAGAGGTTAAGTTAGATGAAGCAGAATGGGTGCATCTAGGTATGATCAGTTGAACTGATTGAGGAAAAAAGATTAAAAGCTATCTGTTATGGGCAAATGTACCAGAAACGTATGATAAGGGCACATAAAAAGGTTCGTCCACGAGAGTTCAAGAAGGAGACTTGGTGCTAAAAAAGATTTTGTCAATTCAGAAAGACTTTCGAGGAAATGGATGCCAAATTGGGAAGGACCTTATGTCGTAAAGAGGGCCTTTTCTGGAGGAGCTTTGATCCTCACCGAGATGGATGGACCAGAGTTACCTAACCCTGTGAATGCTGATGTAGTCAAGAAGTATTTCGCTTGAAAAAAAAATGAGACAAAAAAATGAAAATGAAAGAAAGAGAAAAAAATGAGAAAAATAAAGGAGGGTTCAAGATGAAAACCATAAAGGGCGTATTGAAACCAGAGAAGGTCTCAGGTTGAAACTCGTAAAGGCCGGCTTGAGAATTGT